>NC_054371.1:21975500-22680500 GCF_017654675.1 Xenopus laevis | reverse complement strand
CGGATAATGGATCTTTCCGTAACTTAGATCTTCGTGCTTTAACTCTACTCAAAAATCATATAAACATTAAATAAACCCAATAGGCTGGTTTTGCTTCCAATAAGAATTATATTTTTGTTGGGACCAAGTACAAGCTAATGTTTTATTATTACAGAGAAAAAGGAAATCATCTTTTTTTAAAATCTGGATTATTTGATTATAATGGAGTCTATGGGAGACAAACTTTTTTCGTAATTAGGATCTTTCTGGGTATCGTGTTTCTGGATAATGGATCCCATACCTGTATACTATTTTAACTCAACAGCGTATCTTCCTGTACAATCACAACATGGCTCCAGCAGACATTGGCCCAAACAATACGAAATACGAAAACTTATGGCTGGGGAATATTCCTGCAAGTGGAAATATAGATATTTTTTATTTATTTTTCCTACATTGGCAGTCTCATACCGTTCTATCTATTTAAATCCCAAGTTTGCACACATGCTGGTATTACCCATATCTAGTAAGGTGATCGGACTCCCCATAGGGAATTAAATCTGGGCAAGTTGTCACTCGATTGAAAACACTGAAGCGAAAGCAAAGGAAACAATGAAAAGATAGTAAACAAGCAGCCTTAATGATACGGAGGGAGGAATATAAAAGAAATCTACACCAGCAGAGAATATAGGGGCAGATTTAAGAAAAATTCAAATGCAGGAATAATGTAGAATTCCCAGCAGTTTTGAATTCTCATTTATTAGCACATTCATGATGCACAGAAGCATTTATCAAAGTGACTAATTTGCCCTGTGGCCCTTATCCAGAGTCACAAGGTTTGTGATCAACATTTTACAGGGAAAGAAAAGCAAGTTTTTTTGTTATATTGATGATTACATTTAATGACTTGCAGAAAAATGAAAAAAGAAGACAATAACATACATGAAGTAACAACAGATCATGCAGCGAATCTGGGTCTTCCAAGTAGGGATGCACCGCATCCAGGATTCGGGATTCAGCCAAATGCTTCTGCCTGGCCGAACCGAATCCTAATTTGCATATGCTAATTAGTGACAGGGATGGAACTCACAAGACTATTTGTCAAAAAACAAAGAAGAAATATGTTTTCCCCTTCCCACCCCTAATTTCTATATGTAAATTCGTATTCGGTTCGGTATTCGGCCAAATCTTTTGTGAAGGATTCGGCAGAATCCAAAATAGTGGATTCGGTGCATCCCTACTTAAAAGCATTGAGTAGCTATGCTATAGTGAACATGGGAGCTGCTCCTGACCTAACCCACTTCTTCTTAACCTGGACCAAAGTTGACTTTTCTACTCACCCACTCACACAACCACCATTGCAAACACTATACCACCAACACCCAATAGGGAATCTGTTGCCTCAATGAAAATTGCTTAGACCTGTGCAGTGCACAGCAGGGAAGCTACAACTGACACTAAAGGTCCCTATACACGAGCACATATAAGCTGCCGACAGACCAATTCCGCAGCTTATTGGGCAGTGTATGGGGCCCTCAGACAGGCTTCCCCGACCAATATCTGGCCAAAAGCTGGTCAGATGTTGATCGTCAAGGTTACAAATCCCGTCGGATCAAGGACTGCTTCGGTTTGTTGATGCAGTCCTCAATCTGACTGCCCATATGCTCAACGTTATGATCCGATCGTTGGACCCTGCATGTCTGGCCACCTTAAGATTACACATACTAAACATGCATACACGTGTAAGGCTAGGGCCAGACGATGTAAAGCAATGCGGGTTCTCATGCGGCTTCTCTTGCCTTTTCAACTGTGGGCAGATATCAGCGTGAAATGCAAAAGTTTATTTTTTGGTACCGAAATCCACTGTTTCAGCCTGCCTGAACAGAAAATGCTTCTGAATGCAGGCAGACCTAGTAGTGGAAGAGCAGCGGATCCTCGGCCTGCGGAGAAACACAGCCCGTGATCTGCCATCATGTGGCCCTGGCCTAAGGGCCTTTGGGCAGCAAGTGTTCACACTGACCTAATCTGAAAAATGATATGTATTTCATCCCCAGGACCCAGTTTTCTAGAAATGTCATTTAATATGTACATCCGCACAGATTCTGGCCCATGCCTAAAGGTGGCCATAGAGGTTACAATTACGATCTTTCTCAGAAAAGAGGTTTCCATGAAAGATCGTTCATTTCAATACACACGTGTAGAGCTGAATGATCAGATATACAGATAGAACCAATATAATTCTACCTGTATCTGATGATTCAGCACTAACAATGGCTGATGTTTGGGTTCCTTCAAAGGCACCCAATCAAAAATGTCCGTCCAGCCTGATCAACAAGCTGATAGATATCAAAGTCTTCTGCTGATATCGGTTAGCTCTTTTCCTACCATACACGCACCGAATATCGTACGAAAGTTTGTACGATATTATCTGTGTGTCTATGGCCACCTTAAGGGTGTTTAACTCCAATCTTGACCCAAAGAAGCACAATGTGCCACCTAAAATGATTTAGGGTGTGATTTAGACCGTCCCCCGACTTTACCAGTGCATGGCCAAATTACCCCCTAGATACGTGTAACACCAGCAGGGTTAGTCTACCCTCTGCCCATCTTAAAATTTAAAATGGAAAAAATTTGCCAGAATCACAGACCAGATAATCCTTTGGATTGCTTCTATTCAAGCACCATTTCCAGAAAGATCAGCAGCAAAAGAGATTTCATACAGGGCCAATGTCACCTGATGACTTGAATATCTAGAAAGCATTGCAGTGAGCTATAGGACTGCGTGTGGCACTTAATGGTCTTGTGTAATGTTTCTCGTTTGGCTATAGACTGTCAGGTATCTCTAAGTACATACTGTCAGTTAGATGAGCAGAAATCACCTGACACCAGGTTCTATTATCTACAAAACAGAGGGATATTTACTTCCGATCACTTTCCTTTCACTTGAATGGAATGCACCATGAGTCACTTGGCACCCAAAAAGATTGCTCTGCACACCCATTTAATGAATGGTAAATGACTAGTGGCTAATCAATCGCCACACAGGTGCCACTTAAAGGGGTGGTTCACCTTCAAGTTAACTTTTAGAATGTTATAGAGTGGCCAACTCTAAGCAACTTTCAATTGGTCTTCATTATTATTTTTTTTGTAGTTCTTTATGTATTTGCCTTTTTCTTCTGACTCTTTCCAGCTTTCAAATGGGGTCACTGACCCTATCTTAAAACAAATGGCCTATAAGACTACAAATGTATTGTTATTGCTACTTTTTATTACTCATCTTTCTATTCAGGCCTCTCCTATTCATATTCCAGTCTCTTATTCAAATCAATGTATGGTTGCTAGGGCAATATCACTCTCTACATCATACTTAAAATTAACTAAAGGTGAACAACCCCTTTAAAGAGTATTTATATATAATTTAAAAGATTGTCCATCTGGAAGTTAAATCATCAGCGGCTGCAAATCAGCCACATAACCCCCCCACAAAAAGCAGTCTTGATAAAATGTATCACCTGCAGAAATATACTCAGTAGTACAGTCTATTGCAATTCTACATGGAACCTACCTTCGGCAAACCATAAAAAAACATTGACTGGTGAGAGCATAAAAAAAAAAAACTATATACATGTGTAAAGCCCTCGCTATATTCAACTAGCCTTTATTTTGCCATGTTATTAAATTTTGAAACGATTTACATTTATTCCCCAGTTTATAATAAGAAAGAGAAAAAAAAAAACCAATATAAATTAATTTCTTTAAACTTTCCACTCCCAAAAACACAACCAGGAGGGGGAGGACCAGTCCACTTCTTTTTAGCAACATTGCAATCAACGGTAGCCGGTTCAATCAATTATTAAATTAATTACCGGTGAAGCACATGGGAACTGAAGTTTAAAAAATAAAAAAAGGTGTGCGCGTCATATTCCAGAAATATTGTATAGATTTCATATATATATAGGGTGATATTGTTTATGATTAAGTTTTTTCCTGCAGGTCGGGCATGAAGGAGCATTTTTAAGAGCATCCCGGAGGCACTGGCTGCAGAAGATATGGCCGCATTTAGTTGACACAATCAGGCGCCCACTCTGTACAATCTGTAAGGAAAAGAATAGGACATATTAATGGACTACATTCCCTCTGTGGTGTATACAGGAGGTTCTGCTCATTTATAGACCATGAACACACACACCTAATCTTTTGGTGTGAGTACAGGTACGAGATCCGTTATCCAGAAAGCTATCCAGAATTACAGAAAGGTCATCTCCCATAGACTCAATTTTATCCAAATAATCAAATATTTCTAAGATGATTTCCTTTTCCTCTGTAATAATAAAACAGTAGCTTGTACTTGTTCCCAACTAAGATATAATTAATCCTTATTGGAAGCAAAACCAGCCTATTAATTTAATGCTTATATGATTTTCTAGTAGATTTAAGGCATGAAGATCCAAATTATGAAATGGTCCATTATCTGGAAAACCTCAGGTCCCGAGCATACCTAAACTTGCTTTTCTGCTAATAATCTTTAGAGCTAGTGCATCCCAAGTGCTACAAGTCCAGTCATTTGCTTTTATTATTCCTTACTCTGTAGCCATATGGGGGATTGAGTTCTTTATAGTAGCCTTAACATAGTTGGCTATACAGGGAGGTACATTTATCAAGGGTCGAATTTTGAATTCACATGAGTTTTTTGTTTTTTTTTTTAAACTGCCATCAACTCGAAAATTCAACCAATTGAAATTTATTAATAAAATCTAATTTTTAAAAGTCGGATGAATAGAATAGAACTGAGCAGAGAAACCCCAAGAAATGCTAACGGCATCAGCACCTTAACCTAGAATAAGTGAACGCTCACCTCTGAATAGCAATCCATACAAATCGGACAACTCACTTTTCCTGAAGAAGATCTGAAAGAACAACAGTGTAAGGGGAAAAAATAGCAATAACTCTGCTTTGTGTAGCACGTCAAATTAAAAATAACTGCCCTGGAATCACGAGACACAGAAACAATATAATAGAATAACATAGAAAGAGATCATATCCAATATTTAATAATTGTTAATGAAGCACTGTGAAAACAGTAGAATTAGAGAATGTAGCCCATACTTTAGGTCACATAGGTTACACTGTAGCAACCAAAACATTAGACTTTGCAGATGATTACATCAAATTCTTTTTTTTTTTTTTTAAAAGGCCCAAGAGTTCCAAATCTTTTTGCCTATTTTTCATTTTTCTTGCAGCCGGCAGCTTTGTTTGGTGTGCTCCACTGTGTTGAGGAGAACGCCAGGGGCACTGTGCAACTACTCATGGCCAGCAGCTCTATTCCTTATAAACAGAGACTCTTATCTGCCCCCTTACCATTTGAGGTTGCCCCGTGCACGCAGCATCTGCACTTCCAGGGCATTGTGCTGCGATGATCTGTGTAGTTGCAAAATTACATACCCTTGAGAACCTATAGAACCAGGGGCTTAATATTTTTGGGGACTGAGCTGCTGGTGTAGAAGAAGGCACAGCAGGTATAAAGTTTCCAATGGGCTTAGATACACTTTATAGAAAAGATTAATAGAGACTGATCATTGCAGGCAGGTTTGATTGCAGCCATACCTGCTGGGTTTATAACTGAAATGGGGAGCTGTACACAGGAAGCAGTTGAACCTCTTCTTCTTATATATATAAGCCTGTAGTGATGTGCGGGCCGACCAGAAACCCGCGGGTTGGGTGGGTTCAGGTCGCGAGCTCTTCTCCTGCTCTCCCTGCCCGCGACCTAGTACTGCCGGCTTCCGGCGCCAGAATTTATAGACTTCCGCCCCTTTTGTGACGTCACTATGGGGCAGGTCTATTAAAAGAGGGCAGGAGTGGGCCCGGGCCGGGTGCGGGTCGGGAGGGGGCGGGTTAGGTCTAGACATTCTCGACCTGCACATCACTATAAGCTTGACTTATAAGACTTAAGCTGGCAGTAGACGCAAAGATCCTATCGTACGAATCGAGGATTTGTACGATTTTCGGACCGTGTGTGGAGAGTCCCGACTTTTTTCGTCCGGTGGAGATCGGTCGTTTAGTCTATCGGACAGGTTTGATTTTGACCCGACTGTCCCGCCGAAGCCCATTGCACTATCATCGTAATGGGCCGAACGTTCAGATTACCCCCGATATAGCCATGCCCGTTAGTGGCATATCGGGGAAAGATTCGCGCGTTTGGCAATGTTGGATCTTTGATTCTATGGCCACCTTTACAAGCAGCAAACAGATAAAGAAAGACTGCTCCAAGGTCCTCTTTGTTCAAAGCAGCTCTTAAAGGTGAGGTGCTCAGTCACCAGCGTCCCCACTGTGATCATAGACCGGACTCAAACAACTGGACAGGACTACGGTTAAAACTTATTTATTGCCTATGATTAAGGGAGTGATTCCCGAAATGCGTTATGTGCATCTTATCCGCAGCCTGCAGCAATAAATCCTTTTAGTTGTTTAAATCCGGTATATGTGGCTAATTACAAGCAGACTAACACCAAGTAAGGGATAAATACCAGCTAGGTGGCCTGCATGTAACAGTCAGTTTTGTTTTGTAGCACAGAGTAAAAAGAACCTGCACACAGTACTGGATTTTGTGGGGACATATATTTGTATTTTATTCCTACTGATTTTAAGTTATAAGTGGGAGACATTCATGAGCTGCAGGAAACTTACAAAAAAAGTATAAATTTCAAAAAGATGTAGAGAAATATAAAAATGAAATGCAAAACTTGCCACTATGTTTCCTGTTGACTCTGGAAAGTGTTTTGCGCTTCTTACGAAAACCCAGTGCTACTTACCTTGAACTACCATCGCCTGTTGAAGAAATATCTTTATTTGTTCCGACTTGCTCTGTGACTCTTGAGTCTTCATCATCGCTACTTAATACACAGCTGGACGTTTGTTGTGAAGTTCTGGATACAGCCCGTCTCTGCCTGGGGGTATCTTGAAAAACAACAAATAATTAGAGCACAGAAATGCCATTACTACCCAATACAGACCATATATATTGCCAGTGACTTCAGTGCAATCCTGCAAACATATCACATTTAAAGCCACAGTGACAGGCGAATGCAATTAAAGTGGGGTCAGGAGGCAGAAAAAATGGCAGGTGTAACATAAGAACTAAGGAGAAAATATTATTGCATTAAAAAAAGCCCCCAAACGATGCTGCAATAACTTCATCATGCTATCAGTCACTAGCTGTTAGCAAGAGCAGTAAGATCTACAAAGGCTGAGCATGTGATAAAGCTAGGTTCTTTTATTTAAAACATTTCCCTCTAACCAAACAGTCAATAGTTATTGAACAAAACAATGCGGCTTACCTTCAACAATCTTGGGTTGTGCAAATAAAAAGAAAGAAAAACAATACATTAATATTACATTGTTTTCATTCAAAAATACTGACACGCATAATCTGCCTAATCTGATCTGTCAATGAGCAATAACATAATAAAAATGCTAATACAAGTATTTAATCTATGTATGCTTGGGATAATTCTGCAATTTTTATCACTTCTTGAGATTAAAATCAGTTAAACATCATAAAATTAAACCCAATAGGATTGTTTTGTCACCAAAGTTGCTTAAATGGGTTGTTCGCCTTTGGATTCACTTTTAGGGGTATATTTATCAAATAGTGGAATTAGAGATCATCACAGTCCTCTAGAGTGAAATTCCACCACTGTCCATTCATTTCTATGGGATTTTGAAAGGCATATTTATCAAAGGATAAACTTTCACCCTTTGATAAATACTCTTAAAAATCCCATAGAAATGAATAGAGAGTGGTGGAATTTCACTCTAGAGGACTGTGGCGATCTGTAACTTCACTCTTTAATAAATATACCCCTTAGTATGATATAGAGAGTGATATACAGAGACAATTTGCAATTGTTTTTCATTTATTATTATTTGTGTTTTTTCAGTTTTTTAGCATTTTATTCAGCAGCTCTCCAGTTTGCAATTCCAGCAATCTGGTTGTTAGGTCCAAAGTACCCTAGAAACCATGCATTGATTTGAATAAGAGACTGGAATATGAATAGGCGAGGGCTGAATAGAAAGATGAATAATAGAAATTAAGCATTTGTAGCATTACAGAGCATTTGTTTTTTTAGATGGAGTCAGTGACCACTGGAAAGCATCCGATGAAAAAAGGCAAATCATTTTAAAAAAACTATTAAAAAAGAAAAAATGAAGGCCAATTGGAAAGTTGCTAGAAGTTAGCCATTCTATAACATTCTAAAAGGTCACAAAGGTGAACCATCCCTTTAACAGTACAATATACTGTTTTATTATTACAGAGGAAAAAGAAATCATTAACATTTTTAATTATTTTCTGAAAAAATTAGTCTATAGAAGATGGCCTTTTCATAATTTGAAGCTTTCTAGATAATGGGTTTCCTGGTTTTCTATATTAGTAATAACTGAAAAACATTTCCCTGACAATCAAGCTCGTAAATCTGCTTAAATAAAACCATGCAAAGTATATATACCCCCCCAATAAACTTGCACATTACTTACAACCACAGAGTCATTGATGCTCAAATCATTGTTAGTCAAGTCGACAACCACTGGTTCAGCGGATTCGCAGGTAAGATCAACCACTTCTTCTCCTGCAAAAACATAAACACTATCATAGCTGGGCAAAAAATACATGATATTGATTGTATTTATCGGGACATCTTTATGACAAGTTGGCACATATACAATATATGTAATATATAAAAGCAACAAAGAACTGCTATTGATTATCTGAAATCTTAGCATGGTGTAGCCCATAAAAATGGAGTTTATAATGAGGTAAATATTAATTGCTATTTTTTTTGCTCAGTATGTTAATTCAGCTGCAGGCAGTTTTACACTTATAGAATATTTCTGCATAATGGGTTAGTGGGTCAGCATATAAACAGTCAATCACCATTAAGCAGATACATCACTTGTGGTGATGTGAGGGCCGACTCCGATACACACGGGACCCGTGGGTTTACCCGCCAGCCGGGCGAGTTCAGGCCAACCCCGCATTCTCTTTTCAGGGTCGCGGGCGGGTTGAACTCTTCTTACTACTCTCCCCACCCGCGACCTTCCAAATTCCTGGCTTCCAAGTTGTGTTTTTATAGACGCGCGCCTCTCATCTCTTTTGTGACACCATCGTGGGGCGGGTCTATAAAACAGACCCAAAAGTCGGGCTTGGACGAACGCGGGTGGTCGCATTGCGGGCGGGTGTGGGTCGGGAAAAGCCCGACCCACACATCACTAATCAAAAGCAATGAAACCCACAGTCACACATTTCTCTTGTTGCAGTAGGAGTGTTTTTTGCTACTAAAAAACGGTATCTGTTTGCACTTTGCTCAGGCCCAGGTTTGGGCTGCGGCGCCTCGAGGCCACTGGGTCCTACTACCGGCAGCCTTGCTCACACCGCCCCCGTGCGTGAACATGCGTCGGAGCTCTGGGGATGATGCGTACAGGAGTATGCTTTCCCAGTGCTCCCTTGAATTGCGGCTAGGCGGGCCTTTGCCAAAAAATTTTGCTATCAAAATTCACACATTTTAATTTTTATCCCCCAATTTGAATGTAAATACAAGTCAATGATACAGGTCCGTTGAACCGTTTGACCATGTTAATTGCCTTCCAGAACATTCGAGGGAAAACTCGATTGAAACTTGATACAAATTTTCGGGTCGGGACTATTCGATCGAATATTAACTTCAAATGTTTTCTTAAGTAACCATTCGAGTTGCGAGCATATTTGAGTAAAAAAAAAATATTCACATAAATTCGACCTTTGATAAATCTGCCTATACATGTAGGCAGGATGTGCAGTGCCAATCCCCAACTTGTAGGTAGCCAGCATCTAAGTGAACTTTCTATGGAACCGCACTTCACTGTTTGAAGGAAAAACTGTCATTGGCCAATGGTCCTTTAGACCGAGTTGGCAGCTTCTCTCCGATAGATATCTGGCCCAAAATCGACCAGATATCGATCAGGCAGGTTTGAATTTTCCTGTTATTGAGGGTCGCATTTGGCCCTAGGGCCGAACGATCAGATTAAACCGTTATTGCTGTGCCGTTGGTGGACACATCGGGGAAAGTTCTGCTTGTTTGGCGAGGTCGTCAAACAAGCAGATCTTATACTGTATGGCCACCTTTAGAGAAATATGCTGGATAGTGGTATAGAGGAGGTAGGGATCAGTACTGTCAAGATCAGACCTGCATTTAACACAAAACATACCACTTTCCAGTTCAATGGCCTCAGTCACTGCTGTCATTGTGGTAGTGGAAGCTGCTGCTCTTCTCTTGTGCGATTTTGAGTGACCTGGCTCTGCTCCTTTACGCTTTCTTGAAGCCTGTAGTGAGAACATGAACAGTGGGAACAACTGTCGTTTTACCTCTGACCTCCCCACCAAGTACCAGTAATGAGAACACCATAACAACAAGAGATTACTTACCACTGAAGGTACACTACATGACCAAAAGTATGTGGACACCTGCCTCTCAAACATCTCATTACAAAACCAAGGGTATTGATACGGAGTTAGCCCCCCCTTTACTGCTAAAATAGTTTTTACCCAATACTCTTCTGGCAAGGCTTTGAACTGGAAGGTACAACAAGAAAAAATCCGATGGCACACAGGGCTGCAGGAAATCTTCCAATTTTTATTTCAAAGCGGAGTGCAAATGCAACGTTTCAGGGAATAAAACCCCTTTGTCAAGCATGCTTTTCAGGCAAAGCTCCAAAGTTGACGGATTTTTGCCGGACCCAATTTTTTCGGACTTTTTTTTAATGATAAATAAGGTCCATTCGGGCAGTCGGAGTTGATTAGATTTTTATGTTAGAGACACTTAGAAAAAAATAGGACCTTAATAAATAACACCCTTTGTGTTGATAATGTGTATTCATGGGCAATTAGGTCATCCTGCGTGGCTACCTATAATTTAGTGCTAGCTACGTTACCATGTGGATAAAGTCTCCAAAAGTTGTGTGCAAATAAGCATACCGTCCTTTGGGAACATATGTAAAATAAGCAGAATAAATGACTGAAATAGTTCCATGAAGCAAGAGAAAAAAAAAAAAAAAAATTAGGACTGCAAAATCAGATAAAATATAAACAGTATTGCTGATTGCAGTTGCCTCTCTATTACTAGCCAGAAATACACCATAGAGCACTTTCCTCTTGATTAAATTCTTTGTCACTAGCAAGTGCTTTGACCCATACCCAGTGCTACTGTCCTTAATTTGGCTGTAAAATTGAATGTGATTATACTGCGCATCAGGTAATAAGTGTTTCTCCAGTTGACTGATTGTATCCAGTACAATGTAATGCATTTGCACGAATAACACTTGCCCACTTTTCTAGCCTTGAGTTCACCTTGAATGTGTACCCAGTGGATGCCCTATTATTTATATGGAGCACAGAAGCTGGGCACAGCATCAAAACAATATAAATAATGTATCTGCTCCAACGCAGTGGACACGGCACTGCTGATACAAATGCATTTTGATTTGATATTTTTATTTACCACAATAAAAATCAGGTTTGCTTGCACGCAAAGTACAGGGATCAGTTATCCGGAAAAACACATTATCTAGAAAGCCCCGAATTACAGAAAGGCCATTTCCCATAGACTCCGTTTTATTCAAATAATCCATGTTTTTAAAAAGGATTTCCTTTTTCTCTGTAATAATAAAACAGTAACTTGTACTTGATCCCAACTAAGATATAATTAATCCTTATTGGAAGCAAATAAAAGCCTATTAGGTTTATTTGATGTTTACGTGATTTTCTAGTAGCCTTAGGTATGAGATCCAAATTACGGAAAGATCACCATATCCAGAAAACCCCATGTCCGAGCAGTCTGGATAACTGGTCCCATACCGGTACAATGAACACCTTGTAAAAATGCTGCTGAGCACCTGTGTTTAAGTAGCCCTGGTAGTTTGTTGTAGATTTTTCACGTGCGGTAATACATAAAGATACATAACATAAAATAAGTACCAACTTTTCCATATATCTTGTTGCATATGCTCATTTTTTTTCATGTTAAAATTACTTAAAGTGATACTGACACTATAAAACTACTCTTTTAAGTACGACTGTACATTAAAAGTTACCTCTAGGTCATGTTGATAATTTTTTTGCCGATAGCTCTGCACTTCTCAACCTGTCAGTTTCTAATGCGAATGGGCTAGTGCAACACAAATATGGCAACCCACTCCTAGAGAATTATAGGGGAATCACATAAGTAAAGCTTCAAGCAAATCCTTTTATGGCAAACTCATGCAAAAGATAAAGTTATTATAGATGCAAATAAAGATTTCATTTCTGGTGTCAGTATCTCTTTAATGTTCATTCGTTGCTGGCTCTTTACAAATAACACTTTAGACACAGTTACCTTGGATAAGCAAGAGTCTCCTCTACCCGTTTTATTATTCAGAATAACGATCTTCGACTTTTTCTATGCAAAGTCACTAAAGTGAAACAAAACCGAAAATCACTTGCTTCCCCCACAAAAAAAATTTAAATCCAAGAAAAATGCCTTTAAAGTATCGCCTGGAAATAAGAGCTTCTCAAACACCAACACCATCTCTGGACTTTTAATTCCAAAACAGAAGATAATCTGAAGCCAATTAGGTTTATTTATTTTTTTTTATTTTATGATCTGCACTTGGGGGCCTCAGGCTACAATTCAGGTTCATTCTGGTTAATTCCTCTACCTATAATATACAAACTCTATATTACATGTATGAAAAAGGATATTTGTATTGGGCAACGAATTGGATTAAATTCTGAAACAAGAAGGAATTATTAAGGCCCTCAAGGAATTTGGAGGATTTAACCTGGAATGTAATAAATTGGATCGGGGAAATTCAGTGACCGGAGACCCTTGAGACAAAAGGCAAAGTTTGTTTGGCACAAGCTTTGTGGATTCTGAGCTTTCCAGAGTCAGAACCCAGACCAAAAAAATCACAGGATTTATTATTATAGATTTTTAATTGGGAAGGAGTACGGGAGTAAAAGTGAGTTACCCATGGGAGAGCATAGAGATATCTCTTCACAGCACAGAAAACCAAAGAACTGCTCTTACAGTGAAACAGGTGGATCTGTGCTCAAGGCCAGGGTAGTAGTGACCAAGGCCAGCTTGAAAACAGAATCCATTAAATTAAAGTCGGGGGGGGGGGGGGGGGCTGTACAGGAGAAACTGCTTACACAGAATTATATTTTCTCTCAATTAGAATCTGCCTGATGATTTGTATTTCATTAGGCTGCAATATATATATATATATATATTTTTATGCCCAATTAAATGGAATATGTGCATTTCTCCCATATACTATATGGCCAAAAGTATCTGGACACTGTGTCTAAAAAGGCATCTCACTGACAAATTCTAAATCGCCTCCCGAAGCAAAATCAGCAGAAGAACAATTGCTAGGGAGTGTGTGCGAGGGGTAGAGTTCCTGATTCCAATAAAAGATAACCGTAAAAGGGAAAATAATAATTCCAAATCCTATTTCATGATGTTAGTCATTAGTCAATCAAAATGAATGTGATTTACAAAATATAATGTCAATCTTGTTTCTTTTAGTATTGAAATACATAATCGTATCAAGCAAGTAGGAGCCGTTTTGTGGACACTTTATGCAGAAGAATGTGGCAGCGGATGGTGAGAAGGGAGGGGGTATGCGAAGACTGCAGTGACTTCTATAATATGCAGAATGGAAAGTGAAAGTAAATAGCTGCCCTGCCTGAGGTATAGAGGAAGGAATTTATATCAGTGACAGGGGAGACTTTTAAAACGAGTTAACAAGAGGCATGTTTCAATAAAAAATGGGTTTCATGTTTAATTTGAAAAGTGCTTTTATTATAATGCATTTTAGGTTTGAGTGACAGGTCCCCCCTTTAAGCGAAGAGTACAATAACATTTTTGAATCCTGTGCTTCCTACTTTGTGGCAACAGTTTGGGAAGGTTCTTTCCAGTTTCAGCACAATAATGCCCCAAGCACTTTTAGTATGATATTCTGAGACAATTTGTAATTGGTTTTTATTTTTTATTATTTGTGGTTTTTGAGTTATTTAGCTCTTAATTCAGCAGCTCTCCGGTTTGCAGTTTCAGCAATCTGGTTGCTAGGGTCCAAACTACCCTAGTAACCATGCATTGATTTGAATAAGAGACAGGAATATGAAACGGAGAGTCCTGAATAGAAATATGAGTAATCAAAAATAACAATAACAATACATTTGTAGCCTTACAGAGCGTTTGTTCTTAGATGGTGTCAGTGACCCCTATTTGAAGGCTGGAAAGAGTCAAAAGAAAAATAATTAAAGGGGACCCGTCAACCAAAAAAAAAATAATCCAAATCCTATTTTATCATGTTAGTTAAGCAAAATTAACTTAAATTACACTGTATAAGTTATTTGAATCTTGTTTCCTTCACTCTGGGAACTCAAGCAGGCAGGAGCCATTTTGTGGACACTGTTATTAAAGGGGAAGGAAACCTAGTTGGCACAAAAACTCTCCCCCCCTCCCGTGTGTTGCCCACCCTCCCTCCTCCCCCCCGTCCCGCTGGGCAAATGCCCCTAACTTGTTACTTACCCTTCTGCGCAGGTCCAGTCCAGGGAGTTCACAGACGACATCTTATTCCACGCGATCTTCTTCCTGCTTTGACCGGCGCATGCGCAGTAGGAGCATTTTGTCTGTGAACTCCCTGGACTGGACCTGCGCAGAAGGGTAACAAGTTAGGGGCATTTGCCCAGAGGGACGGGTAGGCCAGGGGGGGAGGAGGGAGGGTGGGCAACACACGGGAGGGGGGGGGAGGGTTTTTGGGCCAACTAGGTTTCCTTCCTCTTTAAGACAAGCCTTGCTTCATCTTGTTTGTGCACCAGAATGGGGGACCTGATGTCCATCCCCATGTACTGGTTACACATGGGTAAATGATGAAAAGAACAGGGAATGTGGGGAGAGCAGTGACATCTAGGAAGTGCTGAATGGAAAGTGAAAGTAATTGTCTGCCCCGCCTCTATGCCTAAGGCATAGAGAAGGGGCAGACAATATTTGATTGACAGCTGAGATTTTTTAAATGAGTTAATAACAGCTATGAATGCTTTAATAAAAATAAAAAAAAGAATGTGGATTTCATGTTTAATTTGAAAAGGACTTTTAATATACAGCTTTTTATGTCTGGGTAACAGGTCCACTATAAATAATAATAAATAAATAATAAAGAGCAATTGAAAAGTTGCTAAGAATTGGTAATACTATAATATACTAAAAGTAAACCTAAAAGGTGAATCAGCCCTTTAATTTTGCTCTACTAACACAATAAAATTTGATTTGGAATCATTTTATTTGGGTGACAGGTCCCTTTTATGCCACTGGAGCGACAAGAGGTCATGTGTGCCTCTGCCCTACTAGGATAGTCAGGACAATGACCTTTTGACTATAAAACTGTTAACTCCATCTCTTTAAAACCAATCATGGAATGCAGAGTTTAAAAATCCCTATAATATTTGACTAAGTGTTTAGAAAAACTCTTATTTTTTGTTAAGCGACACTTTCTGAGGTGATAAAATACCTTTTGCATCAAGTGGAATTATTAAAGACGTGAGGAAAGACGATACCTACAATAAAAGAAACGTTCCCAGCAGTAAACTCGCCAGGTGGGAGGAGTGCAGACATTTTATGAGGTGGTGGCTGTGCCTATAGTGATCACCCAGTGAGCCTCACCGCTCAACAAAAAGTGTGTCTTTTAACCAGCAGAATTGGGGTGTGAAGTGCCACCAACATTCATTATGATAATATAAAAGTGTACCTGCCGGAGGTTTACTGAATCAATCGAGTCTTACCGTGCTCATGACTGTTCTTGAACACCAAGTTGTATGTATGAAGCTGGAAAAATGGCGTTCAGCTGGTTATCTTCCAACGTTTCCCATGACTTGGGAAATGTATAAATCTAAAACAAAAATTGAAGAAACAAAATCACAACGATGACACTATACCATTAGTCATTTAATAAACAAATTAATAACTGAAACAGGTACAAGCATGACTTCAGTGTCAGACCTGATGTTACACAAGTAAACATAGAGCATATGGATCGTAGCATCATAAAGATGCACCGAATCCACTATTTTGGATTCGGCCGAACCCTGAATCCGTCACGGAAGATTCGGCTGAATACCGAACGAATCTGAACCTTAATTTGCATATGCTAATTAGGATTTGGAAAACATGGTTTATTTCCTTGTTTTGGTACAAAAAGTCATGCGTTTTCCCTCTCTGCCCTTAATTTGCATATGCAAATTAGGATTCGGTTCCGCTGGGCAGAAGGATTCGGCCGAATCCTGTACCGAATCCTGGATTCGGTGCATCCGTAATCAAAATACACGTGAATTGGAAAATCACTGCCTCTGTGATGGCCAGTGTTTTATTTTGGATATTCCTTACTCTCTAAGAAAAAAAGAATTTCCTTTGTACAACCCACATGTAGGTGTCCAGCATATTATCTGAACAATTGCTCTGCTTTGAGTCAACTTGAATTCTTCTGCTTTGTGCATACAGTCTGTGCAGGACGCAGACAAAGGCTTTAAAGGAACAGTAACAACAAAAAATAAACGTGTTTTAAAGGGGTTTTTCCCCTTTGAGATAACTTTCAGTACGATGTAGAAAGCGATATTCTGAGACAATTAAAGGCAAAACACTGGAGAAAGGGTATGTAATGACCTGAAACATGTTGCGTAGTCGCCTTGAATAAACACAACCACAGCATTTTTCTGCTACTTTGGAGTGCTCTCCTCATTTGTGAATTACCTAGCAGATGTCGGGATAGCGGTATAACCGGAAGAGGATTTGATGCATTCCTGATAAGCGAAGGCAGAGCGGAGAACGGTTTTGCTTATTTCACACTAATACTGTGAGTCGCCAACAGGTTTCCACTTCTCTAAGTGGCTGATTCCAGCAACTTGCAAAGCACGACTGACACTGAGCTCCATGTCTCCCCTCTCCAGTCAGTGAGTTCCGTGTCTCCCCTCTCCAGTCAATGAGCTCAGTGTCTCCCCTCTCCAGTCAGTGAGCTCCATGTCTCTCCTCTCCAGTCAGTGAGTTCCGTGTCTCCCCTCTCCAGTCAGTGAGCTCAGTGTCTCCCCTCTCCAGTCAGCGAGCTGTCTCCCCTCTCCAGTCTGTGAGCTCGGTGTCTCCCCTCTCCAGTCAGTGAGCTCCATGTCTCCCCTCTCCAGTCAGTGAGCTCCGTGTCTCCCCTCTCCAGTCAGTTAGCTCCATGTCTCCCCTCTCCAGTCAGTGAGCTCTGTGTCTCTCCAGTCTGTGGGCTCCGTGTCTCTTCTCTCCAGTCAGTGAGCTCCATGTCTCTCCTCTCCAGTCAGTGAGTTCCATGTCTCCCCTCTCCAGTCAGTGAGCTCCATGTCTCCCCTCTCCAGTCAGTGAGCTCCGTGTCTCCCCTCTCCAGTCAGTGAGCTCCGTGTCTCCCCTCTCCAGTCAGTGAGCTCCGTGTCTCCCCTCTCCAGTCAGTGAGCTCCGTGTCTCCCCTCTCCAGTCAGTGAGCTCTGTGTCTCTCCAGTCTGTGAGCTCTGTGTCTCTCCAGTCTGTGGGCTCCGTGTCTCTTCTCTCCAGTCAGTGAGCTCCATGTCTCTCCTCTCCAGTCAGTGAGTTCCATGTCTCCCCTCTCCAGTCAGTGAGCTCCGTGTCTCCCCTCTCCAGTCAGTGAGCTCCGTGTCTCCCCTCTCCAGTCAGTGAGCTCCGTGTCTCTCCTCTCCAGTCTGTGGGCTCCGTGTCTCTTCTCTCCAGTCAGTGAGCTCCATGTCTCTCCTCTCCAGTCAGTGAGTTCCGTGTCTCCCCTCTCCAGTCAGTGAGCTCCGTGTCTCCCCTCTCCAGTCAGTGAGCTCCATGTCTCCCCTCTCCAGTCAGTGAGCTCCGTGTCTCTTCTCTCCAGTCTGTGAAATCCATGTCTCTCCTCTCCAGTCAGTGAGTTCCGTGTCTCTCCTCTCCAGTCAGTGAGTTCCGTGTCTCCCCTCTCCAGTCAGTGAGCTCCGTGTCTCCCCTCTCCAGTCAGTGAGCTCCATGTCTCTCCTCTCCAGTCAGTGAGTTCCGTGTCTCCCCTCTCCAGTCAGTGAGCTCTGTGTCTCTCCAGTCTGTGGGCTCCGTGTCTCCCCTCTCCAGTCAGTGAGCTCCATGTCTCTCCTCTCCAGTCAGTGAGTTCCGTGTCTCCCCTCTCCAGTCAGTGAGCTCTGTGTCTCTCCAGTCTGTGGGCTCCGTGTCTCCCCTCTCCAGTCAGTGAGCTCCGTGTCTCCCCTCTCCAGTCAGTGAGCTCCATGTCTCTCCTCTCCAGTCTGTGAGCTCCATGTCTCCCCTCTCCAGTCTGTGAGCTCCATGTCTCCCCTCTCCAGTCAGTGAGCTCCGTGTCTCCCCTCTCCAGTCTGTGAGTTCCATGTCTTCCCTCTCCAGTCTGTGAGCTCCATGTCTCTCCTCTCCAGTCTGTGAGCTCCATGTCTCTCCTCTGCAGTCAGTGACTTCCATGTCTCCCCTCTCCAGTCTGTGAGCTCCGTGTCTCCACATTCCAGTCCGTGTCCCCCTGTGTGTATATGACGTGTGTGTCTGTGTATATGACGTGTGTGTCTGTGTATATGACGTGTGCCCTTCCAACTCCTGGGTCCCTTCCTGTCAGCACTTACCGCCGTTTTCCCAAGACAGCCCCGATGCTCTTTACACAGCGCGCACTCCCAGATGATGGTTTAGTCCCGCAACGCCAATAACGACAAGATTATTGACTCCAACCGGAAAACGAATCCAGACGTCGCGAGATTGTGACGTCACACTAACGTATATACTGACGTTAAACGCAGGGGGAGTGAATCAAGGGCGGAGCGTGTTTAGTGTAAATATCGGGGATTATCAGCGTAATGTTTATTGTCTCTTCTCGCTGCTTCTACTTGTGTCAGGGAAAATAAACGTTGTATTGATTCTGGTAGTTTCCCGCTGTCCCAAGACGAGGCCGCTCATTGTTATTTTAGCGGCTTCCTGGAACTCCTGTTTTACCGCTTATGTTTAGGACGTTGGATACAATTGACCGGCAGAAAACTTGCTTTACGTTACATCCTCTTTTCACGGCACAGTCGCAGGGAGGGGGTTTTGTGCAAGTGCCACAGACAGTTTAGGGTTCATTTAGAAGACTGGTTACAGTTGTGTTATAGCGGGGGAGTGGCTAATTTAGGAGAGGTCAGTGGGTGAGATTGACCAATAGTCATTTTATACTCATTTTAATTCATCTGCTTTGCTCATACCTGTGACGTCAGTAGGCAATTATAAGTAATATCCGGTGTTGCTTTTACATGGTGCTAAAATTAATGTGATCTTTTAAAATAGCCCCTTTATTAGAGCTCCCTATTGATGTTCTCTGCTCCCTCTCCAAGTCTCAAATGAGGGGTGGGTGTGTCCTAACAATCCCTGCCAGAAGCACAGTAAGAGGGGACAGCCAATCACAGCCCTGCAGTCGCACAAGCACAGACAGGCTTCAGTTCCCTATCAGGTCCTGCTAGCTGCTGATTGGTTCCTGTCCTACAGTGCAGTGAGCTGAGAGCCGCCTCCCCTGCACAGCCTGGGAATTCAGGGAGCAGGAAGTGGAAGAGAAAGGAATTCAGGGAGCAGGAAGTGGAAGAGAAGGGAGGGATTTTTAGGGTTTTTGCAGAAACATTCAATAAATCAGCCTGAAACACTACTTTTTAACCACAATTCTTCTATATCTAAATGAGTATAATGCACTGGTACATTCTTATTTTTTTCACAAAATATCTCCTTTTAGTGGGTTATTCACCTTTGAGTTCACTTTTAGTATGATGTAGAGAGTGATATCCTGAGACAATTTGCAATTGGTTTTTATTATTTAAGGTTTCTGAGTTATTTAGCTTTTTATCCAGCAGCATCTCCAGTTTGCATTTTAAGCAATCTGGCACCTAGAGTCCAAATGACCCTAGCAACCATGCATTGATTTGAATAAGAGACTGGGATATGAATAGTAGACGACCTTACTAGAAAGATGAGAAATAGAAATGAACAATAACAATACATTTGTTGCCTTACAGAATATTTGCTTTTTAGATGGGGGTCAGGAGAAAAAGGCAAATAATTAGTAAACTATAAAAAAAAAATAATGAAGACCAATTGAAAAATTGCTTACAATTGGCCATTCTATAACATACTAAACGTTACCCACCCCTTTAACAGCCCCTGTTTGGGTTCTGACCACATCAGCCGTTACCCACGTTTACCCATTGATAGAATTTCAGTTATTTTGAGTTTCAATCTAGAAAAAGAACACTAGGGTAATATTTTTTCAAATAGGGACACACTATGTGCTAATTTAGGAGAAGGGTAAAGTTTACAAAAAGTAATCATAAGGTTTTAGGCTTTTATTGTTGTTTGTTTTTTACACTAGTATCAGAGGGTCTCTGTGTGTTTTATGGGAAGAAATACATCATGAGCCGACTCCTCTTCACTAAAACAGCACCAGGACAAATGATAGCTGAGTACACTGTCACTCTTATTTATAACCAAATTCTCCTGCCTTGCCACTGTCACTGAGGTTTTCCTTATCTTCTGCTAATGATCACCTCACCAATATACTTATTACAGAGCCCATCTCCACCTCTATGACCTACAGTCATATGAAAAAGTTTGGGAACCCCTCTTAATTCCTTGGAGTTTTGTTTATCATTGGCTGAGCGTTCAAAGTAGCAACTTCCTTTTAATATATAACATGCCTTATGGAAACAGTAGTATTTCAGCAGTGACATAAAGTTTATTGGATTAACAGAAAATATGAAATATGTATAATAAAATTAGACAGGTGCATAAATTTGGGCACCCCAACAGAGATATTACATCAATACTTTGTTGAGCTCCTTTTGCAAATGTAACAGCCTCTAGAGCCCCAGTCCCTGAACTAGTCACACAGCCCCACAGCATGATGGGACCTCCACCAAATGTGACAGTAGGTAGCAGGTGTTTTTCTTGGAATGTGGTGTTCTTGTTCCACCATGCAAAGTGCTTTTTGTTATGACCAAATAATTAATTTTTGTCTCATCAGTCCAAAGCACTTTGTTCCAAAATGACTGTGACTTGTCTAAATGAGCTTTTGCATACAACAAGCGACTGTTTATGGCGTGAGTACAGAAAGGGCTTCTTTCTCATCCCCCTGCCATACAGTTGTTCTTTGTGCAAATTGTGCTGAATTGTAGAATGATGTACAGATACACCATCTGCATCAAGATGTTCTTGCAGGACTTTGGAGATGATCTTTGAGTTGTCTGTAACCATTCTCACAATCCTCCGCATATGCCGCTCCTGTATTTTTCTTGACCTGCCAGACCTGGGTTTTACAGCAACTGTGCCTGTGGCCTTCCATTTCCTGGTTACATTCCTTACAGTTGAAACTGACAGTTTAAACCTCTGAGATAGCTTTTTGTAGCCTTCCCCTAAACCATGATACTGAGCAATCTTTGTTTTCAGATCTTTTGAGAGTTGCTTTGAGGATCCCATGCTGACACTCTGCAGAGGAGAGTCAAACAGGAGCACAACTTGCAATTGGTCACCTTAAATACCTTTTCTCATGATTGGACACACCTGCCTATGAGGTTTAAATCTTAACGAGCTAATCCAACCAATTTGGTGTTGCCAGTAATCAGTATTGAGCGGTTACGTGCGTTCAAATTAGCAAAATTACAAGGGTACCCAAAATTTTGCACAGCCAGTTTTTCACATTTGATTTAATTTCATACAACTGAATACTTATTCACTAAAAATCTTTTTTCAGAAAACACCCCAGTACTCCTGGGAAATGAAAGACGTACCACTATTATCTTTTTTGTTGAAAGTGAAGTAAATTATTATGCAGGCTGAGAGGGGTTCCCAAACTTTTTCATATGACTGTACATAGCAACTAACCCCAAGTTTTGCTTCTACAGGCTGGAAAGGAAAAGGGGAACTTGTCAATTGTTTATGCGTTACAAAAAAGTTTCTCTTGGACTCCCATCTGCACCACTCCTGGTATTTGTACCTGCTACTGACTGATCCAGACTGATTTATTATTTACCTACATTTTTAAAGACCTCCAGTTGTAACTGGTAGCCCCATGCTCTAAGCCAAGCATTCAATTGCATATAAAGGTGGCCACACACATTTAGATTTTTTTAAAGATTATTTCATAATCGACCGAAATGATTGTTTCAAAGTTTGACTTGTCCATCAAGCAAAACGACCGTTTCAAGTGAAACCATGTCGTTGAAGTCCAATCTGAATCTTTTTGTAACGTCCCATAAACTATTGAAAAGTCAATGGATTCTTTATTGTACAGTTTCCTCTTTTTCAGTTTTTGCTGTTGAAAAAAAAAAAGTTAAAAAACATTTCACATATATCTATCCTTTTGGGACGCTATATATATATTTACTGTAATTCATTGAAATCGTGCCAAAGAATGGCCGGTACATGCAATTTCTGACATATTTTCCCATATTGTTAAGACATCAAAATCTTTCTGTCCCGTCAAAGGACAAATGTCATTGTTTAAAGACAAACACTTTTAAACCTGCCCGATCAATTTTCTAATATTGAAAGAAAGATAAACAACCCCCTTCCAAAATCTGACTAATATTCCTTTTTTTCCATGTTGATAAATAGCAGACTAGTGCAGTTGGATTGCCGGACGCCATCTTGTGCAACTGAATCTTCTGTCACAAATGATCGGTGACACAGAGAAAGCATTGGTCGAAGTTGATGCGGACTTGGCTTTATCTGCACATGCTCCATATCTGCAGCAAGAGAAGATTCAACCCAGACGTGCTACTCAGCTTATCAGAAATTTTTTTGGAAAACTGTGGTGAGTTGGGGGGGGGTTGCTAATCAAATAAAGGATGAGGCGAGCACTCAAGAAGCAGGAACTGCTGTGATCAAAGTTTTTAATGCAACATTACTGTATATACGACATGTTTCGGCCTTGCGTGTAGGGGGTGCTAACTGTGCAGTTTGGGGGAAGGGTTTTTTGTGGTTTTTTGTTCATTCTGATAGCAGTCGGAATTGAATTGCCCTGTAATGATGTGGCCCTGATGGGGAGTAAGAAGTATGTATGTGAATTAAAACATTAGGGATGCACCGAATCCAGGATTCGGGATTCGGCCTTTTTCAGCAGGATTCGGATACAGCCGAATCCTTCTGCCTAGCCGAACTGAATCCTAATTTGCATATACAAATTAGGGGCGGGGAGAGAGATAACGTGACTTTTTGTCACAAAACATGGAGGTTTATTTGCATATGCCAATTCAGTTCGGTATTCGGCCGAATCTTTCACGAAGGATTCAGGTTTCAGCCAAATCCAAAATAGTGGATTCGGTGCATCCTTAAAAAATATACACACAAATACCCACAATATTCCTCTCTCCAATAAGGTTCCACAAGCACATTGTGCACTGCACTCATTGTCTCATTCCTGGTTACAGTGTATTGTAAATAAAAGAAGAGACTTCTCACAGAAAGACTATATATTGGCAGAGTATGTCAAGTACCAGTGTAGTATAAGCCTGGTCTCCTCCAGGTCTGATAATTAGCTGGTCTACTACATTTCTGCAGGAACAAAAACCAGCCAAGCAGAGAATATAAACCACCAGGCTGCTTTAAAATAGTTTAAAACTTTACAATGGAGGTTGGCCGGGTCAAGTAAATTATCTTAATGTACGGAGATGGGAGATTTGGACAGAAACCACCATAATTAATAAATTGCTATGGCAGTTTCCTTCCACCTGGGGTCACTAAAGGGCTTCCAAAATACCAGTTCAGACATACACTGTGACTCACTGCTAGAAATAGATAGAAATGTCCAACAACCAAGAGGAGTGAGACACAAACTGAGCTGAAACTTATAATAAAGATATTTCTCTTGTAACACTATTTGGTACATTCCCATCTCTTCTTTACAGGGCACCCTGTTATTTTATTGTTTTGTTGTTTATTTCTCAATTCCCAAATATTGTTAGAAAGTAAGCACACTGGCACACAAGGCTTACGTTCTAACCATATTTGGAGGTTGCCGTTATGTCTATCACTGGGCACCAAGCAACTTTGGACTTACTGATATAGCACGTGTGTGAGAGAGCTCTTCCTTTTTTCAATTCCCAAATACTGTTCTTATACCCCAAATGTGACTGTTCCATCCTTTACCCCGAATGTGACTGTTTCATCCTTTATCCCGAATGTGACACGCGGCATTTCATTTTCCAAAGTCGCCCAAAGTTTCCTCGTAGGCAACTTCGGGCGACTTCTGAAAACGCAGCGCCGGGTTCTCCTCGTGTGAACTAGGGATGCACCGAATCCAGGATTCGGTTTGGGATTCTGGCTTTTTGGCCGAATTCTTCTGCCCGGCTGAACCGAATCCTAATTTGCATATGCAAATTAGGATTGGAAGGGAAATTGCGTGACTTTTTGTCACAAAACAAGGAAGTAAAAAAATGTTTTCCCCTTCTCACCCCTAATTTGCATATGCAAAGTAGGATTCGGTTCGGCATTCAGCCAAATCTCTTGTGAAGGATTCGTGGGTTGGGCTGAATCCAAAATAGTGGATTTGGTGCATCCCTAGTGTGAACTAACCCTTACTCTGAATGTTCCAGTCTGATCCTGATGGAGTTAGTGTTGTTAGCACTAAATGGGACAAAATTCAGTCTTCCTGCTGGGAGTCATCAAAGCCAATGGGCAGCTACCAGGCAATCTGTGATCTCTGCACCTTGCTAAGTGCAAATACTATTTGTAGTTTTAAGTCAGTCCCACTACTGACATACGTTCCTATGTATAAATGTCTGGGGAGGAAATTGCATGTGAGTGATTAGCATGGGAAAAGACCAGCACATGAGGTATCATCCATCCAGCTATCAGCTCTATGACTGTATCTCACAGTCAATCCATAGACTGGATAATCACTGCTGGGAACTGCTTGTATTCATTATTCAGCCAATGTGCTTGTCATTTCTCTGCCTGTGGCCACTCAGTACCCTCTCCTGTTTATAAAGGGTGTTTTCTGCATTGTAGTACTTTATACTTGGGGTAGAATCAAACTAGAGAATTGGTAGGCACAGAGAAACTCACCCAGTAATCCTAAATTAGATCCACTGACTACAAACAAATCAAAGGGTTCTACAGAAAACAAAATCCCGATGCTGGTGGGGACAGGATCTCAAGATATGCGGCACCTGTAAAGAAAGGGTATTGTAGAAGTGTGCAAGGCATTGTGGGAAACTGAGATTTGGCTGGAGGGGAGCTGCCTGCTGCAATATTGTTTCAATAGGACATGTAGTCAGAACCAGCAGTGCACAGCAAAGGACAGGCAGGTTTCTGCTCGCAATAACAATTACATTTACAATGATAAAACATCAACTTGCATGTGTGTGACTGGGTTCCTTATTTTCGGGAAATACCCTATTATTAAACCCTAGTATGATCTATTTGCTGGTATATTCAGAGGAGGAATCCTGCCAGTGTGGGTTAGTGAGAGATTAACTATAATAAGGCCGGGTGCATGTGACATTCATATAATATATATATATAGATGGGTCTGAGTCAGCAGAACAGAGAATAGATGAGGCTGCAGCGGAGCTGGATCATATAATTCCCATCCAGCGCTCTGTGCATCAGCCAACACCACAGATTTAATCAGATTTTATTCCCCCGCAGATCAATGAAAGAGAATTTAGCATCCGCTTATCTCATGTGCAGTGTATTGCTTGATGATACAAGATGCCAGTGCAGTAAGGTATTTATTGCCTCTTTGTAAGAACCTATATATCACATTTATTAATTGGCTTTGCAGAGGGTATTCAGTTTCTGCTTGGGGTGGATATAGTTTATGCTTATACTGTACGTCTTGGCATTCTTGTGTTAACCCAAATAAAAACTACCCATGTCCATGATCAGGTCTGTGTTAGATAAGAGATGCCCTTGGCAACGCAGGAATGCTGGAGCACCACCGTTTTTTTGGCTGGGAGTTAGATAAATCAGGGATATCCAGTCTGTAGCAGTCCCGTTATAGTTGTTCTATCACTCCCAGCATCCCACTGAAGACTGGAGGGGCCACTGGCTGCAGACCTGTGATGTGGCAGAACGTTTTTACACAATATCATTTGCCCTTATTATAAGCTGCATATGTGTATAACTTGCTCACAGCCACTATCTTCTATGGGCCACACAAAGGGTTATGTAATAAAAGGCACTAAGTTTGCCCAGGAGCAGTAACCCATAGCAACCAATCAGCAGGTAGCATTTACTGGTCACCTGTTTAAAAGCAAGAACCTTATTGTTTGCTATGGGTTACTGCTCCTGGGTAAGTTAAGTGCCTTTCATTACATTCGGGGGAAAGTCTCTCGATCTCACATACTTTATAGGGGAAGACATATTAGCAGGCCTAGGCAGGCCCAGACTGGCAATCTGTGGGTTCTGGCAAATGCCAGAGGGGCTGCTATAAGGTGCCATAGAAAGTCAGTATTTAGTGGGCTGGTGGGGGCTGTTTGGGCCTCTGTGTACCTGAAATGCCAGGGCCTATTTAAATTCTCAGTCCGGACCTGGGCCTAGGTAGGTGCATGTGGGAATAATTAAAGGGCACCAGAGAAGGCTACAATGCTATTTGGGTGGGAAAATCCATGTAGGGAGCGCTGCCCTATTTAGGTCGGGCAGGTTCGGGCTCTCCCCGCCCGCCACCGTCAAATGCCGACTTCCGGGTTCATCTTTTATAGACGCTGCACCTGCTTGCCCCGCCCCTTTTGTGACATCATCTGCGGGGCAGGTCGGCGCAGGTCTATAAAAGGAACCCGGAAGTGCAGATGTGGCAAAGGGAGGGCGGGTTAGGGTCGCGTGCAAGTCGGGTAAATCCCGACCCGCACATCACTAGCGGGAGCTTCTGGTGCAAGCAGCCATGTTGAGACTCAAGCATGCAGATTTGGCGGTAAGTAAACCCCCCAAATAAACAATTGCCTAATAAAAAAAAACATAATTCTAGAACACTTAGCAATATACAGTGAAACCTCAATTTTACATCCCCTGTTTTTAAGTTTTCCCTCATTTTACATTGTTGTTTTGTGGTCCCACCTATATATTATGCAGAATACATTTCCCTCATTTTACATTTTCCTGGATTTTACACCATTTTTTTCTGGTCCCCCAAAAAACGTAAAAATGGGGGTTTTACTGTACATTTTTTGTATATGTATTGGTACAGAAAGCAGTGTCTGTCCCTGTCTATTCTCTGCTCTGATGGCTCAGACTGTTGATACAATGTAAGACAAGGCAGCTGATTAACAGACCTGACTTTGCTGCTGGGGAACTAAGACTTTTGCAACATTGTTTAAAAAAAAAAAATCTTACGATTTTTCAGCCGACATCTGTCAGGGAATTGATTGGCCAGGTCAAAAAATCTTTGTCGGTCCCAGTGCAATGTATCTATGTTTGCAGGGCCAAGCAGGCAGCTCCCCTTTGTTTTCCTGGAAAATTGGTCTTTTTAGTTGATGGTCAATTCGTACGATCGTTCTGAGAAGATCGTGGTCTCATGACCAGGATCTGATCTTTTAAAAATCTCAACATCTATGGCCAGCTTTAGTCAGCGACTTTAAGGGGGGGACACATGGGACATAACTGTTCAGTGAGTTTGCAATTGATCCTCAGCATTCAGCTCAAACTCAAAAACAATCAATTATTACTTCAAGTAACTGATTGGTTATTGCCTGGTAACCAATCAGTGAAAAGCAAGAGAGCTGCAAAGCAGGAAGTAGTGTTCTGGCTATTATGTTACTCCAGTCTTTATACATTACATTTTTGGCTAACTAACTCTATTAGAAACATTTTTTATTTTGCACAGCCCATTTATTTACCCAGTTTTTATTTTTACACTGAACTGTTCCTTTAATCTCACTCTTAATGCCTTAGAGCTCTGCCCCTATGAACAGACACATTTTTTATTTTGCACAGCCTATCTATTTACCCAGTTTTTATTTTTACACTGAACAATTCCTTTAAAGCCTCCCTGGCTGCATCACTGAGTCATGAAGTGTCTCTTACAATGACGGACACTTTTGTTCCTCAACAGCAAAACCACTGATTTAATCTGAGTCACTGGCAATTGAGGGTGGATTGATCATTTCATTCATTCATTGTCCCTCTTCTCATAGTTTCTTTGTTTTTATTCAATAGGGAAGGGCCATAAATAAGATTGAATGTTTAAGGTTTGAATATTCACGCAGAGAAAGACTGCCGTTAAGAGGAGTTTGTGCATCAGATCTGCAGTATCACAGTAAGTTGCATTACAGATGCTTTATCTGAACAGGCCCAGCAGTAAGTGGGACTTGCATGCTTTGTGCAATTAGTATGTGTGCTTCAGCTCAGGGAAGATACAATAGAATCTGGACTATTGAGCACTGACAGTGATTTGTCACCTTGACTAAGGCTAATCTGTTATCAGGAGAATGAAGCAATTTAGCTGCGACAATACAAGTTATTTACACAGCGGGAATTAGAAAGGAACTGCTTACAATGCGCTTCTCACTGGATTAGAAAAAACACAAAGTTTTAAAACAAAGCATGTTTCTCACCTTGAACTTGTACCTTATATAAATAGTATTAGGTCTATAGCACACAGTGTAGGGCCCCTAGTGAGGACTGTCACAGACAAGGAAAGATTTGAGAAAGGTTTCTAATTGTTTTCCTAAGCAGAAGAACATCAGAGCAGCCTCTTTCTTTCTCCTGACAACTTCCTTGACTACTTGGTGGTGAGACTGGTGGGAAAATTACCAGCAGGTGGCGCTGTTGTAACAAAATTCATTCATGTATCCCTTAATATCTTGGAATTAAAAATAAATAAATACTGAATGTAGATGACAAAAGTGCTTAGAATAGCCCCCTCATCAATTTTACATTCACTTATTTTAAAGGTTTACTTATCCTTTAAGTGTACTTTTAAATGAACTCGTGCTTTGTTGCTTTCCATTGGCTAAAGAAACACAAAGTAAAGCTAATTTATTCCTCTCGCATCTCCTACACTATTAATTTCATGTCTTGCAGACGTCTTCTCGCTCAGTGCGCTACTTCTCACCTCTGGTTCCAAGACAAGGAATCTTCGGGGCAGTGGAGGAATGTACTTCCCCAGTCTGACCTGCAATAGTTGGGCAAATTTCAACCCAAACTCACCCAATCAGTAGTCAACCCTCAGGTCACTGCAGGTTTCGGGTTAAAGGACCAGTAACAGCAAAAATTTTCTAAAGACAAAATTTGTTAGTATGCTACGAAAAAAAAGACGGCAACACATATTAAAATGGCGAAGTCTTTATTAAGAAATAACTTACCGAAACTCCGATTAGGCTCCTCTTCAGAAAAGGCGACGAGCAACGATCCATCATGCGGCGCTCGATTTCTCCTCCCTGGCTATCTGCTTTGAGGAAGGCAGGGGGGAGAAATCGAGCGCCGCACGATGGATCACCCGATCGCTTTCTGAAGAGGAGTGCAAGAAGAGTTTCGGTAAGTTATTTCTTAAGACTTAGCGATTTAAAAGTTTAATATGTCTGTGTTTTTTTTCCTTCTACACTTATGAATTTTTTATTAAAAAAATTGATGTTACTGGTCCTTTAACCTGTGCTTTACTGCTGTTGGATATGCCATATGATTAGGGTTGCCATTAGGGTCCAGTTATGACCCAGATAGCCCGGTTTTTTGAAGGGCTATCCAGGTCAAAACTGCTTGCCGGTTTTCCAAATTAGGAAACCTGTGCATGATTCCCTATGATTGACGCGGCGATTGGCCAGTCAGCGATCACCACTTCATAGCCTTGCCACTGCTATCATGACCCCACCTCCATTAGGTCACAACTCCGCCCCCTGCCCGGAGTTAGGCGGGCCACCCTACGTGTAATGCTGCAGAAAAAATTCTAACCAATGATATTAATATGATATATTGTCTCCAAACATATATATGCATTAAGTTCAGCCATGCATGTATTATATTCAGCATAAAAACTGAAAATATTCCCCAAAATTCCCACAAAGGTGTAATCCTCATGATGTCAGCACCCAGGTGGTGGATGCTGTGGTCCTTGCCATCTCATATAAGGCTTTCCTATCAGCAGTTCCTTTGGATACCACACCTCTTTGGAGAAGCTGTGCTTGGCGTTCTCGACTCTCTTCTAGTTCTTTCCAGTGGTTTGTCTCAAAGGAAGCCTGTTATTAAAAAGACTCAAGCTTTAGCATTTTAAAAGCATAATTTCTTAAAGGAGAAGGAAAGCTACCGAAGCAGTTTAATGCCAATAGATTAGCCACAATAGTGCAAGCTATAACACTATATTTATTCTGCAGAATGCTTTACCATACCTGAGTAAACAGCTCTAGAAGCTCTCACTGTTTTTTAGGATAGCAGCTGCCATATTAGCTTGGTGTGACATCACTTCCTGCCTGAGTCTCTCCCTGCTCACTCATAGCTCTGGGCTCAGATTACAGCAGTGACCGGAGGAGAGAGGGGGAAAAGGGAGGGGGGGAGAGGAGCAAACTGAGCATGCTCAAGCCCCAGCCCTAGGGGCAAATTCACTAAGCGCCGAAGCGCCGAACGCTAGCGTTAATTCGCTAGCATTTGGCATTTTCGTTACTGCGCAAATTCACTAATGAACGCTGGCGTAGTTTCGCTAGTGTTACTTCGCACCCTTACGCCAGGCGGATTTTCGCTAGCGATGTAACTACGCAAATTCACTAACTTGCGCAGTGTACTGAACGCTACCTTTTACGCTAGACTTCCTTCGCCACCTCAGACCTGGCGAAGCGCAATAGAGTAGATAGGAATTGTTTCAAAAAAAGTCAAAAATTTTTCTAAGTCCCAAAAAACGCTGGCGTGTTTTCTACATTATGGGTGATAGGCTGAAAAAGATCGAAAATTTTATTGGGGCTCCCCTCCTTCCCCCCTACATTTCCTGACTCATGGCAACTAACCTATACAGCGGGCACATGTGTAGGGCAAAATAAAATTTTTATTTGAAGATTTGAAGGTTTTCTAGGCATTTGTAGTGCTGATACGTATTCCTCCATTGAAATTTGAATTTCGCGCCGTATGCAAATTAGCCTTCGCTAGCGTAACTTCGCTTTACATAGCGAATCAACGCTAGCGCAACTACGCAACCTTACGCTACCCCTGTGCGCAACTTCGGATTTTAGTGAATTTGCGGAGCGCTGGCAAAACTACGTCTGGCGAAGTGCGGCGAAGCGCGGCGCAGTTGCGCCTGGCGCAACTTCGCATCTTAGTGAATTTGCCCTCTAGAGTTTTATGCTGAAAACATGAAGTCTGATACAGAAGTCCATGTGTACACAATAGAAGGAAAGAAATGCAGTGTATCTTTTGACATATTTTAGCCTTTCCTTCTCCTTTAAAGGGATACTGTCATGGGAAAAAAAAATTTGAAAAATGAATCAGTAAATAGTGCTGCTCCAGCATAATTCTGCACTGAAATCAGAGCAAACAGATTTTTTTATATTCAATTTTGAAATCTGACATAGGGCTAGACATTTTGTCAATTTCCCAGCTGCCCCAAGTCATGTGACTTGTGCTCTGATAAACTTCAATCACTCTTTACTGCTGTACTGCAAGTTGGAGTGATATCACCCCCCTCCCTTTTTCCCCCCAGCAGCCAAACAAAAGAACAATGGGAAGGTAACCAGATAGCAGCTCCCTAACACAAGATAACAGCTGCCTGGTAGATCTAAGAACAACACTCAATAGTAAAAACCCATGTCTCACTGAGACACATTCAGTTACATTGAGAAGGAAAAACAGCAGCCTGCCAGAAAGCATTTCTCTCCTAAAGTGCAGGCACATGTCACATGACCAGGGGCAGCTGGGAAATTGACAATATGTCTAGCCCCATGTCAGATTTCAAAATTGAATATAAAAAAATCTGTTTGCTCTTTTGAGAAATGGATTTCAGTGCAGAATTCTGCTTGAGCAGCACTATTAACTGATTCATTTTGAAAAAAAATTTTTTTCCCCATGACAGTATCCCTTTAACTATACAATGCATTGTCTAATCAATGGAACTGGGGTGTTAAGATCTGTCCATGGGGATTTGTTCAGGGGATGCATCTTTTGCCCTCCACACAGCAGTATCAGTATGAAACGCTGGCAATCCTGCATACAAACAACATAGTCGTCAGGCCCAGATTTGTGGAAGGCCTGGGCCTATGGAGGCAGGATTTTAGGGGGCGGCATGCTGCCCAACCTCACCGACATTGGTTCAGAAACACTGAGGAAGGGCGGGAGATACAATTGTTTTTTAAATTTCCCATGCACCAATCCCCATTGCTCTGGTTCCGATGATAACATTTGCACGAATCAAGGGGAGCGGACAAGGGCAACGAATGGGCCTAGGGGCGCCTGCTATGTAAATCCAGCCCTGATAGTCGTAGATTTATTTTGCACAACTGCAATATTGACAGTGAGAAATAAAGCAGGGGAAGAGCCACAGCAGAACAGGGCTGTTGGATCAAATTGGTAGAATAGACTTTTGCTGATAAAGCTCGTTGGCCCCAATGTGACTTACTTCTGCCTGTGTGTTACCATCTTTTTCTGTGCTATACACCAGCTGGGGAATTATTCTGCTTAGTATTCCAACTCCTGTACTGCATGCTGCCTGGGGAATTACAATGCTTACATTATCAACTCCTCTACAATATGCTGCCTAATGACTTCAGACTCCAGTACTTTATGCTATTGGCCGATTTACTCTTCTTATAGTTGCAGATGCTGTACTATGCGGGGACTTACACTAGCCCCATGCTGTACTACATGAAGGCTAATTAAACATTCTTATACAGGTATAGGAATATTTAGGTATTTCTATGGGGGTAGGCTTTTTTTTATTAAGGGTTTGTTTCTCCTTTAAGCAACGTTTAGTTTTATATTAAATTAAGTGCCATATTAAAGAATCTTACCAAACTGGAATATATATTTAAGTAAATATTGTCCTTTTACATCTCTTGCCTTGAACCACCATTTCGTGATGGTCTGTGTGCTGTCTCAGAGATCACCTGACCAGAAATACTGCAGCTCTAACTGTAACAGGAAGAAGTGTGGAAGCAAAAGACACAACTCTGTCTGTTAATTGGCTCATGTGACCTAACATGTATGGTTAGTTTGTGTGCACCGTGAATTCTAGGATCCTAGGGGGCGGCCTTTATTTTTTAAAATGGCAGTTTTCTATTTAGGATTACCTAGTGGTACATACTACTAAAAAAGTATATTATTATGAAAATAGTTTATTTACATGAAGCAGGGTTTTACACATGAGCTGTTTATGCAATATCTTTTTATGGAGACCTACATTGTTCGGGGTATCGTTTTTAATATTTACATGATTTTCTAGTAGATTTAAGGTATGAAGATCCATAAGAATCCATTATCCAGAAAGCCCCAGGTCCCAGGCATTCTGGATAACAGGTCCCATACCTGTACTCTGAGTTGGCTGTTGGATCTGCTTGTCCGGGATATGGTGCAGTTTTCTAAAGTGAATCTAATCCAATAAGATGTATAATAAAGGATAGGGGTGCTGTAGTGATCAGTTGTTTGTCTTTTTATGTGTAAATTAGAAATTACCAGCTCTTTCCGTCTGTCAGCCATTCAGATAAGGAATCCAACCATCTCTATGGCTACCTATGTACTCTGATTGGATACCAGTCCATTTAGCCTTGTGAACATTCTTTTTTCTGATTGGCTACAGGACAATCTAGTCTTGTGACTTTAAAATGCTCCAGTTGGCTACAGATTGATGTAGTGAAATTTTGAATGCTTTTGGTAAAAGCCAGTTGTAGGTGCTAGGTCATAGTAAAAGCCAGTTGTAGGTGCTAGGTCATAGTAAAAGCCAGTTGTAGGTGCTAGGTCATAGTAAAAGCCAGTTGTAGGCGCTAGGTCACAGTAAAAGCCAGTTGTAGGCGCTAGGTCATAGTAAAAGCCAGTTGTAGGCGCTAGGTCATAGTAAAAGCCATTTGTAGGCGCAGGTCATAGTAAAAGCCAGTTGTAGGCGCTAGGTCATAGTAAAAGCCAGTTGTAGGCGCTAGGTCATAGTATAAGCCAGTTGTAGGCGCTAGGTCATAGTAAAAGCCAGTTGTAGGTGCTAGGTCATAGTAAAAGCCAGTTGTAGGCGCTAGGTCATAGTAAAAGCCAGTTGTAGGCGCTAGGTCATATTAAAAGCCAGTTGTAGGCCAAGGTCATAGTAAAAGGCAGTTGTAGGCGCTAGGTCATAGTAAAAGCCAGTTTTAGCTGATTGGAAGGCCCTGTCCCATGCACTGCACATTCACTAATGCAGCACCCATAGAAACAGTTTCCAACAGCTGAGTTACAGGAACCATTACAAATGATAATTATGATCATTGGTTTTTCTCGGCTAATTTCTGACAATGGCAGTTGTTGATTACGAGTTGCACTCGCCTTGCACAATCTGCTCCTGTTCTGCTCGTGGCTCTGCCTTATGGCTGCCTGTTTCTTGCGCTCTGTCACTTTCTCCTCCAGTTTTCTCTGCAGCTCGGCCACGCGCTCGTCTTTGGAAGCAGAGGATTTAGAGGCCTGGGATTTGGCTTTTTTTTCTTCCAGCCTGTCAGGAAAGATAAATGAAATAAATGGGTGCGCTATATATTCTGGTTAAAAAAGTAGGTCTTTTTCCCTTAATAAAGCGAGGTTGGTTTTGTCAGGTGAGAGCACACAAATAGCATCGCATTTTGCACCCGTCACACGAGTGATTCATTGTTACATTTAACGTGGGGTTCACACTTACTTTAACATATTGCAGCAGCTGGAGTGGAAAATGACATTGCCTCCCTATCCCAACACGAACACATTGCAGCGAATGCTGATTTAAAGACTTGCCTTTTAGCTGCTTGGAAAATATTGGTTCATTTAATTTCATTAAAAAAATAACTGGCCCCGCAACATTCAACCCTGAGCTCCCGTGTCAGGTCTTCAAGGTCTTCTCTTCAAGGACTGGGTCTATCTTTGGGGTTTAATCAATCAGTATATGTTTTACACTGTTACACACACAATGTACTTTCATTTATGAAAAAGATTAATGATTGTGATGCCCTTATGTCATTTCTATATTTCATACATTTCTATTGTGTTTCTGATATTTCTTTATTAAAGGGCATGTAAAGGCAAGAAAATAAAATAATTTTTACTTTCTTTAATGAAAAAGAAACCTATCTCAAATATATTTTAATTAAAAAATGTGTACTGTTTTTATAAGAAACCTGACTGTATGCAGTGAAATTCTCCCTTCATTTACTGCTGTGGATAGGAATTGTCAGACGGTCCCTAACTGCTGAGCAGGGAAACAATTATACTTATGAACAGCAGGGGGAGCCCTCACCTTACTTCCCAGCCATGCAGAACTCAAGCAGCCCAGACCACACTGAGCATGTGCACAGTCTTAGTCTTGCAAAGATGTTTAACAAAGTTACAAGATGGTGACTCCCTTTAGCCAACTTTGAAAGTATAAATTATTTGTTTGATTAGGCTTGTGGTGCAGTAAGTTCATGTTTATGTTTAGTATACAAAAAACAGCATTTCTAGCCTTATTCTATTTTAGACTTTACATGCCCTTTAAAGGGTGGTTCACTTTTAAGTTAACTTTAAGCATGTTATAGAATGGCTAATTCTAAGCAACTTTTCAATTGGTCTTCATTTCTTTTTTTTATATACCTTTTGAAATATTTGTCTTCTTCTTCTGACTCTTCCAGCTTTCAAATAGCGGTCACTGACCCCATATAAAAAACAAATGCTCTTTAAGGCTAAACATTTACATTTATTGTTATTGCTACTTTTTATTTCTCATCTTTCTATTCAGACTCTCTCCTATTCATATTCCAGTCTCTTGTTCAAATCAATGCATGGTTGCTAGGGTCATTTGGACCTTAGCAACCAGATGGCTGAAACTGCAAACTGGAGAGCTGCTGAATAAAAAGATAAATAACTCAAAAACCACAAACAATAATGAAAAACAATTGCAAATGTCTTAGAATATCATTATTATTCAAACACCCATTGACTTTAATGTCGGCGTCGAAATTGACGCGATCGTCAAAATTCGCGCTTCTCAAATTTTCGCAAATTTTGCGGGAAATTTGTGAATTTTTCGGCAAACCAAAAATGGACAATATCGCCAATCACCAGTGAATAACCCCTTTAAGGGGAAATATTATGCAAATGGAAATGTAATATAAGTGTCATCATACTGAAATACGAAAATATTACAATGAAAAAATCTGTACAATTTCTGAAATAATCTATCTTATTTAGGGATGCACAGAATCCACTATTTTGGATTCGTCTGAAACCATGAATCCTTGCGAAAGTTTCAGCCGAATACAGAATCGAATCCTAATTTGCATATGCAAATTAGGGGTGGGAAGGGGAAACCATTTTTTGCTTCTTTGTTTTGTGACAAAACGTCACACGATTTCCCACCCCTAATTTGCATATGCAAATTAGGATTCAGATTAGGTTCAGACAGGCAGAAGGATTCAATCCTGCTGAAAAAGGCCGAATCCCGAACTGAATCCTGGATTTGGTGCATCCCTAATCTTATTGTTACATCCTTACTCTCAACATCTGTTTCTTTTCATTCCTTCTTCTTGTGAGAGTTGGGTGTCAGACACTTAGATCCAATATATCTTTTTTTGAGGGCGTACTCCCTTTTCTAGCAGATTTGTTAGAGCTTACATAGATAACTGACTCCAGCACAAACAAAATCTGACAAAATAACTGCCTTTGGCACAAATGCTGCCTGTAGAGAAACAGGATTTCTGGTGATTTTAAAAGAGTGAGCTCTAATACATCTTCTAGGCAAAAGGACACCACAAAAGGCTGCATTGGACCTAACTGTCATATAAAATCAGACTCCAAGCTCCTACATGAAGAGAGAATGAAGAGAGGAATAGGGAGAGAGAAGATTAACTTGATTATTTTTGAAACAGGTCAGAATGTGTAAATTATTATATTTAGAAAATGTCTTTATTATGTTGAAGTTTATATTAAATTTTCATTTTTGCTATAGTTCCCCTTTAATATGATGACAAATGTATTTTCCCCTATCCAGATGTCATAATCTACTGTCCACTGCTCCTCGTGGGCCCTTCCTTCTCCCCTGATATCATAATGTATGCTGAGTCTGCAAAAGCGGCTCCATGGTGTGGCACATGGGATAGTAACCGGGTATATACTAGGGATACATGAGAAAGCAGCCGGGTATATACTAGGGATACATGAGAAAGCAGCCGGGGTATATACTAGGGATACATGAGAAAGCAGCCGGGTTATATACCGTATATACTCGCGTATAAGCCGAGATTTTCAGCACCCAAAATGTGCTTGAAAATCCTACCTCGGCTTATACGCGGGTCAGCTGCCTTGTAGCGCTGAATCCCCCTCCCAGCCGCGAAGAGCAACAGCGCAAGTGTCATCTGGTGTGACTGCGCATTTGGAGCAGGCGTGACTACAAAGGCCAACGATGCGCTATGGAGAAGGCATAGGACAATGCATGCGTCAAAGGTAATTACGGTAGGCGCATGATGTCCAAAAATGCGTTCCGTATAATAAGGCAAACCCCTGCCCCACGTGACAGCTTTGTTGAACTGCGCGAGTGCGCGTCTTCTCTAGTCCCAGCGCCTTAAGCAGCGACCAGTGAGACCTTCACCTCAGGGTAAGTGCCGTCTCTTGTATCAGGACTGCTGCTCTGCTACTGCCCAACTCTCTGCTTGTCACACACGGAGAGACAAAGGGACGCGCACGCACACCGCGTGGAACAAAGGGGCAGCAACGAGGAAGCCCCTGGTGCTACTGGCCTGGGCTACAGTTGATTGGTCAGCCTTTCTACCTAATCATCCCTTATAAGCGCTGCTGCCCAATGGGAAAGCACTTGGCTTCTGCAGGCTGGGATCAAAGGTCACCTCAGCAAACCCCCAGTAGTGTAAGGACCACAGTTAGAGGGACCCTAGAACTATGCAAACCCCCAGTAGTGTAAGGACCACAGTTAGAGGGACCTTAGAACTATGCATTGGGCTCCCATCTTAATGGTGGAAGGTGCATTGATATAAATCAGGGATGTCAAACCTGCAGCCCTCCATCTGTTGTCCAGCTATGACTTCCACCAGCGCATTCACGGCTCCTGCATGTTGTAGTGAGGCATCCCAGCCGTGAAGAAAGAGCAACATATATAACATAGTTGTGTCTAGGCTTATACGCGAGTCAATACGTTTTTCTGGTTTTCACAGGTAAAATTAGGTACCTCGGCTTATACGCGGGTCGGCTTACACACAAGTATATACGGTACTAGGGATACATGGGAAAGCAGCCGGGGGAAAATACTAGGGATACATGGAAAAGCAGCCGGGTATATACTAGGGATACATGAGAAAGCAGCCGGGGTATATACTAGGGATACATGGAAAAGCAGCCGGGTATATACTAGGGATACATGGAAAAGCAGCCGGGTATATACTAGGGATCAAGACTGGACTGAGGTTCAAAATAGGCCCTGGCATTTCAGGTACACAGAGGCCCAAACAGGCCACACAGCAGCCCAAACAGCTCCCCACCAGCCCAATATATAGTGACTGTCTTTGGCAACTTACAGCAGCCCCTCTGGCATTTGCCAGAATCCATAGAAAAAAGCAAAGCAGCCGGGAATATACTAGGGATACATGGGAAAGCAGCTGGATATATACTAGGGATACATGGGAAAGTAGCCGGGTATATACTAGGGATACATGGGAAAGCAGCCGGGAATATACTAGGGATACATGGGAAAGCAGCTGGATATATACTAGGGATACATGGGAAAGCAGCTGGGAATATACTAGGGATACATGGGAAAGCAGCCAGGAATATACTAGGGATACATGGGAAAGCAGCTGGATATATACTAGGGATACATGGGAAAGCAGTCAGGAATATACTAGGGATACATTGGAAAGCAGCTGGATATATACTAGGGATACATGAGAAAGCAGCCGGGTATATACTAGGTATACATAGGAAAACAGCTAAGAATATACTAGGGATACATGGGAAAGCAGCTGGATATACTGTATACTAGTAATACATGGGAAAGCAGCCGGGATTTTACTAGGGATACATGGAAAAACAGCCGGGTATATGCAAGGGATACATGGGAAAGCAGCCAGCAATATACTAGGGATACATGGAAAAGCAGCTGGGTATACACTAGGGATACATGGGAAAGAAGCCGAGTATAAGCAAGGGATACATTGGAAAAGCAGCTGGATATTTGCTAGGGATACATGGGAAAGCAGCCAGGAATATACTAGGGATACATGGAAAAGCAGCTGGGTATACACTAGGGATACATGGGAAAGAAGCCGGGTATAAGCAAGGGATACATTGGAAAAGCAGCTGGATATTTGCTAGGGATACATGGGAAAGCAGCCAGGAATATACTAGGGATACATGGGAAAGAAACCAGTAATATACAAGGAATAGATGGGAAAGCAGCTAAAAGGCCACTTTTATTGATACCACCAGCACAGCTGCCATTATTTTCCACAAAACGGCAAATAGTATAATAAAGTATTGATGGCTAACTAAAAGTGCTTTATATGACTGTGTTCTGGTCCAGGGGGTTTTACCACCGATAAATGGATTCGGGACATCATAGAGAGGAACAGTGCCCTTTGGAACGGCAGACTATAAAGAATATTCCCCGATTAAATATTTTAATGCAGTAGATAATTTTATGCAGATTAAAATGTATTCAATTTGATGCCGCAATTCCCGACTGTTCATCTCTTTGAAATGTCGTGGTCATATGCTTCTTGTGTGTCAGCCATCTGCTTTAATACTGAGTCAATCTTACAAGATTCCCAGGCTGAGGTCACAATCTTCTTTTTGAATTATGAATCCGCTATTTTCCAATGCTGTTCTGGTGCATTTGAACCTGTTATAGAATCGCGTTTCCAAAGTACAATGCAAGCCATCTGGATCAGGAGCTGATAAGTCTCAAGGCCACATGGCTTCTATCTGCACAAAGTTATTTACTGTATAGTTTCCCATTCCCCACATCATCTTCACTCAGCTAAGACCTTATTGCATTTTTTTTGTTAAGTTTTAATGCTATTTCTGTTGCTTTTGGCATAAAACAATTGCTCACGTCTTTCTTCGTTTCAGTCATCATTCTATTAAGCCTCAACTGATTTGTCTTGCGTTTCTTCCGCAATGAATTAGGCTGAGCTGTAAACAGTATTTATGCAGCAGAAGCTTTTACAATAATCCGGTTTTCATTTAACTGTAATTTTGCTGTGTAATGAGTGATGGAAAAACAGCAGTGGTGTAATATATTCTGCTGAAACAATGTATTGAGCAGAATAATACTGAAACCAACAGGGGTGTTTGTGCCATAAGCATGGACCCCCCCCCCAATAACAACTAGCACACATGTAGACATCTTTCCTTCATCTAGGTAACCCCACTCCCCTATCTATCTATCTATCTATCTATCTATCTATCTATCTATCTATCTATCTATCTATCTATCTATCTATCTATCTCTCATCTATCTATCTATCTATCTATCTACAGTGCTACGCAATATGTTGGCGCTATATAAATACATGTTAATAATAATAATAATATCTATCTGTCACGGCCCGAAGGCTCAGTGGTAGTGAGGACCAAGGAGGAGACACAACACCAAGTTCGCGGTACAAAAGGATTTATCAGAAGAATAGTCGTAAGCAGGCAAATGGTCAATACAGGCGGCAAGGATCAGAATCGTTTAAACAGGCAAGAAGTCGGTACACAGATAATCAGTAATAGCAGAATCACACCCAGGAACTATACGAAATAGACCTATAATTGGGCAAGGACACAAAGGGAAAATGAGACTAAATAGTCCAGAGTTGGCGCCAAAACTTGACGCCGTGACGTCATGACGCTGACGTCCTCACGTTGACGTCCTGACGCTGACGCACATTCTGACGCCGGCGTCCATTCCGTCGCCGGCGACCAATCCTGGGGCGACACGTTTCTGACGCGGCCATATTGCGACCAGGAAGAACCGCATGGTGGAGCAGGAGGTCGCCATCTTGGACGTCCCGTGGGGTAAGTTCCTTGCTTTCCGTTACAGTACCCCCCTCCTTAGGGGGGGCCTCAGGACCACCGAGGCTAGGGGAAGAAGGAAAGAGTCTGTGGAACTTACGAATCAGGACAGGTGCGTGTACGTCTGAACTCCTCACCCAAGAACACTCCTCTGGACCGAACCCCTTCCACTCAATAAGATATTGAAGGATGCCCCTAGAAATACGAGAGTCCAAGATTCTCTTGACTTCGAATTCTTGATGATCGTCAACCAAAATAGGAGCTGGAGAGGAAGAAGAAGAGGGACAAGACATAGCAGGTTTAAGCAGGGAAACATGAAAAACATTGGGTATCCGTAGCTCAGGAGGAAGTTGAAGACGAACAGCCACAGGGTTGATGATTTCGATGATAGGGAAGGGACCGATGAATTAGGACCAAGCTTGGGTGTAGGAATCTTGAGACGAATGTTGCGAGTGGAAAGAAAAACTTTATCACCAGGGGTATATGGAGGGGAAGAAATCCTTCTTTTATCAGCAAACCTTTTCTGCACCAGGGAACTCTTCTCTAAGTTAGCCGCGGTAGCATGCCAAATAGCCAACATGTGAGCCGCTTGGTCATTGGCTGCAGGGACATTGGTAAGAAGAAGATCCTGGGAAAACGCCAAAGGATTGAGACCATAAACACAGAAGAAGGGAGACTTCTGAGAAGAAGAATGCAGAGCGTTGTTGTGAGCAAATTCAGCCCAGGGAAGAAGATCCGACCAGTCATCCTGGCACAGGGACACATGACAACGAAGAAACTGTTCCAAGGCCTGATTGACTCGTTCTGCGGCTCCATTAGACTGTGGGTGGTAGGCAGAAGAAAATTGAAGGGAAATGTTAAGAGCTTTGCAAAGGGATCTCCAGAACTTGGAAACAAACTGGGAACCCTGGTCAGACACAATCTCAGCAGGAAAGCCATGGAGACGAAAAATATGTTTGATGAAAAGTTCAGAAAGTTCAGGGGCAGAAGGCAGTTTTCGCAGAGGCGTGAAATGAGCCATCTTGCTGAATCTGTCGATCACCACCCAGATGACAGTGTGACCAGATGAAACAGGAAGATCGACAATAAAATCCATCGCCAAGTGAGTCCAAGGTCGAGATGGAATGGGAAGTGGCAAGAGTAACCCCTTGGGGGGGGAATGACCGGACTTGGAAACAGCACAAATGGAGCAGGATGAAACAAAGTCTTTGACATCTTTCCTTAGGGTCGGCCACCAGACCAAACGAGACAAGAGCTCTGTTGTCTTCTCAATCCCAGGATGACCAGCCTGTTTGGAACTGTGAGACTGGGAAAGGATGGCATGACGAAATTCTGGAGGCACAAAGGCAACGCCCAGAGGAGTCTCCACAGGAGCTGAAGATTGAGCAGAAAGTAACTGGGAGGCACAGGAGGGAAACAGGGCAGCAATAATCTTGGTAGAGGGCACAATGGGTACAGGGTCTTCGGGGCAGGAATCTTCAGGAGCAAAGCTTCTGGACAGAGCATCAGCCTTCTTGTTTCTGGAGCCAGGACGAAAGGTGATAATAAAATTAAAACGAGAAAAGAAAAGTGCCCACCTGGCTTGTCGGGGATTGAGGCGCTTGAGGGATTGAATAAATTCAAGGTTCTTGTGGTCGGTAAAGATTGTCACCGGAATAGATGAACCTTCAAGCAAATGTCTCCATTCCTCCAAGGCCAGCTTAACGGCAAGTAGCTCCCGATTGCCAACGTCGTAGTTCTGCTCAGGAGAAGAAAATTTTTTGGAGAAAAAGGCACACGGGTGGAGTTTACCGTCAGAAGAAGATCTTTGAGACAGAACTGCTCCAGCTCCTACATCCGAGGCATCGACTTCAATGAAGAAGGGTTGTAGGGGTTCAGGGTGTCTGAGAATTGGAGCAGAAGAAAAGGCTTCCATGAGGATCTTGAAGGCTTCGAGAGCTAGAGGGGGCCAGAGTTGAGGTTTATTCCCTTTACGGATCAGGGCGAGAATTGGATGAATCTTGGAAGAAAAGTTTTTGATAAATTGTCTATAATAATTGGCGAAGCCAATAAACCTCTGAACTGCCTTGATGCTGGTAGGAAGAGGCCAATCCAAAATTGCAGAAACTTTGGCGGGATCCATCTTGAAACCTTGAGGAGAAATGATGTAGCCAAGAAAAGGAATGGAAGAAACTTCGAAGGTACATTTTTCCATCTTGGCAAAGAGATTGTTTTCCTCAACCTGGAAAGAACCTCCCGCACATGGCAACGATGATCAGAAAGGTTTTTGGAAAAAATAAGAGTGTCGTCTAAGTACACGACCACACACTGTCCCAAAAGGTCACGAAAAACGTCGTTGACTAATTCCTGGAAGACCGCAGGAGCATTGCAAAGACCAAAAGGCATGACGAGATACTCGTAATGGCCATCACGAGTATTGAAAGTGGTCTTCCATTCATCTCCCTCACGGATCCGATAAGGTTGTAGGCCCCACGCAAATCCAGCTTAGAAAAGACACTAGCCCCCTTGAGTTGATCAAAAAGTTCAGAGATGAGAGGAAGAGGGTATCTGTTCTTTACGGTGATCTTATTTAACCCCCTGTAATCGATGCATGGCCGCAAACTACCGTCTTTCTTCTCAACAAAGAAGAACCCTGCTCCAGCAGGGGAAGTAGAAGGACGAATAAAACCTCTTTGAAGATTTTCCTGGATGTAAGACTTCATAGCCGAAGTTTCGGAGGGGGAAAGTGGATAAGTGCGACCTCGGGGAGGCATTGAGCCGGGTAACAGTTCGATGGGACAATCATAGGGACGATGAGGTGGGAGAGTCTCAGCGGACTTTTTATCAAAGACATCGGAAAAGGCTTGGTACACGGGAGGAAGAGAAGAACTTGAAGACACTGAAGAAACTTTGATAACAGGAACAGCAGGTAAACAGTTGTGTGCACAAAATGGACTCCAACGGGAAACTTGAGAGCTTGCCCAGTCGATGACCGGGTTATGAATACACAGCCATGGCAATCCCAGGACAACAGGAGTAGAGGGGCAGTCAATGAGGAGAAAAGACAGTCTTTCCAAATGCATAGTGCCCACCTTGAATGAAAGTTCCTGAGTAGACTGCGAGATGATGGCAGAGGAAAGAGGACGGTCATCAATCGCCAGGACTCGGAGAGGAGTTGCCAAGGGTTGGAGCGGAATGGCATGGTTATCAGCAAAGGCTCGATCCATGAAGTTGCCCGCAGCACCAGAATCGAGGAAGGCCTGAGACGAGATCTTCCTGGAGCCGAACTGGATTTGAACAGGAAGAAGAAACCGTTGAGCAGAGGAATGGGGAGGAGGACAAATTCCACCCAGGTAAGTCTCCCCAAGCTTACCTAGGCTTTGGAGTTTCCCGGCTTCACTGGGCATTCCTGGGCGAAGTGGGCTCTTCCCCCACAGTAAAGGCATAACCCAGCAGCCCTTCTCCGGAGCTTCTCCTGCTCGGAAAGGCGTGCCCGCCCGATCTGCATTGGCTCTTCAGGTGGTAAAGGAGAAGTAGCAGGTGCCGTAGGAGGAGGAGGAAAAAGGTTGGAAGTCGGACTGGGAAGTAGAGGTCTTTGGAAGCGTGGAGCCAGGGTGGGTTGGAACCTGGAAAACTTCCTAGTACGTTCCCTGTCAAGTTCGACTTGGAACTCCCTCTGTCGGGTGTCAACCTTCACAGCCAACGCAACAAGGTCCTCCCATTGTGGAGGAATCTCACGGGATACGAGATCGTTCTTGATGCGCATCGCCAGGCCATTATAGAAGGCGGCATGATATCCGTCATTATTCCATGAAGTTTCTGCCACAAGAGTTCGGAACTCGATAGCGTATTCAGGAACAGAACGAGTCCCTTGCTGCAGCTGGAATAAACGAGCCGAGGCAGAAGTAGCCCGGCCGGGAGCATCAAAGACTGTGCGTAGGTCCCGGATGAAGGCCCTGGCATCATCGATTACCGGATCCTCCTTCTCCCAGAGAGGAGAAGCCCACTCCAGAGCTTTCCCTTGCAGGCGGGTAATAATATAGCCCACTTTTGCCCGCTCCGAGACAAACTGACCTGGAAGCAGGGTGAATTGGATTTCACACTGGTTGATGAAACCACGGCATGACTCCGGATCACCACTGTACAAAGGAGGTGCAGGAATGCGAGGCTCGGAAACTTGGAGCGGAGTTACAGGAACCGGCATAGGGACTGGGGCCGCAGGAGATAAGGCAGACAATTTCTCCAGGATTGCTTCCAGTGCCTGGCCGAAGTGGGATTGCTGGGCTTCATAGGACTGCATGCGGGACGCCAATCCACGAACGGCTCTGCCGACATCAGTTGGAACTTGAGGCACCTCAGAGGGGTCCATGGCCCAATTATACTGTCACGGCCCGAAGGCTCAGTGGTAGTGAGGACCAAGAAGGAGACACAACACCAAGTTCGCGGTACAAAAGGATTTATCAGAAGAATAGTCGTAAGCAGGCAAATGGTCAATACAGGCGGCAAGGATCAGAATCGTTTAAACAGGCAAGAAGTCGGTACACAGATAATCAGTAATAGCAGAATCACACCCAGGAACTATACGAAATAGACCTATAATTGGGCAAGGACACAAAGGGAAAATGAGACTAAATAGTCCAGAGTTGGCGCCAAAACTTGACGCCGTGACGTCATGACGCTGACGCCCGCGTCCTCACGTTGACGTCCTGACGCTGACGCACATTCTGACGCCGGCGTCCATTCCGTCGCCGGCGACCAATCCTGGGGCGACACGTTTCTGACGCGGCCATATTGCGACCAGGAAGAACCACATGGTGGAGCAGGAGGTCGCCATCTTGGACGTCCCGTGGGGTAAGTTCCTTGCTTTCCGTTACACTATCTATCTATCTATCTATCTATCTAATATCTATCTAATATCTATCTATTATCTAATATCTATCTATCTAAAATCTATCTATCTAATATCTATCCATCTTTCTCTAATCTATCTATCTAATATCTATCTATCTAATATCTATCCATCTTTCTCTAATCTATCTATCTATCTATCTATCTCTCATCTATCTATCTATCTATCTATCTATCTATCTCTCTATCTCTCATCTATCTCTCTATCTATCTATCTATCTAATATCTATCTAATATCTATCTATCTAATATCTATCCATCTTTCTCTAATCTATCTATCTATCTATCATCTATCTAATATCTATCCATCTTTCTCTAATCTATCTATCTATCTATCTATCTATCTATCTATCTATCTATCTATCTATCTATCTATAGTTCATCTATCTATCTATCTATCTATCTATCTATCTATCTATCTATCTAATATCTATCCATCTTTCTCTAATCTATCTATCTATCTATCTATCTATCTAATATCTATCCATCTTTCTCTAATCTATCTATCTATCTATCTCTCTCTCTCTCTCTCTCATCTATCTGTTAATCTATATATCCAGCTATCTAATCATCTATCTAATATCTATCTATCTATCTATCTATCTATCTATCTATCTATCTATCTATCTAATATCTATCCATCTTTCTCTAATCTATCTATCTATTTGTCTATCTATCTGTCTGTGTATCATCTATCTATGTATAATCTATCTACTGTATATATCTATCTATCTGGCGCATCGAAACAAAGGTACACAAGATTTACAGACCGTAATATATATTCGTTAATATAATAATAATCTGCACGTCTGTGGCCAGTTTTAGAGTTTGTTGGGTTCCCCTTAACTTCTGAAAATGTGGCTTTATCAGTCACTGTCCTATAGTTTCAGGTATATCCAGGACAGTAAATAAACACTGAACCCCCTAACTGGCCTTCAGACTGGTCCACTCCATTAACTGCTTTGGGACCCCTAGTGGGACCAGCTGCACAGTCTGGGAACCACAGCACTAATATTGCATGTGCTACTAAAGCTTTTGTAAGGAAAAATTTGCAGGTCAGAGCTAATTTAAATGTCACAAGTCATGACCATCTTAAAGGGGGATAGACGTTATGGTAAAATAAGATAAAGACTAACCTTTGTATAGCTTGGACAGTGGATAGCCAAAAAATCTGTTTTCTCATAAAGTTTTATGTATTATCATTTTTTTAAATGCTTATTTTGCAGTATTAGTGAATTCCCTGAAATCATAAATAATAGTCCTGCTGCAAACAAGTGATTAATGTTGGGAATCCCACAGCTGGTAACAGGAGCTATTGGTTATACCAGGTGACAGTTGTTGGAATGAAGGAGCAGTGAGTCTCCTGCTCTGACAAATTCCAGTGAGAGACAATAGTTATAAAGCATGATTAATTTGTTTGCAGCTGGAAAAGCATGATAGGGAACATATAAGTACAAATTTAGGAAGTTATTTATTAAGGTTTGAGCTGTGTTTTCCCCAAAAAATCGAGTTTTCAAGTTGTATTTGTGGTTAAAACTCACATTTTCGGGTTAAAATTTAGATTTATTATACCCCGACCCTGAAAATAGCGCGAATTCGAAAATACACAATCTAAAAAATGTTGAGGTCATGTGTGAGCCAATAGCAGAGGTCCATTGAACCATTTGAGGATTCTTGAGTTTTTTTCAGAGGGTTTTGCCCAAAAACTCCAATAATTTGAGCGATTCAAGTTCTTTCCCATGGAAAACTCCGTTGATTTGAGTTTTCGGGTTTAGGGACTCGAACTCGCAGAATCGGGTTTTTCCCATTCAAGTTTTTTCTTAAATAACAAGTCATTCGAATTGTGAGTTCATTCGAGGTACAAAAAACCTTTAACACTCGACCTTTGATGAATAACCCCATTAATATCGACAAAAAGAAAAGAAATCCTAAAACCGATAGAAAATCCCTCTCTCATCTACTGATGGGCAGGTTATTTGTTTCCTTATATCCTAAACAGTAAATAAGTCAAACAGAGGCAAAATGGACTTGTACTAACTTCATAACAGCTGCTTTTCCGAGAGCCGCTCTGTGCAAGGAGATTTGTTCCAGGGTGTCCAAGAGGAGCTGCTGTTTTGATTGCTTTTCTGTGATGATTTGGTCACGTTTCTCTTCCTCTGCCTTTTTCTCTGCTTCCTTTAGAATTGCTAAACGCTCCCGCAGCTCCACCAGGGACATTTCACAGTTCAAGCCATGCCCAGCAGTCTGATGCAAAATAATAGAACATATAGAAATAGCCTTGACGATGAAGTGCAACTGGCCACTATAGGCCTAAAACTGACCTTAACTTTTATTGGTCACTGGTAGCCAGACGCTGCCAAACACAGCTCTAAATAAAATACATTTATGGACTATTCAATTCAGAGATGCGCAGTTTGTGAGCACTGTTTCTGAATAAAACTTACAAATTGAAGGTTATGACTGAATACATAATGCCTACATCTCTTGTTTACTAAGTTATCTCAAACCCTCGTCCTCTCCCTACATTACCTACTGACAGTTCCCATCCATTTCTTCATTACTCCATCACTTGCACTCATGTCACTCACGTTCACCTTCATCTCACACTCACCTTTGGCTCCATTCCTTATGCTTGCTCATATCCTTCCTTACCCACTCCCTCTCATTCTCATTAAGCTATATAAATACATGTTAATAATAATAATAATAATAAGTCATAACTCTCCCTCATTATACTCACCAATTCAATTGCACGCCTCTATTCCTTTATTGTTATTCCTCATTCACATTCATTCCCTCACCTTATTACAATAACACCTTCCCTCTCCTCAGTCCATGACTGAAATCAATCCCATAACCTTTCCTTTGTACCTTCCTCCCTTACAAAATCATCCTCATCTCACCCACTCCCTTCCACACCTCCTTTCCCAGTTCCCTCTATCTCACTCAATTAGTTCCATATACACTCCACCATGCACACTCAAGCCTCTCACCAACTCATCTCATTGTCCAATTATTCCTTCATGTCACTCCTTTCCGTATGCACATTTTGTGCATACGGCTACTAAAAAATGCCTTACCCTTTAAACTGGCACAAAATGTCTCAATGTCTTAAATATATTGATAATGGGTTGAGTGCAGAGGACTCTTGTATTTGTCTTTATGGATTTTGTGGTCACAGCCTCATTGCACCCTCGCCTAATGGTTTTAAAAATTAGTGGTGAGCACAACTTTCCCTTGTTTGTTATAGTTATACAGGAGCAGTGACCAGCTCCATGTTGTAGCCCCCACCCTTACCAGCTATAGTCAGGTGATCCCACTGGTGTCTAATAAAAGGGCAGCCAAGTTTGGGAGTTTTACTTTGAAAGCAGCTAGTAAGTTGCAGGTAAAACGTTGTCGTCCCTTTTTAAAATGTATAATGAAGCAATAGAATTCTTAATGAATCAGATAAAATTGAGCATAGAACTGGCCAGATATGGGATGACTTTGACGTAGTTGGCCAGCTTAAATATATTGCAATATATGGACATACAATCCCTGTGTTGTTTAAAGGGTAAGGCATTTTTCAGTAACAGTATGCACAAAATGTCTCTGTCTTAAATATATTGATAATGGGTTGAGTGCAGAGGAACCTTGTATTTGAGCACAACTTTCCCTTGTTTCTTATACTCCTTCCCACTTCTTTATTATTCTGTTCCTAACCCACTCTGTTCCTTCCATTTGTTATGCGATGCATTGGTGTAATTCTTTTCTGCTTTTCTAAATAAATACAATGCAAAATGTACGGCCCATATACTACATAGCCACTTGAATTAAATCAATGCCTAAATATATGCCGAATGAATTGTACAGATTTGATATGTACTCACTTCTGTTAAGTCCACAAACTTATGCCTTATGAAAGGCACAGATTCCATGGCTCGTATCTCACGTATCAGCTCAAATTTCTTTCTAAGTTCTTCTTCCGCTTCCTCTAGAGCTTGTCGGAGAAGCTCACGGCTCTCTTCTGTCACTTCTTGAACTAAAATAATACAGCGAGTTAATATATGTTCTAGCCTTACATAGGCAATGGTTCCGTTTATCTGATGATATAGGAATGCTTTTTACTGGTGAATATACGCCACAGTTGCAAGATAGACACCAAAGGGCACACTTGCTAACTAGACACAGCATCAGTCCCGCAAAGTTCAACCCAGCACAACACAATGTTTTGACAAAGAGGGAGACGGCCTTTGAAAAAGTTTTTAATTCCTGTTAGAGAGTCTACCTAAAGTTGTTTTCACTGTATATGGTTGAATTGCACCGGCTCGAATGTGGAGCATAGATTTTAATATTGATAATATATTGTTGGGGTCATTGTTTCATGAAATGCTGGGGGGCCACTGCATCATATATTGCTGGGGCCACTGCGTAATGAAATTCTGGGGTCACTGTGTTATGAAATATTGAGGCTATTCCTTCAGTCTAGCTTTCCCTTTCGTTAAAAAAAATTGCTTTTAAAGCAGGTACAATAATAGTTACACTAGAGGGAGTGTAATTGGGAGAGGTCTTATTCACCATTATTATTCCAGCCCATAACTTTGTTGCACCTTTCAAACCTAACCAAGCCCTGTGCGTACAAATGACATACTGTGGGCCTGGATTCTTCTCAACTGGTGATGACAATGGGCTATATTACCAGTTGGCTACCAATTAGGTTATAAAAAAGTTCAAGGTAATAAAACATTATGTAGATAGCATCAGTATGGTAGTTTTATTTAAATATGAATACCTATCTGTTGTTTATATTTCTGGAGTTTCAGCCGTGCCTGCTTTGTATTCTTGTGTCCTTCTGAAACCTGCTCTACCAGGTCCCTCATCTCCTTCTCTTCCTGGAGACGCTTTTCTGCATACATGCGCATCAGTTTTTCAGTCTAAATTTAGAAAAAACAACAGTTGAGGGGAACATTTTTTAAAAGAGATCTAGAAATCAAAGCCCTTTACAGCACCCCCAAGACATGTTGTAGTTTTTATTTCTAAATGACACCGTTTACACTGCAAATAATTCACTCTACAATATACAATTTCATTCCTGAACCAGCAAGTGCATTTTTTAGTTGTAATATTGGTGTGTAGGTGCATCTCAGGTCATTTTGCCTGGTCATGTGATTTCAGAAAGAGCCAGCACTTTAGGATGGAACTGCTTTCTGGCAGGCTGTTGTTTCTCCTACTCAATGTAACTGAATGTGTCACAGTGGGACCTGGATTTTACTATTGAGTGTTGTTCTTAGATCTAACAGGCAGCTGTTATCTTGTGTTAGGGAGCTGCTATCTGGTTACCTTCCCATTTTTCTGTTGTTAGGCTGCTGGGGGGGGGGTGATATCACTCCAACTTGCAGTACAGCAGTAAAGAGTGACTGAAGTTTATCAGAGCACAAGTCACATGACTGGAGGCAGCTGGGAAACTGACAATATGTCTAGCCCCATGTCAGATTTCAAAATTAAATATAAAAAAAAATCAGTTTGCTCTTTTGAGAAAAGGATTTCAGTGCAGCACTATTAAAGGACAAGTAAACCTTAAAATAAGTGAATGCAAAACTGATGAGGGTGCTATTCTAAGCACATTTGCAAAGTACATTCATTATTTTTTATTTTTTCATCCCAAGATACTAAGGGATACATGTACTGTTACAATGAATTCATTTTGTTACAACAGCACCACCCGCTGGTCATTTTCTGACCAGTCTGACCACCAAGTAGTCAAAGAAGTTGTCAGGAGAAAGAAAGAAGCTGCTATGATGTTCTTCTGCTTAGGAAAACAATTAGAAACCTCCCTCAAATCTTTCCTAAGCAGAAGAACATCAGAGCAGCCTCTTTCTTTCTCCTGACAACTTCCTTGACTACTTGGTGGTCAGACTGGTCAGAAAATGACCCACAGGTGGTGCTGTTGTAACAAAATTAATTAATCTGGTCAGTCAAACCTACAGAAGCACTTTCAATGGATTTTTATTTCTTATATAGTTTGCTTCATATTGGTGCAATAATGAATGAAGTTGTTTCCATTGCACTGTGTTCTGCGGGTGTCATAAAAGGCTTCTGGGTGCTGTACAATTGGAAACCCCACTGCAACGGGTGATTATTATATTAATGCGATGCCTTTCTTCCATATTTCAACCATATTTATGACCAATAAAATACTATATTCTGCAAACATAGAAGTAAATATCTGCCTCTATTATGTTACCCAAGGAAAACCCAAATGAATAAAAAAAATGCAAAATTAGCATTCTCCCGCCACGACTATTTCATTTTATATATTATTTTTATTGTTGTACTAAAACAGCGCGTGGCAATCGGTATCTCCAGGTTTTTATCGTCGTGTGTAAAATGAGGTTATTTTTCTTAGAAATTAGAGTAGCATTTCATAGGATTAATAGTACATGAGTAGAAACGAGTAGATAGGGGATAATTGAATTTCTTCTGCCTGAAAAACGATTCATTATTGCTGATTAATGGTATATCTGCCCAACCCTAGCTGTGTGTGTATAACATCTTGCTTTAATACCTAAGCTTTCATATAGATTCTACACAAATCTGTTTAATGCTCTTGTATTTCACCTCTTGTTTCTTTAGATCGGCTTTCTTTTTGTTCTCTTGGATAAGATTCTGGCGAGCCAGGACGGCCTCCTCGCGGCTTAGCTTTCCTTCCAGGCGCCTGCATTCTATCTCCGCCAGCTGCTGCTCTATGTCTTTTTCCCGCATCTGCCTCTGCCATTCTAGGAACTCTGTGGGGTCCCGGGCCCCATCAACTAGCTTCTCTATTCTACAAAAAAAAGTGGTTTTATTACTTTCTTGTCATTTCCATGGAGGGGAACATGCACATACTTATTTTTATATTGTATAGATGTGTTTCACGTTTAAAAGCATACATGTAGGGAGTCATTTACTTATCACACCACGGTTGTGGGGCCACACATTTCCCTGTAGTCAGTCTCTGTAGTCACCATCATTAAAGGTATTTTACAAAAATGATATCCCGTAGCTCAAGATCCATAAAAATCCAGTTTTTTTCAATAACTTACATACTGACCCCTCAATGATCCACCTTACGCGTTTCGTACCTACCAGTACTTAATCATAGGTGATAGTACCAGTAGGTACGAAATGTGTAAGGTGGATAGTTGAGGGGTCAGTATGTAAACAATTTTATGTGAATTGAATAAAACTGGATTTTTATGGCTCTTGAGCTACGGGATATACAGTAATTTTTGTAAAATACGCATAAGTGTTGCCTTGGGAACTGGGGCAATATCCAAATAGTATATTGCCCAATACAGACTGGCAGTTATATACTCACAATATCTCTTTTGAAGCATTAAAGGTGCTGTCCAAGCACTCAGGGTAGGACTGGGCCGACGGAACCCCGAGAAAAAACCCGGTGGGCCCTGGCTCTTTTGGGCCCCGCCCCAGGGCCACTCCTGCACTTCCTCATCTTTCCGGTCATGGTGCAGCACCAGAACCACGTATGATCACACATTTGAAGGGGGACCGGGAGGTATCAGCGGCACAGAGGAGTTTGTGGCCCAGTCCGATACTGCTTGCACTTCCAAATTTTGTGCATTTGCACCTACTGACTCCGCTGTGGTATCCCTGGAGTTACCTCCACCTCTAAAAGATGCAGCACCTCCAGGATTCCCACACTGGTTTGCCTGTATCCAATTCATGTTAAAGTTCAAGTGCAACTATATAAATTTTAGTTGCTTTAGACACATCTCCCCCTGGAAACCACACTGAAATCTTGCGGAAAAATGCTACATTTGGGGTAAAAAAAAAAAAGCATGGTGATTGTGCTGAAAACTGCACTTAACCCACTGTGATTAGCAGGGCCACCATCAGACAGTTGTCCTAGGCTCTGCGGGTTTTTGTATCTTGGAGGGCCACCCATGCTGCATTTACTTGAATAGCCGCCCCCCCCCCCTGTTGTCATCCTGGTGCAAGCTTCAGAAGAGAGGGCAGGGTCTTCTCAATAGTGAGTTTTACTCCTTTTTTTCTGATCACACCTACTTCTAATGATGTCACTTCCGGTTTACAATGACAGCACTTTCTTGATGGTCAGTGGGTTATGGATCGGGTTGCGGATAAGGTACTTGCAGGTCGGGTAGCAGGTCCAAACGGGTAAGTATGCGGGTCCGGGCGCAGGTCGGGTTTGGGTTTAACAAATTGGTTCCACTCAGGACTCTACCACAGGGGTCCAAAATGTCCAGCAGAGGTTCACAGGATGAACCCAACCCAATGTTTGGCTGCATTTCAGCCCCTTTGATTCACATTTGTCTTAATCCTTAATTTCCCACTGAACCAATTCTGCACCCTTTATGCATTAGTTCCAAAACTGTGGATCTCACCTCCCCCCCCCATGACTGTGAGGTCTAGCCTTAAGGCCAACTAGGGTGAGATATTGCGGGACTGCCTGTTTTATCTTAGATATACCTGGAAGAACATCTTGAAGCTCTATTACAATAAGATTTGGGGGTTGAACACTTATTTGCTCTCCTGCTTTCCTTTTTTTTTTTGCACAAATAATTTAAAGAGTGGATAGCATATTATCATAGATATAATGAAGAACTGGACTGAAGTCTGTTTTTCTTTTCTGCATACTATTTACTCTTTGGTGTATAGGGTTCACTGCAGAATATTGTGTTTATTTAAGTACCTGTATGTGTTCACATAAGGTTATATCCATTGCGTGGAGGGTAGTATGTATGTAACTGGGTGTGATAATGAGAGGTGTGTGTGTATAGCTGGGAAGCAGGGAGGAGAAAATATGTAACACTTGTAATTTGTCTCGTTGCATGTGTTCTGTATGAGATAAGTAAACTTTTAAAATAAGTAAATGTAAAATTGATGAGGGTAAGCACTTTTGCAATGTACATTCATTATTTAATTTTTTTAATTCCAAGATATTAAAGGATACAAGTACTGTTGATATGAATGAATTTTGTTACAACAGCGCCACCTGCTGGTCATTGTCTGACCATTCTGACCACCAAGTAGTCAAGGACGTTGTCAGGAGAAAGAAAGAGGCTGCTCTGATGTTCTTCTGCTAAGGAAAAAAAATCTGAAATCTTTCTCAAATCATATATATATATATATATATATATATATATATATATATATATATATATATATATATATATATATATATATATATAAAATCTTCCAACTGGCACATCCTTTGTAAAAAACTTTTATCTTTTTATTACATTGTCCATCAGTGTCCAACGTTTCGGTCCTCATTAGGACCTTTTTCAAGGATAATACAAAATGTACACTTGGGGGCAGATTCACTAAGGGTCGAATTTCGAAGTTAAAAATACTTCGAAATTCGACCCTCGAATTGAAATCCTTCGACTTCGAATATCGAAGTCGAAGGATTTAGCGCTAAACGTTCGTTCGATCGATCGAAGGATTTTTCGTTCGATCGAACAATTAAATCCTTCGAATCGAACGATTCGAAGGATTTTAATCCAACGATCGAAGGAAAATCCTTCGATCAAAAAAAGTTTAGCAAGCCTATGGGGACCTTCCCCATAGGCTAACATTGACTTCGGTAGGTTTTATCTGCCGAAGTAGGGGGTCGAAGTTTTTTTTAAAGGGAAAGTACTTCGACTATCGAATTCGAGCGAATTTAACCAATTCGATGGTCGAAGTACCCAAAAAATACTTCGATATTCTAATTTTTTTCATTCGAATCCTTCACTCGAGCTTAGTGAATCGGCCCCTTTGTATTAACCTTGAAAAAGGTCCTAATGAGGAAAGATATTTTTTGTACACGTGTTATAACTTTGCACCCCTACCCTCAAAGATACATTGAACCTCGGAGTGCGGATACTCACCTGGTTGTAATATATCTATATCTCTATATATATATATATATATATATATATATATATATATATATATATATATATATATAGTCAAATCCAAGAGTCCTCTGCACTCAACCCATTATCAATATATTTAAGACAGCGACATTTTGTGCATACTGCTACTAAAAAATGCCTTACCCTTTAAACAAAACAGGGATTGTTTGTCCATATATTGCAATATATTTAAGCTGGCCAACTACGTCAAAGTCATCCCATATCTGGCCAGTCCTATGCTCAATTTTATCTGATTCATTAAGAATTCTATTGCTTCATTATACATTTTACAAAGGGACTAGGTATTACCTGCAACTTAACTTGCTGATTTCAAAGTAAAACTCCCAAACTTGGCTGCCCTTTTATTAGACACCAGTGGGATCACCTGACTATAGCTGGGAAGGGTGGGAGCTACAACATGGAGCTGGTCACTGCTCCTGTATAAACTATAACAAACAAGGGAAAGTTGTGCTCAGCAAGTTAAGTTGCAGGTAATACCTAGTCCCTTTGTAAAATGTATAATGAAGCAATAGAATTCTTAATGAATCAGATAAAATTGAGCATAGGACTGGCCAGATATGGGATGACTTTGACGTAGTTGGCCAGCTTAAATATATTGCAATATATGGACAAACAATCCCTGTTTTGTTTAAAGGGTAAGGCATTTTTTAGTAGCAGTATGCACAAAATGTCGCTGTCTTAAATATATTGATAATGGGTTGAGTGCAGAGGACTCTTGGATTTGACTATATGTATTTTGTGGTCACAGCCTCATTGCACCCCCGCCTAATGGTTTTAAAAAATAGTGGTGAGCACAACTTTCCCTTGTTTGTTATAGTTTATACAGGAGCAGTGACCAGCTCCATGTTGTAGCTCCCACCCTTCCCAGCTATAGTCAGGTGATCCCACTGGTGTCTAATAAAAGGGCAGCCAAGTATGGAGGTTTACTTTGAAATCAGCAAGTTAAGTTGCAGGTAATACCTAGTCCCTTTGTAAAATGTATAATGAAGCAATAGAATTCTTAATGAATCAGATAAAATTGAGCATAGGACTGGCCAGATATGGGATGACTTTGACGTAGTTGGCCAGCTTAAATATATTGCAATATATGGACAAACAATCCCTGTTTTGTTTAAAGGGTAAGGCATTTTTTAGTAGCAGTATGCACAAAATGTCGCTGTCTTAAATATATTGATAATGGGTTGAGTGCAGAGGACTCTTGGATTTGACTATATGTATTTTGTGGTCACAGCCTCATTGCACCCCCGCCTAATGTTTTTAAAAAATAGTGGTGAGCACAACTTTCCCTTGTTTGTTATATATATATATATATATATATATATATATATATATATATATATATATATATATGTGTCGGTATCTAATCAAAAAATAAAACTGCACTCCAAGATCTGGAAAAAAAGTGGAAGATTTTATTTCAATCTTCCACTTTTTTCACTATTTCCAGACCCAGGCAGTATTGCGAGTGCACCACTATAGACTCTATATATATATTAGTACATGTATCCTTTAATATCTTGGAATAAAAAAAAAATATGAATGTACATTGCAAAAGTGCTTAGAATAGCATCATCCATCATCAAGTAAATTCACTTATTTTAAAGGTTTACTTACTCTTTAATACATTGTTTTATATCTTTGTATCTATTTATTGAAACAAAACAACCATTTGCACAATTATGTCCAAACGTTTTTGTAAACATGTTATACACATTTCTACATTGCAAATAGGAAAAAGTGGGCATCTCAGCCAATCATGTATCGCACAGCTGGTCTCACACTGACCTAGAAGACCAAGTGCATTTGAACTTGAACTCTTACCCATGCAATAGTCCCATGGCTATTATAAAACCAACACTATTTATTTCCATCATCAGTGTGACAACACTCAAGGAGAGCTACTTTATGGGCTGTCTAGGGGGGTCTACTACCTAGAGAGAAAAGTCATATCCCCTCCTAACTTCAGTGTCCCAATATATTAAAAAAACATGGCAAATGAGGGAAAATGTTGATGTCAAAATCATATAACGTGAACTTATAAACAAATGTAAATGTAATATACCTGCGAATTTCTTCTTCTGCCTGGCGCTGATAGAGGGCGCCCTCTCTTAATATCGCTGCTGCGTTTAGTTTCACTGGTACATTTTCAGCCTGCAAGGAAAAACAATATGGTGCACTAAATGTCATTTATTCAAACACAGCAGTGCATGAATGTTTTATCTGCATCCTTCCAGGAAACCCAATCTTTTTTGGGTAGTATTACCACTGTACTTCAGGCATATGCATTATCATTTTTCTTCCTAAAGATGAGAAATTGATCCTCTTCTTCGGGGCGACTAATCTCCCCGAACTGCCTCCCACCGGCTAGAATCTAGATCACTGGCTGGATGGCACTTGGATCAGCGGGATGGCACTCGTATCGCTTCGTTTTCCGAAGTTGCCTCACGAGAAAACTTTGTGCGACTTTAGAAAATGAAGCGCTCTGTGTGGCAAGTTCAGAACCAGCTTGCTGGATGCAGTGTACTGTAAGGGCAGAGACACATGCTCAGATTCGGAGATTTAGATGCCCGGCGATAAATCTCCTCTTCTTCGGGGCGACTAATCTCGCCAAACTGCCTCCTGCTGGCTTAAATCGAAATCGCTGGCGGGATGGCACATGGAGCACTTCGTTTTCCAAAGTCGCATGAAGTTTCCTCGTGATCTGAGTGCTATCCCACTGATCAGAGTGCCATCCCGGTGGCGATTTAAATTCTAGCCAGCGGGAGGCAGTTCGGGGAAATTAGTCGCCCCAAAGAAGAGGCGATTTATTGCCAGGTGACTAAATCTCCTCAAATCTGAGCGTGTGTCTCTGCACTTAGGGTAAGGGCACACCTGGCGATTCGGGAGATTTAGCCTGGCGACTAACCGCCTCGTCTTTGCGGCGATTAATCTCCCCGAACGCCATCCCTCTGACTTGTGCCGGCTATAATAAAAAGTCGCCTGCAGCATGACACACGCGGCACTTCGTATTCCGAAGTCGCCCAAAGTTTCCTCGTGAGGCACAGTACACTGCATCCAGCAAGCTGGTTCTCAACTTGCCTCATGGCAGTGGTTACATAGTCAGGTGTAGGCAGCGCCGATTCAGAGGAAAACGCCGCCTGAGGCGACTCCTGCAATGACGCCCCCCTCGCCGGTTTACCTGTCAGGAGGGGAGGCAGGAACTCTAATGCGGAGAGCACAATTGCGCTTTCCCGCATTAGTAAAGACCAATTTCTGGTTTAAAAACCGGAAATTCGGCTCTTAAAGGTATCAGGAGCGTCTTTTTGCCGCCCCTGGAAACCTCTCCGGCATGCCGCCTGAGGCAAGTTTCTCAACTCGCCTCGTTGGCGGCGAGCCCCTGGGTGGAGGGCTGCCATCAAGGTCCTGTTAGGGATCAAAATGTGGATTAGAAAGAATGGACTGGAATAGATAATCCCGGGTCATTTGTTGCCAGATTGTCAATTTTGTTTTCTAAAAACAAAACCTCATATTACGCAGTTGGCAGGGCCATGATTCAAGGGCCCAGTTTAGAACAGGGCTGGTCCTACTTGGAGTTCTACTGCATACTAAGCAATATGGGACCCCATGATTTCTGAGGATAGTCCTGCTCAGGTCTCAGGATACTATAATAAACAATGCTATTTGGGCCCTGAATTTAAAATAAGCCCTGACCCCCTCCGAGTGCAAATTAGGTGACCCCTCCTTTGAAACAGCCTTGAAACGGCTCTTGTGATAATATATTGGTGATGCTTAGTTCCTCTTAAAGGCAGCTGAACAAACAAGAGATGATAGTCCATAGAGAAAAACAAAAGACACCAACACAGAAAAGAAAGTTTTTATGTACAGATCTGGGTTTCTTACAGTTTAAGCTGCCTTTCATATGCTTACCTTAGGCACAGGCACTTGAGAGCTTTTATATCCATTGAAAGACAGTTTACTCTGTTCCTCTTTCACGATTTCAGACAGAATATGCTGCAGCAACAAAAGAAGACGATTAGAAAAACATTTTATACACTCCTTAACTGTCCTTTTAAAGGAGAAGGAAAGGTTAAAACTAAGTAAGCCTTATCAGAAAGATCCACCTAAATATACCAGTAAACCCACAAAATAATGTTGCTCTGAGTCCTGTGTCAAAATAAACACTGCATTTCCTTCCTTCTATTGTGTACTCATGGGCTTCTGTATCAGACTTCCTGTTTACAGCTTAAACCTCATTGCCCTGGGCAAGAGCATGCTCAATTTGCTCCCCCCCCCCCTCCCTTCTCTGCTGTAATCTGAGCCCAGAGTTATAAGTGAGCAGGGAGACTCAGACAGGAAGTGATGTCACAGCAAGCTAATATGGCAGCTGCTATCCTTAACAGACAGAGAGAGCTTCTAGAGATTTTTACTCATGTATGGTAAAGCATTCTACAGAATAAATATAGTGTTATAGCTTGCACTATTGCAGCTAATCTATTGGCAATAAAATGCCTCCGTAGCTTTCCTTCTCCGTTAACAATACTATAGGTAAATCTGTTGTTTCTGAGCAGGCAGCACCTGTGCAATGTACACATACCATATACTGTACATATAATAGGGAGAAACACTATAAAAATCTGCCATGAGGTTTGCACCCGTTATGCACTTTGTCATTGACCCTTGCAGTGCAAATGGATAGAAAAAGCAAATGGCATTTTGATTTCATTTCAGACACATACCTTGGTTTTCTCTGACTTTTCTGCCGTTGCACATTTAAACTGCCCCATATTGACTTCGACCAGTATTTCCTGCAATCAGAGTATTCTGTGTTAGTTCTGTTCAAGAAAATACAAACTGTTTTAGAAACGATGAGGAAAATTGTTACAGCGATTTCCACAGATGCAAGCGGAACCACCGTAGGGGCCACATCAAGGAATTTCATGTTTTTTTAATTCTTGAAGCTAACATGGATAATAAGGGAGTTACTTATTAAAGGTCGAGTTGTGAAATCTAGAAAAATTCCAGTTTTCGCAATCAAGATATTTAATGTTTTTTAATTCTTGAAGCTATCATGAATAATAAGGGGGCTATTTATTATAGGTAAAGGAAAAATTAGCGTTTTTTTTTTTCATTAGAAAACTCAAATTTTTAATTTATAATGCTACAAAAAGCCAGAATCCAAAAACCAACCAAATCATGACAGTTTGATGTCTTGTATAAGTCAGTTGGAGGGGCACCTATGCCAATTTGAAGTTATCGTGGTCTGTGCTGAGTTTAGCCAGAAAATCTGACTTTTTCAGGATTTCTGGGCAAAACTTGGAAAAATTAAGCAATTTGGGAAAAAGTCCGAAAAATTTGTATTATTCGAGTTTTCACTAAATTCTATTGAGTTTTTTTCCCGATCTGATGAAATCGGGCATGGGAGTTTGGTGGAACCTTTTTTACTAATATCACGAGATAAATTCAGATTTTAGTAAATAACCCCCTAAATCTCTAATTTCCTGAATACCCATGCCAATATCAAACCAAAAGGGCTGAAGTAAATACCTGCTGAAAGGCTTATGAGAAAGACTCACCAGCTTGTGGTTGGTGGTGAAATGCTGGGAATTGAAATTCAGTGCAAGGGGCAACAGGGAAATCTGATCAGGTCCCCTAGAAGGACAATTGTGTAAAGGTGGCCATACAACGGCCGATAAAAGCTGCCGACAGACAGAGTCTGCAGCTTATATATCTTATATATCTTATATATCTGCAGCGTGTATGGGGCCCCCCGACGGTCTTCCCCGATCGAGATCTGGCCGAAAGTCGGGGCAGATCTCGATTGGATGGGACAAAAAATCCTGTTGGATCGCGGCCGCATCTGTTCGTTGATGCGGTCCCACGATCCAACCGCACGTTCCCATTTGTTAGGATCCGATCGTTGGGCCCTAGGGCCCACGATCGGATCAGACCAATATTGCCCACCTCAAGGTGGGCATATCGGAGAGAGATCGCCAAACGAGCGGATCTCTCCGTGTATGGCCACCTTAACATGTCATAGGAGGACGAAGGCAACAAAAGAGTCTGATGGCAAGTGTTGCCTTATTTTATCAATGGTGCCCATTTATTCTGTGGTCAGGTGTGGTAGGAGTTGCCATAGGCCAGACAGCCTTATGTTATATTATAAATTGCAGCCTTACAATGCTAAGGCTGTTATACCTCAAGGCCCAAATATCTTAGAAGCAGTGGGTTAAACACACTGGAGAATTTCAGTGTACTTTTTGTGTACTTCAACTAGGGAATAGTCCAAATTCAATTTGAATTTGAAAAAAATTCGAATATCGAAATTTATCATGTACTGTCTTTTTAAAATTTCGTCTTCGCCATCTAAAACCTGCCGAATTGCTGTTTTAGCCTAGTGGGGACCTCCTAGAACCTATTTGTGCTATTCCTTCAATTCTAATTCTGCCAAATACGGACCTATTAGATCAAAACAGGGCCGGAACTAGGGGTAGGCAGAGTAGGCACGTGCCTAGGGCGCAAAGCTGGGAGGACGCCAGGCACGTACCTGCTCTGTCGCCTACCCCAAGTCCGGTTCCCTTCTCTTGCCGACTCTATGTGTTTTTGGCGATTTGTGCGCTTCTGCGCAAATTCGTGCATGCGCACGCGAGCGCAAATTCACGCATGCGAGCGCTAATTTGCACCTGCGCACGCTTGCTAATTCGCGCAGGCGCACACTAAACAGGCGCAGTGGCTGCCGGGGCTGCCTAGGGCGCCTGCCCAGCGTGGATCGAAAACAGACCTATTCCACCAAAAAAAAAAAAACCTAACGACTTAATTTTGGTTGAATATCTAAATCGAATATCTAAAACTCAAACTAATATTACCGACCTGAAAACTCGAAGTCGAAATTTGACTAAACTGGAATCAAACTAACTCGAATGACAGGAAGGCTGGTAACAAGTTCAAAATGGTCCCTGGACCTCTCCCATTGACTCAAACGTGAACTCGGCAGGTTTTAGGAGGCGAATAGTCAAATTCAAATTTTTAAAGGGACAGGGTTTGATAAATCTCAAAATTCAAATGAAAATTTGAATCGAGCTTGGATTATTCACAATTTCCATAAAGAATTTGGAACTTCGAATTGGAATTTACAATTTCGACCCTTAATAAATCTGCAAAGTATATGTAGAAAAGACAGGGCTGACCGGCCCTCAAACGGATCTACAGGACCAAAGAAATTCAGTTAAAAAATAATTTTATTTGTAGAAAAGTTAAAAATATATCTGCATCTCCATCCACTTTACGCATTTCGCACCCCTATAGGGCACTTGGTAATGGGCTCCTAAATGCTAACGGCCTTATTTTACTTTATTATGTTGGCTTGGGATTTGTAATAGAAACCTATAGTTGATAATAAATGAGAAGAAACAATAATAACTGCTGTCTCTGATTCTAAATGTATAAAATAATACAGGTATGGGATCCGTTATCCGGAAACTCGTTTTCGAGAAAGCTCCACATTACAAAAAGGCCATCTCTCATAGACTCCATTATAATGAAATAATCCAAATTTTTAAAAATGATTTCCTTTTTCTGTGTGATAATAAAACAGTACTTTGTACTTGATCCCAACTAAGATATAATTAATCCTTATTGGAAGCAGAACCAGCCTATTGGGTTTATTTAGGGGCAGATTTATCAAGGGTCGAGGTGAATTTTCGAATGAAAAAAATATCCAATTTGATTCGAATTTTAAAAATAATAGAAAATTTGAATATCGAAAATTTATCATGTACTGTCTCTTTAAAAATTCGACTTCGACCATTTGCCATCTAAAACCTGCCAAATTTCTATATGGGGGACCTCCTAGAACCAATTTGGAGTCAATTGGTGGACTTTTTTTGGGGAAAAACTTTGAATCAAATTCGATCAAATGCGCTATTCCTTCGATACGTACGATTCTAATTTGGCCGAATACGGACCTATTCGATCAAAGACTGACCTATTCAAAAAAAAAAAAACTTCGACTCAATTTCGGTTGGTCTCTTCAAATTCGAATTTCGACGGTTTTTCAATTAAAAATTCAACCCTTGATAAATATGCTCCTAAATGTATAAAATAATATAGGTATGGGATCCATTATCCGGAAACCCGTTATCGAGAAAGCTCCGATTTACAGAAAGGCCATCTCCCATAGACTCCATTATAATGAAATAATCCAAATTTAAATTAATCCTTATTGGAAGTAAAACCAGCCTATTGGGTTTATTTAATGTTTACATGATTTTCTAGTAGACTTAAGGTATGAAGATCCAAATTACGGAAAGATCTGTTATCTGGAAAAGCCCAGGTCCCAAGGATAACAGGTCCCATACCTGTACTGATTTTAACAATATTGATGATTAATGAATCTAAAATCTACCTCTGCTTTTCTGCGGTTTCTTTTTTTCTGTTCCTTTAACAGTTCTTGCTCCTTTGGTGCCTTGTATAAAATCTGGGGAACCTGGGAAAAAAAAAAACCCCAATGTGTTCTTAGAACAAACCTCTATAATAACAGCTGTAGCGAGCGATTCGTTTAAGTTTGGCACAAATGGAAGCGAGATTTATTACTTGCAACTTTTCATTTTAATTTTTCAATTAAATTAGAAATTATTATGGCTTGAATCATCAAGGCAAGGCTTGGAAATAATGAATGTGGCATTACCGTAATAACACCCTGTACATTTTCTTTCATTATTCGAACAGCGCTGCACCAGTCAAAACTAAAGGTTAATTGGTTGCTTTGAGTTACTGCACTGATCTTTCAACCAATCACAGTAAACGAGGACCCCACTAGTTACCCTCCACTGTACAAAGACCTATTACTCCAAATAACTTACCACTGCTTCTGGATTTTGAAGGGATGCAATAACTTTTTTATTGTTGTTGTTCCCCTTTAATTAACTTTTAGTATGCTGTAGAAAATTATATTCTGACCCAATTTGCTATTGGTTTTCATTTTTTATTATTTGTGCTTTTTGAGTAAGGGCTCTTACTCACGAGCGGTTGTATCTGCGCTCCCCTGCGTTCCGTTTTTCCGCGTTCAGCCGCAGGGGAGCACAGGAATATACGCATTACATTTTTTCCAATGGGGCTGTACTCACATAAGCGCGTGTAGGCGCTGAACGCAGGAAAAATGCAGCATCTTGCGTCTCAACCTGCGTTCGGCGCCTACACGCGCCTGTGTGAGTACAGCCCCATTGGAAAAAATGTAATGCGTCTATTCCTGCGCTCCCCTGCGGCTGATCGCAGAAAAACAGAACGCAGGGGAGCGCAGATACAACCAGTCGTGAGTAAGAGCCCTATTTTAGCTTTTTATTCAGCAGCTCTCCAGTTTTCAGTTTCAGCAATCTGGTTGCTAGGGTCCAAATTACTCTAGCAACTAAGCATTGATTTGAATAAGAGACTGGAATATGATATATAATATCAGAGGCCTGAATAGAAAAATGAGTCATCAAAAATAGCAATAACAATACATTTGTAGCCTAAGGGCTCTTACTCACTTGCGTTCTGACCTGCGCTCCCCTGCGTTCCGTTTTTTGGCGTTCAGCCGCAGGGGAGCGCAGGAATAGATGCATGTCATTATTTCAAATGGGGCTGTACTCACTCAGGCGCGTGTAGGCGCCGAACGCAGGAAAAATGCAGCATGTTGCGTCTCAACCTGCGTTCGGCGCCTACACGCGCCTGAGTGAGTACAGCCCCATTTGAAATAATGACATGCGTCTATTCCTGCGCTCCCCTGCGGCTGAACGCCAAAAAACGGAACGCAGGGGAGCGCAGGTCAGAACGCATGTGAGTAAGAGCCCTTACAGAGCATTTGTTTTTAGATGGGGTCAGTGACCCCCGTTTGAAAGCTGGAACGAGTCAGAGGAAGAAGGCAAATAACTCAGAAACTTTAAAAAACAAAATTGAAAATTTGGTTAGAATTAGCTATTGTATAACATATTAAATTTAATGTAAAGGTGAACCACTCCTTTATTTGACAAAAATAGATACATACATGTAAACTATTAGGGCTCAAGTGCAGTGTACAAAGTGCAATTTTGGATGCAAATCACCATGATTTTACCCATAATGCAGTGGTCTGTTGATGAAGTCTGCAGTGGGAACCCTGCAATTACTGAAGATAATGGCAAAACTCGCACACCCAGGCCTTTAAAGCTCCGCCAGGTGCTCAGTTGCTTGGAAGGATCGGCACCCTCCTCAATCAACAAAATTGTGCTGCTTTCTCTTTAATGTGATGTCACACGTCTAATTAATCAATTTTGTAATCGACCAATCACTGTGAATGTGTGGTGTTAAAAGTTTTTCACTGAACGATTGTAATATGCTTGACAAAGGGGACCACCCCGAAACGTTGCATCGTGTGCAAATAAACATACGCAAGGTTTATCCTGCTTGAATATGCTGTGAGAACCCTGCAATTACTGCCAGCTGGAAGGTGGTGTTAGGTCAAGGGTTACCCTGCATCAATTAAGTATGCACAAAATCCATGATGCGGTTTAGTATTCAGCCAGAATTCTGCCTTTTTAGACAGGATTCCGATTCGGCCAAATTCTCGTGCCTGGCTGAACCAAATCCGAATCCTTAAAGGAGAACTAAAGCCTAACTAAAGAAGTAGGTAGAAATGTTGTACATTATGTTTTGTGCTTCTGTACCAGCCCAAGGCAACCACAGCCCTTTAGCAGTAAAGATCTGTGTCTCCAAAGATGCCCCAGTAGCTCCACATCTTCTTTTCTGCTGATTCACTGCACATGCTCTGTGCTGCTGTCACTTACTGAGCTTAGGGACCCACTCACAATATACAGTACGCATAGAATAGAAATGTCACAATATAAGGCTGATTAGTAATTAATACAGATAATTACTACATGGCAGCACAGAAACCATTATATTACAGGGGAAGCTCATTTTCTGCTGGATAATTAGTGACGACCCCTAAGCTTAGCTTCTCAACAGCTGCTCAGAGCCCACTGAGCATGTGAGTGTCACAGACACTTTCCAAGATGGTGACCCCCTGTGACAAGTTTGAAGTCCTGGATCATTGCTGCTATTGACAAGCTGAAACTTTAGCCTCGTGCAATAAGTTCACTATATAAAATATGGCATTTTTAGCCATATCCATTTTTAGGGTTTAGTTCTCCTTTAAAATCATCAAAAAGCAAGGAAGCATAAAAACATTTTAACCCACACGCAGCTCACCATTATCTTTTTTCCCTTCCCACCCCTAATTTACAAATTAGGATTCAGTTCGGAATTCTGCTGAATCTCCAAAGGATTTGGAGGTTCGGCTGAATCCAAAATAGTGCCACCTAGTGGCATGGTCGAGAATCTGTTCATAAATAATAAAGTTATAAAAACATTTTATGAAAGGAGGATGTATTTCTTACAAATATTGGGCCATATTCAATTCAGCGAGACAAAGTTATCTCATGAAAATTCATGGACGAGATTCAATTCGAGGAGAAAAAACTTTTCTCCAAATTCAGTTCCAGTTTTTACCCATAGACTTCAATCGAGTTTTCATGTGATAAACCGTGAGATAAGGTTTTCTGAATTGAATTGAATCTCAAATTAAATCACGTTCATCACTTTTCACGTGATAAACCTTTTTCTCACTGAATTGATACTGGTCCATTCTTTCTTATCCACTTGATTCATTAGAAAGCAAAGCAGGTTTCAAGAGCAACTTACAGGCTGATGTGGCTTCTGGGTTGGTATCTGCTGAGGTACCGGCAATGACCTGGGCCTGGGTTTAGTTAAATTAAACTCTTTTGTCTCTGTTGCTTTTGAACTTTTTGCTCGGCTTGGCCCTTTAGCTGCTTTACTCTGTAGACCGTCTGTTATATTATGAATTTCAGGCTGCCATCTTAAATAAAAGAAAAATTAAGTTAAATATTTGCTTTACTTAAAATGAAAATTTAATATAAGATTCCTCATACATAAGTAAGAAACGTTCTAAATACAATCAATTAAAAATGCTGAATTGTTTTTGAAATAATCAAGTTCATCTTCACTATTCTTCTCTCAGCATCTGTTTCTCTTCATTCTGTCTTCATGCAGCAGTTGGGTGTCAGATATTCATTGACAGTTAGATCCAATATATCTTATAGGGGGGCTTACAAACAAAATGTAACAAAATAACTGCCTTTTGCAAAATTCTGCATGTAGAGAGACATGATGTCTGGTGAGTTTAATAGATTGAGCTCAAATACATCTTCTAGGCAAAAGGAGTCCCCCTATAAGATATATTGGATCTAACTGTCAATGAATATCTGACACCCAACTGCTGCATGAAGACAGAATGAAGAGAAACAGATGCTGAGAGAGGAATAGTGAAAATAAACTTGATTATTTCATAAATGGTACAGAATTTAAAATTGATTGTATTTAGAAAGTTTCTTATTTCAGTATTATAAAGACTTGAATTTATTCCTCAGTAATCCACCAATTGACTTGAATAGTCAGATTTTTCAACAGACACATTAGGGCAAATTCACTAAGATCCAAAGTTGCGCCAGCGTCAGCTTCACCACGCTTCGCCGCACTTCGGCAGGCGTAGTTTCGCCAGCTCTACGTAAATTCACTAAAATGCGAAGTTGCGCTCAGGGAGGCGAACAGTAGCGAAGTTGCGCTAGTGTAGAGTAGGTCCACTTCGCTAGCGAATTTACGCCAGCGCTCAATAGTAAATCGGCGAAGTAAAGAAATGACGTCACGCTAGCGAATTTGCGCTAGCGTTAGGTGCTTCGCGCTTTAGTGAATTTGCCCATGGAGTAGCCATATCCACAGCATTATCATATAGCATAAGCAACTCCTTATGCTATATATCTTATTTCAGTATGATGAAGCTAATATAAATTTTTCATTTTCGCGATAGTTCCCCTCTAATACTCTATTTACATTATATGTATAAATGTGCTCTGAGAGGGGCTTTCCTTTAACTCATACTCATTACCTATTTTAGCCTAGTGGGTCACTTCCTGCCAGATTGTCCAAAAATGTATAATTCTTCGTATCTAAACTGACCTTGCACCAAAAAGGAATTTGCCAATGCAATGTAGAACACATCAGTACTGCTCAAGAAGCAGTTGCAACTCAACATTCATGGATTAGACCGTAACAGCTGCCCACACCTCCCAAATGCTTACTCTATGTTGGCCACTGCAGAAGACTTAAAGATATTGATGCAAAGACAAGGGATTATCCAAGGTACTGAGGCCTCACTCCCCGTTACCTCCACAAGAGGAAAGGATACTGCTGCACTCGTATACCTTCTTCTGTATATTTTGCTGATGAATTTACAATCACCAGGGCAGGGTTGGAAGTATTATTCCAAAGGACTTATTGTTTGGGGCCTGAAAAAGCCATATTTAGTACTTTGTGATGTTTAAAAGAGACTCAAATTGTCCTTCTTATACTGGGCTCCAGTGAACAAAATAGGTTTTGGATGGTGGCCCTGCCTGCAATTAAATGTTTGAAGTGCTTACTTCATGGCCGTTACCCTTGTATTCGGTCTCCTAACACTGTACGACACTATAAGACTTAACTCCCTATTTAAGACACAATAATGGCAGAAACCCAATGCTACATTTTCACTACCAAGTATCTCAGAACATTTATAGTTACTCAAGAAACCTGGAGCATAGGCCCACACAACATTACTTACCTACTCATCTTCTGCTATTTCATGCCTTTCCTGTTCATTCTTATGTTCCACCCTTTAGTCTTGTTCATTAAATGCACAATAAATGCTCTCCCCTTCCTTTATTTCTCCTTCCAGCCTTTTCTTACCTGATTCATCCCCAGTTTTCCTGCAACCAGTCTGTTGTTTCTTTCTTTCCTTCCTATTCTCCTCTCCTTAAAGTAAAACAATACCCCTCAAACAATGTAGGTCTCTATAAAAAGATATTACATAAAACTGCTCATATGTAAAACCCTGCTTCATGTAAATAAACCATTTTAATAATAATACACTTTTCTAGTAGTATGTGCCATTGGGTAATCATAAATTGAAAACTGCCAATTTAAAAAATAAGGTCCGTATGGGATTTACGGTATGGGTAAGGGATCGTATGATTCACTGTGCACACAAACAACCCATACTTGTTGGGTCACATGATCCAATTAAAAGACAGAGTTCTGTCTTTTGCTTCCACACTTCTTACTTTTACAGTAAAGCTGGCCACAGACGCAAAGATGCGATCGTAAGAATCAACGTACGATCTGACTTCCCCATATCCCGACCTGCCACTAACCATTCCGATCAAATAAAGTAGAAAACAACAGATCAGCCGATGTTCTGCCCCTGACAGCAATCGTATGAAAGTTATATTCGACCAAAGCTGGTGACAGTCTCCTACTGAAAATCATACGATCGGCAATACATGAGATATTATCGGCAGCCGACAGAAATCTTTTAACCTGTCCAATCGACCAAACAACCGATCTCCGCCGGACGAAAAATGTCGGGACTCTCCACACACGGTCCGAAAAAAAATCTATTCATCGTTTGTATCTTGTTTCTTCTCATTTTTTTAACTTTTTCTATTTTTCTTCTCCTCCTTTCTGTTATATTCTATCTGTTGATCTCCCCTCTGCTCCCTCCTCTCACCAGTCTTTATCCCTTATTCTCTAGTATTGCAGTAGCATACCAATCTGCCATGGGTCTACTACTATAGTCATTCCATCCTTTATATGAATCCTTGAATTTTACCAGTTATCTATTGCCTTATTCTGATGACATCTGCTGACCAATAGCACACATGTTGCTTCTGCACAGTAATGAGTACTTGAGCTTACTTGTTGGTGTAGTTGGCATGTCTACACCAAGAGCTCCTGGGACTTTATTTAGGTACCAATTAACCTTAGACAATTGCCCAGTACTAAAAGCCCAGAATCACTTTCTTAATTGATTGACTCCTCTTGTGACCCCAATTCTACTATTTACTGCCTGTCCTTGGCTTGTTGTAGCATTTCTGAAATGTCACTGCCTGCCCCCCAACTTGGACTGTGCCCTTCTCTTTACTTGCTCATTGGATGTGGTGTGAGTTGCTTAGGAGTCCCTCTCTTCACCTGACTTTCCCGTGTGCATCGGATACTTTCAGTAGATATTTGAATTTCCCACCACATACCCAAGCTTTATACTATCTCTCTCTCCTGCCTGCATGAAAGCATGTCTGGTAACAAATAAAAGGCCAGAGAGTAGCTGCAGGCAAAATAAAGTGCTAGGAGCAGTGTTACCTATAATTTCTTTTTAGCACAAATTTGATGTACTTATTTTAAAGACTACTATCTGGCTGCTAGGGGCATGAATCACACACAGAGTGCATATATGCTAGCTATGGAGGAGAGATCAGTCCTTTTTTTCATGTTAGCTTCCTATAAATGTCCCTAGCAGCACGTGAATAACAAATCATGGCTGTGCTTGCTTTGTCAGCAACAAACACTGTACTTACTTTAGCAAATGATTGATCCAGTATTCCTTGACATAATTTGAATCATAAATCTGGCTCCATTCGTCTTTTATCCACGTGTTCAAATTCACAACATTAAAGAAAAACCTGAGAAACTGGGAAGAGCAGAATAGAAGCTGATATATACTGATATATAACTGTACATATATTAGACATACAGACATGTTTCACAAAGCTTAATGCTCATACTATTCTTACACAACCTGGAAAAGCAAATCAGTTGTGTTTGTATCAGTTACCAATCAATAATAAATGAACCATTCATTATGAATCCCCTTCCAAAACTGATATCAATTAGATAAATGACAGCACAATATTGGGTTCCCCCCATCAGAGCATTTAAAGAAACATTACCACATAATATCACACTTCCAATACATGTGCAACGTGCTAAAACAGGTGCAACACTGAGGGGCCGATTCACTAACTTAGAGTGAAGGATTCGAAGTAAAAAAACTTCGAATTTTTGTGCTCCTCGACTATCGAATTGGCATAAATTCGCCTGAGTAGAATGATTCGAATAGATCGAGCGCAAAAACGCTGCGACTATTCGCCCATTCAATAGTTGAAGTACTGTCTCTTTTAAAAATACTTCGACTGCCTACTTCGCCACCTAAAACCTACCGAATTGCTTTAAAAGCCTATGGGAAAGTCCCATAGGCTTGTTTTCCAAGTTTTTGATTGAATAAAAAGGCATTCGATCGAATGAAAATACTTCGAGCGAATATTCGATCGAGCGCCTATTCACCTGGCGAATATTCGCCAATTCGACAGCGCGTAAATTCGCCCGAATTGTCTATTCGATTCTATTCCCCAGTCGAATTTCAAGGGAATTAACCCCTCGAAATTCAACCCTTGATGAATTTGCCCCTGAGTGTAAATTGACTCTGCTCACAAAGGTATTTATGTCTATACATGCTCCCTTGCAATTTGAGAAGACAACCAATATGTCCCTCTCTGCTCTGATAAACTGAGTGTATGGACTCAAGGGAACCTTGAAATTACCAGCAGTCTGGATAGTAATTACAGGGTTCATTTAGCAGCATGTCAGGGGTGTAAATATAGTAAACGCATACCCTTAATCCACAAGGGGGACTGGGGGTGGCATCCTATGTTGGAGGAACCCAAGTGCTACACATGTTATAAAACTTCTGCTAATCATTTACCCTCCAGTTTAGAAAGGGGTGTTCACCTTTAAGTGAACTTTTAGTATGTTATAGAATGTCTTATTCCTAGAAACTTTGCAACTGGGTTTCATAATTTAAGTTTTTAATTATTTGCCTTCCTCTTCTACCTCTTTCTAGCTTTCAAATGGGGAGTGAAACTATTGCTCTGTGAGGCTACAATTATTGTTATTGTTACTTTTTACTACTTACCTTTCTATTCAGGCCCTCTCCTATTTATATTCCAGTCTGTGGTTCAAACCAATGCCGGTTTTCTAGGGTAAATAAGATCCTAGAAACCCGATAGCGGCTCAAATACCAAACAAGAGAGCTGCTGAAGAAAAAGCTAGATAACTGAAAAATCATAAAAAATTAAAACAAAATGAAGACCAGTTGCAGATTGTCTTAGAATTTTAATTTAGGGGAACTATCAAATTACAAATTTCTGAAATAATCAAGTTTATCTTCACTCTTCCTCTCTCAGCATCTGTTTCTCTTTATTCTGTCTTCATGCAGCAGTTGGGTGTCAGATATTCATTGACAGTTAGATCCAATATATCTTATAAGGGGCTCCTTTTGCCTAGAAGATGTATTAGAGCTCACTCTATTAAACTCACCAGACATCATGTCTCTCTACATGCAGGATTTGTGCAAAAGGCAGTTATTTTGTTAGATTTTGTTTGTACTGGAATCAGTTATTTGAGTGAGCTCTAATTCATCTGTTAGGAAAGGAAGCCTACCTATAAGATATATTGGCTAATTCATCTGACACCCAACTGCTGCATGAAGACAGAATGACGAAAAACAGATCCTGAGAGAGGAATAGTGAAGATAAACTTGATTATTTCACAATGCAGAATTTTTAATTGATTGTATTTAGAAAGTTTCTTACTTCAGTATGATGAAGCTTATATGAAAGTTAAATTTTTGCTATAGTTCCCCTTTAAAAGTTAATTTAAAGGAGAATTCAACCCTTCATCAAAAAAAAAAACCGTACCCCCCACCCCACGTAGACCCCCTTCCCTCCTCTCCCCCCAGCCTAGCTGCCCCCCCTCCCAGGGGAAATGCCCCTAACTTATTACTTACCCCTCGGTGCAGATTCAGGCATCGGAGTTCACCGCAGCCATCTTCCGGGTCTTTGGTAAGCCGAGACGGAGACCAGCAAAGCGGCGCATGCGCAGCTGGAGCAATTTACCGATTTGCGACAACTGCACATGTGCCAAAATAGATGGAAATTGCAGAAGCGCCGGAGAAAGACACAAATACCGGAAGATGGCTGCGGTGAACTGCGATGCCTGAATCTGCACCGAGGGGTAATTATAAAGTTAGGGGCATTTCCCCTTGGGGGGCAGCTAGGCTGGGAGGAAGTGGGGTGGAGGGTAGGGTTTTTTTGGTAAAAGGTTTAATTCCCCTTTAAAGGTGAACTACCTCTTTAAGCAACAAAGGGGGATGGCATATGGTTAGACACAACTGTTTCAAATCACTGACTCACCTTTTTCTTATTAGCCGGATTTTTAACACGATCACTTGGCTCATACAGCTGATTATTTCCCAATGGCAGCGAGTTCTATATATAGGCACCTCGTCTGTGTGGTGCATTTGCTAACTAATGTGTCATTTAAATGCTCTTAATAATTGCTCCTTTATTGCTTCTGTTCTTTTCCATGCACCATAAGGAGCTCAGCACAATGTTGTCGTTGCCGGAATCAGATCCCACCTGGTGCAGTGATCCTGACACCCATTACCAAGTGCAACATCTGTGGGAGCTTGTACTGATACCTTGTTTCAGCGATTATAAAACAAACCTGTGTCAGCTAAACAGACGCCCCAGCATATTGGCGTCACCGTGTGATTTCATGCTTGCTAAATAGAACTTTTCTCTCCCTGCAGCGTGAGTGCAGGCTTCATTACTGTCTCGCAGGTTGGCTGCTTGGATAAAGATGTCTGCCCGTGGGAGAAGGACATCACAGCATGAGCGCCCTACATTCTGTTGTAGTACTAACACAAGCCAACATTATACTGCGTGCCAGAAAAACTAACTGGTTTATACAAAAGGCTTGGGCCACCTGTTGCCAATCTAATGCAATTCTAGCATCTCACCAACTGCCTGATATATTCATTTTAAAGGGGATCTATCATGAAAATGAAAATTTAATATAATCAATTAAATATTCTGCGCAGTGGCGTAACTAGATGTTACTGGGCCCCACAGCAATTTAATTTTAGGGCCCCAAACATATCCAGAGGTTGTCCTGTTTTTAATTGTCCTGTATTGAAATTGTACATTAATTTGAGCCTCATGGGGCCCCCTATACCTCCTGGGCCCCCTGCAGCCACAGGGTCTGCTTCCTCTGTAGTTACGCCCCTGATTCTGCACCATTTTTGAATTAATCAAGTTTATCTTCACTATCCCTCTCTCAGCATCTGTTTCTCTTCATTTTCTCTTCATGCAGCAGTTGGGTGTCAGATATTCAGGGTCGGACTGGGCCCCCTCTCCCGATCTGCCTGCCCCAACTATTTGGTCTGTGAGGATAAGGGTGTGCCCCTCAAGCAAAATACTCCTGCAGTGTCCATTTCCACAATTCATATGTCCCTTGCCCTTTGCTGAACTACTACCAAGATACTTGGTATAAATAAATAATATTTGTAATCTGATTACTGTGCTTTCTGCAGACCTAGTTATCTTAGTCCATGTAACCATGGTGTAACCTTTATTGGAAGTCTGGTAGTCCTTTGCAATCAATCAGTAAGCAGCATTTAGAGGTCTGCTTTTAGAAAGCATATATATAATTGGTTGTTATGGGTTTCTAGACCTGCAGATAACTTTGACTGGCTTTTTAGGATGACTGAGAGTGGTGAAAATAGAAGATGCTGGGGCCCATAGCAAAATGATGTTAGCTTTCTCCCTACAACTTCATTGAGATTACCATTTTTATAATCAAATAACTGAATTGTTCATTGGTCAGGGTCCTGCTTTCCCCACTACACTAGGCTTTGCAGCAGTCCTTCTTCTCCTACAAGCCAATCAGTGACCTCTGCTGTCTTTTCACATTGATCCTAGTCTTAGAACACCGTCTGGTTTAGTGCCCTGGAACTTCAAATGGTGGCACACTTAGAGGCCCATTTATCAAAGGTCGAAATTTAAAATGAATGTGAATTTTTTTAAATTCAGATATACTCACAATTCGACTGGGAGGTTATTTAAGTGACATTGTAACAGGAATAGTAGATCTTCATACAAGTATAGTAACTATGTTTTTAGGTTGGTGATTAAAATGGTTGTTCACATTTTGAGAGATATTCTGAGACAATTTGTAGCTGGTTTTCATTTTTTACTATTGGTGGCTTTTGAGTTATTTAGCGTTTTATTCAACAGCTCTCCAGTTTGCAATTTCAGTACTCTGGTCGCTAAGGTCCAAATTACCCTAGCAACCATGCACTTGGATAGAAATACAAGTAATAAAAAGTAGCAATAACAATAAACTTGTAGCTTTACAGAGCATTTGTTTTTTAGATGGGGTCAGTGATAGTGATGTGCGGGTGGGGATATCCCCGACCCGCATCCGACCCCAGCCCGTCCTACCGTGGCCCGCACCTGCCCACATCTGACTTCCGGGTTGCTTTTTTAGACCCACGCCGCTCCGCCGATGACGTCACAAAAGGGGCGGGCCGCGCATCCGCAGCGTCTATAAAAGATGAACCCGGAAATCGGAAGCTGGCATTTGACGGTGGCAGGCAGGGAGAGCAGGAGAAAAGCTCAACCCGCACCCGCGAAGAAGAGTGCGGGGTCGGCCCCACTAGTCAGTGATCCCCATCTGAAAGTTCTAAAGAAGGCAAATAATTAAAAAAAGATTAAATCAATAATGAAAATTAATTAAAAAGTTCCTTATAATTGGCGGTTGTATAATATACTAAAAGTTAACTTAAAGGTGAACCACCCCTTTAATTATATTTTTTCATACCTTGCACATTTTAGGGACATCCTGAGATTTGATAATTCGAACAAAAGTTTGAAGACCAAGTTCTTCCAACTGAAATGTGGCCAGGTAACCAATCACTGCGAAAAGAAACACATGATTTGCATTCACGACTATATGTAGTATCATCATAGACATCTCTAAGGTGGCTATAGGTTAGCCAGCATTTAAAGGAGAAGTTGACTTTTAGATGAACTTTTCGTACAAGGTACATTACAGATTGACCGGTTCTATAATTTTAATTTGTCCTCATTTGGTATTTTCTATGGTGTTTGATTTATTAGCTTAGCTATTCTGCGTTCTTTTAGCTGAAAATTGAAAATGCTGTCTGGACAAAAAAAACCAGATTGATGGTGAGGTTTCAGTTCGGACTTCCATGCGACGCCTGATTGATAGGGTAATTAGCCCATAGGAATCAGATAACATTCTAAAGGCTCCTGGCATATGTAGTGTTTTCTCTGCTGGTGTATTCCTGCCGGCAGTGAAAGGCCTGTCACCTCCCATGTTGCTCCCTATTGACTTCAATGGCAACCACCTGTCACCAGCAATGAAGGCAGATCTCCTGCTGTGACAGACCTTTTAACTCCAGTGTAAATATGGCAGCAGTGAAAATGCTATCTGTGCCATTAGCATGAATTAAAAATAGTAAATAATTCAAAAAACACAAAAAAATTAAATTGTAGGTCAAATGATTTTTTAAGAATACTACTGTCTACAACAACCTTTTTTATTCGTGAGCCACATTTAAATGTAAAAAAGACTTGGAGAGACACACAAGCATGAGAAAGTTCCTTTGGTTTGCCAAATAAGGGTTGTGATTGGCTATTTGGTAGCCCCTATGTGGACTGGCTGCCTACAAGAGGCTCTATTTGGCACTATACTTGGTTTTTATTCAATTAAAACTTGCCTCCAAGCCTGGAATTCAAAAATAAGCACCTGCTTTGAGGCCACTGGGAGCAACATCCAAGGGTTTGGTGAGCAACATGTTGCTTGCGAGCTACTGGTTGGGGATCACTGGTCTATACCATACTAAAAAAAAATAATTTTAGGGGCTGATATATCAAAAGTCGAGTTTTCTTTTACCTCGAATGAACTCGAAACTCCAATGGTATTTTACTTAAGAAAAAACTGAAAAATGTGAAAAACCCAATTTTGCAAACTCTAGTCCCGCAAGCCAAAAACCAAAATTGATTCAGTTCAAATGATTCGAGTTTTCGGGCAAAACCCTCCAAAACCCCTGGTGTATTGTCAGATTCAAGCTATTTCCAGGGTTGGGGTATAATAAGTCTCAAATATTCAAGTTTTTTTTTTTTTTTTTTTTAGAAACTCGATCGATTCCAGTTTTTTTTTGTAACCTGAAAATGTGAGTTTTGACTAAAAAATACAACTTCAAAACTCGAATTTAAGGATAAAACAACTTGAACCTTAATTAATCTGCCCCTTAATGTAATATGCCCCTATAATAACAGTGGAATGGACTAATGGAAATTGACATGGGGGCAGATTCACTAAAGGGCGAAGTAGCTAACGCTAGCGACTTTTCATCATCGTTACCAACCGCAGCAACATTGCCAATTCGCTAATGAAAGAGACCGTTGCTAGCGTTCGTTCACACTCTATCGCCAGGCGACTTTTCGCTCTGGTGAAAGGTTGTTACTCCGCAAATTCACTAAAGTGCGGATTTTACTGAACATTACATCTTTCGCCAGAGTTGACTTTGCCACCTCAGACCAGACGAAGTGCTAAAAATAGGCTACATCTTCCACAATCTCCTGTCACTTACATCATATCCTGTGAGCCGAAAATGCATTAGTTCCAAAAAAAGTTCCAAAAACGCTGGCGACTTTTCCTTTTTTGAAGTGGAATTGCCTGCAAAAGTCCTGACTTAAACTTTTTTTGGGGAACCAGTTTTCTCCAGACATTTCGTAACATATGGAACATTAATTTTACAGTGGGCTCATGTGTAGGGCATTATATTAACGCTCTTGTTTTTATTAAGGTTCCCTGGACATTTGTAAGAAGTGGTAACTTCAAGCATGTGCGCCAGCATTTAGAATAAAGACTTCCATACAACTTTAAATTACCCACCGTATGCAAATTGACCTAAGCGCAAGATCACTAGCGAATTTTCGATAGGCACAAACAAACGCTAGCGTGTCTTCGCTATCAAATGCTCGCACTGCCGAAGTAACGATAGTGAAAAGTGGCCAGCATTTGCCACCCAGTGTATTAGTGTAGTGGTAGCGAATTTGCACCTGGCCAAGTGGTGCAATGTGTGCGAATCGGTCGCTGGCGACAATTCGACCTTTAGTGAATCTGCAGAGGGGTGTAGGAGGTATAATAAGCAAAAGTATGTTGAAGCAGTAGGTATAGAAAATTGTGGTGAGGGACGCAGAAGAACGGAGGCCACCAGTGGTCATGAGAAGTAAAAGAGAGAAGTGAGCAGAGCGGGAGAATCTTATATACACTATGTAGCTGTTCTAATATCTTAGCACAGTGCTGCCCAACTTATCCCAAGTTGTTGGCCAGTAAGCTGAAACACTATGGGGTATATTTATCCACTAGAGTGAAATTCCGCCACTCTCCATTCATTTCTATGGGATGTTTAAAAGAGTATTTATCAATGGGTGAAAGTGAAAGTTCATCCTTTGATAAATACGCCTTTCAAAATCCCATAGAAATTAATGGAGAGTGGTGGAATTTCACTCTAGAGGACTGTGGTGATCTTTAACTTTACTCTTTGATAAATATACCCCTATGTTTGTGGTCTGGATTATAGCTATGGTAGTAACTGTGCTGACACGTTTCGTGGCGTCTCGCCAAGGATACTAAACATCAGGTTCTCTGACGGGCACATCGCTCTCCAGTCTGACATAGTATAGATAAATGATGATGTCATACACAGCAGTCTATGCAGGTACAAAGTACAAAAACTTTAATGGCGTCTGGCCTGCATGTTTCAGCTGAATATCCCTGTAGTCCATGTATATATGTCATGTTTATACCACTGAGCTAGAACCATGTGATAGACTCAAACATACCGACAAACAGATATTGCTCAGACCGCAGAAAGTGTTTCCCGTCTCTGGCATAGAAACCACGTACGACCGTATCCAGGAGAGCTTTGTACTGCACACTTCCACAGAAAGCCTCGCTAACCAATCTCTCCTCTGCATCATTAAGGTCCTAGAAAAAAAGAAGCACCAGCCAATTCACTAATAAAATATATTGCCATTTTGTAAACCAGATCATGTCAAATGAAAATGTGGCACAAAGCAAATTCAAAACTAATTTTGTTTGCATTGACTTACAGTGGGAAATATATGGTATTTATCAGCAGAAGTTATCATCTCATTATTTCCTATTAGCTAAACAGTAAAGTATGGGCTTGTGGATGCTCTGAGTGTTCTCTGTGTGTTTGCAGTCACTCTTGTGGCTCCACAGACAGCAAACCTACTGCTCAAACGTCACAGGCTGCAGACTTTTTGGTCTTATTTCTCTCTTTGCAGTGCAATATTTAGTCAGGCCCCATAGACTACAATTACTACTTGGCCACAGGTCTGGACTGGGAGTTGAGATAGGCCCTGGCATTCCAAGTACACAGAGGCCCAAACAGCCCCTCACCAGCCCACTAAATAGTGAGTGTCTATGGCATCTTACAGCAGCTCCCCTGGCATTTGCCAGAACCCACAGATTGCCAGTCCAGGCCTGCTTGGCCATAACAGTTACCTTTCAGGATTATCCATGACTACAAATAAACATTGTCTCCCTGGGCTCGCTCTAGCTGGCCTTTATTCTAATTCAAATCTGTTTGGTTAGGGCAGAGGTCCCCAACTTTTTTTTTTAACCTGTGAGCCACATTCTAATGTAAAAAGAGTTGGGGAGCAACAAAACCATCTAAAAAGCTCATAGGGAATGCCACCTAAGGGCAATGATTGGCTATTTGGTAGCAGCATGAGGACTGGCAGCCTTCAGATGGCTCTGCTTGGTAGTGCACATGGTCTTTGTGGTCTCTGACTGCCCGTTAGCATTTGTTAGGATCCGATCGTTGGCCCTAGTCGGATCTGCACAGAATCTGGTATGTAGGGTAGGGGTTTTTATAATTTAGGGTTTGGTTCTCCTTTAAAAACATGCATACAAGATAGGAATTAAAGCTCATGCTTTTTGGCCACTGGGAGCAACATCAAATGGGTCAGTGAGTAACATGTTGCTCATGAGCCACTGGTTGGGGATCACTGGATTAGGGTTTAAATGTTTGTGTTTCATTTCAACCTGTTGATTTGTCCATGAGGAAGAGCACTGTTTGTGCTTGAAACGTTGGATTTTTTTAAATAAAACTTTTTTCTTTGTAGTAAGTCCCAGTGAGTGCAGTACTCTGTTTCTTTACTTTTTTTTTTTTTTTTTTTTGTGTGTGTGTGTGTGTGTGCGCGCGCGCGCGCCAAAGCTTAGGAAAGCAATGGTACTTTCAATCCGCACACATAAAAACTTGGAGAGAACTAATTTTCTCTGCACACTATAAACTACCCACACATACTGAGTGCAGATTTCTCAAATAATGAATGGCCAAATATCCCACCCCTTCATGGACACAGAGTCTATGGGGAAACTTGGAAAAATAATCAGTGGAAACATTTTACTGTGTGAAGGGCTATAGGGTGCCCTGACTGTAGCACAGATGAAATAGATGGATACGGTTCTGGTGAAACATTGCGGGAGACAGGAAAGTAGCGAATAAAACTAATATGCATCCCATCTGTGCATTCTGAGATTATGAGCGATGGAAATGTTAGCAGAAAGCTGATCTGAACTGCATGTGCAGCTTCTCTGTAAGTGAGGACAGACACACCAAATTCTGTATTCCTCTCTCAGCATCTGTTTCTCCTCATTCTGTCTTCATGCAGCAGTTGGGTGTCAGATGAATGATCCAAAATCATGGAAACATGAAATAAACCCAATAGGCTAGTTCTGCCTCCAATAAGTAATAATTATATCTTAGTTTGGCTTAAGTACAAGCTGCAGTTTTATTATTACAGAGAAAAAGGAAATAATTTTGGCAAATTTGGATTATTTGGATAAAATCGAGTCTATCTGAGGCAGTCTTTCTGCAATTCTGATCTTTCTGGATAATGGGTTTCGGGATAACGGAGCCCATAACTGTACAAACAAAATCTGCAAAATCTTCTGCACAAATCCTGCATGTAGAGAGACATGATGTCTGGGAATTTTAATTCTAATACATCTTCTAGGCAAAAGGAGCCTCCCTATGAGATATATTGGATCTAAAGGTGTCCATACACGGGCCGATAAAAGCTGCCGACAGACCGAGTCGGCAGCTTATTGGCCCGTGTATGGGGGCCCCCGACGGGCTTCCCCGATCGAGATCTGGCCGAAAGTCAGCCAGATCTCGATCGGATGGGGTTAAAAATCCCGTCGGATCGCGGCCGCATCTGTTCGTTGATGCGGTCCCGCGATCCGACCGCCCGTTTGCGAACGTGAAGGATCCGATCGTTGGGCCCTAGGGCCCATGATCGGATCAGCCCGATATTGCCCACCTCAAGGTGGGCATATCGGAGGGAGATCCGCTCGTTTGGCGACATCGCCAAACGAGCGGATCTATCCGTGTATGGCCACCTTAACTGTCAATGAATATCTGACACCCAACTGCTGCATGAAGACAGAACTAGTGAAGATAAACTTGATTATTTCAGAAATGGTACAGAATTTTTAATTGATTGTATTTAGAAAGTTGCTTATTTCAGTATTATAAAGCTAATATTGCATTTTCATTTTTGCGATAGTTCCCTTTTATGTTACATATAAACAAGACAAGGATGGAGACAAAGCAAGAACAATGACAAGGTTACCAAGGTTACAGCTGTTAACGTAGACTGGAGTTAAACAAGGATACGAAGCAAGAGTCTATGGAAGGAGATTCCAAAGGAATATCAGGATCTGAACACAGACTCAGGAGAAGAGATTAGAGAGGCAGGCTCCATTGTTTGGTATCCACGGTAAAATGATCACATTTAATGAGATGAATACACATGGCAGCCCGCATATGAACGGCTGAGAAAAGCCATTAGAGGAATTAAACATGCAAATAGGATAGCACTGTAAAAAGGTGAATATGCCGGGGCAGCAATATATGTCTGCAAGTAAATAATCAGTTACGTGGATAATGGATCAATACAGAGCAAATTACTGCCAGACAGAGCAGCAATAATGTGCAAGAGATGGGCTTTGGGTATATTCCTCTGTAATTGCAGGTAAACTTGCTGTACCGTGTTAGCCAGTAAAAATGTTACAGGGCAACCCTTTTGAAATAAAACATAACAAAAGTGGTATAAAGGTGATACCGTTATTGGCTAACTAATATAATCATAGCAAGCTTTCAGAACATTTTAGTTCCTTTTTCAAGCGGATGACAATGAAGCTGTGGTGTTCTTTGGTATATATACAACATTCAGCTCATAGGTCAAATGACCAACAAAAAGGAATATCAATCTGGTTGTAAGGTGTCATTTACAAGGGGATCTGCAAGAGACAAGCAGATAAGGTACAAGATAATGTGGCTCAAAGAGGCTGAGTATAAATTAGGGCTGAATTATTGGAGTGTAGAATCAAAGGAATTCCATATGATCTCTTAGTCCATATCCAGACATGTTGGTATTTCTGACCTGGGGCCACCTCAAAACACAACAACAGGGGCTACAACCCCATGATTGTAGATCAAAATATTCATGCAGCCACCAGGATTCCAAGAAGTCAACTTCTTAAGTATAAACAAAAACCTGAAATAAATCGGGTTCCCCTAGTGGTCACATACAATCCACAACTAAGGACCCTCAGAAAAATTGTCAGAGATCTACAAGATACACTTCATAAGGAGGAGATACTCAGAAGCATATTCCCAGACCCACCACTCCTAGCATTCAGACAGCCTCCCAACCTAAGTGCCTTATTGCGCCCCACTGAAAATGGAACCTACCCCAGTTGCAAAAAACAATGCAAAACCTGCCCACACATCCTGACTTCAGACAAAATACCAATTCCGGACGCATTACAGGAATACAACATCCATGGACATTACACCTGTTCTTCTTCCAATGTGGTGTATTTAATAGGGATGCACCGAATCCAAAACTATTTTGGATTCGGCCGAACCCCCGAATCCTTCTTGAAAGATTTGGCCGAACCGAATCCGAACCCTAATTTGCATATGCAAATTAGGGGTGGGAAGGGGAAAACATTTTTTACTTTCCTGTTTTGTGACAAAAAGTCATACGATTTCCCTCCTCCACTCTAATTTGCATATGCAAATTAGGATTCGGTTCGGCCTGGCAGAAGAATTCGGCCGAATCCGAATCCTGCTTAAAAAGGCCAAATTCTGGCCGAATCCCGAACCGAATCCTGGATTCGGTGCATCCCTAGTATTTAATATAATGCTGCACTAAATGCATAACTGGGGGACTGTATATAGGAGAGACTGGGCAAAGTCTGAGAAAGAGAAATCCACACCACCGATTCACTATAACCAATAAAAAACTTGACCCACCAGTAGGAAATCATTTCAATAGCCCTCATCACTCCATAAAGAATTTTGGTTCTTAAAGGCAATTTTAAAACAGATAATGAAAGAAGAGTGTGGGAATATAAATTAATAGAAACTTTCAATTCTCTGAGGAATGGACCTTAACCCGGGTCTTGGATTTATGGCTAATTATGTGGACTAAGAAAGGACTGCACCAGGTCAGAAATACCAATATGTCTGGATATGGACTAAGAGATCATATGGAATTCCTTTGATTTCACACTCCAATGATTCAGCCCTAATTTATACTCAGCCTCTTTGACCCACATTATCTTGTACCTTAACTGCTTATCTCTTGCAGATCCCCTCGTAAATGACTTTGACACCTTACAACCAGATTGTTATTCCTTTTTGTTGGTCGTTTGACCTATGAGCTAAATGTTGTATATATATATATATATATATTAGGGATGCACCAAATCCAGTATTCGGTTCGGGATTCGGCTAGGACTCACCCGAATCCTTCTGCCTGGCCGAACCGAACTATGCAATATGCATATGCAAATTAGGAGTGGGAAGGAAAATCACATGACTTTTTGTCATAAAACAAGGAAGTAAAAACAGTTTTCCCCTTCCCACCCCTAATTTTCATTTGCAAATTAGGATTCAGATTCGGTTCAGAATTCGGCCGAATCTTTTGTAAAAAGTGGATTCGGTGCATCCTTAATATATATATACCAGAGAACACCACAGCTTCATTGTAATCCGCTTGAAAAAGGAACTAAAAATGTTCTGAAAGCTTGCTATGATTATATTAGTTAGCCAATAACGGTATCACCTTTATACCACTTTTGTTATGTTTTATTTCAAAAGGGTTACCCTAAAACATGGTATATTCCTCCAAACACACAAACAAGTCTTCTGAAGTGTGCATGCCTTTGGTAGAGAAATAGGGAGGTACAGTTAGCTGAATCTGGGCAGCAGTTGGTGTAACCCATTTAATATTCTCTGTATATTGCCATAGAAATAAAGGCTAGTTATAAATAATACAACTTAATAAAATTGAGTAATAATATAATTATTCTCAGACATGCCAGCAATATCGTTTGAGTTTTGGACTAACAGAGTCAGCTCCAATATCCCCCTGTTTTGCAGTATGAGGTGGATGTACCATTAATGGCCACGTCCATTCCAATAAATGTAGAAAGCAGACGTATAGAACCTTATTCCAATAAAATACCTTTATTCTGAGCACATGGCAAGACCTTGGATAACAGCTGTTATCCAAGGTCTTGCCACGTGTTCCGAATAAACTAATTTTATTGGAATAAGGTGCTGTACGTCTAATATCTACACTTTGTGTTTATTACACAAAATAATATAATGCAGAGAAAGAGCAGTATATGGAATGCAAACCTGATAATAAGTGATAACAACCACTGATATTGTTGCTTTTATGATAATAGCTGCATTAGATGACTAAACAATATGGAGGTTATTTATCAAAGGTCGCTATGTGAGCCTTTTTAGACTTACAACTCGAAAGTGAGGGAAAAAACTCGAATCGCTCAAATTCATAGAGTTTTCGAGCTTAACCCTCAGAAAAAAAACTCGAACATCATGAAGGCTGTTAACATCTTCAAATGGTTCAAGGCACCTCTGCTATTGATTCCTACATGACCTCGACAGGTTTTAAATGGTATGTTTTTGGATTCGAGCTAATTCCAAGGTTGGGTTATAATAAAACTCAAAAAATGTTTCTTCTTTTTTTTTTTAAATAAAAAAATTTGAGTTTTATTTAATCCAAAAAATAAAAAAGTTTTTTTGACTCAAAAATACCCTTCAAAATTCTAATTTTTCGTGGAAAACACAACTCCACCCTTAAAGGAGAACTCACCCCCCCACTAATAAAAACCCCTTCCCAGTACCCTACGTAGTCACCCAGAACCCTCTGCATAGGTGATAACATCTATAAATGCCCCTAATCCTTTACTCACCTATGGGTGCAGAGTAAGAGCAGCGGAGCTAATGGGCGACATCTTCCAGCTCTTCGGATTTCTTCCGGTTCGTAGCAACTGCACATGCGGAAATTGCCGAAAGGAAGGAAGAAGACCAGAAGAATACAGAGGAACCAGAAGATGGCACCCATGAGCTTTGCTGCTCTTACTCTGCACCTATAGGTGAGAATAGGATTAGGGGCATTTATAGGTGTTATCACCTATCCGGAGGGGGGGCAGGGAGGGGGGACTATGTAGGGTTCTGGGTAGGGGGTTTTATTAGCGGGGTGGTTGAGTTCTCCTTTAATAAATCTGCTCCTAACTGCAGGCTGGTTTCTATTGGTTACAGAACAAAACAATACTGTGTTGCACTTTGTACATAATCCTGTCTGTTTCTACTGAAAACATGTGAAAAGCATCGATACCTGGAATTCTTCTGAGGACTCTTCCAGGAAGTGCTCAAGGCTCTGCTCCTCTGGGTCGTACTTACTAAGAAGCTGGGCTACTAGTTCAGTGCATCTTCTATAATCAATCATGCTGCTAAATTCTTGTAGCCCTTCAAACAAAAACAAAAAAAGCAAATGTTACACAATAGTGGTGACATTAGCCTAAAAATCATTTGAAAAATGACCTTCAATTTTGATGTCTGTCCACCATTACCCTATTTTGTTACTTATTATAATTGTCAATTTAAATTCTAAAATACCATAATGACTGATTATTTTTAATAGGGATGCACTGAATCAACTATTTTGGATTCGGTCAAACCCCCGAATCCTTTGCGAAAGATTTGGCCGAATACCGAACTGAATCCTAATTTGCATATGCAAATTAGGGTTGGGAAGGGGAAACATTTTTTACTTCCTTGTTTTGTGACAAAAAGTCACGCAGTTTCTCTTATTTGTCTGTAAAACTACTTGCATTCATTGTTTATATTAAGCTAAATAAATGGAATATTGCAATGTTTAGTGTTATTTATGTAAAACGATTAAAAAATAAGTTACAAAAAAAAAGTCACGCAATTTCCCTCCCCACCCCTAATTTGCATATGTAAATTCGGAATTGGTTCGGCATGGCAGAAGGATTCGGCCGAATCCGAATCCTGATGAAAAAAAAAACGAATCCTGCCCGAATCCCGAACCAAATCCTGGATTCGTTGAATACCTAATTTTGAACCACTGTTTTGTGCTTGTTGAAATACCAAAAACTAAAATTTATTTAAGAAAAAAAATAGCTGATATTAACTACAAGTTTGTCAATTGCTTGAATTTTCACAGACTAGTTAAGCCAGGGTACACTTATTTGTAAGGCACCTTTAGCAATTCACCTTTCTAGGAGTATGTATTAATCTGCAAAATATGTGAATATATTAAGTAAGTGCCAACAATCAGATCATAACAATGGGGATGCATACTGTGTGTGTGATACTGTGTGTGTGTGATACTGTGTGTGTGTGTGTGATACTGTGTGTGTGTGTTACTGTGTGTGTGTGTGATACTGTGTGTGTGTGATACTGTGTGTGTGTGTGTGATACTGTGTGTGTGTGTGTGAGTGTGAGATACTGTGTGTGTGATACTGTGTGTGTGTGATCCTGTGTTTGTGTGATAGTGTGTGTGTGTGATACTGGTTTGTGTGTGACACAGCACATGTAAATAAGAGACACCTGCACGTGTGTGTGGCCTCTTCTAGAAAGTGTACAAAGAATGAATATCCTGGGTGTGTACCTTGTGTGCATAGTTTCTTTTTCTCTTTTTTACAAAACACAGAGACTGGGTGGGGACAGGGCAAAAAATGTTGTTTTGGTGTAGGGTTATATAATAACCAACAGCTGTCATATTTCAGTAAAAAATAGAGATAAAGGGCTGATTAAGAAACATAAGAGTAAACAATGTGTGATTTAAAGAAGTTGTTCACCTTTGAGTTAATTTCAGTGTACTGTAGAGAGTGATATTCACAGACAATCTGCAGTTGGTTTTCATTTTTTATTATTTGTGGTTTTTGAGTTATTTAGCTTTTTATTCAGCAGCTCTCCGTGTTGCTATTTAAAAGGGATGTAAAGGCAAAAAATAAAATCCCATTTTTACTTTCTTTAATGAAAAAATAATCTATCTCCAATATACTTTAATTAAAAAATGGCTACCGTTTTTATAAGAAACCTGACTGTATGCAGTGAAATTCCCCCTTCATTTTACTTGCTCTGACTGCTGTGGATAAGAAATTTCAGACGGTCCCTAACTGCTCTGCAGGGAAATTATCATACTTTCTAACGGCAGGGGGAGCCCTCCCACCTTACTTTTCAGAACCCAAGCTTTGTTTGTTTCCCTGTAGAGCAGCCGGCGACCATGTAGAGATTTGTATCCGCAGACCCGGTGCAGTCTGTATAGTCTGTTTAGTCAGGTTATTAATCAGTCTTGCTGTATAGGCTTCTGGCAGATATTATTGACTTGTGCTGTTTTGATAATTTATAACGATCCCCAAGCTTAACATCCCAACTGAAGCCCAGACCACACTGAGCATGTGCACAGTCTTGATCTTGCAAAGATGTTTAACAAAGTTACAAGATGGTGAAACCCTGTAGCCAACTTTGAAAGCATAAATCATTTGTTTTATTAGGCTTCTGGTGCAGTAAATTCATGTTTATATTTAGTACACAAAATACAGCGTTTCTTTTTCTTCTTTTTTTTTACACTTTTCATAAAAAGCTTTGGAGTTTTGAGTAGAAAGACATCTATTCATTCTTAATTTGTCTGAATCTTTATTTTGTATTAAAAAATATATACGGTCTCTGAAGTCAACTCACTGGCACATATAATGCAGGCAATGTTTTGTTCTTGTAGTAGTTGGAAGTGTCAGCCATATATATATACAGGTATGGGATCTGTTATCAGGAAAACCCCCATTCTGGATAACAGGTCTTTACCTGTACTAGTTTCACTTCAAGGTATCTACATGCCATATACTTTGTTCAGCCTATGCTATAGACGACTATCAGAAAGCCCCTGGCATTAATACTAATAGTTTATCTTAGTACCTAAGGATATACGGGAGATAAGGTGCAGTAGAATGGAAGTTTTGAGAAGAAATTTTATTTAAAAAAAAAAAACGTATTTGCTAAAATCCGAATTTATCTCATATTTCAATAAAAAAAGCTTGACCAAATTCCCATCCCCAATTTCGCCTTATTTATTTATAAAATAACTCAAATAAATCGGTTCGGGGAAAAGACCCATAAAATCGAGTGAAAACCCAAATCATCCAATTTTTTCTGACTTTTCTTCCGAATTGCTAGGTTTTTTTTTTTTTTTTTTTTGCCGAAACCCAAATTTATCGGACTATAGGGATAAACTCAGCGCAAACCATTGGGATACACATGACCTCGACTGGTCTGAGATGGTGGATTTTCAGATTCAGGCTTTTTGCAGCATCAAAGTATCAAAGTATAAGAAATCTCGAAAAAAAATTCAAGTTTCTTTTTTCCACTAAAAATTTATGTTTTTGTCCCAAAAAGCCCAACCAGATTAGACCAAACGAATTTGAAGGTTTAGTAAATAACCACCTTAAAATTGGGATAGGGGCATCTCCCATTGACTTGATCTTGACAGGTCTGAGATGTCAGATTTTCGGATTCAGGCTTTTTGCAGCATTGGGTAGGGTTGCCACCTATTTCCGGAAAAAAATACCGGCCTTCCTATATATTTATGTTTTTTTCCCTATTACTAACATTGAGATCAGCCATCATTTTTACTGGCCAGGCCAGTAAAATACTGGCCAGGTGGCAACCCTAGCATCGGGGTATAATGAATCTAAAAAAATGGAGGTTTTTCTACACTAAAAATTTGAGTTTTTGCCCCAAAACACCAGATAAATTGGAGGTTGTATCTGAAAGTCCTATTTAACTTTGTTAGATATGAATTCTGTTCTATAAAAAAAATATCTGGTTTTCACGGATGAACTTACTGTTAGTGGGCTTTCTGGCATCACAGCATTCTCTAGTAAGCTGATTATGGAGCACTGCTTTGAAAATTCAATATGTTACTGCTGTGATCTACACAATATCTTGTAGTGATGGTAAAGCGAAACTAGTGCAGAGTTCCACCGCATGTATCACCTGCTGTAAATCACTACGATGTTTTATAGCACAATTCCCAAACCATGAGATGATATTGTGTATCAGAGCACTCTCCACAGCACCAATACAAAAAGTCCTTACAATTTCTTAGACTGTGCTTGAATATGTTCAGACCATGTCAGGTCCTCAGAAATTTGGACCCCTAGATATTTACGACTACTCACCCTCTCTACTACAGATCCACCCAGGCCCGGACTAGCAATCTGTGGGTTCTGGCAAATGCCAGAGGGGCTGCCATAAGATGCTATAGAAAATCACTATTTAGTGGCCTAGTGAGGAGCTGATTGGACCTTTCTGTGCTTGAAATGCCACGGCCAATTTTGACTCCCAGTCCAGACCTGGACCCAGAGTTGGACTGGGATGCCAGGGGCCCACTAGAAAACCTTAGGCTGAGGACCCAGTTTCCAAACTAGTATCCCTCCTCTCTTTATTCTCCTAGTCTTTTTTCTCTACTCACTATACTCTATTCTTCCAATATTACGCCTCTCTGTCCCCATAAAGAAATAGGGAATAACCATGAAATAGGCCAAATGTTTAGAAGGAAGAGGCCTCACTGACACCTGGGCCCATCGGGAGTTTTCCTGGTATCCCTGTGGGCCAGTCCGACACTGCCTGGACCCACCAATGGTAAGTGTTGAGTAAGACCTCTGCTGTTTTCCTTTTAAAGGCTGGTAGGCTGATCTGGCCTTCAAAAGGGGCGTCACTGAGACCGTCTAGAAATAATTACTCTGTAAGGCTACATATTTATTGTTATTGCTACTTTTTATTACTCATCTTTCTATTCATTCCCTCTCCTATTCATTTTCCAGTCTCTTATTCAAATAAATGCATGGTTGCTAGGGCAATTTGAACCCTAGCAACCAGATGGCTGAAACTGGAGAGCTGCTGAATAAAAAGCTAAATAATTCGAAAAGCCACAAATAGTAAAAAAGGAAAACCAGTTGCAAATTGTCTCAGAATACCAGTCTCTGTATCATACTAAATGTTAACACAATAGTAAATAACACCTTTAATATTTCTGCTGTAAACTCAAGTATTAATTTCCCTAAAGACCACTGCACTCCCATTACAACCCATCTGTTTATTTACACCTTACAATTAGACGTATGGCAGGGCAGGCAAGCACAGAGCTATATATTATATGTTTCATTAAAAAAGACAAACAAACCTACCGTCGGGTAAACGCACTCCTTGGGTCACTACAGCCGGTTATTTTCTCTTATTCGATTCTTATTCAGCACTAGCACTGGAAAAAAAGCTTCCAGCGTTTCCAGGGTCCGCGCATTGGATTCTGGGAATTGTAGTGTCCCGAGAATCAGCGCGCACTTGTTCACTAGGGTGGAAATACTACTACTCCCACGGCCCACTTCGGTGAGGCGGGGCTACTAATGTTTGTCTGTCGCCATGGTAATCAGAGAAGACGTGAGGCTGATTGGTCGGTTTGAGAGTCGTGGTGACAGGTTGGAAGGGTTGATGGTTGCGATAGAACAGAATCCATTGCTGGCAGCCTAAGCATCGCTGATAGTTGTTGAATCTTAAAGGCAGATGCTATGAGACAGACGGATGGATAGCAATATGGGAGCTGCCATATACATACAGCAGTTGTTTTCTAGTTAGTAGTATTAGAACAATTCTCTGTACTGGCAATGGCATGTACAGTGGGTAGTCTTAAAGGAGAAGCAAATCCAAAAGTTTAAAAAACCCCTACCCTACATAAAAATACAAAATAAAAAATTTGTGGTCAGGGCCACCCATTAAAAAAAAAATTTGTGGTCAGGGCCCCCCATTAAAAAATATTGGTGGCTAGGACCCCACATGGGGAAAAAAATTGGTAGCCAGCCCCCCCCCCCGACGTTATAAGAAAATTGGTGGCCAGGGCCCCTCTTAAAGGTCCCTGTAAAAAAAAAACTTGCACCCCCAGAAGTTTAAAAAAAATTTGGTGCCCAGGGCCCCACCACACAACAGGGACCACAAAGGGTTGCCTTTAGGGGGGCCCTTCCATGTTACACTTACTTCATTAGTGTGGCCCACCTGCTGTCAGTGAGCTGCCAACTACAGAAGGGAGGAGGGGAGCACAGGTGGCTGCATCTTCTTCTTCCATTTTCTTCCCTTATTGGTCACAGAATTTAAAGTCCTGGTAAAGCTGCATGGTGATTGGATGAGCTGGAGGAGTTCAAACCTCTGCTATCCAATCCCTGAGCAGCTCAACCGGGACTTAAACTCAGTGACCAATAAGGGGAAGTAATGGACAGAAGATACCTCCCCTTGTGCTCCCGCCCTGCCTTCCCGAAGTCGGCAGCTCTCAGAAAGCACCTTACCCTCTGGGCCCCCTACAACTCTCCCCCCTGTCCCCCCCTGATGGCTGCTCTGGGAGCGGGCACAGGTCTATAGATAGAGGGTCGCAGCGGGGCCGGGTGGGGTCGGGTGTGGGTCGAGAAATTCTCAACCCACTCATCACTAGTGGATGGCTTTGTTTATAAAACAATAACATAACAAGTACTTATATAGCATACCTCCCAACAATTTGGAAATAGGAAGAGGGACAAAAACATTTGCCACGCAGATCCCATACCTGTATAGGCACTGCTATAATGTTTGCCTCAAGGCAGGTATTTCTTATAGATGAATATAGGGTTGCCACCTGGCAGGTATTTTACTGGCTTGGCTTGTTAATTTGATTTTTCATTCCAGTGACACTAATTGTGAAGAAAGAAAAATATATAGGAAGGTTGTTATTTATTTCAGAAAAAGTTGAGGCCTCGATCTGCAGGTCGGTAATACATGAGGTGTCGGATGTGGGGGAGCCATCCTTGAACTTTCCTCCCAAGTTCAGAATTTTGATGAGGGTAGGACAGCCAGCAGGCAAGAATTGTAGTGCTCCACAATAAAACTTACCCCTGTGGTGCCTGGCACTGCTTGAAGTCCTCCAGCTATTCTGGAAAAAAATATACTGGGCTTTCTGTATCTCTCATCTTTCTTTCCCATTAGGCTAACGGCACACAGTTATCTTGTTTGCCCTGTAATCCAACGGCAAAGATGCCCCTGCCCACTTGTATTGTTATTTAATTTAAAGGGCCCTGGGTGACACATCTGGAGTGTAACAGATGGACCCTCTCTGTAAAAACACTTATACTGTGGGATAACTATTTTGCAATACCTGCCTCAGGGCCCCATCTTTGCACGGCATCAGCTAACTGCTAAGAGCCTGGCAGCGCTGCAGAATGTTCTTTCAACAGCACAGTGGGCCCTGGTGCATTTGCACTGCTGCTTCCCCCTTCTGTCATTGCTCCGTGTGTGTCCATTAAATAGCATTATGAATGGTGACAGGTAGACAGGGACATTTTAATCTCTGCTGGTTTCTGCCTGGCAACCGTGCATTTATGGCATTTGCATCAAGTTAGCTAGACCTGTAAAATCCTGGCCACAGGGGCAAAATTTATGGCCGGAACTAGGGGTAGGAAGAAGAGTCATGTGCCTAGAGCGCAACGAAAGTGGGGGAGCCAAGCACGCACCAGTTTTATCAATATTTATTAAAATTGTATATGAATTACGGCCTCTTGGGGGCCCTATATCTCCTGGGGGCTCCTGCAGCCACAGGGTCTGCTTCCTCCGTACTAATGCCAGGCCCGGGTCAAGCCAGCCGGGCACCCAAGGCAACCCTGCCAGCTACTTCTCCCTCTCCCCAATGCATGCCCCTGATCAGGGAGGGCGAGAAGTAGCTGGCAGGGTTGCCTTGGGTGCCCGGCTGGCTTGACCCAGGCCTGGCATAACTACAGAGGAAGCAGACCCTGTGGGTGCAGGAGCCCCCAGGAGATATAGGGCCCCCATAAGGCCATAATTCATATACAATTTCATTAAATATTGATAAAACTGGTCAACCGCTAGACAGTTTGGGGCAGGGCAGGAACTAGGGGTAGGCAGAGTAGGCGCTTGCCTAGGTTGCAATCATGGGGGGGGGATCATAAGGGGATTTTTTTTTTTTAAACCTTGTTTTGCTTGGCCTTTTATAGTTTTATAATTGTATAAACCTCCTTTTCCAACCTCCTCTTGCCCGTGATTCGTACTGCGGGCATTAGCACTCCCCACCTCCTTCTTGGCAGCTGCTGGCACAGGTACATATTTGTGGGCAATATTTTGGCTGCTGCTGGCACTGGTAAACAGATGATTAGGGGTAATATGATGGATTTTTGGCTCCTGTTAGCATAAGTACATGCAATATTGTGGATTTTTTGGCTGCAGCTGGCACAGGTAAAGATTGTGGGCAATATGAGGGATAGGCTGATGCTGGCTCAGGTACACAAGGCATAGTTACACAGAAGTTTGGGCAATATGATGGCTCCTGCTGGCACAGGTACAAATTAGAGGCAGTATGATGGATTTTTTTGGCTGCTGCTTGCATAGGTACAGATTGGGGGTAACAATAAGATGGAAGTTTTGGTTTATGCTGGCACAGGTACAGATTGGGCATTTGGGGGCAATCTGAGGGATTGACTGCCAGTGGCACAGGTACAAATGGGGGCATATGATACGCGCTGGCAAATATGGGCAATATGAATGGTAAGGTGGGAAATGGTAATGCAGGACCGAGTGTGTGTGTGTGTGGGGGGGCACTGATTGAAGCCCTTGCCTAGGGTGCCAAAATACCTTGGCCCGGCCATGGTTTGGGGGCCTGAAAGATAACATGCTGTGGGGGCAAGTAATATCTAGTTACGCCATTGCCTGGCCAGGTGGATAATACCCTGCTTTCACTCACACACAAAAAATTTGGGGTGGCCACATTTTCTAAAGAAAAAATACCACCCTTCCTATACGTTTATCTTTTTTCTTTATAAATAACATTGGCACGAAGCATCATTTATGCTGACCATAGGCTCGGATTTGTGGAAAGGACACCTAGGGCCGGGCCTTGGGCGGCAGGATTTTAGGGGGGGCGGCATGCTGCCCAACCACACTCGCATTGGTTCAGAAACACTGGGGATGCGCTGGATCATTTTTGAAATTTCCCATGCGCCAATCCCCATTGCTTAAGTCCAGATGATGAAAATTTGCGCGAATAAAGGGGAGGGGACAGGGGCAACTAACGGCAGTGGTTCTAGGGGCGTCCGCTATGTAAATCCGGCCCTGGCTGACCAGGTAGCAACCCTATAATATGGACTTCTGCTTTTATTTACAGTCTTCCCTAAAAGGAGCCCTGTTATGACCCCAGGCTGCCAGAGCCAATGCCCATCCTGCAAAACCGGCCTGACCGGTCTGTAGTCGCTAGACCGAGGATGAGAGAGTGACAGCTTGTCAAACTGACGCGAAACCCGAGGCCGCCATTTTGGTTTTGGGCAGTGGGACTAAATCGTCTTTATTAAACGAGTAGCACCGGAAAAGAAACCTGGACGCACATGAAAAAGTGAGATGTAACTGTTTATAAGGCAGAAGAATAATATTTTCATCCAGCCCATGTATAAAAAAAAACAGTTTTTTTCTCTATTTCCGTATAGACGAACTCGTTTTTATAAACAGTTTCATTATTAATATATTAACTGCTATACTTTGTTGATATGTGTTATTTTATAGCTTGGCTCCAGTTCACTGCCGGTACCAGAAAGGCCCAGATCAGTCATGGCTTCTGCCATTTCACCTCACCCGCCCGCACGAGTTGCCTCACAACATAAAGCGCATACGCCTCCCTAACAGGACTCAGCTTCTGATTGGCTCGGTGTGTGCAGCGGGTGGGCGTGGCTAGAATGCTGCCTCAGGGTTTCGGGAAGCAGGTGCGCATGCGCCGTCCTGTCTCTGTGTGTATGAGCGGCGCTGCTGTGTTGGGATGGTGACTGTTTCGGGGGCTGTCAGTGAGTGGAGCCCTCCGTGCCGGTTGCGATCAGGGGGTGGGTGAAGCCAGTGACCGGCCAAGAAGGCGACAGGAATCCCTGCCCCCACCCCTAGCTGGATCCTGATCCCTGGAAGTTTGCTGTCCCGTGGGGATTTGGCAGCACCTGCACCTTCAGTGGGAATGATGAACAGGTTCAGAAAGTGGCTGTACAAACCCAAGGTGAGTGCCCATTGCCCTGTTTAACACCCCTCCCTCTCCCTGTGTTTGTCATTATATCCCCAGCCTGTCCTACGACTACAACTCCCAGCATCCCCTGTCAGCTGGAGGACAATGGGTCTTGTAGTCCTTCAACAGCTGGAGAGCATCAGACTGCCCCTTAAAAGACTCCAGCGATGTTGCTGTGGTGCTGCCCTGTCACTTCCACCTGTAATAGGGGCTTATTTACTAAGGACAGGAATTTTCCCCAAATCGTACTCTAAACCAATATTTGGGTCATGAATGTTATTCCTAAAATTAATCAAGAAAAAAAAAAGCTTCTGAACCAGTCTCTGTGCATTCATGACATTTTGGGCAGTGTTTTACCCCCCCCCCATCCCTCCATATCTTTGCTTCGTTGTGAATGTGCCCTAAGACTAGTCACCTAATCCTGGGCATGGTGGGTCACGTGGGCACTAGGCTGCACATTTTGCTTATGTCACAATCATACGGCACAATTGGGTTCAACTGGGTGCAGTGTATGAATTTAATGATCAATGCAAGGACGAGCCACATGAGCAGCATCAGCGTGTGATAAGAGCCACATTAAATGAGCCCCACTCTGAATCTGCTGTCCTGCACGTGGGGTTAATATAACGGCATTCAATCTGTACTGTGCAATGAAACGAGCCTGGGCACGTTGATGGCATCACTGTCTGTGGGCTTTTTATGTCTATGGCACATGGACTGCTACACTTGGCCCTGAATGGGAGTTGTAGTTGAACAACCATTGGCGTTGCACCCCTTCTACTATCTACCATGCAGGTGCTTGCATTTATACACCATTACTGCGTTTGACTGTAAACTCTTTGGGACAGAAATCTGCATCAGCGTGGCACCATTACTAAGGATTTCCCTGCTTTATTGTATCATATACTGTATATTTCACTTGTAACGAACATACCTTGTTCCCCTTTTCTGTGCTTTTAATGTCCCCTTTCTGGCGTCATACCAATACAACGGTACATCATTGAAATGTGCAACTATTGATTAGTAATATGAATAGTACTCCCTATTTATTTCTATTGCCCAATGCTGGCAGAGCCTTTGTCGTGGGTATCATGCCAGTGAGACAGATATGCATGCTTGCAGGCAAGAGTTAACAATACAGGATGCTGGTATCTAGTTGCAGTTTTACCGATCCATACTACATGCTCACTGACACCTGTTATATACTAATAACAAGAACTCTTTTTGCGATACACAGCTTGTCTTACCGTATAACCCTGTTTCTTAACATTGAGTCCCTAGATGTTGTAATAAAGGGTAAAAATAGGATTTTCATTTCAGCATCTTAGAAGGCTGCTGGGAATTGTAGTCCATAAACATATAGGGTCCCCCCAAAAAAAGAGTGATACAATTAACTCTAAAACCACTGCAAATGTTTAATTGATGTATTTTACAAAGTTGCCAAGAGTATGCAAAAAGCTGCTTTTAGGTGGAGTTCCCCTTTAATTCCAAAGCATCAAAAGGGTTAAATATCTTAATTTTAAACTTTAAAACTTTTTCTCATCTTATTATGTCATTGCCGATTGCCTAATGCGTGTCCATGCCACCCTTCTGTGCTGGGAAGGATATTATTCATCATTGTGTAGCAATAACTTCGCTTGTGTGCAACTCATTAATGCCTGTCACCGGGGTCACATGTACAAATTGTGCAGGAGTCGGAATATGCTGTTATGGGAAGTGTCTGTACAAAGGATGGAATAGAATTCCCGGCTGCAAAGCCATTGTATTGTAATCCATAAAGGTATATACTTAATTAACGAACAATATTTACTGTTCATGGGATTTAAAGGGGTTGTTCTCCTTCCAAACACTTTTTTTTCAGTTCAATTGTTTTCAGACTTTTTTCAATTACCTTCCATTTTTTATCGTTAATCGTTTTTTCAAAGAATTAAGATAAAAGTTGAATGTTCGTGTCTCTGGTGTTTCAGTCTGGCAGCTCAGTAATTCGGGTGCAGACTCTAAACAGTTACAATTTTGCTACATTAGTTGATACATTTCTCAGCAGCATCTCTGGAATATTAGCAACTATTGTATCAATTCTAACAGCTGCCTGTAATGAAACTCAGGGATTCCGCTCAGCAGGGACAAAGATAAGAAATGTATCAACTAAACTTATTCATTTAAAACAGTTTACAGGGTCAGCGACCCCCCTCCCATAGCTGCTTTAGAAGGTGCAAAATGACACTTTACACTTCAATATTAGAAAAAGCTTCACGCATAGAAAATAGAAAGTAATTGGAAAAGGTCATTATTTCTGGTGAACTATCTGAAAACAACTAGGTGTTTGAAGGGGAACAACCCCTTTAGGGTCAGGGCACACAGGCAGATTTGGGGAGATTAGTTGCCTGGCAACAAATCTCCTCTTCTTCGGGACTAATAATCTCCCCGAACTTCCTCCCCTGCCTTCCCGCCGGCTAGAATCTGAGTCTCCCCGAATCTACCTGTGCTCTGACCCTTAGGGGCACATTTATTTAGCTCGAGTGAAGGAATAGAATAAAAAGAACTTCAAATTTCGAATGATTTTTTTGGCTACTTCGACCATCGAATCGGCTACTTCAAACTAAAAATCGTTCGACTACTCGACCATTCGATAGTCGAAGTTCTGTCTCTTTAAAAAAAACTTCGACCCCCTACTTCGCCAAGTAAAACCTACCGAACCTCAATGTTAGCCTATGGGGAAGGTCCCCATAGGTTTTCTAACAATTTTTTTTTAATGTTTACTATAATAATCATTTTTTTTTATAGGACCTATAGGCAGCCTTTGGCAGTTCAGGTTCTGGACAGATACCCACATGATATTTAGACTGTAAGTTCTGTGGGCCAATTATTAGTCAATACAAAGAGCTGTATTAGACCTGTAATCCAGAATGTTCGGGATCTACTTTTTTTTTTTAAACTTTCTTGGACCTGCTACCTGATCCAAAGCTGCGCCTACTTTATCTGCAAACCAACCTGCAGGCCAACATAAAACTGTAAGTCACATCATAGTAGAGCAAAAGTGGCTTCATCATAGATCAGAAGTGGCATCATCATAGGCTGGGCTAGATAAAAAAGCAGTAAAATAAGCTTATATTGTCCTAAAGGCTTCAGACCCACATGAAATCCTGGGTGCAACCAGTGTCGAACTGGGATGCCAGGGGCCCACCAGAAAGCCTAAAACCGTGAGCTCACCAAAACACCCTAGACAGTGGACCTTTCCAAACTATTATTCCTCCTCTACTCACTCTCACTATTACCTCTCCTAGTCTTTTATATATACTTACAATATTCTCCCATTATTAAGATGTTTTCCCCATAAAGAAATAGGAAATGGCCATGAAATACGCCAAATGTTTAGAAACAAGAGGGCCCACTAACACCTGGGGCCACCGGGAGTTTTCCTGGTATACTGGTGGGCCAGTCCGACACTGGGTGCAACCCATAAAATTTTTGCATTTTTAAATACTCATTAAATATCTGCATTTTTGCAGATAACCCACTGGCACCTTTGTGCTATGTACCAGCTACACACACTTTTCAGTAGTGCTGTCGTAACTATCTAGATACAAATACAGGTATGGGACCTGACAAAGGGGTTTTATCCCCTGAAACGTTGCATTTGCACTCCGCTTTGAAATAAAAATTGGAAGATTTCCTGCAGCCCTGTGTGCCATCAGATTTTTTCTTGTTGTACCTTATTGTGAGGTGGCCGAGCCTCTACCCTTGTGCACCAGGCGTCTCTATCACTCTGCAGGGTGTGCGAGGTCCTGCACTGCTTTGAACCTGTTATCCAGAATGCTGGTGACCTGGGGTCTTATGGATAAAAGATCTTTTCATACTTTGTATCTTCATACCTTAAGGGGGTTATTTATCAAAGGTCGAGTTGATTTTTACCTGAAAAATGTGAGAATTTTGTCAAAACTCGAATTTTTCTAGATTTATTATACCCCGAAGCTGTAAATAGCTTGAATCTGAAATACTCCAGCTAAAACCTGTTGAAGTGATGTAGAAGTAAATTTTCACCCCGAATGCACAAGAGTCAAGATTTTTTCCATTCTATTTTTTTTTATTTTTTTTTTTAAAAATCATTCGAGTTGTGAGTTCATTCGAGGTATAAAAAAAAAACCTCACAAACCTTTAAAACTCAACCTTTGATAAATAACCCCCTAAGTCTACTAGAAAATCATGTAAACATTAAATAAACCCAATAGGCTGGTTTTGCTTCCAATAAGGATTAATTATATCTTAGTTGGGATCAAGTACAAGCTACTGTTTTATTATTACACAGAAAAAGGAAATCATTTTTGAAAATGGATAATGGTTTTCCAGATAACGGATCCCATACCTGCATTAACTTTGAGCTATAGGTCCAACCTGGTGAAGTTTTGTTGCCAAAATACAAACCCCATCATCCTCTGAAAGGCAGAAGCCTGTCTTTGAAGGGCACATTCTCCTACACACAATAATGGTAAGACCTTGAGATTGTTTTTATTTTAAAAGGCTAACCAGCCATTGTGTGGATCAATAGTCCTGAGAAACGGCACCCTGGGAATCATGAGCATCACAAATGCTTTTAATATGTGCATGGGAATGGAAGGCATGTATAGATGAAGACTTTATGGTTTGTTTAGAGTAGCTGGCTGGCCTTGGATGAGCCAATATGGATGCCGGCCCTTTCAGACCGAGTTGGTAGTTTATTGGACCTTGTATGGAGCCAGACCAACTGTCTGCCTGATCAATATCAAGCTGGCTAATTAGGCAGATTCGAAAATGCCATCGGGGAGGACTGTATTAGTGTACAGGTATGGATCTATTATCCAGAACACGCAGGACTTGTGGCTTTCCAGATAATGGATCTTTCTGTAATTTGGATCCTCGTACCTTAAGTCTACTAGAAAATCATGTAAACATTAAATAAAACCAATAGGCTGGTTTTGCCTCCAATAAGGATTAATGATATCCTTGTTGAGATCAAGTACAAGCTACTGTTTTATTATTACAAAGAAAAGGAAATACTTGAATTATTTCATTAAAATGGAGTCTATGAGAGATGGCCATCCTGTAATTCAGAGCTTTTTGGACAACGGGTTTCCAGATAAAGGATTCCATGCCTGTATTTACACAGCCTCCCTCCTGATTCGCATAAGCCCCATGATGATCTGATTGTTGGCCATGTGGCCAAACAGTTGTATCAGCCTTAACTGGCCCACTGTGTTTGTGTGATCTTTCCAATCAGCTATTTGTTTAGAACACGTTTACTACAAGTTAGAAATGTAAGCAAAGACCTGATTGGTTGCTGTAGGCAACTTCACTCCCAGATATGATAAATCCAAGTCCGGCAGGTCATATAATCTCAATCCATGTTAGACTGATTTGGGAGTTTATCTGCCCGTGGATGAGGCCTTCTGATGGGATCAAAATTGGGCAGATGTCAAAGGGGCGGCTCCTGTTCCTGTTGTTGTAATTTAGGGCCGATGATCAGATTAAGACAGTTATCCTTCAATTTAGGTGAGCATATTGGGGGCAATATCTGGTCGTTTTGGCGAAGATGTCCTATTTCATCCCTGAGCCCTCCAGCTCTTTTCCTATGACTACATAGCTGAGGTTTTTTGGGAAGTGAACAAGCTGTAGGGCAGGATTCCTGGGGCGTCGCCAGCAGATTAAAGTGTGTTCCTAAAAAGTTTTCCCTGAAGAAGGCTTCTCAGTTACCGGTAGTTTATAAATTCCCCATGATTCTGTTTGCACTCCTCTTTGTGTGCTCCTTTTTGTGTGTGTCTCTTTGTGTACGTCTCTTTGTGTGCACACAAGCTGTGCATGACATTGCTGTTTTTTTTTGTTCTTGTTTGGGAAAATTTAAAGGAGAACTAATATTTTTCTTTCTTTGATAAGTGCCTGTGATTCAGTTGTGTTATTGAACATTTTCTGTTTGATAGAAAATATTTTTCACCGCTTCTCTTTTGACAGCTACAGTTTGGTTGAGTCTTGTTCTCTGGCGCTAAATTGCTGAACAAATTGCCGTATCATACAGAACAGATGTAAACACTGTAAGCGCGTGCCTTCCCTCACTCTCTCTCCGGCTTTCACTTCTCTCTTTTCTTATAATGTGTACTGTATATTGTGAGTGGGTCCCTAAGCTCAGTAAGTGACAGCAGCACAGAGCATGTGCAGTGAATCAGCAGAAAAGAAGATGGGGAGCTACTGGGGCATCTTTGGAGACACAGATCTTTACTGCTAAAGGGCTGTGGTTGCCTTGGGCTGGTACAGAAGCACAAAACATAATGTACAACATTTCTAGCTACTTCTTTAGTTAAGATTTAGTTCTCCTTTAAGAAACAATGACTCGCCGACCCCACATCACTACCTGTCATTTATTATTACCTATAGCAACCAATTAGGAGTAAGCTTCTAATGGTTTAGAGCAGTTAGAATAAAGAAATCAAACATCCGATTGGTCGCTATGAGTTTATGGACCAGGGAAAATGTTGCCAGCATTTTACATACCCCGCTCATAGAGGGTCATTTATCAAGGATAAATACAGTATAGACGTAGAGATATTGTTATATAGTGTTTATATATGTGAGTATATAGATAGGTCAATATAAGTGTGTATTTATGTGTACTGGGGTTCATTTGGAGGGATTTGAACTTTTTTTTTCAACCCAACTTAAAGTGGTAGCTCACCTTTAAGTTAACTTTCAATAGGTTATAGAAGGTCCACTTCTAAGTAACTTTTCGTTTATTTTTTATCGTTTTTGAATTATTTGCCTTCTTCTTCCGACTCTGTCTTAAAAAAAACAGACGCTGTAGGCCACACATTTATTGTTATATGTGCTTATTTCTCATCGTTCTATTCAGACCATCTACTGTTCATATTCCAGTCTCTTGTTCAAAACAATAATTTGATCATTGCAAAATGGAGAGCTGCTGAATAAAAAATAAATAAAAAACAAAAAATGAAAACCAATTGCAATTTGTCTCAGAATATCACTCTTTACATCATACACGTGACGGTGATGAAAGAAATTTCCATGGGGCAAACAAAAAACCAAAAAAACCGAAACAAATTAAATAAATTAAATTGATGGTTTGTGATGATCTTTAATAGAAGGAGCATTATAAGATGTCAGTTAAGCATCAGGATAGCAGCACAGCTTCTGTTAAACACTTATTGTCACACAGTGATGGATTATGATTCCAGCTTGATGAGTTCAGGATTTATGATGGTTTGGGCAGGAACAATCCGAAGGGAATGGTTGAAAGCCTAGGGGTGTTGCACCAAGGAACTAGCTGTGTCCTGAGAAAGAGTCCAGAGAGAATGATACATTTAGGAGATAATCCCCTGATGGATCACATCCTATTTTTAAACTGTGATTCTGCAGGTACAGGCAAGGCTTTTATCTCATACTGATTACATAGTATGTACGGTATATATATGTCTATAAATATATGGGACTTGTTATCCAGAAAGCTCTGAATTATAGAAAGACCATCTCCCATAGACACCATTTTATCCAAATAATTCAGATTTTTTAAAAATGATTTCCTTTTTCTCTGTAATAATATAACAGTGCCTTGTAATTGATCCCAACTGAGATATAATTAATCCTTATTAGAAGCAAAACCAGCCTATTGGGTTTAGCTTAGTAGCTAGTAGTAGTTATACTTAGCGTATAAAGATCCAAATTATGAGATTAGTTATCCAGAAAACCCCAGGAGCCTGAGCATTCTGGATAACAGGTCCCATATATATATATATATATATATATATATATATATATATATATATATATATATATATATATATATATATATATATATATATATATATATCCTATATAATAAAGTTGAAGTGTCTCTGCGTCCAGTCCCTGTGTCCATGGGATTGCGCTACTGCGCATGTGCCCCACGGACCTCTAGCGCCCGTTAATTTAGCGGGCTTAATGTCTAGTATATGTATATATATATATATATATATATATATATATATATATATATATATATATATATATCAGATGAACAGATCTTTGCCCAATTTGACCACCTCTATGCAGGGCCAAATGATGAGATCATAATGTGGGTCGATGTAGACCCATCGGCATATTTTACGGCTTTCTCATTGGATATGCCGCCCTGTGACTTTGATTATCCAGTCTGGGAATTAGGCAGTCCCTTGATCATGGCGTCAAGGTCGCATTCATCAGATCCTCCCTCACACCGCCACCTGTGGGGTGCTGCAGCGGGTTCTCTTATCATGTGACTAAACAGAGAGGGGCCAGCATGGGGAAATAAAGAAGTAGATCGGCGTGTGCCTGTCATAATGTGTGTTGCTTGGTTCTTAATCCCCTAACCCTGAAACACAGCCGGATAGGAGTAGAGCCTTCCCTTGGCAATCATAAATGATGATTTTTTTCACTTACGGAGCTAAGTAGTGGGGGTTAATATCCTGAACAGGCAGGTAGAGCTCTGTGGAACCTAGACAAGTCAGGTCTAGTAAGAATAGGCTACTCACCCTTATAGGTCACTCTAGGAGTGGCAGATAGACAGGTTATTTAGCTGAGCAGCTCAAGGCTCCGACGAGGAATTAAGATCCCAGGAAGGTAAATCGTGACATTTTGTTACAAAACAAGGGAGTAAAAAATGTTTTCCCCTTCCCACCCCTAATTTACATAGCAAATTAGGATTCTGTTCGGTATTCGTCAGAATCTTTCGCAAAGGATTCGGTGGTTCGGCCAAATCCAAAATAGTGGATTCGGTGCATCCCTAACACATACATATTATTATGATTATTATTATAACTCGAAGAGAAGTCCACATACTCAGGTCCTAAAGAAAAAAAAAATATTTAAGTTTATTACTGGGAGACTATATGGACTATGAACAATATTATTATTATTATTATTATTATTATTATATCCCTCATTCTAGACTTTGGGTGTATGGTGGGGGATACCGCCGCCACAAGGGGTCCGTGGTAGAGATCTGGAAATGTAAATTTTGGTGCAGTGAAATTAAAAGTTGCAGTGCCAGAAAGACAGCACAGAAAGCAGACATCAAGGTACATAGGCATTGTGAGGAACTTAAAAACAAAGAGCGGGGGCCCTATCTAGAGACATTAATGAAGAAGAGAAATCTTTGGCCTGAATGCTGGAAATAATTAAAGGATTCTGTTAATAGAATTAGCACTGGGGTTGCATTTAAGGTTCACCTCACACAGTTGCAGCAGAAGTGGTAACCTTACAGAGCATTTGTTTTTTTAGATGGGGTCAATGACCCACATTTGAAAGCTGGAAAGCATCAGAAGAAGAAGGTAAATATTTCAAAAACTATAAAAAAGAAAAAAATTAAGTGCAATTGAAAAGTTGCTTAGAATTAGCCGTTCTGTAACTTAAGGTGGCCAGGTGCACCGATAATATTGTACAAAACAAATTGTCAGATGTACAAAGAGTTGGGGAGCAACACAAGCACAATAAAGTCCCTGGGTTGACAAAATAGGCTGCGATTGGCTATTGGTAGCCCCTATCTGGACTGTCAACTTACAGGAGGCTCTGTTTGGATTGGAGTACACCTGTTTTTTTTTATGTAAGCAAAACTCGCCTCCAAGCCAGGAATTCAAAAATAAGCCCCTGCTTTGAGGCCACTGGGAGCAACATTCAGGGGGTTGGTGAGCACCATTTTGCTTGCGAGCTACTGGTTGGGGATCACTGTTGTAGATCAAACCTTATGGCCCCAGGTTGAAGTCGCAGCTTTATAGAAGTGCAGCAAATACAGCCGTGTCTTTATTGGGCCCATTGACAGATCTCTCTGCATTACAGACGAATAAAGCCCTTCTCCGAGTCACTCTGTCATTGTTTTCTGTTAGTTGCATGGAGCTTGGCAGGGGAAGGTTATATCCTAGAAATGTGAGTGATAATGACAAATTTACGCGCACACAGCAGGCTTAGAGGTGCCGGCTCTCTGCAGCTTCCAATTTAGAGGATATGGTGCAGAAATAATGCAGAGAGGGCTGCGTGCTTGATGATGCAGTGCCATCTGTTATTTTATGGTCGGTGTTTGCTCTCTGTCACTGTATCCCAGCGCTGGCCTATAGACTGGTACCTTTTCCTGGCAGTGACAATGCAGTTCTTTTTCAGAATAGTCAGAAAGACGGTTGTCTGCTCCTGGTCCTAAATCATCAAAAACCCCAGGAGAGATACCATGTGCCTTTCTTCATGTTTTTCTTTTCCCTTTATTATATATGTGTAATGCGATACCACAATTTCTTTGATGCAAGCGTTACCCCATCCTTCAGATTCAGCCTGGCAAAACTCCATTGTTACCTTATTGCCAACAGTTTACTGTTAGGATCCATTGCTTGTAGTAATAGCAGACCCACGTTAAAGGAAAACTAAACCCTAAAAATGTATATGGCTAAAAATGCTACAATTTTATATACTGTACTTATTGCACGAGGCTAAAGTTTCAGCTTGTCAATAGCAGCAATGATTCCAGGACTTCAAACTTGTCACAGGGGGTCACCATCTTGGAAAGTGTCTGTGACACTCACATGTTCAATGGGCTCTGAGCAGCTGTTGAGAATCAAAGCTTAGGGGTCGTCACTAATTATCCAGCAGAAAATTAGGTTGATCAGCCTTATAATTGTGACATTTCTATTCTATGTGTACTGTATATTGTGAGTGGGTCCCTAAGCTCAGTAAGTGACAGCAGCACAGAGCATGTGCAGTGAATCAGCAGAAAAGAAGATGGGGAGCTACTGGGGCATCTTTGGAGACACAGATCTTTACTGCTAAAGGGCTGTGGTTGGTACAGAAGCACAAACCATAATGTACAACATTTCTAGCTACTTCTTTAGTTAAGCTTTAATTCTCCTTTAAAATTGTGTTTGAGGGTCATTGCAGATGCTACAGAACAACTAACATGATCCTTGGGCAGAATAGCAGCACAGCTTGCTTTCTTTCCCCCCTGTTTGCATTGGCTTTCTTCAAGCACTCTAGTCACTTCCTATTTCCCCTGGCCCTCTCCATGTCTATAGTTTCCGGGATAGCCCCTCCCCTCTCCTCTTTAAAGAACCAACCCCTAACATAATAAATTAGGAGGACTCCCTCCCCTCTGTGTCTTTTTTGGGTCTTTTTTTCTCTCTCTTGCTCCTGAGGTCAGGAGCCTATTCTTTTCATGGGAAGGAGCAGGGGCTGATGTTACGTCCTAGAGATAAGGGTTTTTGCCTATGGGCTTTTCCCTTTGCAGCTTACCTCAAGTTTCTTAAAATAACAAAAAAGTCTGGAGAGTCTTTGCAAGTGTGTAGTTTTATTATCGCACTACATGTTTCGGACATGTAGTGCGATAATAAAACTACACACTTGCAAAGACTCTCCAGACTTTCTTGTTATTTTATGTTACTGAGGTGGAGATGGCTACTTCATTGGTCTGTGGAAGAGTCTGACTTACTAAAGCTACTGGTGGATCACTGAGGAATAATTTCCAGTTTTCATTGTACTTCCTCAAGTTTCTCCCTGTTTCCTGTATGCTTCAAGCAGCCTGCCTCACCAAGGGCATCCGACAGCTTGGGGCTGGTCACTTCCCAGCAATTCCATATTTTTCAGAACAGGAGGGGTGACAGCAGTCCAGGTTAGAACATTACACAATGTTTGCTTGATTATTACATAATCGATCAAAAAGTCGTCTCATTCCATCTCAAAGAATTACTTACCTGGGAGCCTCAATAGACACTGTGTCAGGACGTCTGGGGTTATCAGCGGCTTCAAAGATTCATTTCTGAAGATCTTGGGAATGATGTCTTCCTCAATCGGGCTAGTACCATGGGCTCATTGGAAGATGAGGCCTCTTCAAGTGGCGTTCCTGCAACAATGGGATGGAGAATCGAAGGCCCAATGGATAACAATAACATCACAGATAAGTTCATCTCTCCTTTGGTGGAAAGAACGGAACAACCTCAACGGAGGCACCGAATTATTTCCAGACACCTGGGTCATAATGTCCACAGATGCCTCAGGTCTAGGTTGGGGAGCAGAGCTGGGATCCAGATTAGCACAGGGTCGTTGGCTCTATCCATTGTCAGACGTACCATCAAGCGTCCTGGAGTTAAGGGCAATAAGACAAGCTTGTATCTCCTTTCAAGACCAACTCAGAGGAAAAAGAATAAAAATAATGTCGGACAATGTAACAGCAGTAGCCTTCATAAGAAGGCAAGGAGGCACAAGAAGTCTGGGCCTACTGGAAGAAGTCCAACCCATATTTCAGTTGGCAGAAGACTTTTTAATAGATCTTACAGCAGTCTACGTTCCAGGTCAGTTGAACATAGTAGCAGATCTGCTCAGCAGAAACTTTGCAGAAAGACACAAGTGGGCCCTGAGCCAGGAAATCTTCAGAGCACTAGTGCAGAAGTGGGGTCAGCTGTCGATAGATTTGATGGCATCATCCAGCAGCACCAAGTGTCCTCTTCGCAAGGAATTGGGATCCGAGGGCATTGGCAGTAGATGCCCTGACTCAGTCATGGAAATTCCATTTAGGCTATATCTTTCCTCCTCTTCCTCTGATTCCAAAGGTGATACAAAAGATCAAGGAAGATCGAGCGGAAGTAATTTGCATTGCTCCAGCTTGGCCACAAAGGCCTTGTTTCACAGACCTGATCCAGTTGTCAATAGACCATCCGACAGCAGGACACTTATTGATCCGGGGACCATTTTATCACCCGGACCCGGGATCTCTAGCCCTCATGACATGAAGACTGAAAGGCAAAATTTAGAAGCCCAAGGACATTCCAACAGTCATTCATACATTATTACAGTCCATAAAAACTTCAACCAGTAACAGGTATGCCAAGGTGTGGGATTTGTTTCGAACTCATTCAAATCTAAGATCTACAGAGTCTATATCAGCCTCAAACATCTTAGAGTTTCTTCAGTCAGGCTTGGAAAAAGGCTTGAGTGTCAGTACGCTAAGAACACATACTTCAGCAATCTCAGCTATATCAGGAACATCATGGGCTCAGCATCCTATTTACCAGTAAAACGTTCTACATGCCCAAGCTGGGACTTATCTCTGGTTTTACACATGCTCTCATCAGGCCCATTTTCTATCAGGAATTCTATTTCCCTCTGGTACTTAACTCTTAAAGTTGTTTTCTTGGTGGCCATAACTTCCGCCAAAAGAGTGGGCGAGCTACAAACCCTAAGGTTCACGGAGGACAGTCCGGCCATTTTTCAGGACAGACTAGTGTTGAGACTTTGTCCCACATTCAAACCAACGATGGTTTCTCCATTTCACTTAAAGGTTGAGATTGTAGTCCCAACATTTACACATCCGGATCTGGAATTAAGGGAAATGGATGTGGCGGAACACGTTAAATGTATTGTGAAGCAACTACTGCAATCAGAAAATTAGAAAGACTTTTTGTCTTGCCAGGAGGGACAAGAAAAGGGGAAGCAAAAATGAAAACTCTATGTTGAATAAATAAAGAGTTATAAAAAAAAAGAAAAGGGGAAGCAGCAGCTAGTTCCACAATCTCCAGTTGGATACGTATGGTTATCAAGAAGGCCTATTCCCAGGCAAACCTTACAGAGCCGAGTAAGATTAAAGCAAGCTCAACCACGTGCTTCATAGGCAGCGGAAGCGGGCATTTCCTTGGAAGTCATTTGTAAAGTAGCTTCTCCGACTACTTTTATTTCACACTACAAGTTGGATGTCAGATCTTCAAAATATACACAATTTGGATCTAGCATTCTGAAATCAGCTTGTTCGAATAAATAAATATTTTCAGCAATTAATGTTTGATTTCTTGTTTGACCCACCCAGGGACAGGCAGCTTGCTAAGTCCAGGAAAGTATGGACATGGAGAGGTAAGGGGAAAGGGAAGATTGTTCCATACTTACCGTGATCTTCCTTTCCCTTGACCTCTCCATGCCAGGTTCCCCACCCTGTTTTGGTTATTAGAAGATATAGAACTTGGTACCAGACACCGAGGGGAGAAGTCCTCCTAATTTATTATGTTAGGGGTTTGGTTCTTTAATGAGGAGAGGGGAGGGGCTATCCCGGAAAGTATAGACATGGAGAGGGCTAGAGAAAGAAAGATCGCGGTAAGTATGGAACAATCTTCCCTATTGCAAAGGTATACTGGTAGGCTAACTGTATTCTGATAGAACCCAGTGTGTGTGAATTTAATACAGATTCGATTGCAAGTGGAATTGGGAATAATTAGAACATTCTGTAAAAATCATGCAGAATATGTGAAAGGTAAAGAAATACAGGTTATTATGTCGTTTTGATCCTTGACTGGAATGGGTGGTTCGACCTTCAAGTTAACTTTTTAGTATGTTATAGAATGGCCAATTCTAAGCAACTTTTCAATTGGTCTTCATCTTTTTGTTATAGTTTCTGAATTGATTGCCTTTTTCTTCTGACTCTCTCCAGCTTTCAGAAAGGGGATCACTGACCCCATTTAAACAACAAATGCTCTGAAAGGCTACACATTTATTGTTATTGCTACTTTTTACTAAACATTAGGCCTCTCCTATTCATATTCAAGTCTCTTATTTAAACCAATGCATGGTTGCTAGGATTATTTGGATCCTAGCTACCAGGTTGCTGAAATTGCAAACTGGAGATGCTGCTGAAAAAAAAGCTAAATAACTCAAAAACCTTCAATAATAAAAAATGAAAACCAATTGCGAATTGTCACAGTTAATAGTGCTATTCCAGCAGAATTCTGCACTAAAATCCATTTCTCAAAAGAGCAAACAGATTTTTTTTATATTCAATTTTGAAATCTGACATGGGGCTAGACATTTTGTCAATTTCCCAGCTGCCCCTGGTCATGTGACTTGTGCCTGCACTTTAGGAGAGAAATGCTTTCTGGCAGGCTGCTGTTTTTGCTTCTCAATGTAACTGAATGTGTCTCAGTGGGACATGGGTTTTTACTATTGAGTGTTGTTCTTAGATCTACCAGGCAGCTGTTATCTTGTGTTAGGGAGCTGCTATCTGGTTACCTTGCCATTGTTCTTTTGTTTGACTGCTGGGGGGGGGGGAAGGGAGGGGGGGGTGATATCACTCCAACTTGCAGTACAGCAGTAAAGAGTGATTGAAGTTTATCAGAGCACAAGTCACATGACTTGGGGCAGCTGGGAAATTGACAATATGTCTAGCCCCATGTCAGATTTCAAAATTGAATATAAAAAAATCTGTTTGCTCTTTTGAGAAATGGATTTCAGTGCAGAATTCTGCTTGAGCAGCACTATTAACTGATTCATTTTTAAAAAAAATTTTTTCCCATGACAGTATCCCTTTAAATAGCACCTCAACGTGTGTGTTTTTCAGACTAAAAGACCTTTTGACTTCCTATAACATTTTCCCCTCCATTACTTGCTCACTTAGTGCAGATTGTATGTATGAATGTGGCCTGCAGTCTGCATATGGTGCCTGTCATAGCGAGAGCCACAAATGACAAGGCACCAATTGATTGTGACAGTGAAGACATTCTGATATTTTATCCTGAGGGCTCAGAGAATGAAACCACATTTCATTCTCTTGCAGTGGCCTTTACTATCGTTAATATAATTAAATGCAGTTTTTGAAACATGTGTAGCTAATAATTGGTCCATATGAATCAATTTTAAGAAAAGCTCCTCTGTGCTCAGAGTAATGTGGTACAGGACCCAAGCTGGGGTCCCCATGATCCCCTTAAAGGGGTTGTTCACCTTTGAGTTAACTTTCAGTATGATGTATAGAGTGCTTTTCTCCGACAATCTGCCGCTGGTTTTTATTATTTGTGGTTTCTGAGTTTTTTAGCTTTTTATTCAGCAATCCTCCTTATTGCTATTTAAGCAATCTAGTTGCTAGGGTCCAAATGACCCTATGCGCTGATTTGAATAAGAGACTGGAATATGAATAGGAGAGAGTCTGAATAGAAAGATGAGTAATAAAAAGCATCAATAACAATACATTTGTAGCCTTACAGAGCATTTGTTTTTAGATGGGGTCAGTGACCCCCATCTGAAAGCTGGAAAGAGTCAGAAGAAAAAGGCAAATCATTTAAAAACTATAAAAGTTAAATAATGAAACCAGTTGAAAAGTTGCCATTCTATAGCGTATTAAAAGTTAAAGGGATACTGTCAAAAATGCATCAGTTAATTCTGCACTGAAATCCGTTTCACAAAAGAGCAAACAGATTTTAATATTTAATTTTGAAATCTGACATGGGGCTAGCAGTAACGTAACTAGAGGGGGGAGGCCCTGGAAAGGGACGTGCATCCGGGGCCCCCCGCCCCCCTCCGTACGCCATTTTTTCTGCCGCCGGAGTCCCAGAATCAGTGGGAGTCACTGGCACGCGAGCTGCCGGGGGGCCCTGAGGGGGTGCGGGCCCTGGCCCAATCGCACCCCCTGCTCCCCTGGTAGTTACGTCACTGGGGGCTAGACATATTGCCAATTTCCCAGCTGCCCCCAGTCATGTGACTTGTGCTCTCATAAACTTCAGTCACTCTTTACTGCTGTACTGCAAGTTGGAGTGATAATCACCCCCTCTTTCCCCCCCCAGCAGCCTAACAACAGAACAGTGGGAAGGTAACCAGATAGCAGCTCCCTGACACAAGATAACAGCTGCCTGGTAGATCTAAGAACAACACTCAATAGTAAAATCCAGGTCCCACTGTGACACATTCAGTTACATTGAGTAGGAGAAACAACAGCCTGCCAGAAAGCAGTTCCATCCTAAAGTGCTGGCTCTTTCTGAAAGCACATGACCAGGCAAAATCACCTGAGATGCACCTACACACCAATATTACAACTAAAAAATTCAGGAATTACATTTTTTATTGTCGAGTGAATTATTTGCAGTTTAAACATTGTAATATAGAAATAAAAACTACATCAAAAAATGAAAGGTGAAACACCCCTTTAATTCAGTGTAACGTCTTTCTGCAATAGACAGTAGTAGTTTAAATGAGATAGGTTATAAATCCTATACTGACACTCTTGGGTTCCAGTGTTGATATTGGGGAATCCTGGACTTGAGTCCATTGATACAGAGGGCACTGAGACAGGAGGCTGCTGGTTAAAAATGGAGGGTTTAGTTCTCCTTTAATTCTTTGGTTGCCAAACTGAGGAACCAGGTTTGCCATGGGGAGATTCCTGGATTAGAGCTCTATGAATAATCAAATCATGTTCTCATATAAGTAACCTTGTATTGAAGCAAAGGGGGTTCTAGGGCCATTATTTGACTGTAATGTGGACTTCAGCCAAGAAAGTCTGGAAACTATGTTAAAGGTCTGGTTCACGTTCAGGTTAACTTCAGCCTCTTATTCAAATCAGTGCGTGGTTGCTAGGGTACTTAGGGTACTGGGCCCTAGCAACCGGATTTCTGAACTTGCAAACTGCTGAATAAAAAACGGAATAAATCAAAAACCACAAATAATAAAATATTATTTGCCGTCTTCTTCTGACTCTGTCTAAAAAAACAAACACTCTAGGCTACACATTTATTGTTATTTGTTCTTGTTATTTCTCATCTTTCTATTCAGACCGTCTACCATTCATATTCCAGTCTCTAAACTAAATAAATAAAAAGAAAAAAAAAATTGCAACCAATTACAAATTGTGAATATCACTCTTTACATCATACTAAAGGTTAATTTAAAGGCGAACAGCCCCTTTAAAGGCGGAATTTTCACCAAGGTACTGTAAATGGGATAACCAACTACTCTTTTGTCCAAAGTGATACTGTAACCCACTACTGTAGAACATACCTTCCTGCAGCCTGGATCATAATCTGGTTTCACTTCAAAAAAATATACAGGCAGAATAATGCTGATAAAATTGGCAGTACTGTGATAGGGACCTTAGATTGGAAGCTCCATTGGGGCAATGAATTGTGTGTATAGCATAGTGTCTGTGATATATACATACAGGAGGTATAGTGGCCTTTTAAAGGAAAGTTAACCCCTAAAAATTGATTTGGCTAAAAATTCCATATTTTATATAGTGAACTTATTGCACGAGGCTAAAGTTTCAGCTTGTCAATAGCAGCAATGATCCAGGACTTCAAACTTGTCACAGGGGGTCACCATCTTGGAAAGTGTCTGTGACACTCACATGCTCAGTGGGCTCTGATTGGCTGTTGAGAAGCTAAGCTTAGGGCTCGTCACTAATTATCCAGCAGAAAATGAGGTTGGTCTGTAATATAAACTGATGCTACAGGGCTGATTATTAAATTCTGATGTTAATTGCACTGGTTTCTGTGCTGCCATGTAGTAATTATCTGTATTAATTACTAATCAGCCTTATATTGTGACATTTCTATTCTATGTGTACTGTATATTGTGAGTGGCTCCCTAAGCTCAGTAAGTGACAGCAGCACAGAGCATGTGCAGTGAATCAGCAGAAAAGAAGATGGGGAGCTACTGGGGCATCTTTGGAGACACAGATCTTTACTGCTAAAGGGCTGTGGTTGCCTTGGGCTGGTACAGAAGCACAAAACATAATGTAGAACATTTCTAGCTACTTCTTTAGTTGAACTATCCTTGTCCTTTAAATGATAATGCTCTGTCATCACGGGGAGCTGACAAGGTGCGCAGTGAGATCATTGATCTTATGTGGGCTGAGATACGATCCATCTCTGGCTCCGACAGTCTCTGATCAGCAGCGCTTGCAGTACTGGAGCAGGGAGGTGGGGCTCCTTCCCCAGCTGATCACAATGCAGTGTAGTTGGCTCCCATGAGTGTCCGCCAGTAAAGGATCATGACATCACTATAACGCATCATTTGAAATGAATGTGTTGATACCTGTGTTTTATTTTAAATTATTTTAGCAATAGCCTTCGACAGACGAACAGGATGTCTTTTCTTTAAATGCAAAATAAACCTCTTTCCTTTCAGTGAAAAGTGCATGACATCTCACATGAGTCTGTTATTGCAGAACAAGTTTTTCCGTTTTTAGATCGCTTAAACAACCAGTTATTGGCTAGTGTGCTACGCTTATTAGCTACTGTAACGCTTTATGTAATGTACAGGGAGGGCTACAGCTCTCCTTGCTTTTGGTTCCCAGACTGTGGGGCTTGTCCCTATTGGGAAGTGAGGAGAAAATGATGCTAATGGGGCCAATCTTGATATCTCACCGAGTGTAATAAGTGCAGGTGCACCAGCCCCAGACCCTCAGCTTCAGGGAGCGGCAATCCGAAACAAAACAAATGAGGCTATCCGGCACTCAAAAGAATCCACAGGGCCAAAACAAATAAAGTAACAACAGTTTTTATTTGTAGAATTTAAAATTATGGGCCCTACACGTTTCATGCCCTACAGGCACTTAGTCATTAGCACATTAATAAGTGCCTGAAACGTATAGGGCCCATGGAGATGTGTACATTTTTAAGTTCTACAAATAAATATTGTTTTTACTTTTGGAACTGTGGATTCCTTGGAGTGCTGGATAGCCCCATTTGTTTTGTTAGCCCTATTGGGGAAGTGTCATGCTCGGCTCAGCCTATAAAGGCCAGTTAGGGGCAGATCTGGGTACAGGGTCTATTTACTTTATAGTGAGAGGACATTAGAGGAGTAGTTCCCCTTTAACTTAACTTTTAGTGTGTTATAGAATGGCCCATTCATAGCAGCTTTTCATTTAGTCTTCATTTTTTATTGATCATTTTTGAGTTATTCACCTTCTTTTGCAGACTCTTTCCAGCTTTCAAACAGGGGACACAGACCACAGCAGGCAACAAACCGTTGTTCTGTGAGGCTCCAGTGTTATTGTCACTTTTTATTTGTTATCCTTTTATCCTAGGGATGCACCGAATCCCCGAATCCTTGGTGAAAGATTTGGCCAAATACCGAAGCGGATCCTGAATCCGAATTTTCATATGCAAATTAGGGGCAGGAAAGGAAAAAGTGGAAAAAATTATTCTTTTGTGATGAAATGTTAAGTGATTTCCCTACCCGCCCCTAATTTACATATGCAAATTAGGATTCTGTTCGGCCAGGCTGAAGAAGGCTGAATCCCGAAGCAAATCCTGGATTCTTTGCATCCCTATTTTATTCAGATGTCTTCTATTGTCAATCTTACAAGTCACACCACTGCCTGGTTGTTTGGGTAACTTGGACCTTGGAGCCAGCCCCCCCCCCCCACGTTATAAGAAAATTGGTGGCCAGGGCCCCTCTTAAAGTCCCTGTAAAAAAACTTGCACCCCCGGAAGTTGGTGGCTGCAGGTGGCTGCATCTTCTTCCATTTTCTTCCCTTATTGGTCACAGAATTTAAAGTCCTGGTAAACAGCGCCGGATTTCATTGACGGCCGCCCCTAGGCCGCATGGTCCGGGCCTATGCGGCCTTGCCACAAATCCAGGCCTGCTGGTAAAGCTGCATGGTGATTAGATGAGCTGGAGGAGTTCAAACCTCTGCTATCCAATCCCTGAGCAGCTCAACCGGGACTCAGTGACCAATAAGGGGAAGTAAAGGACAGAAGATACCGCCCCTTGTGCTCCCGCCCTGCCTTCCCGAAGTCGGCAGCTCTCAGAAAGCAGGGAGGCCCGGCTAATCAAGAAAGTGCGACGTGGCTGGGCCCCCCTTACCCTCTGGGCCCCCTACAACTCTCCCCCCTGTCCCCCCCCCTCATGGCTGCCCTGGGCATTATAACAACTCTACTGTCTTTATTAAGGTTCCCTGGACATTTGTAATTAACAGTGGAAATGTAATGTATTTGCTGCAACATATATAAAGACGTCCATTTAACTTTAAATTTCCCGGCTTATGCAAATTAGCCTGAGCGCAAGAACTGAAAGAATTTGCGATAGGCAGAAATGCTATGCGCATCTTCGCTATGAATTGCTCGCACTGCCGAAGTAATGCTTGTGAAAAGTCGCCTGCGTTCAACAATCAGGACGAAACTCTGTATTTTAGTGTATTAGCATTGACTGAGCGAATTTTCGTCTGGTGAAGTGTAGCGATGGGTGCGAAGTGGTCGCTAGCGACTTTTAGTGTTTTTCCCTTCGTTGTAAAATGTTGCTTTTAAAGGGTGGTTCGCCTTAATGTTTAACTTTTAGTACCGTATGTTATAGAATGGCTAATTCTAACTTTTCAATTGGCCTTCATTTTTTATAGTTTTTGAATGATTTGCTTTTTCTTCTGACTCTTTCCAGCTTTCAAATGGGGGGTCACAGACCCCATCTAAACAAATGCTCCGTAAGGCTACAAATGTATTGTTATAGTTGTTGAATGCCATGCAAAGGAAAGTATATATTATTGTACTAAAATGTGTCATTCTGGTTTGGAACTGAACTTGGAGCTGTTTTAGTGCCACACACGCACATATACACACAGAGAAACACGGGATTATTTGTATGCCTGTGCAACTATTGCTGAAAGAGTAGCTTCGAGCAGACAGGACAAATGCATCAATAGAACTGCCTGAGTGCAGAAACAATTTATGGAGGAGCAAGAGATATGGGGGGTAGAAAACTCAGGAGCGTCACCAAATGGGGCAGAATACACAGAAATTGGTTTTAAATAGTGATGGAAGAATTTATTCAGTAAAGGATACCAGACACTCGATAGCTAGTGAAGCGGGGGTGACCCCTGCGTGTTTATTGCGTCAAATGTAACGTTTCGGGGGCGTGCTGATGAAGGGGCACGCCCCTGAAACGTTACATTTGACGCAATAAACACGCAGGGGTCACCCCCGCTTCACTAGCTATTGAGTGTCTGCTATCCTTTACTGATCTTCAAGTAGGAGAGGCGCCGACCTCTCTAACCAGCACCGGGCTTGAACTTCGAGAGAGGTGGGGAAAGAGGATTATTGTGAATCGGGAAGAATTTATTCGCCAGACAAGAATTTGCGAGTTTCACCACTGGCAGAATGAAATTGCCGCGTATTTTGACGCCGGTGTCCATTTCAACACCATCGACAATTCAGACGCCAATTTTGACACCCGCGAATTGACACAGATGTCAAATTTTGCGTATCAGGTAATCCACAAATTTGTCAAAATGTGTTTTTGGGGGCCACTGAGCACGAATGTAAAAACACCAAAATCCATCACATAACAAATGTACGAAACAATTCAGGTTTAAGTGCACTTTACATTGATTATACCAACTTAACCCCACCTTTCTGAATTAGGGGCGGTTTGCCTTCAGATGAATTTTTAGTATGTTATAGATTAGCTATTTCTAAGCAACTTTTCAATTGGCCTTTGTTTTATCTTTTTTTGAATAATTTGCTGCTTTTTCTTCCCAGCTTTCAAATGGGGATCACTGACCCCATCTAAAAGCAAATGCTCTGTAAGGCTAAAGATGTATAGTTATGCTCTTCATCGGGGTCCCCAATCACTGAGTTGCTGGCTGAGCCAAACTGTGCCGCCTCTGGTCCCAGCTGCAGTCTATAATAGCTGTAAAAACGTAATGTAAAAGACCCAAATGACCAGAAATCACAGCTCCCTGACGCGTCATTGCAATAAGAACAGCTGTGCGAAGCCCAGAAAGCTTTCTACTGATTGCAATAAGGACCAAGAAACTGTTCTTTTGGTAAGCCTGAAATGCACCCACTCGTCTACATCCCCCCCTGGTCTTCGTGATAAATTACTTGCTTGAAACTGGTCCGTGAGTAAGCCCTTTAGCGCAGAGACAGACGAGAAGATTTGGGGAGATTAGTCGCCTGGCGACAAATCGCTTTTTCTTCGGGCAACTAATCTCCCCCCGAACTGCCTCCCCGCCAGCTAGAATGTAAATCACGGGCAGGTTGGCACTAGGAGCGCTTAGTTTTCTGAAGTCACCCGAAGTTTCCTTGTAATGCAACTTCGGGCGACTTCGGAAAATTAAGTGCTTGGAGTGTCATCCCACTAGTGATTTAGATTCTAGCTGGCGGGGAGTAGAGTCCTGTAACGGGTCAGGTACCTGCAAAAAAAAAAAAAAACGGGCACCCTGCAGAATCAAGGGAGGATTTTCAGGTGCGGGAATAGCAGCGGGTCGGGTTGCTGGTCTCATCTACATTTCTTATCTTACGTAATATTGTCTAAATTTTATTCCTTTTTAAAGTTTTACAAAACTTGTTTCTGTCCCCAACCACTTTTGATGACATCACATCCTGTTTGCAGCACCATCATTTCCTGTTTGATGGTGGTCGGCGGGTTTGCGGGTCGGGTTGCGGATAAGGCAGTTGCGGGTCCAGGTCGGGTTGCGGATAAGGCAGTTGCGGGTCCAGGTCGGGTAGCCGATCAAAGTGTGTAAATATGCCGGTTGCAGTTCAGGTCGCAGGCTGTGGGTTGCGGATTAGGGTTGGGTCTTAGAAATTGGTTCCGTGCAGGACTAAATCTCCCCAAATCATCTTGTCTGTCTCTGCCTTAAAGGTTCCTCTGTATATATTGAAAGTGCACCAAATGGACATACCGGTACTAAAGGACAAGTAATACCCCATGCTAATAAGAGCTTATGGCACAGCTTCCACCTCGTCAGCAGCACGTCAGGCTTGTACACGGATTTCACATGCATGATTTCTGTTCCACATATGCCACATGTTTTTCACAATGTCCCAGTAATGTACAGAGAGACGATTAAGAATTTTCCTGCTCGCCAGCAATAATAGTTCACTTGGATTAGAGGCATGAGTTGATTTCATATGCGCACGGGTTTCCTCAGGTGTCCTCTCAAGCAAACATGACGCTTGTTTTTTCCTGTAACTTCTTATTTTCCCTGCCTTTATTTCTACCAGCTTGAGCTTTTTCTCCTCATATTTAAATCAATATGCCATTGGCTTTGCTGTACAAGTTGAATGAATACTCCTGATAAAATTTCCAAGTCATTGCAGCACCATAAATATCAAGCAGCCGAGGCTCCTTGCTTACAGCATTCAGCTGAGGCCCAAGAAATAGCAATAATCTGCTGTAAAATGTAGTTCTTAACCCATACATGTCACTAAAATGGCCTACAGTCCTTGTCATTAAAGGCTCTGGCTGGTTGATGATTAGGGCCCACTGTGGTTCCTGACAGGCTGCACCTATATAAGTACAGGTATGGGACCTGTTATCCAGAATTCTTGGGACCTGGCGTTTTCCTGGATAAGGGATTGTTCTGTAATTTGGATCTCCGTCTGCTAAAAAAATTATTTAAATATTAGTTAAAACTAATAGGCTGGTTTTGCTTCCAATAAGGATTAATTATGTAGAGGCGCATCAGTCTACTAAAGTAAATTCCGGAACGCAGGATCTGATGAGATTGTTCTAATTTCTGGGGGATACATGCAGTTAATAGAGGGTGGGGGACGCCCCGATAAACACTTTACCGCAGACTGAACTTTTTACGCAATTTATGTATACAGATAGACTGGGAGACTGCACCATAAGATCAGGATTAATCACTCGCCCTTTACCATGTTAGAAATCTATTGGGACAGCTCTTGAGACGCTATAATTACAACATCATTTAATCCAAATGATTGTGGATACGAATTTCTGTTGGAGAAGTAGGGGCAGATTCACTATAGGGCGAAATGGCTAACACTATACTTCTCACCAGTATTGCCACCCTAAGGGACATTGGCAATTCACTAACAGGCGTAGACGCCAATTCGCTAGCGAACGGGATCATCGCTCACATTCATTTGCACTCTATCGCCAGGCAACTTTTCACTCTGGCGAATGATCGTTACTCTGCAAATTCACTAAAGTTGAATTTTACAGAACGTTACCTCTTTCGCCAGAGTTGACTTCACCACCTCAGACCAGACGAAGTGCTAAAAAGCAGCTCTATCTTCCTCAATCTTCTGTCACTTACATCATATCCTGTGAGCCGCAAATGCATTAAAGTTCTATAAACGCTGGCGACTTTTCCTTTTTTTAAGCGGGATTGGCTTGCAAAAGTCCTGACTTTTTTTGTATAACCGGTTTTCTCCAGACATTTTATAACATATGGAACATTCATTTTACAGTGGGCTCATGTGTAGGGCATTATATTAACTTTCTTGTCTTTATTAAGGTTCCCTGGACATTTGTAATAAAAAGTGGTAACTTCAAGCATTTGCACCAACATTTATAATAAAGTCCACCATACAACTTTACATTTCCTGGCTGATGCAAATTGACCAAATTGCAAGATCACTAGCAAATTTTCGGTAGGCACAAATTAAGATTTGCCAGCGTTCAACAGTCCTGGGACAAACCCCTCGCATTTTAGTGAATTAGCGTATTCGTAGCGCATTTGTGCCTGCCAAAGTGGTGCAAGAGGTGCGAAGCTGACGCTGGCGAAAATTCGTCCGTTAGTGTATCTGAAAATTTCATGGTGATTTGGAGATCAGGGGGATGACCAAGCAGGAATTTTTAATGGAATATTTATAATGGAATGAATTTCATTACTTTGAACTGTAAATTATTGAATTATCAATTATTTATAAATTTGTACTGAATTAATTCTGAGCTCTGGCTGGCCAGTTTTTATTTTGATTAACAAGTGATTTTGAATTTTTAATAATTAATAAGTTCTCTGTATTTGTGCAACAACCGGTTTTATTACACCTTTTAATTATGTATTATATTTATTGGTATTCCCAATAGGACCTTGGGAATTAAAGGTGTTTTAAAGACCGTATTGAGATATACGTTCCCCTTTATGCAGCATTACATTACATTAATTATGTCTTAGTTGGAATCAAGTACAAGGCACTGATTCATTACTACAGACAAAAAGGAAATCATTTTAAAAAATCTTAATTATTTCATTATAATGGAGTATTATGAGAGACATCATTTTCATAACTCATAGCTTTCTGGATAATGGGTTTCCGTATAGTAGTCCTATACCTGTATCATTAGGGAATGGCTAATGAAAAGCCATGGTGGAGGTTTGTTCCCCTTTAGACCTTTTAGTGGTGAATGCCTAGAGAATAACCAGTTTGATGAAGTCTTTTATGAATCATTTTACTTGGCAAAGAAAGATGCATGACAGCTCTGACACTTTAATGCATTCACGTAAGTGGATAACAACTATACAAATCGCTTATATTTAATTGACACATGTAGGGGCGTTAATGCTGTGCCGAAATCCTACATTCTCTGCAGAAAATTCTGTTCTTCGCGTCAGTTCCAGAAAGATTTGTGCTCATTCCCCCAGCAGACTCAGCCTCCTGTTTTCAAAGGTGAAAGTAGGGATGTAATAAATCCTAAATCCAAAACTTTAGGCCAATTAAAAATTAGAAGATCTCCTTATTTCAAGTTGCCCTTAAAGTCTTGTGAATTTAAAGCTCTGCAGAATGTTAAGGGAAGTAATACCCCTTTTTTCAACATTGGTTCAGTAACTAGGACTTGTGCTAACATACATTTTGCATGCAGGTATGGGATCGGTTTTTCTGAAACCCGTTATTCAGAACGTTCAAAATTACAGAAAGGCCATTTCTCATAGACTCTATTTTATCCAAATAATCCAAATTTTTTTTTTCTAATAATAAAACAATAGCTTGTACTTGATGCCAACTAAGATAGAATTAAAGGAAAACTATACCCCCAAAATGAACACTTAAGCAACAGATAGTTCATATCATATTAAGTGGCATATTAAAGAATCTCACCAAACTGGAATATATATTTAAGTAAATATTGCCCTTTTACATCTCTTGCCTTGAGCCACCATTTTGTGATGGTCTGTGTGCTGTCTCAGAGATCACCTGACCAGAAATACTACAACTCTAACTGTAACAGGAAGAAGTGTGGAAGCAAAAGACACAACTCTGTCTGTTAATTGGCTCATGTGACCTAACATTTATGGTTTGTTTGTTTGTATGTTTGTGAGTACAGTGAATCCTACGATCCCAGGGGGCGGCCCTTATTTTTTAAAATGGCAATTTTCTATTTATGATTACCCAATGGCACATACTACTAGAAAAGTGTATTATTATGAAAATGGTTTATTTACATGAAGCAGGATTTTACATATGAGCTGTTTTATGCAATATCTTTTTATAGAGACCTACATTGTTTGGGGGGTATAGTTTTCCTTTAATCCTTATTGGAGGCAAAACCAGCCTATTCGGTTTATTCAATGTTTACATTACATTAGTAGACTTAAGGGCAGAGACGCACGCTCAGATTCAGGGAAATTTAGTCGCCTGCCGATTAATTGCTTCTTCTTCGGGCGACTTATCTCCCCGAACTGCCTTCCCGTCGGCTAGAAAGTAAATCGCCGGCTGAATGGCACTCGGAGAGCTTCGTTTTCTGAAGTCGCCCAAAGTTTTGAAAACAAATCGCTCCAAGTACCATCCCACCGGCGATTTACATTCTAGCCAAGGCAGTACGGGGAGATTAGTCGCCCAAAATAGAGGACATTTGTCCCTGGGCGACTAATCTGCCTGAATCTGCGTGTGTCTCTGCCCTAAGGTATAAAGATCCAAGTTACGGAAAGATCCATTGTCTGGAAAAACCCCAGGTCCTGAACATTCTGACTAACAGGTCCATGCCTGTATTATTTTAATATCTACAGTTGCTTTTCATTTATGTAGAGCAATATTTTGTTATCAAAATAATACTCAAAAAGTTTTTTTTTGGAATCTGTCCAAATCTTCTATGGAGGCATCCAAAATGATGAATTCCCTGCACCCCTAGCTGAAAGCATGCTGGGATATGTACTAAACACATTGGCGCATGGATTTGGAGGATTTTGGTAGGAATTTTAGTCGTCTGATTGCTAATCCCTCAAGTAACCGACACCCTCCTACTTTTTCTGTGAAAGGAAAAACTGAAGGCTAACCCCATAAATAGGATAGGATTATATTGTGGATTAAAGCCCCACAGAAAGTTTTATCCTATAATCTTGTTTAGGGACATAGAGTTGCAGTATCTCTCCCCAATGTACATTTTTAAAGAGTCCATAAAAAAATGATTGTGTTTAGCTTAACCAAATCCAAAGCCACGAGATTTTAAATCTCTTGGCAACTGTTCGAGAGTTTATATGCCAAAAACTTCCCACACCAGTCAGTTGAACTGAAGAAGCTGCTCGGATGAGTAGTGAAACGTCTTCATTGATTACTCAGCAAGTCCAGTTGTTTTTAGATTTACCTACACTAGATATACCATGACCTGGATGAATGCAAATCTTCATAGTCATAATGAAAGTCTTCATAGTCGTGTTCGAGACAACTTTTTGTTTGCAGGTGATGCATTTCTGTTTAAGTTTTTTTCTTTTTAAATTTGAGTATTCATATTAGGGTTTGGATGCACCTGTATGTGATATTCCACGAAGTGCAAAAACCGAAATTCCAGTCTGCATACATATAAATATACTTTCAATCTATACACAATATATATTAAAAGCCAATCATTTATTAAAAGAAGAGAAGGGATCTCTCATGGTCGGAACACAATGTCACAAATATATCTTATTAGTCATTAACTCAATATCTTATTATAGTCCCACACCAGATATTGTGGGGAAATCTTCACCACTTTAATAAACTATTATCGATATATTTCCTACCTTGAGACAATCACTTATCTTCATAATCCACATAAACCCATATATCAAAAACACCTCCAAACCTTTCATATACAGGTATAGGATCCCTTATCCAGAAACCCAATATCCAGAAAGCTCCGAATTACGGAATGGCTGTCTCCCATAGACTCCATTTTATCCAAATAATCCAAATTTTTAAAAATGATTTCCCTTTTCTCTGTAATAATAAAACAGTAGCTTGTACTTGATCCCAACTAAGATATAATTAATCCTTATTGGAAGCAAAATCAGCCTATTGGGTTTATTTAATGTTTAAATGAATTTCTAGTAGACTTAAGGCATGAAGACCCAAATTATGGAAAGATCCGTTATCCGGAAAACCTCAGGTCCCGAGCATTCTGGATAACAGGTCCCATACCTGTATTATGTGTATAAAGTGCATTAGGTTAAAATATCCCATGTGTGACAACAACCAGTCTCACACATACTAATTCACATAGTGCTCTAATATATATATATATATATATATATATCTCACATGCAGGCAGCACAAACATTTATTGCTTAAATAGGAAATGACAGCAGCCAAGGTTTGTGCGCAGAAGCCTTGAGATAAAAATGCCTCTTCATGAATCATTGATTGCTGTATTGTGGCTTTTCCAAGGAGACAGAGCTCTTTGCGTGTCTGTATGCATGCACGTGACAAGAGTGTGTTAGCGTGTGCATGTGATGGGATTGCTCTATTGTGTTATATGTACAAGCATCCGGGGCGCTCCGCCAATGAGGCGAGTTGAGGCACTCGCCTCAGACGACAGTGCCCCCCTGGTTGCCTGGGGCGGCAAAAATGCCGCTCCTGGTAAATAAGAGGCGAATTTCTGGTTTTAAACCCGGCTCTTCTAGTGCAAAGAGCGCAATTGCGCTCTCTGCACTAGCGACGTGGACCCCCCGCTGACCCCCGTCTGGCGATGAAGGTGTGCGCCGTGGGGAGGCGGCAAAAACAAAGGCTGCCTCGGCGGCAAATTGGGTAGGATCACCCCTGACAAGCATACAAATATACATAGAAGTTTGTGTTTATTAGGAGCAATTTATGCACTGCATGCAGATCGTTCCCTGGTTGGAATTGAACCCACAACTGCCAGTGTATTAATGCACCACTGTGCTGCCTATACGGATGGTTAATGAGATTGTTTGGCTTTTGCTTCACCTAGATCTCTCCACGGGCAGTTTTGTCTCCTGTTATTGTCCTGATGCTGTCAGGCTTGAAATTGTTATCAGTAACAGTTATTCTGAAAGGCAGAATGGAAGTAGAATCGTAGGGAACCTGATTAGAAGTCTAAGCAATAAGATATAGATATAGCAATAAAATGAAATCCTTACAACCAATCTGGTTTGTTTTTTTTTTTTCATCTAAAGTTGCTGGGGTCCGTGACCTTGACAACCAGATAGAATTTTCACTTGCTGACTAGATAAAGGCAGAATAGGAAGGCAATAAAAAAAAACAAACAAACAAAAAACATACTTATAAAAGATAAGCTCCATTTAAAAAGGTGCTGAGAACAAAATGTCATTTAAAGGAGGAGTTCCCCTTTAAAAATCTGCAGTTTTACCTACTATCTTTCTTGATCATACCTATTTCTTTTCTATTCTGTGCTGTTGTTGAGTTTACCTTTGCACTCCTGACTTCCCGTTTCTCTGTGGCTTTTTCCCTAAGAATGGTAATGTTCCTCTTGGGCATGGGTTCTACACTCCTAACCCTTAATGGTTGGCAACGAATGCTGGGACTAATAGCTGGTTGGCTGAAAATTGGCACCCAACTCTGCATGGTGTATTCATTTTATCCTGTTTATCAAACACAGAGTTTAGCTCCTAATAACAGGAATCCCCCCTTCCTCTTCGCTATCTGCCGACTTCAATGAGTCTCGCCGGAGGAGACGCTCAGCAGGATATTACACATCTTATTAATGTTTAAAGTCCTCATGGCAGCAGCTGCTTCTGGATGGGAAATCCTGCCTTGTTCTTAATGATATTCTACTGCTGCTGCCGAGTCCACACTATAAAATGTAAGCAAGCAATATGGCAGGGCCGCTTTAATGGCTGTCTCTGGGAGCTGGCTGATAGAGATGAGTGCAAGGTCTAATGGCCTTTCATTTATATCTGTGGTGGGTTTTTGTCCACATCATCCTAGAGTGTCTTGTTATCTGGATGAATGGCTTAAGGCCCCCATACACGGGCCAATAAAAGCTGCCGACAGAGCAAGTCGTCGGCTTATTGGCCCGTGTGTATGGCCATCCAACGGGCCTCCCCAATCGATATCTGACCGAAAGTCGGCAGGTCAAAAAATCCCTTCTGTTCGCGGCCACATCTGTGTGTCTATGCGGTCCTGTGATTTGACCGCCCGTATTGGATCCATTCTGATCCGATCGTTGGGCCCTAGGGATCAGCATATCGGATCAGCCTGATATCGCCCACTTCAATGTGGGCATATTGGGGAGAGATCCTCTCATTTGCCGATATCATATGTCCTGCCTCGTTCTGCGAATCACACACAGTATGACACTGGAACCCAGGAGCTACCGCCACCCTCATCGCTTCCCACATCTATTGACTCCACTAATTTGCACCTAAAGAATCAGGGGTAGATGACATTTTGATGACAAGCACCGGAGATGTCAAAATCTAAAAACTGCAATAGCATCAGTCATATCGCCTTCTCATAGCCACAATTATGGTACATTTGTGGGGAAAAACTCTGCATTGTGGCTGAAATTGATCTTTACGTGCTGCACTCTCGTGAACGAGCCCATGTTGATTTGCAGAGACCGCGCATATGATATCTAGAAATTGAGAAAAAAAAACGCTGCTTTTCCACATAATATTTTGAAAAATAGAAATTAATTTCACTAATTAATTTGTATCCATACGGCCATGTGCGCATAAGTGAGCGTGTCCTATATATATATATATATATATATATATATATATATATATATATATATATATATATATATATATATATATATAATACACTGTATTTCTTGTTATGATGATGTATATAATGGGAGCCACTCCTCTCCTTTGTAGTAGGGCTGCCATTCTGACAACCCTTATTCTATGTGATATAGTGATGTGCAGGGCAACCCGCATCCAACCCTAGCCTACCTGCAGCTAACCTGCACCCAACCCTAACGTACCCGCAGCTAACCTGCACCCAACCCTAACCTACCCGCACCCAACCCTAACCTACCTGCAGCTGACCTGCACCCAACCCTAACCTACCCACAGCTAACCTGCACCCAACCCTAACCTACCTGCAGCTAACCCGCACCCAACCCTAACCTACCCGCACCCAACCCTAACCTACCTGAAGCTAACCTGCACCCAACAATAACCTTCCTGCAGCTAACCTGCACCCAACACTAACCTACCCGCAGCTAACCTGCACCCAACAATAACCTACCTGCAGCTAACCTGCACCCAATCCCACCCAAGTTGTCAGTATTTATAGACCATTTAAAGACCCCCTGAAAGGACAGGGCAAAGCAGGTGCAAACCTATAAATACTGACTGCCAGAGGAGGAAGTGGGAAATAGTAAAGTTGTGGGCTGAAGGAAGAGTTTGGACTGAACCTGCCTTCAACGGGCCAAGGATGTGTGGATTTTGGCTTAAATCTGCCTGACATGCAGGATTTGGGTCGGCTCATACTGTATATCACCAATAGGTAGCAAGAGCAATAAATAAGAATATTTAGCTTTTCTACTAATTAAAATCTCAGCAACCCCTCTGGGTCCACCCAGGGTAAGGCACCTACCTCTGTTATCTTCTGAGTGCCCATTACAGGCATTTTATAGGGACAGGCTTATTCCATGGTGCCAGCTTATAGGTTTGTATTTCCTGGCAGTACAGGGGATAATATATTTATAGAGCATTTCAGAGCTTACAGTACCTTTATATTCGCAGCATATTGCCGAGATAAGTAGAATTCTGCCATACAGTAGATTGCTTTACAAAATCAATGTGACTTTGTGCACAAATGTTCCTTGTAAAAAGATAAAGTGTCAACACTCTGATTATTATCAGGGGTAAAGGAAGGGAGAGGCCACTGCCTCATTTGCTAAACCTTTATCTTGTATTGGAATGAAGGTGTGTTTTCACTTTCTGATAATGGTAATGGAGTTTACTTGTTGGTGTGTGTAAGGTTTATATAAATAGATGTGTGGTTAATATTTGTTTATTCTTTTCAAGAAAAATCAAAGTTAATATTAAAGAGATTGGAAACCAAAACTAGAGTCCTGCAACAGGTTGGGTACCCGCGAAATACCTACAAAGTGGTCGGGTTTTGGACAGAAAGTCCCCGTTTCCGCAGGTAACCTGCCTGAGGGCCCAATGTGTGCAGGCCGGGACTGGCAATCTGTGGGTTCTGGCAAATGCCAGAGGGGCTGCTGTATGTTACCATATAGTGGGCTGGTCGGAGCTGTTTGGGCTGGTAGGGGGCTATGTACTCGGAATGGCAGGGCCTATTTTGACTCCCAGTCCAGGCCTGAATGTGTGGAAGTGATCCCTCTCACCCTCTCCTGATGAGAATGCAATTTTTTGATTATACTTGTATACTCTCAGCAACTTATTACCTTAAAGGAGAAGGAAAGGTTAAAACTAAGTAAGCTTTATCAGAAAGGTCTATATAAATACAACAGTAAACCCTCAAAGTAATGCTGCTCTGAGTCTTCTGTCAAAATAAACACAGCATTTCTTTCCTTCTATTGTGTACTCATGGGCTTCTGTATCAGACTTCCTGTTTCCAGCATAAACCTCTAGGGCTAGGGCTTGAGCATGCTCAGTTTGCTCCTCTCACCCTCCCCCTCCTTACTGTAATCTAAGCCCAGATCTATGAGTGAGTAGGGAGAGACTCAGGCAGGAAGTGATGTCACACCAAGCTAATATGGCAGCTGCTATACTAAACAAACAGAGCTTCTAGAGCTGTTTACTCAGGTATGGTAAAGCATTCTGCAGAATAAATATAGTCTTATAGCTTGCACTATTGTGGCTGATCTATTGGCAATAAACTGCTTCAGTAACTTTCCTTCTCCTTTAAGGACTGGAGTCCAAAACTGCACTGCATACTCCAGATGAGGCCTCACCAGGGACCTATAAAGAGGCATAATTATGTTTTCATCCCTTTTTTATGCAAGGGTACTTATCAAAAATAATAGAGCTCACGCTGCGGTTGTGGGAAACAATATTTATTTTATTTTTTTGAAAATGCCCCCTTGGAGCGCTAAGCCCCCTGCACCGGGAGATCTCCTGGTGGGGCAATTAGCAAAGTGTCACATATTATGCACATGTGTGTGACAGCAGAGTAGGTGCCCTTTAAGTGCTGCAGGTTTGAGCACAGTTTTGCACCCAATAGTGAAAATCTTACACCAAAACATTTCTTCAACAGATCAGGATTTTTCTAATGTTTCAACCAATTTTCACATGTTTATTTTTTGACTGTTTTCACACATCAGTTCTGTCAAATGTGGCATAACTTGAGCATTCTCTATGTAGCTTAGTAAATCTGGTCAATTGTTGCCTGTGGAGGTTTTTGTACCTAAAAATACTGAGGTGCGAAATGTACGATGTAGCGATAAAACACGGCACTGATCTCCCACACCCGAAATAACTTGAGAAGAAAACAAGACTGTTTCTTGGACCTTGAGAATTCTGCTTTATAATAGCTTCAAACTGCTTTTGCTACATTAGTTCACAAAGAATCTTCAGTCTTATAGTCCTATAAAAATGAGTTTGTTTTATTTTCTAGTGATGTAAACGATCCAGCTCCTTCCCAACCCGGGCAAGTGTTGCCATCTGTCACCCAATATGGTCCCCTACCTAGACCCGCTACACTGCACACAAATAGTTAAAGGGGAACTATCCCAAAAATGAAAATGTAATATAAGCTTCCTCATACTGAAGTTAGAAACTTTCAAAATACAATCAATTATAAATTCTGCATCGTTTCTGAAATAGAAATAGAAAAAGTTTATCTTCACTATCCCTCTCTCAGCATCTGTTTCTCTTCATTCTGTCTTCATGCAGCAGTTGGGTGTCAGATATTCATTGGCAGTTAGATCCAATATATCTTATAGGGTGAGATTTCCTTTCCTAGCAGATGAATTAGAGCTCACTCAAATAACTGATTTCAGTACAAACAAAACCTAACAAAATAACTGCCTCTTGCACAAATTCTGCATGTAGAGAGACAGAATTTCTGGTAGGGATGCACCCAATCAACTATTTTGGATTCGACCAAACCCCCGAATCCTTTGTGAAAGATTCGGCCGAATAGCAAATCGAATCCGAACCCTAATTTGCACATGCAAATTAGGGGTGGGAAGGGGAAAACATTTTTTACATCCTTGTTTTCTGACAAAAAGTCACACAATTTCCCTCGGTTTGGCTAAACAGAAGGATTTGGCCGAATCCGAATCCTGCTCAAAAAGTCTGAATCCCAAACCGAATCCTGGATTCGGTGCATCCCTAATTTCTGGTGATTTTAATAGAGTGAGCTTTAATACATCTTCTAGGCAAAAGGAGCCCCCCCTATAAGATATATTGGATCATTGATCTTACATCCAACTGCTGAATGAAGAGGAATAGTGAAGACAAATTTGATTATTTCAGAAACGGTACAAATTTTTTAATCAATTGTATTTATAAAGTTTCTTATTTCAGTATGACGAAGCTAATATAAAATTTTAATTTTCCCGATAGTTCCCCTTTAATTTACCTTCCCACGTGGGGGTCGTGCAACCAGAAATGACATCCCACCGGGGTAAGGGGACAAATTGTGCGATAACTGCGTGGGAGGGACCAATCCTGCACCTCAACCAGGTCCCCACGAGACTTACCTGCAGACTAACCACACAATAGAGGAACCAGAAACTTCTGGCCAAAACCTAATGACTTTGTGGGCAATCTGTGTGTACCCGCTGCAGGCTGGCAAATTATTGCAATATAACATTCAATTTTGTTTGTTTATTTTCACCCCTTCCTCTTTATAACAGAGTATAAAATTCATACAATTCTAAGGGATAATTTCAAGTCCTGGCGCCTTCAGCTCAGCGTATGGAGGGCTCCTCGCGAGCCCAATAATGTTACAAATCAGCTGCTAAGAATTTTAGCGACTGCTGAATATTCACAAAACATCCAACTGCTTTTCTTTTATTGCTCAGGAAACGTTATTGGAATTGTCCATCTGTCAGATCCGCCGCTCAGGAGATTTCTCATCTTGTGCACGTTGCAAATCAGTGATATTATTGCTGAGCTAATTAGTTCATAAAGAACCTACTGATGCTGAATCTGCCACGTGCCACAGTCACTGTGGAAAAGGCTTAAACATTCCGCTGCAGTTGAAAGAATTAGGGGCAAATTCACTATGCGCCGAAACGCCTAACGCTAGCGTCAATTCTCTAGCGTTGGTCATTTTCGTTACTTCGCAAATTCACTAACGAATGCTGGCGTAAATTTGCTAGTGTTACTTCGCACCCTTACGCCTGGCGAATTTTGGCAACAGACGTAACTACGCAAATTCAACACGCGCATTGTACTGAACGCTACCTTTTACGCTAGACTTCCTTCGCCACCTCAGACCAGGCGAAGCGCAATAGAGTAGATAGGGATTGCTTAAAAAAAAGTTCAAATTTTTTTAAGTCCCAAAAAACGCTGGCGTTTTTTCTATATTATGGGTGATAGGTTGAAAAAGATCGAAAAAATTTTTGGGGCTCCCCTCCTTCCCCCCTACATTTCCTAACTCATGGCAACTTAACTATACAGTGGGCACATGTGTAGGGCAAAAAAAAAATCTTATTTGCTGTTTTTAAGGTTTTCTAGGCATTTGTAGTGCTGATACGTATTCCTCCATTGAAATTTGAATTTGGCGCCGTATGCAAATTAACCATCGCTAGCGTAACTTCGCTTAGCGAATCAACGCTAGCGCAACTTCGCAACCTTACGCTACCCTTGACGCAACTTCGGATTTTAGTGAATTTGCGGAGCGCTGTCGAAAGTGTGGCGAAGTGCGGCGAAGTTATGCCTGGCACAACTACGATCCATCCATCTGCGTTCTGTTAGTTTGTGGTCTAAACTACAACTCCCAGGATCCTCCGACAGCTGGCGTACGGAGTGCTTTGGAATACAGTTTTTAGAGGCACATTTATTAAAGGTCGAATTTCTGAATCATATCAGTTTTTTTTTTAACTCTATTAAATTCAAATATACTCAAAATTCAATTGGGGGGTTATTTAATAAAAAATGGAATATCATAAACTCGCACAAATATTACCGTCTCCAAAATAATTAGACTAAACTTGATTTGATTATTTTCTCCGAAACAAATTCGAGTGCCAGAAAGGCTTCTAACATGTCCAAATGGGTCCCTGGACAAATTTCTATAAGAGGTTTGTTCCATCTGCGTTCTGTTAGCTGTGGTCTAAACTACAACTCCCAGGATCCTCTGACAGCTAGTGTACAGAGTGCTTGGGAATACAGTTCAATAACTAGGGATGCACCGAATCCAGGATTCGGTTCAGGATTTAGCCATTATCAGCAGGATTTGGATTTGGCCGAATCCTTCTGCCCGGCTGAACAGAATCCTAATTTGCATATGCAAATTAGGGTCTGGGAGGGAAATCACGTATTAGGCCGAATTTTTTGCGACAGATTCGGGGGTTCGGCCGAATTCAAAATAGTGGACTCGGTGCATCCCTATCAATAACATTTTTCAAAATTAAATTTTCAATGTATACACTTGGGAAGGCCCTGACCAAAAGGTATGAAAAAAAAAAAGGAATTAAGTTTGAAATTCTGTAACCTGCTTAATCCCAGAACCGACTATAGTAAAACTCGACCTGCACCTGACTCTAACCCGCATGCCTCCGATTGGTGCCCACCCTCACCCAACTTCCGCCTTCCATTTATAGACCCGCCCTGCCAATGATGTCACAAAAGTGGTAAGGTCCCACAAATGAACCCGCCTGACCTGCAGGTCCCATGGCTATGGTGCCGGCCAGCACATTACACTAACGGGTATTGGTTGGGATTTGCCAGAACAATAATACGGTATTGCTGTGTGCAGTGTTGGACTGGCCCACTGGGATACCAGGAAAACTCCAGGTGGGCCTCTTGCTTCTAACCATTTGGCCTGTTTCATGGTCATTCCCTATTACTTTTTAGGAAAAAAGAGGCTTAATAATGGAACAGTAGAGTATAGTAGGTAGATATAATAGACTAGGAGAATAAAGAGGTTAAGTGAGTAGAGGAGGAATAATAGTTTGGAAAGTGGTCTAAGGTTTTCTGGTTGGCCCCTGGCATCCCAGTCCGACACTGGCTGTGTGTATATTTTCCCTGCATGGAATCCAGCATTATCATTTTTCAGGGTGCAGGAGTAAGCGGCGGTTCCTTCCCCTCCTTTTAAGCCCTATTAAATTCTGAAAAAATATCAAATCTTCGGCTGACATGCGGGTTGCCGTAAAACTGTAGAATTTTAAATCAGAAGTAGATTCGGCTAATTAACTTTAATCGCAGTGACCTTACCGCTGGGGGACCCGTTCCGAAGCGCCAGATCTCGTGCGCACCTAAACCTGCCGTGTAGCAGTACAGAACAGAATCCAGAAGTCTGTGTTATCATGAAAAAGAATGTCAAGATATAAATATTTCATTAGTCCCATTATACAAACCCGAGGCAGTTTTTGTGTTGAAATTGTAATTTTCTACCTTCTTAAAGGTTATAAAATGTAACTTTAAAATGTCCTTATCTTTTGTTTATGGACTTGAATTACAAATCTTCATTCAACGACTGGAGCTGCTGGGTTTCCCAAATATGTACAGGTATGGGATCTGTTATCCGGAAACCCACATTTTTTCCTTTCCTTTTTCTCTGTAATAATAAAACAGTAACTTGTACTTGATCCAAACTAAGATATAATTATTCCTAATTGGAAGCAAAACCAGCCTATTGGGTTTATTTAATGTCAACATGATTTTCTAATAGATTTAAGGTATGAAGATCCAAATTACGCAAAGATCCCCTATCCGGAAAACCCCAGGTCCCAAGCATTCTGGATAACCGGTCACATACCTGTACATGAATGTAGTGAGTACCACAATGTGACCTCCCCCAAAACAGGAGTTTCCTCCTGGTGCGGGTGGCACAGCACTTGCAAGGGGTAGTTTCTTCACAAACAAAAAACGATTGCAGGCTCTGTTTGCTTGCTCCCTGGAGGGGTAAACAGTTTGCTGCCCAGAAAGAAGAGCAGTGGGGCTCCTGCTTCACATATATGAATTTAATGGTGTAAAACTGCTAATATCATGAAAGGAGCAAGAAAAACACTACGTACAATTACTCAGAGTGGTCTTCTACATTACTCCGTGCGGGTGGGTAAATGTCCCTTCGAACAATCCTTAGGTTCCTCTCCAGTAAATTGCTGCACTTTCCGTTCATTTCGCATTATCCTTACAAGAACCGCCGGAGCCCTCTCTGAGGCTCTGACAAAGCAATAAAGAAAGTACTTTTTGGAATTCTTCGGCCATTAATACTCTACCAGTAATTGAAATTTAAATAGTCAGAAATGTGGCCATAGAGACACGAGTACCTGCAATCTACTCCCATGTGCTCATCTACATCAGGCGCCTTTGGGGTTACAGTTTCGCTAACCATGTGATCAATTCACCCAGAAACTTAGAGGCACATTTATTAAAGGTCAAATTTGGAGTTCATATGAGTTTTCTTTAACTCCATTAAATTCACATATACTCAAAATTTGATTGGCGCGTTATTTGATTTAAAAAAATCGAATATCATAAACTCGCACAAATTTTACCGACTAAACTTGATTCAATCTTTCTCTCCGAAAAAAAACTCGAATGTCAGGAAGGCTACTAACATATCCAAATTGGTCCCTGGACCTCTTCCATTGACTTATACATGAACTCGGTAGGTTTAAGGTGGAAAATAGTCGAATTAGTTTTTAAAGGGCCAGAGTGTGATAAATCTTGAAATTTCTAATCGAGTTTGGATAACTCACAATTCGAATTTGAGAGTTTTGACCATAAAAACAATTCGAAAATTCTAATTCAAATTTTCAATTCGACCCTTAATAAATCTGCCCCTAAATAACAGTAGGGGATTTTAATAATGCTGTCGAAAACACCACTACTCTGTCTGAGAGAACAGCGAACTGACGGAGGGCTTAATTACGCATTAATCAACAGCTTTCAGGTGACCATAGACGTAGAGATCCGCTTGTTTGGCGACATTGCCAAACGAGCGGATCTCTCCCTGATGTGCCTACATTGAGGTGATCGAGCAGAACCGATCATGGGCCCTAGGGCCAAACGATAGGATCATAATGCATCCGATACGGGCAGTCAAATTGCGGGACCGCATACACGCACAGATGCGGCCTCGATCCGATGGGATTTTTTAACCTGCCCAATCCAGAGCTATCGATTGGGGAAGCCCGTCGGGTGACCCAACACACGGGCCAATAAACTCCTGACTTGGTCTGTTGGCAGCTTTTATCGGCCCATGTATGGGGTCCTTTATGTAGGATCTTTCTTCATATGTACAGAGCATAGGGAGAAATGCCTGGCAGGAGCCTGGTGGAATTGTCAGCGAGACAGAGCTGTTGATTTAGCCGAGATGTGTGTCTGTGATGAGCATCGGGAGAGGCAGCAAAGCAAGTAATTAAAGGCAAAGATTATTAACAGCGATTACTTAACAATATAGATGTAAACCGCCCCTCAAAGTGAGAGCAATTAGGATTTCACTGGGCGGCAATGTGTGTGTATTGCTTCATAACCCCCCCCCCCATCACACATGCTTTCAATATTGTGGTTTCCCAAAAAAGGGATAAAGAGTTTATTTGTATTCAACTATAATATAAGGAGGGATATTCATAATTCTTTTCCCTTCGCTCCCCTCCATGCTCAGGTGTTACACGCACCAATGTTTTTCGCACAAAAGATCTTTTGTAAGATAATCTGTGCAGGTGGGAGAAATGGTGATCGATATTGATTAAAAGCCTTGGATATCGGTCGTCTTGTCGATCGGGCAGGACTGAAAATTTTGATTGTCCCCGAACATCGTAACGTTAATGCGGAATCGTCAGAGCTAAAAAAAATAATTTTCTTTATACCTGCATATCTGACAATTCAGCTCTTAATGTTGGTAGAGTGGACGAAAACTCTTTTGTACGACCAATGTGCGTGGGAAAGATCATAATTTTAGCATGTATGGCCACCTGTAAACTCCGGTGCCTGAATCTGAACTGAGGAATAAGTAAAACGTTAGGAGCATTTGCCTGGGGTAATACATAGGCTGGGGGGAGGCGGGAGGGGGTCTATGTAGGGTAGGGTTTTTTTTAAGTTTAGGGTTGAATTCTCCTTTAACTCGCTTTCCAGATTTTGCCTTGGATTAGCTGCCATTGTATCTCAGGCTGGCTGGCCAAGCATGCTATTACCTCTATACGCCTTGTATTGTGTTACCATTCTGTAACAATAAAAAAGCCAGAAGGCGTTGTGTATTGTATTGACATCCATAGAAATATTTGGTGAATTTGCCAAAGTGGCTTGTTGGAACATTGGCTACTCAGACCACATATTGCAGAGCTGAAATTGGATAGGATTTTCACCCAGTGCATTCGATATCGGAATAGGACCTCACTGTATATCTGGAGTCAGAACTAGGGATATACAACAGTGACTCATGCTTAGGGTGCAAGAGGCAAGTAGGGAAGGTGGGGCGCCGGACCATGGCCACCAATACAGTTTGGCTCACCTTTCCAGGGTGTCCGGGGGAGGGGTCCATTCCAGTTGTGCTCTCTACACTAGAAGAGCCAAATTTCCAGTTTGATAACTTGTTCTTAAAGTTACCCAATGTGGTTTTTTTCCATCCCTGGTAATTGGTGGGACTAACCTTACCAGGACTAACCTTGATCTCAGGAATACTTTGTATTTGTAAAGGTCAAGTTTAAGATCCTTTTATTGCAGTGGTGAAAGCAATGTAAAATATATGACATTAATATTATATTTCGGCCTTTTTCAGACGGATTCAGATTCGGCCGAATCCTTCTGCCCGGCCGAACGGAATCCTAATTTGCATATGTAAATTAGGGGTGGGGGAGGGAAATTGCGTGACTTTTTGTCACAAAACAAGGAAGTAAAAAGAATTTCCATTCTCCACCCCTAATTTGCATATGCAAATTAGGGTTCGGATTCGGACGAATTTTTCACAAAGGATTCGGGGGTACACACACACACACACACACACGTACGTATGGGACTTGTTATCCAGAATGCTCGGGACCATGGGTTTTCCAAATAAGGGCTCTTTCCGTAATTTGGATCCTCATACCTTAAGTCTACTAAAACATCAAATAAACATTAATTAAACCCAATAGGCTGGTTTTGCATCCAATAAGGCTTCATTGTATCTTAGTTATGAAGAAGTACAAGCTACTGTTTTTATTATTACAGATAAAAAGGAAATCATTTCTAAAAATCTGAATTACTGTATTTTATTATAATGTAGTTCATGGGAGACAGCTTTTTCATAATTCAGAGCTTTCTGACTTACGGGCTTCTGGATATATTGACACAAATTTCAAACTCCATTCCTTAAGCCTGCTAAAAATCATGTCATTAAATAAACCCAATGGAATTGTTTTCCAACCATTAAGGATGGACTATATCTCAGCTGGGATTAAGTACAAGGTACTGTTATGTTATTACAGAGAAAAAGGAAATATGTTTCAAAATTGTAATTATTTAATTAAATTATTAAGGCTATGTATATATATGATATATATTTAGGCTATTGATTTTGTCGTGATTGAACTGTCTCATATATTCATAGATTCCACGTTGGTATCAGATGATTGTTGCTACTCGGTTATCAGATACTTTAGCAGGAGAAGACACAAAATCAATGGGTGGAAATCATCAGACTTGTATTAATAGATCAGAAGAGCTGGAGATGCTGGGGGTTTGGGCTTCTGCAAAATAAAGATATACCATGCATGGCAGCTTTCAGACTTCTGCAGGTTGCCCAGGTGTTCTGTAGATCTATGTTGTTAAATATATATAATGGTGATGGTACTGAAGCCCAACCTTCATGGAGGCCACATGGATTAGTATCTGATGATAATATGCCAATATGTTGCTATGCTGTCTCCTTTTAGAGGAAGACTCTGCTCAGATTGTCTTGAATTGATGATGACCATTGCTCTATGGATGCTGCTCCTTTCAACGTTGCTGTTAACTCTTCATTGCTCCCTGTTCCACAAGATAGACTTTTATAGGGCTACGTTCATTTGTACAGATGGAGCTCCCAAATGATTTCATAGATCAAGTACAAGCTACTGTTTTATTATTCCAGAAAAAAAGGAAATCATTTTTAAAAATGTGGATTATTGGGATTAAATGGAGTCTATGGGAGATGTTCTGTAATTCAAAGCTAAGAAATCCCATACATGTACTGCTGTTAGTAGAATGTTGCTTTTTTTTTTTTTTAAATAAAATTCTGCATGTTAAAATGCAACTGTACCTGCTTGCCAGTGTGATATTTGCAGGGCTGCCTTCAGGGGAGTACAGGGGGTACTTTTGTTCTGGGTCCAGGCCTGAAGGGGGGCCTTGCTGTGCTGTGCCGAACAGCTGAAGTCCCGAAGCGGCGAAAAGACCCAAAGTCATGAAAGTAGCCAAAGTTGAAGTCCTGAAGCGGCGAAAAGACCCAAAGTCACGAAAGGAGGCGGAGTTGGAGTTCAATTCTACTAAAAACCAATTTGTGTTTTTTTTTTAATTTTTTTAATCCCCTGGCCACCAATGTATTATTTTAATATTCTGTAGGCCCCTGCCACCAATGTTTTTTTTTTTTTTTTTTGAAAAAATGTTCTCTGGGGGCCCAATTTTTTTTTAGCTTGTATGGGGGGACTCTGGCGCCACAGTTGTTTTAACTTGTAAGGGGGCCCTGACCATCAATAGCTTTTTATAACTTGTGTGTGTGTGTGTGTGGGGGGGGGTACCTTTTTTAGCGCTGATGTCTGTGTGGTCTTTTAATTGTGGTTTGGAATGGGCGAGATCTGGAGAGCTTGTGGGCCGGGGTGGGCGGGTCTCAGGGGGCCCCCTGAAAATTTTGTTGTACGGGGCTGTGATTTCTAATGGTAGCCCTGGATATTGGCAATGTAGTAAAGTATGTACTAAGGGATCCCCAACCAGTGGCTCATGAGCAACATGCTGCTCTCCATTCCCATTGATGCTGCTCCCATTGGCCTTGGAGTAACTGCCCATTTTGAAATTCCTGGCTTATATTGATGTTTTGGAGGCATAAGGGCATAAGATTATTTGGCATCCTCAAGGAATTTTGTTTTCACTTGTGTGGCTCCCCAACAATTTTTACATTAAGTGTGACTCATGGGTAAAAAAAGGTCAGGGACCTCTGTACTAAGGGGTGCACCTAATCCTAGGTTTGGTATGGAATCGACTGAATCTGAGCCTTTTTTGCAGGCTGAATTTTGAGTCCCTGGACATACCAAATTCAAACCCTAAAACTTAGGTGACTTTAAAGTTTTGGAAGCAAAACCAGCCTATTGGGTTTATTTATTGTTTACATGATTTTCTAGTAGACTTAAGGTATGAAGATCCAGATTATGGAAAGATCTGTTATCTGGAAAACTCCTGAGCAGGGCTGTATTTAGGTCCGATGCTGCCCTAGGCACTGGACCTAAACACGCCCCCTACGTGGCGCGTGTGAAGTCAGAACATCGTGCGTGTGACGTCACACGCATTTACGTCATGGAACTGACATCACGTGACGTGCGCTCATGACATCACTTCCGTCAACCAGTCCGACCCCCTACCTCTCACCCCCCTCCCCAGCTCTTCCACCGGATTTCCTATGTAAATCCGTGGTAGAGGCTGGGTGATTTTTTGTTAAATTAAAAAAATTAATTTATAGGTACCCAAGGGCCGCCCCCCCAAAACCTGCCGCTCTAGGCACAGGCCCTCGGGTGCCTTAATGTAAATACGCCCCAGGTCCTGAGTATTCTGGACAACAGGTCCCATACCTGTACAACGTACTGTTTATTATTAAAGAGAAAAATAACTATTTTGTTTTAAATTTTGGATTATTTGATTATAATGGAGTCTATGGGAGATGGCCTTCCTGTATTTGGAGCTTTCTGGATAATGAATCCCATACTTGTACTACTTCCCCTGCCGCAAGTGCTACAAAAGGGACTTTAGACTTGTGGCAGTTGCAGAGCTCAGGGTCGGCGGGCACAAGGCAACCCTGTCCTTACCACCTGCAATTTTTTTCATTTTTATGCAAAAAAAAAAAAAAGTTTTTTGGGGGGACCCCTTTACATTTTTAAAAAGGCCAGTCACTTTGTGCTTGAGTTTAATCTGATGTGCCGAATGCTGCACTTTTGTTGGCTGAGCTTTAGTTCTCCTTTAATCGCGTCCTCGTCGGGGCTCAGTAGTAATTCTGGCAAACAAAAATATTTGTCATACGGATTCCCTGAATAAACTGAGGAAAGTACATGCAGATCGCAGTGTTTGTGTACTTAATCAAGTCATCTCTTGTCACATGCAATCTTCTTCCCTCCGTGTATGTTTTATACATCAGTAGTAACTATATCACAGTCACAGGTTATCTATAGCCGGCTCAGGTGTTCTGTTGTTTACACCATTGTAGCAGCACCTACCTGTAATAACACTGCTCATTAACTTCATAACAATTGCCTAAAATTGTATCCAAAGCATCTTTTTTTTTTTTTAAATAGCTGGCAAAGTCCCCTCAGGGTATAAATAATATGAGGATTTGTGGTGAGTAGCCTGAAGCATACGGAAACAGAACTCCTGCGCAGATGGCTCACCTTTGTACTGCGGAGCTTGGTTTCCATGTAAATAAAACCATAGTGTTCCCAAAAAGCTCTGCCATATGATCACTGCAAGCGCAGAGGATCTCCTTATGTTTCTATAAATATTCAGTAAATAACGGGGGTGTAGGCAGGTCATTTCACTCTGCTGCACCGATACTTATCTTTTAGTATGAACGGGAGCTGCCATAGTGAATTTACAGTTTCAGCACATACCGATGAGGTTAAAACATACCTCCCAACATTTTAGAAACAGAAAGAGGGACAAAACGTTTGGTAGCATCACAAATAAAATAAAAAAAAAAAAAAAAAAAAAAATGACCACGCCCATTTTTGTGGCCACACCCCTAATTTCCATGTTCATTTTAAAACATTAGGCAGGTTATAAAAGTTTGAACACATTTCTGTGTTTTTTATGTATTATTACAGTTTTACTGAATTGCCCTTTAAGCGGCAAGTCAAGTTTCCCCAAGAGACATGCTTATCTTAAATTGTTACAATGACTTATTTGCTTATCTTAAATTGTTGCAAAAGTATCCAAGTGCACCTGGTGGCTGTTCTGGGTTCTCTGCCAAAAGCCAATTAAGTTTTAGAAACTTTGTATCTTTTTTTGGCTGTTCAGTGTAGAGTCCTGCAGCGGGTCGGGCACCTGCGGGTTTCCAGCAAAAAATTCGGGCAGCCTTGCGGAACGAGGGGAGGATTTTCACGTTAGGGTAAAGATGCTGGTTGGGTTGTGGGTCTCATCTAAATTTCTTATCTTATGTAATATTGTCTATATTTTACTCCTTTTAAAGTTTTACAAAACTTGTTTCTGTCCCTGCCCACTTTTGATGATGTAATTTCCGGTTTGGAGCACCATTACTTCCTGTTTGATGGCGGTCGGCAGGTTGCGGGTTGGGTTGCTTATAAGGCGGTTGCGGATCAAAGTGGGTAAATATGCGGGTTGCAATTCGGGTTGCAATTTGTGTCGCCGGTTTGGGTCATAGAAATTGGTTCAGTGCAGACTCTAGTTCAGTGCAGGAGATCAAAGAGAAAGTCAGGACATGTCAGTAACAAGCCGGGACTGTGGGCTAAGCATTAAAAATCGGGACTGTCCCATGAAAAAAGGGACAGTTGGGAGGTATGTTAATGGTATTGATCCCAAGTTCAGACCGGGTTGGCGACATTCTTTGTAGCACTTTGACTGCCCCATTGATCTTACTGTTTGAAGTGTGTCAGACCCACAGGGGTTTTACATCGGTTGGACCAGCCAATAACTACAGGGCCTATGTAAGATTACTTGAACTTTTCAGCACCCACTTCCCTTGAAAAGACTTAAAACACACCCAAATGCAGGGCCAGATTGAAGCCAATTGTTTCTTTTGGGACCTGTTTGGTTCTGCACACCATGGGGTCCCTGCACCATGTGAGGACTACTGCTAGTGAACTGCTGGGAGGGGGTAGGAGATTGGGAGCTAAATCTTAATTAGACCTACAGTATCACTGAGTGGCAGTTGGGGCAGAACAACATAATTCAATTGAATGGAATAAAGGAGAAGGGATTTCACCCGGACAGCTCGGTTTTTGGAAGGGCTGTTTGGGTGAAAAGTGCCTGTCCGGATTTCCAAATTAGGAAATCATCATCCACCCCGCCCCTGCTCATTTTCCAGGAACTAAAAAGTTGACAACAGGGAAGCAACATGCAGGTATGGGACCTGTTATTCAGAATATTTGGGAACTGGGGTTTTCCGGTTTATGGATCTTTCCGTAATTTGGATCTTCATGCCTTAAAGGCCATGTAAATTCCAAAATATAATAAGGCTAGAAATGCTGTATTTTGTATACTAAATATAAACATGAACTTACTGCACCACAAGCCTAATCAAACAAATAATTTATGCTTTCAAAGTTGGCTACAGGGGGTCACCATCTTGTAACTTTGTTAAACATCTTTGCAAGACTAAGACTTTGCACATGCTCAGTGTGGTCTAAACAAAGCTGCTTGAGTTCTGCATGGCTGAGAAGTAAGGCGGGGGCTCCCCCTGCTGTACATAAGTATGATTGTTTCCCTGCTCAGCAGTTAGGGGCCGTCTGACAATTCCTATCCACAGCAGTAAATGAAGGGAGAATTTCACTGCATACAGTCAGGTTTCTTATAAAAAACGGTTCACATTTTTTAATTAAATTATATTGGAAATAGGTTTCTTTTTCATTAAAGAAAGTAAAAATGGGATTTTATTTTTTTGCCTTTACATGCCCTTTAAATCTATTACAAAATTATGTAAACATTAAATAAACCCAATAGGCTGATTTTGCTTCCAATAAGGATGAATTTCATCTTTGGATCAAATACAAGATACTGTTTTATTAATTTTTAAAGAGAAAAAATAAATAATTTTAAAACAATTTGGATTATTTGATTATAATGGGGCCTATGGGAGACGGCCTTTCAGTAATTTGGATCTTACTGGATAACTGGTTTCCGGATAAAGGATCTCATACCTGTACTATGAACAGGGTCTGGCACGATTTGCCCACCCAGACCCAGCAACACATTGTTTCCACCAAATTGGGCCCTGCAGTTGATAAGAAGCCCTTAGAAACAGACAGGGTTTGGCAGAACTGTACCCAGCACAGAGCAACCAGGGGCATAATGGATTTGTTTAGGAAGGGACCAAGATGACCAAGATTTAGACGATGTACAAAAGTGTCAGGTTGGGTCGCTGATAATCACAAATGGGGCAGTAGAACAATGCAGAAAACAAGCCCAGCATAATGTGATGTCCCTTTAACTTGCCCTAGGCCATAAATACTGTATAATTACTTGTGAGACGGCTGTCTAAAGAATAACATTTATATTTATAGTAATGGTCAATGAAAACCGAAACCCTAAAATGGGCCTTATTATGTACGAGATACGGGCAGGCCTCTGCCACATCTGTCTGAGGGGCTTTTTTTCTTGTGTCATTCCTGGTGTTAACCTGATAAAAGGCCTAATTAAATCTGTACAGCAGGCTCCTCACATATGGAAGTCTCTTTCTCTGTATGATTAATTGCTACAGCATAGTTTTGCCAGACATCTTGTTCATTAAAGGGGCAGCGCAACAAAACCCCTTCGACGGTTTTCTGTTTAGTAAAATAGTATCAAGAAATGTTTAGCACTTCTCTGCCGCTCCGTGATGAATTATTCAATTTGACTTCTTGTTTTTGCTTTATGAACAGGAATATTATGATACCAGCTGGCTTTTTGTGTCCTCCCCCCCATAATTGTCATTTTAAGTTAAATGCTTTGAAATAATGCCAGTACTTGCTGATAATGACCCCCACATAGTAGGGATAGCTCCACTGTTTGACACCATATTCCAGACTAATGTCGCCAAACCCCAACAGGAACACTGCACTTTTTCCAGATTTATTGAAGGTCATGATTCTTTTCAACATCTAGAGCAGGGATCCCTAACCTTTTTTACCCCTGACCCACATTATATTAAATAAAAGCAAGAAGCAACACAAGTATGCAAAAAGTTTTTGGAGTATTAAATAAGTCGTCAAGTGGATTTTGTCATTTCAGCCATATACAGTAAATACAGTACATAGTAGAAACGAAATGACGTTCCTCCAGAACCCCCCGGTGCTATACAACAACTCTAGTACACGGTCATGCTGGGCAAAGGGGACATTTCAGTTCCTTAGGAATATATTCAGTTCAGTCCTTGGGAGTTGAGATACCGGATGGCTTGTGGAAATAGTCTGTTTCGCATTCTGGAAGTCAGAGCTCGAATACTGTGGTATCTTTTACCGGATGGCAGGAGGGTAAAGAGATCAGGTTGATGTGAAATAAGTGCTGTGATTGGCTATTTGTAGACCCCATGAGGACTGGAAGCCTACAGGAGGTTCTGTTTGGCAGTACAACTGTTTTTTATACAACCAAAACTTGCCTCCAAGCCTGGAATTCAAAAATAAGCACCTGCTTTGAGGCCACTGGGAACAACATCCAAGGGGTTGGTGAGAAACATGGTGCTCTGAGCCAATGATTGGGAATAACTGGTCTAGGGTATAGGTTCCTAAACTGTAGGACTGGCCCCTCTGGGTGTTCCTAAAGGGCCCATTAAGGATAGATTTGAGAAAAATACCTAAACAGATATGGAATCCATTATCCGGAACCCAAGCTCTAAATTACAGAAAGGCCGTCTCCCATAGAGACCATTTTATTCAAAAAAACCATTTATTTTTAAAAATGATTCCTTTTTTTTCTGTATTAATACAACAGTAATAAAACAGTAGCTTGTACATGATCTGAACTAAGTTATTGGAAGCAAAAACAGCCTTATTGGGTTTATTCAATGATTACATGATTTTCTAGTCGACTTAAAGGGCACCTGTTGAGTAAAAATGTTATCCCCAACCAAAGGTGCGGGCTACTAGAGCCAGCATTCCGGCTGGGGATAACAGTAGTTGTTTGTATAAAAAATGCCCCCCACCAGCGCTACGCTACCCGCACCGGGAGGGAGCTCCAGTGCGAGCAACCATCTTGTGTCACTCTTATGCGCATAACGTGCATGTGACGTCACGCGCATAACGAGCAATTTGTGGCACATTTTCATTAAACGCATGTGCATATGAGTGACACAAGATTGCAGCTCGACGGGAGCTCCCTCCCAGTGCGGGTAGACTAGCGCTGGCAGGGGGCAGTTGTTTTTTTTTTAAAAAAAACTACTGTTATCCCCAACTGGAATGCGGGCTCTATAAGCCCACACCTTTGGTTGGGGATAATATTTTACCCAACAGGTGCCCTTTAAGGTATGAAGATCCAAAAAATTGAAAGATCTGTTATTCAGAAAAACCCCAGGTCCTGAGCATTCTGGATAAGAGGTCCTATACCTGTATACTATCCTGTAACCTGAAGGTCATTTAGGTTCAGGCCCAGACTGGGCTGATGGGACAAATCATGGGCTCCTCTACCTGCTATCTGTGTGGGAATGGTTTGCGGTGGGGTGGGAGTCACAATGGGGTGGTCCCTTGGCTTAACAGCCTCAAGTGGGCCCCTGATACTCCAGTTCAACACTTGTTAGGATGACAATTTTCTATCAGAGCTAAGCAGTGGTTGTACTGGTGCTCCTGTTACAAATTAATAACATTAGCAGTGTAAAACTGCTTATATCCTTTAGATTAAATTAGAACATATATATCTCCGAATCCTAATTTGCATATGCAAATTAGGGGTGGGAACGGGAAAACATTAGGATTCGGTTCAGCTGGGCAGAAGGATTCAGACGAATCCAAATCCTGATGAAAAAGTCCGAATCCCGAACCTGCATCCCTAATATATATATATAGAGAGAGAGAGAGATAGAGATAGATAGATAGATAGATATAGATAGATATCGATAGATAGATATATATATATATATGTGTGTGTGTGTGTATATATATATATATATAGTGAATAAAGTACCCCTTTTGTAAAATATAGGGATATTATAAGTTACCGAGGAGTTTCATGACCATATAAAAACACGAGGCCGAAGGCCGAGTGTTTTTATACAGGTCATGGAACTTCGAGGTAACTTCTAATATCCTCATATTTTACAACTGGGGGTACTTTATTTATTATAATACACAAATTTCAATGAGTCATGTGACAGAAATGACATCAGAACTCACCGTTTATAACTGATGACATCAGAACTCACCGTTTATAAGGATATAATTTACAGGATATTCATGGCTTTTGTGTATTATATATATATATATATATGTTCTCACAAAACTGGAGCACTCATGCATGAAAAAACAGATGCCTGGGTGCAGTAATCAAAGATTATGTAGACCAAAAATACTATACAAAAACCGCACTCACAGGACTTTATACAGGTGCAAAAAAGATCTATTTATTTTTTACGACGTTTCGGCTTCTATTACTGAACCACTTGAGAAAGGCTTCAGTAATAGAAGCCGAAACGTCGTAAAAATAAATAGATCTTTTTTGCACCTGTATAAAGTCCTGTGAGTGCGGTTTTTGTATAGTATTTTTGGTATATATATATATGTGTATGTATATGTATGTGTGTATGTGTATATATATATATATATATATATATATATATATGTATATATGTATATATATGTGTATGTATATGTATGTGTATATATATGTATATATATATATATATATGTATGTGTGTATATATATATATATATATATGTATATATATATAGATGTATATGTATGTGTGTGTATATATATATATATATATATATATATATATATATATATATATATATATATATATATATATATATATATATATATATATATATATATATATATATATATATATATATATATATATATATATATATATATATATTAAGGGTGCTGAGAAGATCACTAAACAATTTTATATAACCTTATATCAGCAGGCATATACCATCTCTACTACCGCCCCATTTGGCCTTGTCCTACGATGACTCTTTAGAAAATCTCCTCTTTATAAATATGAAAATAAACCAGATCTATTCCCCCTGTAGAATCCACTGACAGCAAAGACACAAATCCTTAGGAGAGGAGGTATCTCCTGGAAGCTGCGATGCACGCAGAAACACTCGATCGATTCAGAGCGCGCAGCAGAACTGTCTGCTAGATCATGTGACCGGAGAGTTCTGCGTTACGGAATTCTGTTTGGCGCCGGTGCCAGCGTTCTGAATCTGGGAATGTGTTCCTGTACCTAAACCCACAGTTGTATGAAGATGAATTGAGTTGTTCAATAGGAAGAGGCGTGAAGAGCCAGTAAGCCGAAAAAAATCAATAAGAGATTATAATTTATGCATCTGGTAGGTAACGGCTGGGCACAGAAACTTTCTCTATATGAATATATATTGCTGGTAAAATCTTTTATTTTCAGCCTTTTGTACATTAACTATTCGTTTGATACATTTAAAGTGCCATACACAGGCCATACACGCATGCTGGCGTGACTAGGTATTACTGGGCGCCAGAGCAAGTTATTTTTTAGACCCCAAAATGTCTAGAGGTTGACCTGTGTTACCAATATTTATTGAAATTTTATATAAATTGGGGCCTCAACGGGCCCCCCTGCAGCCACAGGGTCTGCTTCCTCTGTAGTTACGCCCCTGTATACACGGGACAACAGCATACAGTATCTGGCGGCACAACAACTGGATGCAGTACAAGGTGCCATAAAGCAAGTTTGCCAATTGATGCCAAGTTGTTTGGGCTGTATGGTCAAAGCAAGCCAAACTGTCAGATCTGAACATTTATGGCCAACTTTGGTGGTGCTAGAGATCAGGCAGGGTGTAGGTGCATCACCCAATGTGGCCAGCCAGATATGCCTGGAGTAGGGTTGCCACCTTTTTGTTTGCCCAACTCCAGGCAGGGGGTGGGTGACATTGGGGGGGGCAGGGCAGATGACATCAGGGGGTGGGGCGGGTGACACCGGGGGAGAGCCAGGTGGTGGAGGCGGGTTGGGTGATGTACGGGGGGGGGACATCAAGGGGCAGGAATGCTGACGTGGCGATCAGCAATTGGCTGATCAGCATGCCATTAACATCAATGTCCAAATTAGGAAATCCGGACAGGCGGTTTTCACCAGGACAGCCCTTCCAAAAACTGGGCTGTCCAGGCAAAAACTAGGGATGCACCGAATCCAGGATTCAGTTCGGAATTCGGCATTTTTCACCAGGATTCGGATTCGGCCGAATCCTTGTGCATGGCCGAACCGAATCCTAATTTGAATATGCAAATTAGGGGCGGGAAGGAAAATAACGTGACTGTTTGTCACAAAACAAGGAAGTAAAAAATGTGTTCCCCTTCCCACCCCTAATTTACATATGCAAATTAGGATTCGGTTCGGCTGAATCTTTCACAAAGGATTCGGAGGTTCGGCCGAATCCAAAATAGTGGATTCGGTGCATCCATAGTGAAAACTGGACAGGTGGCAATCCTAGCCTGGTGATGTCCCTGACAGGGAGGGGACATGTGCAGCAGGATTTCCACCTGTCCAGTTTCTGCACATGCTGTCTGGTCCAAAACATGCGCGGATAGCAGATGTTTAAAAAAGCTCAGCAAACCACTCTGTGCTTGAACTGATTTGTTGCCTAAACTCATTCTGTGGGTTATTGGCCAACCGCAGCACCAATTATTTCCATAGTTATCCTTAGTATTTGAGTTTGAATACTAGACACGTCTAAGTGCAACCTTATCTAAATTCTTTTTTCTTTCATTTATTCTTGCAGTTATGTGATGATACTGAGAGCATTGTCACTTGCTGTTGATTTCTAGTGCTTATTGGATGTCAGAGGATGCTGGGAAATGTATTTCAACGGCTAAGGACTGCAGGTTGGACATCTCAGTAATGTCAGGGTATACCTACGTTTTCCCTTGCTCTCCCGTGCCTTTGCTGGTTGGTTAATATTATAGTGTGTGCCTTTATACAGTTTATTTAAGTGTGTGGGGTTTATGTTGCTTTAATCCCATTGCCTAGAGGCATTGCTCTGTAAATGCAGTGTTAGCCTCTGGCACAATGGCTTCCCTTCTGCAATCCCATAAGGGAGGATTTGTAATAAATTGGATGTCATTGCTCTGCGGCAGAGCATGTGGTGCAGGTTAATTAAACTTCATTGCACTGAGAGGATGCTCGCATTAAAGGGAAAGTCAGCTGATATGATATCTGATATGGTATTCTATATTAAAGGAGAAGGAAAGGCTAAAACTAAGTAAGCTTTATCAGAAAGGTCTATATCAATACACCATAGCATTTCTTTCCTTCTATTGTGTACACATGGGCTTCTGTATCAGACTTCCTGTTTTTATGATAAACCTCCAGGGTTAGGGCTTGAGCATGCTCAGTTTGATCCTCTCTCCCCCCTTCCTTTTCCCCCCACCCTCCTCCCCTCCCTGCTGTAATCTGAGCCCAGAGCTATGAGTCAGCAGGGAGAAACTCAAGCAGAAAGTGATGTCACAACAAGCTAATATGGCAGCTGTATCCTAAACAAACAGAGAGAGCTTCTAGAGCTGTTTACGGTAACGTATTCTGCAAATAGATATAGTGTTATAGCTTCCACTATTGTGCAGGTGACAAATTTTTCCGCATGCCCTGGCTCTAACACTTTTCCAAATCTTTTCCTTATGTCTTATCCAGGCTGCAGGACCATAAGGGCAGTTGCACATGGCAAGATTTGTTGCCTCTGGAGGCAACATCTGGCAATTTATCGATCGGTTGGACATACCGCCAGAGATTTCTATCCCCAGCAACGTATAGGCATTTTCTGGAGATTTTCCGCCTGCAGCCGCTTTTCAAAAATCACGGGTGACAAATCTTGCCGTGTGCCACTGCCATAAACCAATAGTCGCTCGTTTTTAATTTTTGTGTACAGCTTAAAGTCTGAATAAAGTAGATAGGCATACAAGTAGAAGTAAATAGTCATTATACTGCTAGTTTGAGAGGTGCTTTTTCAAAGTACTGTAAATATTAGGCTAGGTCCACACTAGGTGGATCTCGGCCTGCTGTTGTCCTGGTTTATGTTGCCAGAACCATTGTCTTCGAGTCAAGTCCAGGGTCGGACTGGGGGAGGCCCAGGGCTGCTGTCTCAGGGCCCTCTCCGGCTCCCCCTACTCCTGCTGCCAACCATTTCCCCCCCGCAGGTGCAAGCACCTGTTTTTTTTTTTAACGAGAGAGTGAGAGGTTGGGGACAGGAACACTGGATTTGGGCATGGAGCGGGTCTGGGCCGGCGGGGCCCACCTGTTTTTTTCCCAGTGTCCCGCTAGCCCAGTCCGACCCTGGTCAGATGTGGCAGATATCACCTGAAATGTGAACTCTACATTTTTTATTTGCTGAAATCTGCCGCAGAGCATGTCTCCAGGTGCAGGCAGAACAGCAGAAGAACATCAGCAGTAGAGTGGATTCTTGGTCAGCGTTTCTCCGCAGGCCAAGTTCTGCATTTATTCATGTGGCCATAGCCTTAGCCTAGGGCCACACAAATGTGGATCTCGGCCTGTAGGAACATAAATCAGGACAGCAGCAGCGGAGGACTAAATTCTTGGCGTGCGTTTCTCTACAGGCCAAGATCTCTTTAGTCCGACCCTAGCCCTAAATATTTGGTTCCAGGCACATATTTGTGGAAAGGCCATGTCATTTCTAAACTGGATAGGGGTTGAAATATTTAAAGTGATTTCAAATTCTCTGGCCCTCCCTGTGCCCAATCCAGCTTTATTTGGGGTAGCAGCAGTAGGCAGTTGACACAAGCAGGGATGGTTGGGGAGTGAAGGTGTAAGAGCTGGGGGTTGAAGTCCAAGTACTGTAAATATTAGGCTAGGTCCACACTAGGGGAACACACTTAATAATCATCTCTGGCTCCTATGGAATAAAAGCTTTTGGCATTGCCTCCGCTGCTAGAATACATATCCAAAGCTGTCCCCCTCCACCCATTCAGCCTGAAAGGGACATGGTTTAGGTCCATACATGGGCTCTTTAACTACCAACTTGGTCAAGAGTGGCAGTTGGCAGCCAATATCTGCCAGTGTATGGCCAGCTTCACAGACCAATAGATTGAAGCTGGATGAATGAAAATTGCTAAAGGACATAATGTACCCCCTGTTGTACAAAATAAGGATATTAGGTTCCATTGCCTTATAAAGACACAAGGCCATTGGCTAATATATAGCTCGCGGGTTTCGTGTATTCCGCTATGCTCTAATTTGAACAACGTGATTAATGCTGTGCTGGTATTTGCCGTATTATCAAGCTCTTAAGTGTATTTATTTATAAATAAATCCGTGGGTGTCTGAGCACTTGCTTGAACATTTGTGTAGTTCCTTTAGCTGAGTCTGTATATTGTTATTTTGTGTCTATGCACAATAGCCATACTTACAGTTTTATATGCTGCGGATATGTATGAACATCATGAGAAATGACTGCTCTGAATGCTGAGTGTACAATTTTCTCTGCTGAGAGTCGCTCCAGTGTCCTGACTAAGTGGCATGTAAAGGTTTGCTATTGGCTAGCAGGGAAACAACAGCAGAACATTGTTACCCTGATGTAACTGTGATATTGCTAGGGCATCATAGGGCTCATTTATAAACACTGGGTATTTACAAACATTAGCAGTAGCCATGATTACTCTGCCGAGGTTACGTCATGTGCAGACTAATGAAAAGTGCCCTCTAATGACAGTTAGAGGTCCAGGGTGCAAAAGCAGGGGAACCAGATACACCAGCCACTACGGTGTTGTTTATAGGGCCCAAACTGATATTGCCAATATATATTTATAAAATAGGGCATCTTCACAATGGATTGGGGGAGAGTGGGGAACACAAAAATCATTTTACTGTGAGTTCCTAGGTTGCTGTAGTTATTTTAATGAAATATTTGTTCTGGGTACAGTACCTTTATTTAATATTCGGTAGAAATTGTTGGGTGGATGCCAATTAGGGATGCACTGGATCCACTATTTTGGGGTTTGCCAAACCCTTAATCTATCGTGAAGGGTTCGGCTGAATCCTGAACATAATCCAAACCCTAATTTGCATGCATGCGGGAATAAAATTGCAATTTAAAGGGGTTGTTCAACTTTGAGTTAACTTTCAGTATGATGTAGAGAGTGATATTCTGCAACAATTTGCAATTGGTTTTCCCTTTTTTATAATTTGTGTTTTTTGAGTTATTTAGCTTTTTATTCAGCAGCTCCCCGGTTTGCGATTTCAGCAATCTGGTTGTTAGGGTCCAAATTACCTTAGCAACCATGCAATGATTTGAATAAGAGACTGCAATATGAAGGAGAGGTCTGAATAGAAAGATGAGTAATAAAAAGTAGCAACAACAATATATTAGTAGCCTTACAGAGCATTTGATTTTAGATGGGGTCAGTGACCTCCATTTTAAAGCTCGAGAAAGTCGGCAGAAGAAGGCAAATCATTTAAAAACTATAATGAAGAAAAATGAAGACCAATTGAAAAGTTGCTCAGAATAATCCATTCAATAACATACTAAAAATTCACATGAAGGTGAACCACCCCTTTAAGGATTCGGATTCTGTCTGGCCTGGTGCTTGGATTTGGCCGAATCCTGCTGAAATGAATGAATGAAATCTTGGATGAATCCCGAACAGAATGCTGCAATGTGCCACTCAACTTGTCCTCCATCTGGGCAGGTTAAAGGGATCCTGTCATCGGAAAACATGTTTTTTTCAAAACACATCAGTTAATAGTGCTGCTCCAGCAGAATTCTGCACTGAAATCCATTGCTCAAAAGAGCAAACAGATTTTTTTATATTCAATTTTGAAATATGACATGGAGCTAGACATTTTGTCAATTTCCCAGCTGCCCCCAGTCATGTGACTTGTGCCTGCACTCTGGGAGAGAAATGCTTTCTGGCAGGGTACTGTTTTCCTTCTCAATGTAACTGAATGTGGGACATGGGCTTTTACTACTGAGTACTGTTCTTAGATCTACCAGGCAGTTGTTATCTTGTATTAGGGAGCTGTTATCTGGTTACCTTCCAATTGTTCTTTTGTTTGGCTGCTGGGAGGAAAAAGGGAGGGGGGGTGATATCACTCCAACTTGCAGTACAGCAGTAAAGAGTTATTGAAGTTTATCAGAGCACAAGTCACATGACTTTGGGCAGCTGGGAAATTGACAATATGTCTAGCCCCATGTCAGATTTTCAAAATTGAATATAAAAAATCTGTTTGCTCTTTTGAGAAATGGATTTCAGTGCAGAATTCTGCTGGAGCAGCACTATTAACTAATTCATTTTGGATCAATCAACTGATTCATTTTGAAAAACATTTTTTTTCCCATGACAGTATCTCTTTAAATCTGCATTCAATCTGTATTCACCTTATTAGAGAACTAGAGGAGGCACTAGAGCGGTGTTAAAGTGCACCGAGGTGTTGGGAGTTGCAGCCGATTATGTCACAAATAAGCTTTTGAAATTGCATAGGGTTGGAATTAAGAAGGAAGCTACTAACACCCTATAAGTGTTAGTATAAACAGTTTGCTGAGCAGATATAAGTTATGGTGTGAACAATAAGCAGGGCTGGTCTTAACAACTGAAGGGGCCTAATTGGGGCAACTTTGGCGGGGTCCCCCAGATTTAAAGAGCCAGTAACATTTTCTAGTAGACTTTATTTATGAAGATCCAAATTACAAAAAGATCCGTTATCTGGAAAACCGCAGGATATTTTAAATTCTCTGCCTGTCAGTGTGCACACACAGAGGGGCATATTTATTAAAGAGCGAAGTTAAAGATCATTTGAATGGAGAGTGGTGGAATGTCACTCTAGTGGACTGTCGTGATCTCTAACTTCGCTCTTTAATAAATATGGCCCGGAGAATTTAGCCCTACTGTTCCTATATTATTCCGTATCTCTTTGGGGATCTCCACACACAAACTTTTGATAATTAATAGGGAGCGCATTGCCAACCATATGTTTTCTTTATAATCTAAAGGCAATGTGCGCCTTATCCGAAATAACCGTGATTATTAATAGATGAAATCTGCAGCAAAGTTGGAGGATTTTTACCAATAAGAACGCACCGCCAATTTGTCATCACGACTCATTCTGCTTATCAAGCAAACTAGGAATTAAGTGTTAATTACAGAACACTTCTACTGCGATAAACATCCAGCAGCCAATGGAAATAGAGAGATTTCAGGAATTATTCCATGCTCACTTGCCACTAAGCAATTCTGTTACTTGCTCGAAAGATATACAGGTATGGGATCCAATATCTGGAAACCTGTTATCCAGAAAGCTCCGAATTACAGAAAGGCCGTCTCCCATAGACTCCATTTCATCCAAATAATTCGAATTTTTAAAAATGATTTCCTTTTTCTCTGTAATAATAAAACAGTAGCTTGTACTTGATCCCAACTAAGATATAATTAATCCTTATTGGAGGCAAAACCAGCCTATTGGGTTTATTTAATGTTTAAATGAATTTCTAGTAGACTTAAGGCATGAAGAAAATTACAGAAAGATCCGTTATCCAGAAAACCCCAGGTCCCGAGCATTCTGGATAACATGTCCCATACATGTACCATAAAAATGTTGCTATTTTTAAAAAAAAATTAACTTTAAAATGAGTAAATAACGGGTTTGTTTCTAGTTTGGCTCTATGTCGTGGTGCTGCAGTAGGACTATGATATTTAAAGGAGTTAATATCTAAAAAACACTCCCCCTCCCTTTTTTTAATTGATTGAGCCTATTGGGTTTATATAACCTTTACCTGGTTTTCTAGTAGACTTAAGGTGTGACGATCCAAATTACGGAGAGATCCGTTATCAGGAAAACCCCAGGTCCAGAGCATTTTAAATAACATGTCTCATACCTGTATAGTATTACCCAGTATGGCATCTAATTTCCATTTATAGGGGCAGCAGTGTTGTGGGGAGGGCAGATGATCCAGTTACAAGGTATAGCACTAATATAACCTGTTTGTCTGTTATTCAGTCGATTGACAAGTAAATGTTAATAAGCAGTAAAGGTCAGGAAGGCGCCTGCTAAACTCAGCTCCAGGCTGCTGAACTGGACTGCCATACTGCACTAGCAACCTTTGTTTACTATGAGCTGCTTCTCTGCACTATTTAGCTTTTTTTTTTTTTTTATATTTAGAAACGTAAGATATAAATAATATCCCATAAACCATTCTGTCTAATGCCCTAACGCAGGCAATCAATATGTCATTTAAGCCATTAACATATCCTTGAGAATATCTATCTCCTCACGAATATCTCTGTCTCTGGCGAGCGTCAGGGCTGAATTCAGACGTCAATATTTGGAATCTTTAACATCTGAATTAGTGAAAATATCCATGTGTGCGTCTTTGTGCCCGAGGAGCAGAAAAACGTTTGCTTTATATTTCTTTTTTTAAATTATTGTTATTTTCTGTTGCATCTTTATTTTGGGTAGAGCAGCAGTCTGGGGATGCTTTATGGCGTCCATTAAAAGAACAATAGGCCCTGTTTATGGGAAGTGATTAAGATTGGTGTATTTACCATTAAACAAGACATAAAATGTGAAGGTGTAGTTGCTATTATTACTTTTTATGATTTCCATTCCTTCCCTGGACTTTTCCCTGGCTTTAATGGCAACTTTAAGCTACACTTGTTACTTTCCATCGTATGACCAAAGCCCAAATAGCATTGTGCAATAATGATGTGCGGGCCGACGGGTTTGGGTCGACCTCCCAGTGCTCCTCGTGGGTGGGGTGCGGGTTGAGCTCTTCTCCTGCTCTCCCCGCCCCCGCCACCTTCAAATGTCGGAATCCGACTTCCGGGTTCGGGTTTTTATAGTGTTGCGTCTGCTCACGGGTCTATAAAAGGAACCCCAGAAGCGGGTGCAAGAATTGCTGCTGCTGTTTTACATTGCTTCAGACCGTTGTAAGTAAGTTCACAGCAGAAGTCAAGAAAAAATGCATAAAATATTACACTGGGTTTTTTTTGACACGCAAAGCCTGGTACAAAAATGTACTGACTCTGACTCCTATTAACTTTGAATACAAGCATTAAAAAATTAAAGTGTTTTAAGTAATTAAAATAAGATATACATTGCCCTGCACTGGTAAAACTGGTGTGTTTGCTTCAGTAACACTACTATAGTTGATATAAACAAGCTGCTGTGTAGCCATGGGGGCAGCCATTCACGAACAGGATACACAGTAGACAACAGATAAGTACTACTATAGTTTATATAAACAAGCTGCTGTGTAGCCATGGGGGCAGCCATTCAGTCTGAAAAAAGGAGAAAATGCACAGGTTAACGAGTAGATAACTGAAAAGTTCCCTTGTATTATACAGAGCTTATCCGCTATCTGTTGTGTAAACCTGAGCTGTTTCTCTGAATGGCTGCCCCCATGGCTACACAGTAGCTTATTTATCTAAACAATAGTAGTGTTTCTGATACCAACAAAAATGTTTTTACCAGCAGTACATTATAAATTAATTACTTTGAAAATCTTTCATTTTTTGGTGTTGCTGTTCCTTTAACGTGGAAAATACATTTTTATATTAAAGGAACATTAACGCCAGAATATGAAAGTGTTTTAAAGTAATTAACATATAATATACTTTTAACCTGCACTGTGTTTGCACAGGTTACATAACAAACAACAAATAGAACACCATTGTATTGGACAGGGCTCGTCTGTTATGTAGTATGGAACCTGTGCCTTTTCTCCTTTTTTTTCCAGCTTGAAGAGCAGCCCCATGGCTACACAGCAGCTTGTTTATATCAACTATAGTAGTACTTATCTGTTATCTACTGTGTATCCTGTGCTTGAATGGCTGCCCCCATGGCTACACAGCAGCTTGTTTATATAAACTATAGTAGTACTTATCTGTTATCTACTGTGTATCCTGTGCTTGAATGGCTGCCCCCATGGCTACACAGCAGCTTGTTTATATAAACTATAGTAGTACTTATCTGTTATCTACTGTGTATCCTGTGCTTGAATGGCTGCCCCCATGGCTACACAGCAGCTTGTTTATATAAACTATAGTAGTACTTATCTGTTGTCTACTGTGTATCCTGTTCGTGAATGGCTGCCCCCATGGCTACACAGCAGCTTGTTTATATCAACTATATTAGTGTTTCTGAAGCAAACACATCAGTTTTACCAGTGCACAGTTTATCATGATATTCTAATTACTTTGAGACACTTTTAGTTTTTGGGGTTACTGTAGGGTTGCCATCTGCCCAGTTTTGAAGGGCTGCCCGGGTCCAAATTAGGAAAAACCGGGCAGGATTTCCTTTGATTGACACGGCGACCGTCCAATCGATGATAGCCGCGCCATAGTCCTGCCCCATATGTAGGTATGACACCTGGCCTGTACTTTACCGGCCTGGCTGGTAAAAAATTTGCTTGATGCCAATGTTATTTATAGGGAAAATCCATAAAAAATATAGGAAGGCCGGTATTTTTTTCGGAAAAGGTGACAACCCTACCCATACGTCATGGCCCCTGCCACGTCACTGCCCTGCCTTCATTGCATCACGGCACCACCCCCTGCCCGGATTCCACCCGGCAAAAAGGTGGCAACCCTATGTTAATGTTCCTTTAAAAACATCGGGGATGAGAAGTAGGAGTCGAAGGATTTATGTACCGACTCCACAGCCCTGGTGGAGAATTATCCTTTGTTTTTTTTACACCATATAATAAATCTGCCCCTTGGTGTGAGAGTGCAGTGCAGGTGTGCTCACTTAGGTTCCGCAGAGCCTCAGAGGAGCGACTGGGGGCGGATGTGTAAAACTCATGTACAGATTGGAAGTAATTAGCAAGTGAACATAATGCAGCTACATCAGACTGCCAAAAAAAAGCCATCTCCCAATTTAGCAGGCTATGCGGCATTTTGAGAGGAGTCAGCTTGATTAGATGTAATCCACTAGAACTCCTTTCCCTTTGGCTGCTTCAGACTATTCTTAACCTTTGTTTTCTTCCGCCGCTAATATAGTTCAATGGATAAGCCTCTCTGACTTATACGTGACAGTAACTGGCCAGGCACCGGAATGTTTGTCAGTCCATTGTCTGTAGCACAGTAAGCCCCAATTACATTGAGACAAATCTTTTAGCCTTTTAGATCATGGTATATAAAGGACAAGGTAATAGAAAGCATGGACATTAAAGGGGTATATAAGGAAGCTTACCGCTTTCCATGTGGGGTCCGGGTGCTCAAGCTCCAAGCCCTCAGCAGGGGGAGAAAATGCATACAAAACCTGAAAAATAGAGCTGGCACTACTCCGACACCCCAAAAATATGATCAAATTAAGTAAAGTCCAGGAGTCTCGAAATATTTGTAAAGTAGTACAAAAAAGCTTTATTTACATCTTGTATAAAAAATAAAAGCCTGACGCGTTTCGTGTCACCAGCCTATGATTAAGTGTCCTGTGGGGACACAAAACGCGTCAGGCTTTTATTTTTTATACAAGATGTAAATAAAGCTTTTGTGTACTACTTTACAAATATTTCGAGACTCCTGGACTTTACCTAATTTGATCATATTTTTGGGGTGTCGGAGTAGTGCCAGCTCTATATTTCAGGTTTTAGATCAGGGTATTGCACTGTCCAGCTTGTGTATCTTCCCCTGGATCTGTGCTGGCGAATGCATAACAGAAAGACGACAGCTGATGGTATAGTCAAACCACTGTATTATAAAACATGTACAGGTATGGGACCTGTTATCCAGAATGCTCGGGACCTGTCTTTTTCTGGATAACTAAACTTTCCGAATTTGTATCTCCATACAGTAAAGCTGGCCATAGACGCAAAGATCTGATCGTACGAATCAAGGATTCGTACAATTTTCGGACCGTGTGTGGAGAGTCCCGACATTTTTCGTCCCACAGAGATCGGTCGTTTGGTCGATCGGACAGGTTAAAAGATTTCTGTCGGCTGCCGAGTGTATTGCTGATCATACGATTTTCAGTGGGAGACTGTCACTAGCTTTGGTTGGATATAGATATCGTACGATTGCTGTCAGGGGCAGAACATCAGCTGATCTGTTCTTTTACTACTTTATTTGATCAGAATGGTTAGTGGCAGGTCGGGAGATGGGGAAGTCCGATCTTATCGAACGATCGGATCTTTGCATCTATGGCCAGCTTTAGTCTACATTTAAACATTAATTTAATCTAATCGGCTGGTTTTGCTTCCAAGAAGGATAAATTATATCTTTGTTGGGATCAAGTACAAGCTACTGTTTTATTATTACAGATAAAATGGAGTCTATGGGAGACAGCCATTCCTTAATTCGGAGCTTTCTGAATAACAGGTTTCCCGATAACGGACCCCATACCTTTACTGAATATATAGGATCCTTTATCCAGAAACCCCTTCTCCAGAAAGCACCGAATTACGGAAAAGCTATCTCTCATAGGGGCAAATTCACTAAGCGCCGAACGCTAGCGTTACTTCGCTAGCGTTTGGCATTTTCGTTACTGCGCAAATTCACTAACGAATGCTGGCGTAGATTCGCTAGTGTTACTTCGCACCCTTACGCCTGGCGAATTTTCGCTACGGACGTAACTACGCAAATACACTAACGCGCGCAGTGTACTGAACACTACCTTTTACGCTAGACTTCCTTCGCCACCTCAGACCAGGCGAAGCACAATAGAGTAGATAGGGATTGCTTCAAAAAAGTCAAAAAATTTTCTAAGTCCCAAAAAACGCTGGCGTGTTTTCTACATTATGGGTGATAGGCTGAAAAAGATCGAAAAAATTTTTGGGGCTCCCCTCCTTCCCCCCTACATTTCCTGACTCATGGCAACTTACCTATACAGTGGGCACATGTGTAGGGCAAAATAAAATTTTTATTTTATGTTTTGAAGGTTTTCTAGGCATTTGTAGTGCTGATACGTATTCCTCCATTGAAATTTGAATTTGGCGCCGTATGCAAATTAACCATCGCTAGCGTAACTTCGCTTCGCTTAGCGAATCAACGCTAGCGCAACTTCGCAACCTTACGCTACCCCTGAGCGCAACTTCGGATTTTAGTGAATTTGCGAAGCGCTGGCGAAACTACGCGTGGCGAAGTGCGGCGAAGTTACAGCTGGCGCAACTACGAATCTTAGTGAATTTGCCCCATAGACTACATTATATAGTGAATAAAGTACCCCCTCTTGGAAAATAAAAGTATATTGTAAGTTAAGGTGGCCATACACTGAGAGATCCGCTCGTTTGGCGATGTCGCCAAACGAGCGGATCTCTCCCCGATATGCCCACCTTGAGGTGGGCAATATCGGGCTGATCCGATTGTGGGCCCTAGGGCCCAACGATCGGATTCTAACGCATGGGAAACAGGGGTCGGATTGCGGGACCGCATCAACGAACAGATGCGGCCGCGATCAGACTGGATTTTTCGTCCCATCCGATCGAGATCTGGCCGACTTTCGGAAACCTTAGATTCATTTACCTTCTTTGGGGGGAAAATATTTGGTTTTTATGCGTGAAGATGCAGACACACACATGCATGTGAAGACAGACGCACACATAGCATGCAGACAGACACACACACACATACTGTAGCATGCAGACAGACACACACACACATACTGTAGCATGCAGACAGACACACACACACATACTGTAGCATGCAGACAGACACACACACTCAGGTGCATAACTACAGGTGAAGCAGACCCTGCGGCTGCAGAAGGGCCAGGAGGTATAGGGGACCGAGGCCCTAATTCATATTTTAATTAATATTGGTAAAACAGGTCAACCTCTAGACATTTTGGGGCCTAAAAAATAATTTGCTGTGGGGACGAGTAATATGTAGTTACGCCACTGCACACACAGACATGCATTTTTGAAGTGCTCTGGGTCACATTTGTCTTTTATTAAAAAAACTGTATTATATTTAGGGTCGAGCTATACTATAAAACTAGGGTTGCCACCTGCTGCTATTATACATTGCTGGTAAATCGAGTAATCTATCTGCCCCTGGTCTCCCTCTACGCACTCCGTATCTTCACAATCCATCCCCTTTATGTCACAGTTCTGACCCCTTTTACATCACGGTTCCACCCGTTTTTCCCCTCTTTTTTTCAATAGAATGATGAGTAAGTCAGAGGATTCGCTCTTTAATACCATGGGACCCATTAAATCAGAACAACAATGTAGTAATATACAGAGATATAATACACCTGAGCCTGGAAATTATATCCTTATAAACGGTGTGCTTAGTGATGTCATCGGATGTAATCGGAGATTAGTGATGTCATTTCTATCCCATCACTCACTGAAAATAAAGTACCTCCTGTTGCAAAATATGAGGATATTAGAAGTCACCTCGGAGTTCCGTGACCTGTATAAAAACCCTCCGCCTTCAGCTTGTGCTTTTATATGGCCATAGAACTCCTCGGTAACTTATAATATCCTTATAATTTACAAGAGGGGGTACTTTATTCACTATATACAAAGTAACTGAGTTTTGTGCATTGATTTTCATTCTTCATTAATGAAGTGAAATAATGATTTAGAAGAGGGTTTGAATGTTCCATTGACCTGGGTTTGCAGATATTGTTGGTTGACAGTAGATAACAGGCAGATATCTGATACAGGTATAGGATCCCTTATCCGGAAACCCAATATCCAGAAAGCGCTGAATTACGGAATGGCTATCTCCCATAGTCTCCATTTTATCCAAATAATCCAAATTTTTAAAAATGATTTCCTTTTTCTCTGTAATAATAAAACAGTAGCTTGTACTTGATCCCAACTAAGATATAATTAATCCTTATTGGAAGCAAAACCAGCCTATTGGGTTTATTTAATGTTTAAATTAATTTCTAGTAGACTTAAGGCATGAAGACCCAAATTACAGAAAGATCCATTATCCAGAAAACCCCAGGACCCGAGCATTCTGGATAACATGTCCCATACATGTACCATAAAAATGTTGCTATTTTTTAAAAAAAATTCCTTAAATTAACTTTAAAATGAGTAAATAACGGGCTTGTTTCTAGTTTGGCTCTATGTCGTGGTGCTGCAGTAGGACTATGATATTTAAAGGAGTTAATATCCAAAAAAACACTCCCCCTCCCTTTTTTTAATTGATTGCGCCTCTTTAATGCAAGCTTCTATTGACTTAGTGATACCAAAACGCTGACATTTGCTTTATCATAGCGAGGCCGGTACAGAGTGGCATTACAGCAGGCAGCAAGCGGGCAGAGTTACTGAAATCGAATTGTGTTGTGTTCTCAACAAAGCGAGTTCCGTAGCACCACATCACTGCGACATCCATAAATAATCACTTAATTTCTCCGGCAAGAGGAGCAGGTTGGGTGGGGGGGGGATAACATTCACACTGTGCGGCCGGTTGGGCGTTTATTTTTTTTCTATAAATGATGAGAAAGCTGCCACTTAATAGAATTCTCTTTTTCTCCTCATAGTAATTATCATCATGGTTTGTATGCGGAGAGCTGTAATGAACCCTCTGGGGGCAGTGCCCATAGGCACCCGGTGAGCGGCTAATGATTTTCTCTTCTCCTGACCTCCTGTTTGGAAATGCAGCCTTCCCATACAGATTAAGCCTTGATGGACAGAGGTCTTGTTCAGGGCTCGCTCGTACAGCGAAGGGACTTGATAAGAAATGTTTTGTGGGTCAGGATTTTGTTAGGTCTCTAATGTACTTTTTCTGCCAGCGGCTAAAGTCGGAGGCTTAGCAACTTTTTTTAGCTCCACAGCGAAAGCAATTCCCCCTCCCTTTAAGACACAATTTTTTGACTTCTTTCTCTTTTTTTCTTTCTTTCTTTCTTTCTTTCTTTCTTTCTTTCTTTCTTTCTTTCTTTCTTTCTTTCTTTCTTTCTTTCTTTCTTTCCTTCCTTCCTTCCTTCCTTCCTTCCTTCCTTCCTTCCTTCCTTCCTTCCTTCCTTCCTTCCTTCCTTTCTTTCTTTCTTTCCTTCCTTCGTTTCTTTCCTTCTTTCTTTCCTTCCTTCTTTTCTTTCTTTCCTTCTTTTCTTTCTTTCTTTCCTTCCTTTCTTTCTTTCCTTCTTTTCTTTCCTTCCTTCCTTTCTTTCTTTCTTTCTTTCTTTCTTTCCTCCCTCTTTCTTTCTTTCCTTCCTTCCTTCCTTCCTTCCTTCCTTTTTTCTTTTCTTTCCTTCTTCGGATCCAGATTGCCTACAATTCAGATTTTTAATTTTCAAAATTAACTTTGCACCCAAGTCTGATAAACTGCCATGCAACAGCTGTTGTTATTTATGCATGTGTATGAGCTAATGGCAGCAAGTAATTATTAGTATTCAGGTAATCAATAATCACCCTAGCCTTCTAGAACGGTGATACCTGGTGCACAGCAATGGAGGAATCCGTGTCCCTACTTCCAACAGATCCAAGAAAATTCACTGGCACACAGGTGATGCTAGCAGGATAAACCTTGCTAATTTATTAAGTGTATTGCAGCATGATGCAGCAATACACTTAATAAATTAGCAAGGTTTATTCTGCTAGCATCACCTGAATTTTCTTGGATCAGCAAGTAATTATTAGCAATTGATCAGTGTATATTAATTTTGGACATTTATTATCAGTTGGCAATCTTTTCAGTCTATTCAATAGGAATGTACAAGAATGGGACCTGTTATCCAGAATGCTCAGGCCTGGGGTATCTTTCTGTAATTTGGATCTTCATAATTTTTAAAAATTTGGATTATTTGGATAAAATGGAATCAACGGGAGATGGCCATTCCTTAATTCAACGCTTTCTGGATAACGGGTTTCCGGATAACGGCTCCCATACCTGTATTTATATATGTATTAGACATTCTAATGGACGCTAGTCTCATCTCACCCACCAGGCAGTTTAGTGGCTGTATTTCACATAACCCCGCTCTCTGGGTGGGAATAGAAATTAGAGCTCATTTACTATGGGAGAGGTGCTGAATAAAAAGCTCAATAACCCATAAAACCACCAATAATGAAAAATTGAAAACAAATGTAAATTGTCTCAGAATACCACTCTCTACCTCAAACTAAACGTTAATTTCAAGGTGAACAACCATTTAAATGATCTTTTACTGTATAATACTGTCATGTTTCTGTGGCTTTTCATAGACATAAAAAAGAAAATAAACATATGAACTGTGTGTAACTATATTCAAGCATACTGTATATCATGTCTAAGATTCTTTTTTTTTTTGCCTTGGATTCTACTAAGTATTTTATGTTTTTCTTTTCTGAAGCCTCTAAGGTCAAGATTTTATATTTGGTACATTTGCTTCTCCGTACCAAGTCCCTGTCCATAATTAGGGGTCAAGTAGAATGCGCAGTCCTTAATGTATTCTGAGCACAGAGTGCGTTTCTGTGGGGAAGTGCATCATTAAGGTTACTTCCCGGCGTTCGTCCTTCTGCGCGGCATGTGCATTAATTAGAGATCAGGCCTGTTTAACCACGGCACAATTAATTCAGAGAAATTGACGAGCAGTTGAACCCAATTACCTTTGTATTTCTTTGTGTATGGGAAAAGCAATCCACCTTCCTAAAGCTTGTCAACTGTGTTATTGTAAAATAAATACAGTCTTCATGTGCTTTGAAATGGTGCGGCCATGGTCTGTGCCGACTAGGAATGCACCGAATCCAGGATTCGGTTAAAGATTCTGCCTTTTTCAGCAGGATTCGGGCGAATCCTTCTGCCCGGCCGAACCGAATCTGAATGCTAATTGGTATATGCAATTAGGAGTGGGTATATGCGGGTATATGTGGGTATATGCATTAAAAATGTTTTCCCCTTCCCACCCCTAATTTGCATATGCAAATTAGGATTTCGTTTGGTATTCGGCCGAATCTTTCACAAAGGATTCGGGGGTTCGGCCGAATCCAAAATAGTGTATTCGGTGCATCCCTAGTGCCGACGTTTTACTCAATAATCTGGATCAAGCTATTAAATATTTATCAATCTGGTGGTGGGTGATCACTGAGGGACTTGCACCCATTTGTTTATTTGCTAATGATAGAGTCCTGCAGTGGGTTGGGTACTCGCGGGTTACCCGCAAAAAAAATCGGGCACCCTGCGGAATGAGGGGAGGATTTTCAGGTGCGGGTATAGCCGTGGGTCTCGTCTTAATTTCTTATTTTATGTAATATTGTCTGAATTTTACTCCTTTTTAACGTTTTACAAAACTTGTTTCTGTCCTGCCCACTTTTGATGACATCACTTCCAGTTTGCAGCAACATTACTTCCTGTTTGATGGTGGTTGGCGGGTTGCGGATAAGGCAGTTGCGGGTTGGGTAGCGGATCAAAGTGGGTAAATATGCAGGTTGCGGTCACGGGCTGCAGGTTTGGGTCGGCTCCAGGTCTTAGAAATTGGTTCCACGCAGGACTCTAGCTAATGACCACTATGCCCACATGTCTCAACTACTAAGGACAACTTGATGAAACCCTCTTATATTTATTTGAAGGAGCAGTAATGAAAGTATACTTAAAGGGGTGGTTCACCTTTAATCTAACTTTTAGTATGTTATAGACTGGCAATTCTAAGCAACTTTTGAACTGGTCTTCATTATTTTATTTTTTTATAGTTTTATAATTATTTGCCTTTTTCTTCTGACTCTTTCCAGCTTTCAAATGGGCATCGCTGATCCCACCTAAAAAAAAACAAAGGCTCTGTAAGGCTACAAATGTATTGTTATTGCTACTTTTTATTACTCATCTTTCAGGCCCCCTCCTATTCATATTCCAGTCTTTTATTCAAAGCAATGAATGGTTGCTAGGGGAATTTGAAGGGATGCACTGAATCCACGATTCAGTTTGGGATTTGACTGGATCCTTCTGCCCGGCCGAACCGAATCCAAATACTAATTTGCATATGCAAATTAGGGATGGGGAGGGAAATCGCGTGACTTTTTTTTCACAAAACTAGTAAGTAAAAAATGTTGTCCTCTTCCCAATCCTAATTTGTATTTGTGAATTAGGGTTCAGATTCGGTTCAGTATTCTGCCGAATCTTTCGCGATGGATTCGGGGGTTGGGCCGAATCAAAGATAGTGGATTCGGTGCCTCCCTGCTAATTTGTCCCCTAGCAACCAGAGTGCTTAAATTGTAAATTGATGAGCTGCTGAATCAAAAGCTAAATCATTTAAAAACCGTAAATAATGAAAAAAATGACAACCAATTGCAAATTGTTTCAGGATATCACTCTACATCATAGTAAAAGTTAACACAGGGCCGAAACTAGGGGTAGACAGAGTAGGCACGTGCCTAGGGCGCAAAGCTGGGGGGGGCGCTCTGTCACCTACCCCGTGTCTGGTCCCGTCTCTCCCAGGCTGCCGAGTGTAACTTTCACGAAAATGCGCTTCTGCGCATGCACCATTGCACCATTTTGCGCAGTTTTGCGCGCACTGAGCCGGCGCCGTGGTCCGCCAGGTTGCCTAGGGCGTCTGGCCGAGTTGGCCCGGCTCTGAGTTAACATAAAGGTGAACAACCCCTTTAAGCAATGAAAATATAATGTACAGTTGCACGGCACTGGTAAAACTGGTGTGTAGTGATGGGCGAATAAATTTGCCTGTAATAAATACGCGACAAATCTCTGCATTTTGCCGCCGTCTAATAAATTCGAGAATCTTCCGCCAAAATTTGCCGGTTTCAATTTCCACAATTTTTTGGTGAAAATCGGAATAGAAACGGGAGAAATTCGGCCAATAACTACTGGTGTGTTTGTTTCAATAATACAATTATAGTTCATATAAACAAACTACTGTGTAGCCATGGGGGCAGTCATTCAAAGCTGAAAAAAGGAGAAAAGGCACAGGATGCATGGCGGATAACAGATAAGTTCTGTAGTATACAATGGGATTCTTCAGAACGTATCCGTTATCTACTGTGTATCCTGTGCATGGCTGCCCTCATGGCTACACAGCAGCTCTTTTAAATAAACTATAGTAGTACTTATCTGTTATCTACTGTGTATCCTGTGCTTGAATGGCTGCCCCCATGGCTACACAGCAGCTTGTTTATATAAACTATAGTAGTACTTATCTGTTATCTACTGTGTATCCTGTGCTTGAATGGCTGCCCTCATGGCTACACAGCAGCTTGTTTATATAAACTATAGTAGTACTTATCTGTTATCTACTGTGTATCCTGTGCTTGAATGGCTGCCCCCATGGCTACACAGCAGCTTGTTTATATAAACTATAGTAGTACTTATCTGTAATCTACTGTGTATCCTGTGCTTGAATGGCTGCCCTCATGGCTACACAGCAGCTTTTTTAAATAAACTATAGTAGTACTTATCTGTTATCTACTGTGTGTCCCGTGCTTGAATGGCTGCCCCCATGGCTACACAGCAGCTTGTTTATATAAACTATAGTAGTACTTATCTGTTATCTACTGTGTATCCTGTGCTTGAATGGCTGCCCCCATGGCTATACAGCAGCTTGTTTATATAAACTATAGTAGTACTCATCTGTTATCTACTGTGTATCCTGTGCTTGAATGGCTGCCTCCATGGCTACACAGCAGCTTGTTTATATAAACTATAGTGGTACCTATCTGTTATCTACTGTGTGTCCTGTGCTTGAATGGCTGCCCCCATGGCTACACAGCAGCTTGTTTATATAAATTATATTAGTTTTTCTGAAGCAAACACACCAGTTTCACCAGTGTAGGACACTGGTACATTATATTGTCTTTCCTTTAAACACTTTAATTTTTTTGATGTTGCTGTTCCTTTAATGACGAAGTATGGCTTCCCACTAAGAATATTGATCTCCAGGTTGCTACTCATATTCATTTTCCCTTTTCCCATCCCTGAAATCATTATTCCTGCAGCAGTTTGTCTTCAGTGTCCTCCAGAGATGTCCATTCCCAATGTTGTCAATGTTTTCCTTGTCAAACCCGTGAAGCTCAATTAATTTCCCACTAATCTACAATCTCCTGCTCCTGTCATGTTGGATGGCCAGCAAGAGTTCGATGGGGAAATAATTATTGATTCACTGATGGGGCTTTGGACCAGAAGAATGTCATCACACTACCCTAAAATGTAATGATACTGACAATGAAGATTTTTATTCATCCAGGTCATGGTATATCTAATATAGGTAGGGATGCACCGAATCCAAAATAGTTTTTGGATTCGGCCAAACCCCTGAATCCTTTGTGAAAGATTCGACCGAACCGAATCCGAATCCTAATTTACATATGCATATTAGGGGTGGGAAGGGGAAAATATTTTTTACTTCCTTGTTTTGTGACAAAAAGTCACACAATTTCCCTCCCCTAATTTGCATATACAAATTAGAATTTGGTTCGGCCTGGCAGAAGCATTCGTCCGAATCAGAATCCTGCTGAAAAAGACTGAATCCTGGATTCAGTGCATCCCTAAATATAAGTAATTCTTACTGGAGCAATCATTGAAGACGTTTCACTACTCATCCAAGCAGCTGCTTCAGTTCATGTGACTGGTAGGGAGGGTAGTTTTCAGTAAAAACTTGAAATTTTGGGTTACAAAAAATCCAATTTTCAATGTTTTCAAGAAAAAAACCCCGAATTGAAAAAGGTCTTTCTTTCTGGTGATCTATCTGAAACCAACGGAACTGAAAAAAAGTGTTGGAAGGTGAACAACACCTTTAAGTCCAATTGAAGGCTGATAGCGCCCAGTTTCAGACTGAAATCCGATTTAATATTGCAACTTTCCTCCAACACATTGGCACAATAGTAGCTGAAATGGGGCCTGGTAGACACTGGCTCCTCGTGGGTGTATTCCATCGGCTCCTTTTTAATTTCTTTCCCATCTCTCTATATGGGGAAAATTTACTAACCTCCGAAAAATTCGCCAGCGACGGCTTCGCTCACATCGCAACACTTCGCCAGGCATAGAGTCACCAGGACAACGCTAATTCACTAAAATCCGAAGTTGCATTCAGGGCCCCGAACGATGGCGAAGTTGCACTAGCGTTACTGCGCCGAGTGAAGCGAAGTTACGCTAGCGTTGGCTAATTTGCATACAGCAGTAAGTTACATGGAAAGTATATGTTGCAGCAAATACATTACACTACACAAGCCTGGGAAACCTTAATAAAGACAATAGAGTTGTTATAATGCCCTACACATGAGCCCAGTGTATAGTTTATGTGCCATATGTTAGGAAATGTAGGGGGGAAGCGGGTTACCCCAAAAAAATGTACACTCTTTTGAAGCCTATCACCCTGAAAAATGAAGACACCAGTGTTTTTTGGAACTTAGAACATTTTTCAACTAAATTTGGAGGAAGTCCTATCTACTCTATTGCACTTCGCCTGGTCTGAGGTGGCGAAGGCAAGTCTGGCGCAAGAGGTAACGTTTAGTAAAATTCACATCTTACTGAATTTGCGTAGTTATGTCCATTCTCCAGAGCGCAAATTTGGCAGGCGTTAGGGAACGAAGTACCGATAGAGTCTATCTCCTTCGCTAGCGGTGTTACGCCAGTGACCGTTAGTAAGTCGCTTTAGTAAATTTACCCCTGTGTGATTTTCTGTTGACATCATCCATTGCTCTTCAGCTCTCACCTTGTGTTCTGTTCCCCAACTTTTATTTTGCACCCCTTTTTGTTTCATTGTTTATTGCTCCTGTTCTAATAATGTTTGGGTTAGTGTATGTGTTTGGATTGGTTGGCTGTGATATATATATATATATGTGTGTGTGTATATTCATAGTGTTCATAGTGATAACAGATGCCAGGAACCTGTGCACACGTTGCTTTATATTATGAATACAATAAAATGCTCTACATGAAACCCGATTTACTGTGCTCTTGTATAGCTTTTCATTGTTCTATTATAAATTCCTTGTTGTCTCTTATGCAGCGCGGTTTATATCGATTACCCCGGTGTGAAACTTCGCGGCGCCGAGGAAAACAATTTTTTCTCCATAATGTGCCAATGAATTCCTCCCACACTGAAATGTGTTCAGTTAACACGTCCCTCGTCCGTGAGAAGAGTAGGCAGAGGCAGGTGTGAGTGGCGCAGGAGTTATTCATAGACACAATGTTCTGGCGGGAGGTAAATAAGCGGCTCGTGGCCTGTGGCCCCCCAGAAACCTGGCGCGGCTCGAGGAAATATTTCTGTAGTGGACTGTAGAACATATACATATTTTGTATTGTTTTACTCATATGGGAGTTCTGTAAAATCATTTCATACAGTAGAACCCCCATTTTATGTGTACAATGGTGTAAAACATGGAAAAATGTAAAATCAGGGAAATGTGTCATGTTTAAAGGGGTGGTTCACCTTTAAAGGGGACCTGTTACCCAGACATAAAAAGCTGTATAATGAAAGTCCTTTTCAAATTAAACATCAAACCTAAATTCTTTTTTAAATTAAAATATCCATAGCTGTTATAATTGTATTTAAAAATCTCAGCTGTCATATATATCATATATTGCCTGGCCCATCTCTATGCCTTAAAGGGATACTGTCATTGGAAAACATGTTTTTTTCAGTTAATAGTGCTGCTCCAGCAGAATTCTGCACTGAAATCCATTTCTCAAAAGAGCAAACAGATTTTTTTATATTCAATTTTGAAATCTGACATCATTCATCATCATCATTTATTCATATAGCGCTGTCAAGATACGCAGTACTTGGGACTAGACATATTGTCAATTTCCCAGCTGCCCCCAGCCATGTGACTTGTGCTCTGATAAACTTCAATCACTCTTTACTGCTGTACTGCAAGTTGGAGTGATCTCACCCCCTCCCTTTTCCCCACCCAGCAGCCAAACAAAAGAACAATGGGAAGGTAACCAGATAACAGCTCCCTAACACAAGATAACAGCTGCCTGGTAGATCTAAGAACAACACTCAATAGTAAAAACCCATGTCCCACTGAGACACATTCAGTTACATTGAGAAGGAAAAACAGCAGCCTGCCAGAAAGCATTTCTCTCCTGAAGTGCAGGCACAAGTCACATGACCAGGGGCAGCTGGGAAATTGACAAAATGTCTAGCCCCATGTCAGATTTCAAAATTGAATATAAAAAAAATCTGTTTGCTCTTTTGAGAAATGGATTTCAGTGCAGAATTCTGCTGGAGTAGCACTATTAACTGATGCCTTTTGAAAAAAACATGTTTTTCCATGACAGTATCCCTTTAAGCATAGAGGCTAGGCAGACAATTACTTTCCATTCAGCACTTTCTAGTTGCAACTGAACTCCTCACATTCTCCCTCCAACCTCCATCCTTGCCACCTAATTGTATAGCCAGATAATGGGCACGGGCACCAGGTCCATAATTCTGGCACATAAACAACATTTTGGCAGGATGCATAGATGCAGTGTTCACAAAATGGCTGCTGCCTGCTAGATGTGATTCTGAATTCCAAAACTGAAGGAAACAAAATGCAAAGAAGCTGCAAATTATAAATAGCGTTTATTTTGCTTGACACGCCTTATAGAAAAGAATTTGGGATTATTACTTCAGGTGACAGTTCCCTTTTAAGTTAACTTTTAGTATGCTACAGAATGGCTAATTCTACACAACTTTTATATTGTCCTCCATGTTTTATTTTATTTATAGTTTTTGAATTTTGCCTTCTTCTTCTGATTCTTTCCAGATTTCAAATGGGTGGTCACTGACCCCAACTTAAAGGGCACCTATCACAGCCAAAATCAAACACATATTAACAATCTGACCAGTACAAGCTAAAAACACGTTTAATCAAACTACATGTATAGTTTTTTGAAAAAACTGCAGGTTTTAAAAAAATCCCATACTTTGTCAAATGGGTTCTTTCACTGAGGGAGGCCATATTGAGACTATAACAGAGACTCTAATGTGCAAATTTCAGGAGCATGCTCAGATTGTAACACTGCTTTGAGTATTCTACCCAGAATGCCTTGTTTTAGTAAACTCCTCCACTAGAAGTATCCACTAGAAGTGCTGCCACCTGCTAACTTCCAGCAGGTGGCAGCACTACTGTACAGCAGCTAACACACAGGTTTGGCTGATTTGAAAATAGCTTAGAAGGGTTGATAAGCAAACAAGGAATTTGAACTGAGCATGTGCGAGATTTCAGAGCTACAGTTGGCTGGGAAGATATAGGTAGGAGGAGCCAGTGAAATCCAAGATGGCTGCCTCAGCTAGAACTGCAGTGGAGATAGGGGAGATCTTGCAGAAGGAATAGTGAGCTGATCATTTACATTATACAAACAATTCTAACTGTTTTAAAAATCGGATTTCTTGAACTTTCACATAGTGTATTTACTTAGTAAATGATTTTGGTCATGATTCGTGCCCTTTAAAAACAAATTCTCTGTAAGGTTACAGATGTAATATTATTGCTTCTTTTTATGACTCATCTTTCTAATCAGATCCTCACCTATTCATATTCCAGTCTGCTAATTAAATCAGTGCATGGTTGCTAGGGTAATAATTTGGACCCTAGTAACCAAATCGCTGAAATTGCAAACCGGAGAGCTGCTGAATAAAAAGCTACATAACAAAAAACACATATATTAAAAAATGAAAACCAATTGCAAATTGTCTCAGAATATCCCTCTCTACATCATACTAAAGAATAATTTAAAGGTGCACAACCCCTTTAAGATATGGGTGAGGCCTTAGAAAAATAGTGTAAAATGTGGGAACGCTTAGGATCAGGGTATGTAAAATTAAAAATTTCAGTTATTAAAATCGTATTAATTAGCACTGGCATATTCCATAGCGCTATACAGAGATTAAACATCATTCACATCTGTCCCTGTCCCAGTGGAGCTTACACTCTAAGATTCCTATCACAATCACGCAGGCTGGAATCTATTTTATAAGGAGCCAATTAACCTGCCTGTGTGCTTTTTGAGCACCAAATACCAAAAGGAAGCCTTTTACTATTCCTTGAACTGCTGATTCTGACTATTTTTTACCACTGAAACAGTGTTCCACTCATCAGCTTTTACAGAATACGTTAAAAAAAATTGAAAGTTGCTTGTAATTTATTATGGTTTCTGCTTAACTGTTTATACTGTCGGCACTGCTGGTTCTGACTTGTGAAAAACCTTAACAGAAGCCAGCTTACTGTATTAAAAGCCCTGGAGCAGAACTGATATTTACAAATAATGTTAGAACTATTAAAGGAGAAGGAAAGCTACCGAAGCAGTTTATCGCCAATAGATTAGTTCAAGCTATAACACTATATTTATTCTGTAGAATACTTTACCATACCCGAGTAAACAGCTCTAGATACAGACTCTGTTTGTTTAGGATAGCAGCTGTCATATTAGCTTGGTGTAACATCACTTCCCGCCTGAGTCTTTCCCTGCTCACTCATAGCTCTGGGCTCAGATTACAGCAGGGAGGGGGGAGAGGATCAAACTGAGCATGCTCAAGCCCTAGCCCTGAAGTCTGATACAGAAGCCCATGAGTACACAATAGAATGAAATAAATGCTGTGTTTCTTTTGACAGAGGACTCCGAGCAGCATTACTTTGAGGGTTTACTGGTGTATTTATATAGACCTTTCTGATAAAGGTTACTTAGTTTTAACCTTTTCTTCTCCTTTAATAATTGTTCATTAATATGTTGGTATAGTTAAGTTTTCCATAGGTTTCCCTTTTAAACTGGGGGTCTAACTGAATGCACTGCAAAGTGACTTGCTACCAAAGATGTGTTCTGATCCATTGCCTGTTGATGTGTTGTTAATACTTTAAATTCTTGACTGTCTCGCTTGCCATTATCAGTCTCGAGCTCTTGCAAGTAATGTACAATGTGACCTGCTTATTAAGAAGCCTTTGTCTGCATACGGTTCCTTTGCCTTTATTTACTGTTCACCCGAGTATTCTAATTACACCGCCGCAGAGCAGAGTATGTTTTATTAGCTGTGCACTTGATTCTCTACATGGTGTAGGTGTAATTATTATTGTGCATACTAACAAGCTAATAAAGCCACTTTGCTTTTCCATTTTTATTCAGAGTGAAAGAGGATTTGATTTCTTTCCTTTAAAAAAAATAAAAATTTGCTTAATTTTTTAAGAAAAATGTATGTTTCATGTCACACCTGTTTACCTATTTTTATACACAACAATTTAAATACTTGTTTACTATTGATAGGCATGAGGGCTGGAGTGCTAAGGGCTATGGCCAAGGGTTATTTTTTTCGCCCCCGCTTAATCTCCTCCAATTTGGGTGACACCTGAAGTTACAGTCCTACTGGGATTAGTGTAAATCACAACACAACAAAGAATAACCCCAAATGCTGGTTCACATTTTATCACAACACAACAAAGAAGAACTCCCAAATTCTGGTTTGGACCATATCACACCACAACAAAGAATAACCCCAAATTCTGGTTCACATTGTATCACAACAAAGAATAACCCCGAATTCTGGTTCAGTCCTTATCACACCACAACAAAGAATAACCCCGAATTCTGGTTCACATCATATCACAATAACGGATAACACGAATTCTGATTCAGACGTTATCACACCACAACAAAGGATAACCCCAAATTCTGGTTCAGACCTTATCACACCACAACAAAGAATAACCCCAAATTCTGGTTCACATTGTATCACAACAAAGAATAACCCCAAATTCTGGTCCACATTGTATCACAACAAAGAATAACCACAAATTCTGGTTCACATTGTATCACAACAAAGAATAACCACAAATTCTGGTTCACATCGTATCACAACACAACAAAGAATAACCGCAAATTCTGGTTCATATTGTATCACATCACACCAAAGGATAACCTGAAATTCTGGTTTAGATCGTATCACAAAACAACAAAGAATAACCCCAAATTCTGGTTCAGACCTTATCACATCACAACAAAGAATAAGCCCAAAATCTGATTCAGATCATACAACATCACAATGAAGATACGCTTGCACACCAAACTGCATTCCTTACTTATGAGTGATTTATTTTCCCACAACTGTTGGCACTTGAAATATTCAGCAATGTATAAGCAGAATAAATTATCCTTGATAATGAGAAGTGTAATTGTATCCTAAATGGCCCTGGGTCCCCTCTCAGATCCGCACTGGTGTCAGTTTATGAATAGTTCTGCAATGTAACAAAGGGCCTTTACAACACTTGGAGCCATTGTGGTGAGAATTGAGCTAATTGGATTGTTGCTCTTGTTCATGAATTTCCTTTAAACCATATGATTTCCGAGTATTATAATTTTTTGATGCTCTTTGTTGTCGTATATGGCAGTTTTCAGAACAAAAAAAAAAACATTTTGCCATAAATACCTTGTTGGACTAGGTTTCCTAAGGCTCACCTGATATCCAGGGCCCACTCTCACAAAAATTAGTAACAGTGCCGAATGATGTAGAGTTGATATAGCATTATGGTGGAAAGGGCTGATGGCTTTGTCCCCAACTGGAGTCCACTAGGTCATGGACCAACCAGAGATCCTCTGGAACTTAAGCAGCCCATTCTATAAATACATATGGTCAAAAGTGTCAGTCACACTGGTCTGTCCAAAATTTAATTCCAAAAGAGGTATTAATATGAAGTTGGTCCTAGCTTTGCTGCTGTAAGAGTGTGCTCTTCTGGCAAGGCTTTTCACTAGATGTTAGAACATTGTTGTTAGAATTGGCTTCCATGCAACCTAACATCTTACAGCAGTGTCCACAACAATTTGATACTAGGTGTCATTTAGACCAGTGGTGAAAATCAGAAAGGGTTGATAGGACTGTGCAGGCCCGTCAAGTTGTCCCACTCCCATCTAAGCAAATTAATCCTTTACTGAACTTGATTTGTTGTTGCTCTGCAACAAATCGCCTCTTCTTCGGGCGACTAATCTCCCTGAAAAGCCTTCCAGTCGGCTAGAATCAAAATCGTTCATTTTCCGAAGTTCCTTGTGAGGGAGATTAGTCACCCGAAGAAGAAGCGATTTGTCGCCAAGCGACTAAATCCTTCCAAAATCCCTGTGTGCCCTCACCTTTAGAGAATTATCCTTCTTTTTGTCAAGAATGTCATTGTAAGCTGTCATTTCACTGAAACCAGGTGCCCCATTACAAATCATAAAGAAAAAAGTAGGTAGGTAATGTTCTCCGGACTCTGATTATCAGAAGGTGATGTGCATTTCAACATTCTGCCTGCTCACCAATGAAAACCATATTGTTAAGCACCCTACAAATAGTTGTTCTTCCAGGGAGCTCACCAGGGGGTATGAGTGAGGACATCACTGTTGTTTCTTGTAGACTTTTTCACTCGACCACTTCCAATTGACTAAGGCAGATCAGTCAGGGCAGAAATATGATAAAACTGACCTTGCTGGTCTATGATGGCCCCATGTTAAAAGCTATGTACCCATTCTAAAGCCAGTGTTTGTTGCTGGAGATTACATGCCTCTGTGCTGAATTATACACTATTGGCCACAACGGGTGTGCCATAAATAGCCAGTTACACTTAGGGATCTTTGGATATTTTGAGGAATATTGTGTAACATTTTACAATCATTATTAGTTGAAAGCTGTTCGTCTTAAATACCCTGCAGAGGTATAGCTTGATTATTTAATTGGCTCGTAATTTATTCCAGTTAAAATCAAGAATGAAACAGTGCTAATGTTCCACTGAAGAAGCAATGAAAGCAGGTAAATGTTTGTGTAAATATGTGTTGTTTAATTATAGGAAATGTAAATAACAGAGTGGTGTTTTTGGATAGTCGTAGACAAGGGATGGCAGGTGTGGGCTTGTAGGAAACTCAAAGTTGGATGCAGCTGTGATGTTGTAGAGCATTTGGCAAAAGTTCAAAACTGTGATCCTGACCCACCATTGAGCACTGAAAGCTGTGGATAGGGTCTTCCAGCCCTTGGCTATTCGGTCTACTACTGGTACTATTATGGGTTCCCAAAATATCTGAAATCCTCTGTTGTTTAGACGCATGTTAGTTAGATAGCAAGTTATAGGGGACAAATACCCATCCATGTAAGGTTATATACACTTGCTCAGAGTTTTGAGCAAGGGGACGGCCAGAGGGGCAAAACCTTAGTTTGCTGTTGAATGAAGCATCTCCTGAAGCTTCTTTGCTCCTGTTCTGTTGCTGTTGCTGGAGCTGCTGTGCCTTCCTCCATAGGCTAAGAATTCTGGGATTTGTAGTTCAAGTTCACCTCCCCTGAGCATACCTCCCAACATTTTGGAAATAGAAAGAGGGACAATTACCATGTTCATTTTACAAAATGTGGCAGGTTATAAAAGTTTGAACACATTTCTGTGGTTTTTATTTGTTATTACAGTTTTGCTAATGAAGGTGAATTGCCCTTTAAGCTGCAAGTCACAGTTTCCCCGAGACCCGCTTATCTAAAATTGTTACAATTTATCTTAAATTGTTACAAAAAGATCGTACTGCACCTGTCTTGTATTTTGGGCTCTCTGCCAAAAGCCAATTTAGTTAGAAACGTTGTATCTTTTTCTAGTTGTTCAGTACAGGAGAGCAAAGAGAAAGGGGTATATTTATCAAAGAGTGAAGTTAATAGTGAAGTTCCGCCACTAGAGTGAAATTCCGCCACTCTCCATTCATTTCTATGGGATTTTTATAGGCGTTTTTATCAAAGGGTGAACTTTCACTTCACCCATTGATAAATACGCCTTTCAAAATCCCATAGAAATGAATTGAGAGCTGCGGAATTTCACTCTAGTGGCGGAACTTCACTCTTTGATAAATTTACCACATAGTCGGAACATTTCAGTAAAAATCCAGGACTGTGGGCTGAGCAGTCAAAATCGGGAAATTGCGAGGTATGCCTGAGACAAGGCTAATTTCAGGGTAGGACAGAAAAGGCAGGGAAGAATGTAGGGAAAAGCACTAGCTATATTGTGTAATAATTGTTAGATATTTTCAGTGTATGCATCATCCATACCCAACCTACAGGCTTCAGGCTGCTGATTAATTGCAACTCCCTGCATCCCACTGATAGCCAGCTGGAAATTGCCATTCAACAATAGCTTGAGGTGCTGCAGGTTGGCCATCCCCAATTTATGTAAGAGCAAACAGGCCTGGCTCATGGCCCCATATAACACTAGCCCTACCCTTGACTAAGATCTGTTTACACAATGACACACACAACACAATCACACCCCCATTACATAATGCCTGACTGTGATGTAGAACGCCCTGCAGTTCTGGGGTTGTATGGGGTGATTTATACATTTCATTACTCTTCAGTTTTGATTTGTTTGTATTTTTCTGTTCAGTGGGCATTTTTCTCATTGCTGCTGACACATTTATAGGACGTGGTGCATTCGGGACGCTTTGTGTGCTTCAATTCAACTCTCTGGAGCTCTCACTGAACCAATTACGCGCCTTATTTATGATTCCAGGGCCCGGCTGCTATAAAAATAGCTTCTCTTTGTGCCAGTTCACTCGTGTTTACCTTTCTGTAGGGAAATTGCTAGAGCGAAGCCTGTTTGTTCTCTCTAGTCAGTGTTATTCTATGGAAGCATTATTTCCATTCCAGACCCAGGAATCAAAAGGAATCTCTTGGTGCCTTGTTGTATTTACCGTATCAGTGTTTTTTAGTTAATGGGGATGAATTGTTTGGTCGGTCTGTGTTAATAATCCTTTCCACAACAATGTTTATCATTCACGGTACCTGTATTTCAATCCAATAAATTCTCATGTTCACTCTCTATAAATACATGGTAATAATAAAAATGATTTTAAAGGGAAGGGAAATGGTACCTTAAACAGGAAGTGGCTGCATCTGTTTTAAGAGGACCAGGAAGATGCTGTAAAATAGTGATGTACAGACCAGCCCATGGGTCAGATGGGATCGGGTAGAATAATGGGTGACCACTTTAGGTGTGGGTTGAGCGATAAGGCTAAATTCAGATAGCTAGTTAGGTGGGATAGTGATCTGAAGCCCCCCATTATCTCTGACTTCCACTACAGAGACAGACTCAGGTCTTCAAGTCTCTTTTCAACCTCATGCTGGGCTGGTTCCAGCTTGGAAAATGGTGGGTGTGCTTTAGAAAATTCACTACCCACTACTGTAAAATATGGATAAGTCTTAACACTGACTTAGAGATTGATGTTGGAGAAGAAAGTGTTCTTGGAAGAAATATGAGTTCTGTTTTTGAAATATTCAGTTTTCATCCAGGAGGAGACAGCAGAGAGACAGTCTGTAACTTGGGAAAGGACAGGAGTTGATAAGTAGAGCTGGGTGTCATCAACATAAAGATGATACTGCATTCCAAATGACTGAATCAGTTTTCCTAGCAAAGTAGTATAGAGTGAGAACAGCAGTTAGAGAAAGTAGAGAAAGTAACTTTAAAGAAAGAAATATAAGATGTAAACCATGAAAGAGCAGTGTCTCAAATACCAGCAGAGTATAGAATGCCTAGGAGGAGTTTGTGGTCAAAGGCTGCAGAGAGATCTAAAAGGATGAGTATGAAATGGTGCCCTTTAGACTTTGCCAGAAGATCCCTTGGTGAGTGCAGTTTCAGTTGATTTGTGTTGGGATGAAGCCAGATTGCAGAGTCGAGAAGGGAGTTGTAAGTGAGATGCTGGACCAGGCATTTGTAAACAAGCCTTTCCAGCAATTTGTATGTGAATGGAAGAAGGCAGACTTGATGATAGTTGGTGGGAGAGCTGAGATCAAGGGAAGATTTTTTGAGGATAGGAGTGATTAGTGCTTGTTTGAATAAAGATGGAAGAGTACCAGTAGAAAGGGAAAGGTTAAATAGGAGCTAAGTTCAGGAGAGTGTGTATCAGAGATTGGATAAAGGAGGCGAGAAGGCATGGGGTCAAGGGAGCAGGTTGTGAGTTTTGAGCAGGCTTGAAGTTTGCTAACTTCATCTAGTGTTGCAGGTGGATGTGAGTGGGCTACAAGATAATCTAAAATTGTTGACGGATGATATGCTCAGTCTAGTGAGATCGATTTTTTCTTTAAAGAAATGAAGAATGAAGTCTTGGGTAGGTACATTAACGGGTGCAGAGGGGGCATAGTAGTAAATTAATGTGATATGTTATGGTTTAAATGATAGAGAGAGAGATTAAAGAAGAGAAGTACAATTGTTTGGCTATAGAGCTCAATTGTAGCAGAAGAGAAGTCAGATAAAGTCCATAACTTTCTCCACTGTCGTTCAGCTGATCTACTACGTCAGTGACTACTACTGGTAGTGAGTTATACTAGTGTGCCAGAGTTGGGGTTTAGCTGGTTGACACTGTGATCGGTGGTAGAAGGAAAGGTTGTTAATATGAAACATCCTCTGTACTGCGACTGTTGATAATTGTTGTGGATCAAATGTGTTGAGGTTTCTATATGTGTTGGTGGAGAGAGATTGTTGTGATAGTGCAGGTGAAAGTGTTATCTGAAAGGAAAGTCGGTGAGGATTAGATAGGGGGAAGGGTGAGTTAGTAAGATTGGAAGGGTGACACAAGTGGCAGAATATAAGATCAAGAGCATGAACCTCTTTGTGAGCAGGAGAGTCGGTCCACTGAGAGAGACCAAATGAAGTTGTTAGCGAGAGGAGTTTAGAAGTAGCTGGAGAAGCAGAGTTGTCAATGGGAATATTGAAGTCATCTAAAATGAGAGCCAAGCAACAAAGTGATCCAAGAAAGTATAATAGGGACCAGGGGGGTGATATATGACTGCGGCATGCAGAGAGATTGGAGAAAACAAGCATATGCTGTGGACTTCAAAAGAAGTGAAGGAAAGAGAAGTTGGTATGGTAAGAGTTTGAAACCTACATTTGGGAGAGAGAAGAAATCGTGATGATCTCCCGGTCTAGGGGTTTGACTAAATGAAAAGCCTCCACAGGAGAGAGCAGCAGGTGAAGCAGTGTTTGTAGGAGAGAACCATGTTTCAGTGAGAAGGTTGAGAGATTTGGATATATAGAGGAAATGAACTGCTGTGAGTTTTTTGCAAATTGATGGTTCCAGAGGGAACATAAGAGAGGGAGAGAGGGTGATGGTTTTATGTGAATGAGGTTTGCAGGATTAGAAGTGCATAAGGTCTTAGAGATTGGAGAAGACATTGATAAGCGCCTGTCTATGGGAATAACCAAGGGTAGGAACAATGAGAGAACTTTTTTGAGAACTTTTGCAATTTACATTAAATTTACAGCCTGTATTCTATTAACCCTGTGTTGCTGACTCTCAGTTGAGCCAAAAGCCTGCTATTAGAAGTCTAAAACAGAACTAAAAACAGAAACCAGTGTAAATTGCAAAATTGCTCAGAGAAGCACCCTGAGTAAGTTTACATCAATTAATTTTTTGGGATTAGATACCCTTTAACTGTTCCATTATAGTGCACTTTGTTGATGAAAATGGCAAGGGAACCAGCGGAAATACCCAGTGCAGAATGTGTTTTTGGGAGTTCACAGAAAACTGCGTGTTATCAATGAATTGTTCAGATTCCGTTAGCACAAATAACAGGCTCTGGGGTCACATGCTTGGAATTATTCAGAAGAAGAATATGTTAAACGCTGGGACTGAGTTGAAGGGAATATCAAACCAAAAATAAAATGGCTATTAATGAGACAAAATGTAACTCTAATATACATTAATTACATATTTTCAGTCTTTTTAAAGCACCGTCTTTATATAACAATCTTGCAAAAGTTAGGTGATTTAACAGACCTGTCTTGCCTGGAGGAGAGCTGATTTCTTCTATATTGATAAGAATCAGAACCAGGATATAATATCTTAAAGGGGAAGGAAAGTATCAATCACTGGTGGGGGGGGGCAAATGTTAGGGACCCCAGTGATTGCATTCACTTACCTGATACCTTGAGCTTTTGCTCCTGTTAGGAGACCTGCACTGGCCTACGAGCACCATGGAGTGAGCCTCACAAAAGCCAAAACCCCCCTTTATCCAAAAGGCTAGCTGCATTGCTGGCTTACATTAGAGAGTGCAGAATACTCAGATGTCTGCTCACTTTCAGGACTTTACCCTTACTGTCAGGGTCGGACTGAACTATTGGGAGCCCACTGGGTTCCTAACTTCCCCCCCCCGCGCATCCGTGGACGCTGGTCCTCATGTGAGATCGCTGCATTTCATTTTTTTTCTGGGGCCAGCCCAACAGGGAGCAGGTCTTGGCCTGTGGAGGCCCACTGGGTTTTTCCCAGTGTGTCGCTTGCCCAGTTTGACCCTGCTTACTGTTCCCTCCCTGTCCTGAAATATTCCATAGAATCTCAAATTCTACAACTATCTTACTAACAAGAGAATATCTCTGAAAGCGACAGGCATCCAAACGTAGTAGAATAGTCAACGGAAGCTCCTAAATTGGGTGGATCCAGTTGAGTGGACTTCACCACAGAAACCAAAAAACTTGGGTGACTTAGACTGTCCACCTCCCTACATTCAAACTATGTCTCCAAAAATTGTATTTACTGATATTAAAGATTTTTGTGTTAAAGCAATACAATTTGCTATTAGTTACTAGCAAATTACCCCCATAGCGTTACTTTTTTAAGAAAAGGTTTTTCTGAACTGTGCATTCATATATAGGGCGCATTTCCCCACTGCGCTATTTTTTGAAACTTCCAGGGTAGAATATTTTGTAAATACCTATAGCTGTTCTCTGACTTCATTTCTCTCACCTGCAAGTTTTTTTTTAGCACATTGACACTTTGCAATGTATCTGTCATGAGCTTATTAGAACTACTCACATGCCACAGCCTTTTGCACCTTTCAGCACTGCTAACATGTCTTGCCTCTTTGTTCTGCTGTAACTCTTCTTAGAATCTGCTCCCAATTCCGTAACAGGCTTCCCTGTTATAATACATTAGAATTTAAAGGGATACTGTCATGGGAAAAAAATTTTTTTTCAAAATGAATCAGTTAATAGTGCTGCTCCAGCAGAATTCTGCACTGAAATCCATTTCTCAAAAGAGCAAACAGATTTTTTTATATTCAATTTTGAAATCTGACATGGGGCTAGACATATTGCCAATTCCCCAGCTGCCCCTGGTCATGTGACTTGTGCCTTCACTTTAGGAGAGAAATGCTTTCTGGCAGGCTGCTGTTTTTCCTTCTCAATGTAACTGAATGTGTCTCAGTGAGACATGGGTTTTTACTATTGAGTGTTGTGCTTAGATCTACCAGGCAGCTGTTATCTTGTGTTAGGGAGCTGTTATCTGGTTACCTTCTCATTGTTCATTTGTTTGACTGCTGGGGGGGGAATAGGGAGGGGGGTGATATCACTCCAACTTGCAGTACAGCAGTAAAGAGTGATTGAAGTTTATCAGAGCACAAGTCACATGACTTGGGGCAGCTGGGAAATTGACAAAATGTCTAGCCCCATGTCAGATTTCAAAATTGAATATAAAAAAATTTGTTTGCTCTTTTGAGAAATAGATTTCAGTGCAGAATTCTGCTGGAGCAGCACTATTAACTGATTCATTTTGAAAAAAAAGTTTTCCCATGACAGTATCCCTTTAATATTGATAGATATTGCATGTTGCCACCAGCAGAAAAGTGCCTGAGACTGCCCATTCTGCCTCCCCTAGATATTAAAGAGAAACACCTATCACCGCTGATGCAGGTGGATTTCAGCTCAAAAAAATGTATGATAGTAGCCAATGAGGAGATATACACTAACCTGTTTGAGACTTAATTGACCTTCTTGGTAATAATTAATAAGCAGGTTTATGTTTGCTTATATAAATATAATTATTTTTTATTTTTGTTCGCAGAGGTCTGACCCACAGCTTCTTGCACAATTCTACTATGCAGATGAAGAACTTAACCAAGTGGCTGCTGAGTTGGACAGCTTGGATGGAAGGAAGGACCCGCAGAGGTGTACACTTTTAGTCAACCAGTTCCGATCGTGCCAGGTAAGGATCTTACCGATAGGTTTGCCCAACCAACTGACCTTAGGGCTGATTGGATGGATATTGTCAACTTGGCTGTTCATGTGAATAAACAAATAGTATTTTTACACTTGTGAGATGGTGTCCCATTGAACAGATCTAAAGTGAAGTGGAGCTGTGGAACCTCTAACTCACAATTCTTTGTCCTCTGTTTTGGAGTTCAGAGGCTTTCACCAATTCTCTTACATCCAAGGAAGGGCAAGAAGTGCAGAAGACATGATGGATTGTGCCCCTGTTTTTGCACTTTGCTCCCTTCTAATTACCCCTTATGTGTGATATTGGCCATAGGGTAATGTCACACCTAGGGGCAAATTTATCAAGGGTCGAATTTCGAAGTGGAAAATACTTCGAAATTCAAAGTCAGAGGATTTTATTCATTGTACAATCATATTATGATCGTAGTACGATCGTACTTCGAACTGTATGATTGAACGGTTTTATCGTACAATCGTACGATTTTCCTTCGATACCCAAAAACTTTGAAATATGCTCTGGCAGGTCCCCATAGGCTAACATAGCACTTCGGCAGGTTTTAAGTTGGCGAAGTATTGAAGTCAAAGTTTTTTTAAAGAGACAGTACTTAGATTATCGAATGGTCCAATATTTGAACGATTTTTACTTCGAATCATAGTAAATTCGAAGTCGTAGTATCCTATTTGATGGTCGAAGTATCCAAAAAATTACTTCTAATTTTGAATTTTTTAACTAAATTCCCTCGAATTCACTTTGACCCTTAGTAAATCTGCCTCCTAATGTATTTACTAAAGTCCAGTTGGGCTTTTTGGAGCAAAACTCGAAAAAAAAATTTTCTTTTTTAAACTTGAATCTTTCGGTATTTATTAAATCCGATGCTGCAAAAAGTCAGTCTGAAAATACGCCATCTCAGACCTGCCGATGTGTATAAGTCAAGGGAGAGGACCCTATCCTATTTGGAAGTTTCTGTGATCTGTGTTGGAATTAGCCCGAAAATCCAAAATTTTCTGGGTTTTCTGGAAAAAGCCTGAAAATATCGTATGATTCAAAAAAAAAAACTCCTGAAAATCGTACGATTCGGGTTTTCGCTAGGTTTTATCGAGGTTTTTTAATAATAAATAAGGTCCAATTGTGGATTCTAGTTTGGTCTGACTCTTTTTTAATAGAAATAATCATAAAAATTCAGATTCTAGTAAATAACCCTCTTTATCTTATTGTCCCGTAAAATACCTTTTAATAAAAAACATAGTCTGGTAGGTAGCCTTTATACTGCAGAAAAATTCAGCTGATCGTTCAGAATTCCTGTCTAGCAGCAGAAGTTTTTTTTTTTTATTGTATCTCATCCTCAAACGTAAAATACCTTTTGATCAATTCTTTTGATATGCTCAAAGGAATATAAATTGTGATTATCTCTCAGCAAGGTAACGTTAAGCGAACTAGCACACGGGCAGATTCGGGGAGATTTAGTCATCTAGCGACTAATCGCCTCTTCTGTGGGGCGACAATCTCCCTGAACTGCCTTCCGCCTGCTATAATGAGAAAACGCCTCATCAGGAAACTTTGGCTCGACTTTGGAAATCGAAGCGCCGCGAGTGCATTGGCGCTGGCGTTTTCTAATTATAGCAGGGGGAAGGCAGTTCGGGGAGATTGTCGCCCCGCAGAAGAGGCGATTAGTCGCCAGGCAACTGAATCTACCCGTGTGCTAAAGCCCTTGTATTTCTACCAGCTTCCCCTTTGCTGTTCTCCCCAATGTTGCACTTATATATCTCATGTCTTTTCATCCTATATTTGATTTTCTATTCATTTCTCTGTCCCTTTTTTCTACATTTCCCATCTCCATTTTTTCCTCTTCCTCTTTGATTTTCTTTCTATGATTTTAATGACCCTTTTCTTTCCCAGCCTGTGTTTTTCCTTTCTTCCATCATTGACCAATCCTGGACAATTCATGCAAATGATCTTTGTGCCATTTACAAATATTAAGGGGGTTATTTATCAACGGTCGAATTTTAGAGGATTCTTTTACCTCGAATGGAGTCGAAGGAACTCACAACTAATTTAAGAAAAAACTCGAATCAGAGGGTTTTACCTGAAGACTTGAATATCATGAAGGCTAGTAACATCTTCAAATCATTCAAGGGACCTCTGCCATTGACTCCTACATGACTTCCACAGGTTTTAGATGGAGTATTTTTGGATTAAAAATATTTCCAGGGTCGGGGTATAAATCTCGAAAAATTCTTTTAAAAAATTTTTAACCCAAAAAATCTATTTTTTTCTAAAATAACCTTGAAATTGTAAATTTTTCTTGAAAAACACAACTTGAACCTTAAAAAAATTTGCCCCATAAATGACAGGATTTGCACAAAGCAGTTTTCAAGGGTGAGAGTTACAGGAGTTCCCAACAGAGCGATACAGAGCTTCTTATCCCCCTAATTTTATATAATTGCTTTAAAACACACAACCATTAACTGTTGATTAACTTTTGAAACTGAAAGGTGTAGTTTAATGATAAATGGGGGCTCCATTGTTAATAAAAGAGGCCCATGTGGGGCATTTTGCCCTGGCTCACCCCCAAAGAGGCAGTGCTAAATGTGTATAGGGCTATAGTTGTATTCTGGAGGCTCTGGTTAGTTTTTTAAAAAAGCTTAAAGGGGTGATTTGCATTAAAGTTACAGAATGGCTAAATATAAGCAACTTTTCAGTTGACCTTCATTTTTTTCTTTATAATTTGTATAATTATTATTTGCCTGACTCGACTCTTCCCACCTTTTAAATGGGGGGTCAGTGAACCCATCTAAAAAAAACAAATGCTCTGTAAGGTTATTGCTTGTTTTTATTACTCATCTATCTATTCAGGCTCTCTCCTATTCATATTCCAGTGGTAATTTGGACCCTAGCAACCAGATTGCTGAAATTGCTGAAACTGGAGAGTGGCTAAATAGAATCCCAAATAACTAAAAAACCACAAATAAAAAATGAAAACCAATTGCAAATTGTCTCTTTTGCTACATCATATTAAAAGCTAATGTAAAGGTGAACTATCCCTTTAAAGGGGTTGTTCACCTTTAAATTAACTTTTATTATAATGTAGAGAGTGATATTCCTAGATAATTTGCCATTGGTTTTCAGTATTTGTGGTTATTTTGCTTTTTATTCAGCAGCTCTCCAGTTTGTAATTTCAGCAATCTGGTTGCTAGGGTCCAAATGACCCTAACAACCATGAACTGATTTGAATAAGAGACTAGAATATGAATAGTATGAGTAATAAAAAGTAGCAATAACAATACATGTGTAGCCTTACAGAGCAATTGTTGTTTGATGGGGTCAGTGACCCCCAATTGAAAACTGGAAAGAGTCAGAGGAAGATGGCAAATAATTAAAAAAAAAAACTATAAAAATTAAATGCTGAACAACAACTGAAACGTTTCTTAGAACTAACCATTCTATTACATAGCAAAAGTTAATTTAAAAGCGAACCAAAAAAAAGCGAATTCTTTATGTCCTAGAGTTTGGGAACAGAGTTCCCTTATAATAAAGTTATAAGAATTTCACAAAGGGCCCGAGGGTATTTGGTAACTACAGTTGTTGATTGACCAGTATTGCAGCCGCAGTGGGAAAAGGATTGCTTTGGTTTTTACCAGCCTGGCAATTTGTTAATCAACTAATACAAAGCTTCATTGGAAATTAATTTAGCTTTAGAGGTTTTAAAAACACTTAATGCAAATTAAATTAGCCATATGCCAGAGAACTCCCCAGTGTTATTATCGTTCTCTTAGAAAGCTAATTAGCTGCAGCAAATGTAAGGATCAAGCTGGTTCTGCCACAAAGTGAGTTCCGAATTGGTATAAACCAAGGGAGGGGGGGGGCTTGTGTGACTAGGGGTCATGCAGGGAAGATACTAGTCACATATAGTCAAGTGCCAGATTAACATTGTGCTATCACTGGCCACATCAACAAATGCCGGACACCTGCTGGCAGATGGCACAAAAATCAGAGAGCTCTGGACTATCTCTCATGGCAACACAATTTACAGAAGGTAAATATAAATCAGCAGTCCATTGAGAACAAACCCCTCCCTTCCACCAGCTACAAATTGTTATTCTTTTAGATGAGGAGCTGCCCATTATACTTAGGCTTCTCAGCAGACTACTGATTTGTTTTTTTACCTTGCTCCACAGGACAGGGTGTAGGAACAGTAACACCAAAAAAATCAATGTGTACCAATATAATTAAAATATAATGTACTGCTGCTTTGCACTGGCAAAATAGGTTTGTTCAGAAACTCTACTGTAGTTGATACAATCAAGCTGATGTGTAGCCATGGGGGCAGCCATTCAAGCACAGGATACACAGTAGATAACAGATAAGTACTACTATAGTTTATATAAACAAGCTGCTGTGTAGCCATGGGGGCAGCCATTCAAGCACAGGATACACAGTACATAACAGATAAGTACTACTATAGTTTATATAAACAAGCTGCTGTGTAGCCATGTGGGCAGCCATTCAAGCACAGGATACACAGTAGATATAATATAAACTATAATAGTACTTATCTGTTATCTACTGTGTATCCTGTGCTTGAATGGCTGCCCCCATGGCTACACAGCAGCTTGTTTATATAAACTATAGTTGTCTTTCTGAAGCAAACACGCCAGTTTTACCAGTGCAGGGCAATAGTACATTATATTGTTATGCATTTCAAACACTTTAAATTTTTTTGGTGTTACTGTAAGTTCCGCTTTTAGATTTAGCTCTGATTAGGGCAAGATAAAACAAAAGACATACATATTTTCTAATTAAAAAGAATGCTTAGCACAAGAGAGAGGTTCGCTGTCCCTTTAATTCTGTTCTAACTAAAATTACAGCAAGGGGGTTAATTATTAAAGGTCGAGTTTGTGAGATTTTTCCTACCTCGAATAAACTCACAATTTAAAAAAAACTTGAATATTTGCTTATTTATGATAAAATCCAAATGTTAAAAAAACTCAATTGAATGCGATCGGGGAAAAAACTAAGATTTATCAAGTTTATAGGCTAAAAAACCTCACGTTTTCGAGCGCAAACCAGTGTTAAACACCCCAAATTCAAGTTTCCCCCTCCAAAATAGATTTTAAGTTTTTTTTTTGTGAAAAAAAAATACAGCTCAACCTTTAATAAATAACCCCAAGTGTCTGAATAGTTAGTTACTCCTGCCTCTTATGTAGACAGATTCTCGTTATAAAAAATGTCAGAGTAATCGTGATCAGTTTCTATCACCTCTGATATAGAGAGAATCTGAATGTCAGAATAACCATAAACTATGAGGTTTCCCTCACCTCTGATTTAGAATATCCAGTGATGTAATAGTCCATTAACCAGAAACCTGTTATCCAGAAAGCTCTGAATTATGGGACGGCCATCTGCATTTGACTTCATTTTAAACAAATAATCCAATTTTTTAATCTCCCCCATTTTCTCTAATAATAAAAAAAATAATCTTGTATTTGGCTAATAACCCTGGCACCCTGGGATGGTGGACCCTGCCAACTAAGTAGCATGATTTCTAATTGGACCCCTGAAAGATCAGATATATATATATTGCCACCTTATGAGAGTTAAAGGAATTGTTCACCTTTATGTTAACTTTAAGGGGCCCATTTACTTTGTTCGAGTGAACGAATAGAATAAAAAAAACGTTGAATTTCGAATGTTTTTTTTGGTTATTTCGACCATCGAATTGGCTACTTTGACCTTCGACTACGACTTTGAATCGAACGATTCGAACTAAAAATCGTTCGACTATTCGACCATTCGATAGTCAAAGTACTGTCTCTTTAAAAAAAAGCTTCGACCCCCTACTTCGCCACCTAAAACCTACCGAGGTGCAATGTTAGCCTATGGGGAAGGTCCCCATAGGCTTCCTAGCAATTTTTTGGTCGTAGAAAAATCATTCAATCGATTGATTAAAATCCTTCGAATCGTTCGAACGAACTAATTCGAACGATTTTTCGTTCGAACAAACTAATTGCGGTAAATCCTTTGACTTCGATATTCGAAAAAGGATTTACATTCGGCAGTCGAATATCGTGGGTTAATTAACCCTCGATATTCGACCATATGTAAATCTGCCCCTTAGTGTGATGTAGAGTGATATCCTGAAATGATTTGCAATTGGTTGTCATTTTTTTTTATTTACGGATTTTGATTCAGCAGCTCTTCAATTTACATTTTAAGTACTCTGGTTGCTAGAGGACATATTACCCTAGCAACCATTCATTGATTTGAATAAGAGGCTGGAATATGAATAGGAAAGGCCCTTATTAGAAATATGAATAATAAAAAGTAGCAAAAACAATACATTTGTGGCCTTACAGAGCCTTTGTTTTTTAGGTCTGGTTAGCGATGCCCATTTGAAAGCTGCAACGAGTCCGAAGAAAAAGGCAAATAATTATGAAAATATAAAGAATAAATAATGAAGACCAGTTAAAAAGTTGCTTAGAATAGGCCATTCTATTACATACTAAAAATTAGCCTATAGGTGAACCACCCCTTTTAAATAAGCATATTGCCAGTCCCTCTGGGAATCCTGTTGGTTCTCTACCCTACGTAGAAAATCCCACTTTAATGTCAGGACTTTCCACCTTGTGATTTTTTGCAGTGAACAGATACAGATTTTTATTATGTAGCTCAATAATTTTGAGATTGTCTATACTGTCAAGGGAGAAATAGATTTTTTTTCTCTTCAAAAAGTCTCTTTTGCCAGTTTGATGGTATATGCTCCCTGGTGCCAAAAATACATCATTGCACCCTGCACACTAAATAACTGTTATTGTATTACTTTTATGGAACCCCATTGTTGTCGTTGTAATTTATAATCAGCATTAATTACACAGGAAGAGTCTGTAAATGGGAAAGGCAAGGGCTCAGTTAAAGATTTGATCCAATGAGCTGTAGCATCCTCTGCTGCTTTGCAGGACAGTCTGTAGCAATCTGAAGCTGCCATGCTAATAAATCAGCACCTAGATACTGGCTGAGCAGAGTGATCTATCGAGTGGAAAATGTAGGTGTGCATTAGGGCTGTAGGGTGGAAATTTAATTTATCAATTAACGGTTGAGTTGATGTTCAGCTTGAGTTCAACCTGGATATGAAATCTTACTGACCTGTAGGGTGGCTAGAAGTTACCAGAACTATCAGTATAAATGACAACCTGGGCCTCTTATGTTACCGTACAGGGCCTCAATGTGCCTCTCTCCTGCACAAATCTGATTACTTCCAAATAGTACCACAAATAGTCATTTGTTACTTTCTGTTTCCTACATTTGTATCTGTTTCTTTCCTTTAAAGGGCATGTAAAGGCAAAAAAAATAAAATCCTGTTTTTACTTTCTTTAATGAAAAAGAAACCTATCTCCAATATACTTTAATTAAAAAATGTGTACCCTTTTATAAGAAACCTGACTGTATGCAGTGAAATCCTCCCTTCATTTACTGCTGTGGATAGGAATTGTCACTAACTGCTGAGCAGGGAAACAATCATACTTATAAACATCAGGGGGAGCCCCCGCCTTACTTCCCAGCCATGCACAACTCAAGCAGCTTTGTTTGTTTCCCTGTAGAGCAGTCGGTGACTGTGTAGAGATTTGTATTGGATTTTATTTTTCCCTTTACTGTTTCCAACTCCAGCTGCAGGGACAGAGATCATGGAGCCAGATTTAAACAGATAAACTGGGATTCTATTTGGAGGATTATTTTGCTGCAGCCACTGGTTCTGCAGAGTTGGAGAAAGTTTGTATTAAACAACACATAAACTATAAAATCCACATTAGATTACATGACAACACAGGACCCAGTGCAGTCTGTATATTCTGATTATTAATCAGTCTTGCTGTATCAGCTTCTGGCAGATATTATTTGACTTGTGCTGTTTTGTTAATTTATGACGATCCCTAAGAGGCTCAGATTACACTGAGCATGTGCACAGTCTTGGTCTTGCAAAGATGTTTAACAAAGTTACAAGATACTTTGAAAGCATAAATCATTTGTTTGATTGGGCTTGTGGTGCAGTAAGTTCATGTTTATGTTTAGTATACAAAATACAGCATTTCTAGCCTTATTCTATTTTAGACTTTACTTCCCGTTTAAGGCCCCCTACCCATATCACACAGGGAAATAAAGGACTAACAGGCTCTAAATATTCCTGTGCTATATGAACATGACATTTTCATGATTACTATACACACCATACCATAGTTCTAGCCCTTTTCAGCTGACACCCTCTTTTCTTTACATATATACAGTTACATCTACTAACATTTTCTTGCCATACAATACACACACTTGATTTCCTCTTTCTTTACGGTTTACTCTATTGACCAGTTACAGGCAGTTCCTGAATATATATATATATATATTTTTTTATTTTTAAAAATGGGGTTTATGGGAGATGGCCTTTCCATTATTTGGAGCTTTCCAGATAACAGGTTTCTGGATAATGGATTCCAAAAAATGTATAGAATCGGAAATTTTTTGGGCTATTCACAGGTTGTATTATTCTGTACTATATAATATGGCTTGGTTTCCTCCAAATACTTCAGATTCATCTCACACTCCAAAAACATACAGGCAGGTTTATTGGCCCCTGATAAAATTGACCATGGTCTAGGTAATAGGGACCATAGACTGTAAGCTCCACTGGAGCAGGGACTGATGTATAATCATTGCACACTGCTATCAGTGCTATAATAATATAGTGAATAAAGTACCCCCTCTTGTAAAATATAAGGATATTATAAGTTACAGAGGAGTTTCATGACCATATAAAAGAATTAGTGTTTTTATACAGGTCATGGAACTCCAAGGTGACTTCTAATATCCTTATATTTTGCAACAGGGGGTAATTTATTTATTATAATACACAAGTTTCAGTGAGTCTTGTGACAGAAATGACATCACTACTCACCTTTATAACTGATGACATCACTACTCACCATTTTTAAGGACATAATTGACAGGCTATCTTTTGTGTATAATAAGGATATAATTTACGGGATATCCATGGCTCTTCTGTATTATAATAAAATTAATTTCAGGTGAGGATCAGAAGCAGAAGAAGGTGGTGCCCACCAACCTCACTGCACTACTCTGATTTTCTGAACAAGATACAACAAAGAGCCACATTTAGGGGGTCCTCAGAGGGGGTCCAGTATTAACTCAGGCTTTAGTTCTCCTTTAAGCTGGCTCCTAATATTCATCCAGTGTTGGACCACATGTTGAAGGGGGACACTAAAGTGCAAGATTTCCTATACTGGTGAAACTGCACTTATCATGGATATTCCACTTGTGGATAGTCCTGTGTGACCCTGTCCTTCTGACCCCTTGCAATTTGCTTTTTGGAATGTGGAAGTTATCCTGTGTGTGGGTCAGTATTATCCTTTTTAGTTTGAGCTACACTTCCAGATAATCCTTTTTTCTCCTTATTTTGTGCTTGTCTGGTTGATGTGCTCATTCCTGCAAAATAAGATGTATTTCATTCTCTTTCTCTTAGGACAATGTTTTGAATATCATAAACCAGATCATGGAGGAATGTATTGCCCATGAGCGAGCAAACAGGGACTTCTGCGTGAAGTTTCCAGAAGAAATCCGGCATGATAACCTGGCGGGACAGCTCTGGTTTGGAGCCGAGGTGACATATATATTTGTTTTATGTGTTCTCTTTAGCTGTCAGTGGCATAACTACAGAGGAAGAAGAACCTGCAACTGGGGCCCCAGGAGGTATAGAAGGTCCCATGAGGCCCTAATTAATGAGCGATTTATATATATATATATATATATATATATATATATATATATATATATATATATATATATATATATATATATATATATATATATATATTGGTAAAACAGGACAGCCTATGTATATGTTTGGGACCCTAAAATGAATTTGCTGTGGGGCCCAGTAAAAACTAGTTATGCCACTGTTAGCTGTACTATGATTGTTCTTGAGAATTAGAAAGCTGTGCTGTCAATCTCATTTCTGACTAGAAAATAATGCTTGGGTACAAGTTTTTTGGTGACTTTTTTTTTAGTTAAACTGAGTTTTTAGTTAATTTTGTTCCTTGTACTTTGCATGTTTCACTTCATGTTGGATCATGTGTTTATAGGGCAGTTACAGCACTTTTCACTCAATTCTGGAGTCTGGTGGTGGTGCTTTAGGGCAGTCATTGGTCTTAGCACGGCCTACACTTTTCTATAATCCTTACTAGAGTAGGGAATTACATATGTATGTATATTTATATTTGTATAGTGCTCCTTCAGAGCAAAGTGTACCTGGTAGAAAAGGAAGTCTCTAGAATAATATTTTAAAAATGTTGAGGACTAAAGACCCTCAAAGAGAGACATCTGTCTAAGCAGTTTCATAATCTAAAGTCTTTTATATCCTCAACCATTTCTAAGAATGTTCTGATGTTTCAGAGGTGCTGGAACTCACCTCCTCATTTACATTTAGACACAGGATTTGAACTTTGTAAATGCTCCTCCTAAGGCCAGTTGTAAATGGAGCAAATTTACCACCAGTGTATTTCAGCCAAAAGACCCGCAAGAAATGTATGGCTTTACAAGGAAATGTGTCAGTCACTATAAGGAAGGCTTAATTGATAGCAATAAATACATGTTAGGACAGAATGTCATTTCTGTCACATGACTCACTGAAATTTGTGTATTATAATAAATAAAGCACCCCCAGTTGTAAAATATGAGGATATTAGAAGTTACCTCGGAGTTCCATGACCTGTATAAAAACACGAGGCCGAAACTCCTCGGTAACTTTTACTATCCTTATATTTTACAAGAGGGGGTACGTTATTCACTATATATCCCATAGCTGTGTGTGATGTCCTGGGGCTATATGAGCAGAAGACATAAATAGCATCACCTGCTATACGGAAAAGCATTGAACCCCCCTTCAAAGATTATTTTATATTGGGGATGGCTGAGATGGGTCAGACCATTGGTCCTGGTATGGGGGGAGATAAATGTAGTTTTATTTGGTTCTTTGTAGTTTTATTAAAAGGGTTGTTCACCTTTAAATTAACTTTTATTATTTATGATGTAGAGAGTGATATTCTGAGTGAATTTGCAATTGGTTTTTATTGTTTGTAGTTTTTGGGTTATTTAGCTTTTTATTCAGCAGCTCTCCTGTTTGTAAATGACCCTAGCATTGATTTGAATAAGAGACTAGAATATGAATAAGAGAGTACATACAAGAAATCAGGTCTGCACACTCAAACACGAATCTTTAGACTCAGGTGGTAAGATTGAAATATGTTTTACTAGTTAAAAAGAACAACCAAACAAAGAGCATAATGTTAACAAAAACAAGAAACATTTCACATGATGCTGATATACATACCACCCTTTAGGTACAAGCAAGGCAGAAAAGAAGACTACAAGGAGCGAATACACCTGCCAAAATGAGAATAGCCCCAACGTTTCGGCAAATAGCCTTTGTCAAGGGGATTTTGGTTGCTCTGTAGGGGTGACTTAAAGGTTATTTTGCACCTCCCACTGCATTGTTTTCTCTTGTATATTTCGAATAAGGTGTGCCCTCCATTTATCTGTATTTTCATATGAATAAGAGAGGCCTAACTAAAAAGATGAGTAATAAAAAAAACTGCAATAACTGCAACTGCAATACATTTGTAGCCTTATAGAGTATTTTAGATGGGGTCAGTGACCCCCATTTGAAAGCTGTAAAGAGTCAGAAGAAAAATGAATAAATAGAAAAATGTAAATCAAAAGTGAACCACCCGTTTAAGTAAGTTGCAGTTTAGGTCCCCTGAATTCTGTATGTTCAGTCCTTGAGAAATAGGGCAGTGTGTTGACTTTGCTCCCGTTCTGTGTATAAAGGATGGATTTAATGTGGTGTCAGTATGGAATTATAGGCCTTTGCTTCTTGTGATACAGGTTCTACGCACACAAATGCAATGAACCGGCTCTTTGGGGACTCAGAGCCTCTTATACTCTGATGGCAGTAGCAGGGTAATGTGTTCTATGGGGGAAGCACAATAATCTAAAGTGACAGGCACAGTGTGTGCAATTCACTCCCACGTAGGTATTATTTACTATCCATACGTAAGAGCCTGTTGAATAATGTAAGTTGATGTAACGTCAACACTAGAACTATATGAAAGGGGAAAATATACACAATTTAGAAGCAGGGCTTGCACTCCCTCTCACGTTCAAATAAATGTCTTGGCATGGGTGATAGGGGTAAATTAACTTTTAGACAGTGACATTCAAAGACAATTTGCAAGTAGTCCTCCATTTTATTTTTTTTTTATGTTTTTTTTAATTTTGCTTTGCAGATCTTAATTTTGGTATTTCAATAGTCATCCAGAAACCCGTTATCCAGAAAGTTCTGAATTATGGCATGGCTGTCTCCCATAGATTCGTTATCCAGAAAGTTCCGAATTATGGCATGGCTGTCTCCCATAGACTCCATTATATTTCAAATTTTTAAAAGTGATTCCCTTTTTCTAATGAATAGGAGAGAGCCTGAATAGGTAATGTGTAAGAAAAGGTAAAAGTAACAATAGGATTGTAGCATCACAGAGCAATCGATTTATTTGACTGCTGGGGGTCAGTGACCCCTATTTGAAACCTGGAAGGAGGCAGTGGAAGAAGGAAAATATCTCAAAAAGTATAAAAACACAAAGACCAGTTGCAAAGTCACTATGAATAGGAAATTCTATAACATACTTAAAGTTACCTGAAATGTGAACCACCCTCTTAAGGCAGTGCCTCCTCACCACCAATTGAGTTTGAAAACTTCAGAGTTACTGTTCCATCTGCATATTTATTAGATTTATCCATGCTGGAAACTACACTATAAAACACTGTAGATCCGTAGGGCACCAGACCCTCAGGTTTATCCGCAGGTGTTATAGGGGTGGTCTGACAAGTTGCATTTTGATTTTCCTCTTTGGACTTGATAGGGGTTAGGGACATGTATTATGAACAATAGTTGTGGTCCAATCTTCTGCATGGCCCTGACATCATTACACGTTTCCACCCCTTCTGATAATGTATCCCCACCTCCATCTCTGATGCCTCCAGAGGAGGTCTGTTGGGTAGGGTTGGCTGTTGGGTAGGGTTGGGTAGGGTTGGATGTTGGGTAGGGTCGGATGTTGGTCTGGAAGTTTCTTATCCACACGTAACTATAGCACATCTAAGAGGTCACTAAGGGGGTCTATTTATCATGCAGTTTGAAAACTGAAGTGAAATATTACTGGCCCATAGCAACCGATCAGTTCTTTGCTTTTGTTTTCTAACTGTTGAAATCTAATTGCTGAATGGTTGCTCTGAGCAACATCACCAGTAATGCTTCCACTTTTTGCACAGCATGATAAATAGGCCCCTAAATGTGTGTATCAGGAGATGAATTGACAAGTGGTTGGTACCTTGACTCAAACACGGTCAGAGCACTTAAATGCCACTCTTCCCTCAACACAATATTCCTCCCTGAAGGGCCAGAGCTGTGCTCAGCCTTGGGTGCTTAAAATAAAAAAACCTTGCAGAATCAGTGGCGTAACTAGCCACAGGGAGGTCCCTCTGCCCTGCTGTCCGTGATATAACTTATGGCTCTAGCAGGCTCCAAGGGGGTATGAGCCCAGCTGCAATCACATCCCTGGTAATTATATCACTACACAGAACACTATTCAGATCCCAGTACCCTTGATAAAGTGTTCAACCTAGTACAGGTATGAGATCCGTTATCCGGAAACCTGTTATCCAGAAAGCTCCGAATTACGGAAAGGCTGACTCCCATAAACTCCATTATAATCAAATAATCCATATTTTTAAAAATGATTTCCCTTTTCTCTGTAATAATAAAACAATATCTTGGACTTGATCCAAACTAAGATATAATTAATCCTTATTGGAAGCAAAACCAGCCTATTGGGGTTATTTCATGTTTATGTGATTTTCTAGTAGACTTAAGGTATGAAGATCCAAATTACAGAAAGATCCGTTATCCTGAAAACACCAGGTCCCGAGCATTCTGGATAACAGGTCCCATATCTGTACAGGCTTCTCTGCTGTCTGAACTGGTTTCAGAGGGAGCAACAATCTTTAAAAGCACATTCTAAAACAATAATAATAATAGCCCTCCATAGGAATAAAAATATAATAATACCTTTGTTTACATGTTAGTGTTTAGATGTTCCAAAATAATACTCATTAGCTAATGATAATAAAAGCTCCTCAGTGGGCCAAAGCCATAGCTCACGTTCAGTTGGGTCGAGGTCAGGGCCGTGTGTAGACCAGTCAAGTTCTTCCATGGGATGGTAGGATTCACGGTGCACACAAACAAACCATACATTTTAGGTCACATGAGCCAATGAAACTATTTTGCTTCCACACTTCTTCCTGTTACAGTTAGAGTTGTAGTATTTCTGGTCAGGTGATCTATGAGGCAACACACAGACAATCAGGAAATGGTGGCTCAGGGCAAGAGATGTAAAAGGGCAAGATTTACTTAAATATATATTCCAGTTTGGTAAGATTCTTTAATATGTCACTTAATTTAAAATAAAGTATTAATTTTGGGGATATACTGTAGTTTTCCTTTAAGAACTATATGACTCACTACTAATAGGATACTGGAGGGGCTGTAACCTCGGCGACAGCCTTATAAAACCTATATTGCCACCTCTTGAGTGATTTTCTTGCGGATGCTTTCGGTGTTGCAGGTTGTTGGCTTGCTGTGTGATGCACTGCAGATGCCCCTAGGTTATAAAAAAGGCAGTTTTATGGACTGGAAGTGATGTTCGTAGGGGAACGGAAACAAAAGTTTTTGTTCAAAAAGGTGTTTACAATAGTGCGCCTATTGAGTTAACCCCATGTGGGAACCTTGGAGCTACTGTTGGGTCGAGGAGCTGTAGAGTTCCCCATTGCTAAAATGCAGATTTGCACAACATTCACCAGAGAGGCCAGATGGAGGCATTGGTAACCATGTGGTTAGGAGCGTGTTTGGACGAGAGTACCTTAATGAATAGGGTCAATATTCGCTTTCCATTGAACTCATTTTAAAGTCGGTGCATTTGTAAATTACCCCTTTGTATAAGTCCTTTAGATTGATTCGGCAGCATATCTGCCAGTGTTTGGGGGCGTCCGAAGGGTCTTCCCAATCTATATCTGTACAAATATCGGCCTGATATCGATCTGGCAGGTTTGATTTTTCCTGCGCTCGAGGACTGCATCGGCTAGTTGATGCGGTCCTACGACCTGTCGTCGCCAATTTCCTTCATATAATCTGATCGTTTGGGGATCTTATCGTGTATGGCCACCTTTACTCATACTCTACTCCCAGATCCATTGTCTGTTACCATCTCTTACCGAATTAAACTAAACTTGATTTCAGCAAAATATAAAGTCAGTTTAAAAAAAAAATCTTAATTTTTAACTTAATACTTTTGGTGAGTTCCAAGTCACCTTTGCAGCAACAAAAAAAAACAAAACACTTGCAAGTTCCTCCGCAAATGAGATATTTTATACGAGATGTCACTTAAGATCCAGGACGAGCCTCAGTCCTCAAGGAATACAGGCAGAGCCAAGTTATTTCTGCAGTTGGGTACACGGTGAGATTGGACAATTCAAGTACAAAATGACAGGACTCTCGGTCCTAGAAACTCGGCTGGAAATTGGATTTTGTCTCATATTGATGGGTGTATGAAGCAAAAGTGGTTACCTTGCGTGCTCAGAGTCGGCTTTTTTTCCCTTTGCCTTTCATCACAGATTCACACAAGCTGCCTGGTCAGGCGTGAAATGCGTCGGGCAATTCAGCAGCCTTTCTTTCCCAAGATTTGCATTATCTCCGTTCCTTAATCCATGCAATAATGACATTGACTGTGATTAAACAGTGTTTCTGGGCAGGAAAAATCTACTACTTGTTTTCACTTAATATGTGTGACTTAATATGCTTGTGACCTGCATTTATATTTGTATATGTGGGTATGTATACAAACATACCTCCCAACTGTCCCTTTTTCGGAGGGACAGTCCCTCTTTTGACAGCTCAACCCACAGTCCCTCATTTGTACTGGATTTGTCCCTCTTTTCTCTGCACTGAACAGCCAGAAAAAGAAACAAAGTTTCTCACTTAATTGGCTTTTAGCAGAGAGCCCAGAACAGCTAACAGGTGCAAATAAGATACTTTGTAACAATTTTGAGAAACAAAAACACAGTTTAGATAAGGAGAAATATTTTCAAACTTTCATAACCTGCCAAATTTTGTAAAACAAACATGGTAATCAGGGGGTGTGGCCACAGAAACGGGTGTGGTCAAACAATTGCTGCGCTACATGCGGAAAAAAAGTTTTTGGCCCTCTTTTTACTTCCAAAATGTTGGGAGGTATGTACAAATTAAGAGTAAGGTGGGTCTATCAGAGTACAGGTATGGGATCTATAATCCGGAAACCCATTATCCAGAAAGTTCAGAATTACGGAGTCTCCCATAGACTCCATTATAATCAAATAAGTCAGATTTTTAAAATTGATTTAATTTTTCTCTGTATTAATAAAACCGTACCTTGTACTTGATCCCAACTAAATTATAATTAATCCTTATTGGAAGAAGTCTATTGGGTTTATTTCATGTTTACATGATTTTCTAGTAGACTTAAGGTATGAAGATCCAAATTAAAGAAAGATCTCTTATCCGGATTATCCCAGGTCCTGAGCATTCTGAAAAACAGATCCCATACATGTATTAATTGCAACATTTTTAGACTGGTGGAATACCAAATAAAGGGGTTATTATTTATCAAAGGTCGAATTTTGGAATTATGTGAATTTTTACGCTAATGAACTCAAATTTACTCACAACCTGAATGGGAGCTTATTTATGAAGAAACTAGAACATCTAAAATGTGATCGAATGTTAACAACCCCGAAAACTCGAATCAAATTCAAATGCAATTTGAATCAAGTTTTCCTCCAAAAAAAACCTTGAATGTCAGGAAGGCAATTAACATCTTCAAATTGGTCAACAGATCTCTGCCATTGACATGAACTCGGCAGGTTTTAGGTGGCAACCTATCGAATTTAAGTTGTTTTCAGGGTAGGGGGATGATACATTTCAGATTCGAATGCGAGTTGGTGCGGTTTAAACTTGAAATTGTGAGTTTTGACCAACAAAAATCTTTTTTGAATTTACAATTCAAACCTTAGTAAATCTGCCCATAAGTATTCATACTAAAATACAGTATCAGATTGTAGCAGGGAGAGGGCACTGAAAAAAATCTGACTGATAGCAGCCAGTGCGTGGAGCATCGACAGATCACGTCTTGCTGCTTTGAGTAGCTATACTCTTTGTGCAAACGATCTGAACCATAGAATAGTGTCCATACCTTATGTGTGGCCCCTTGTACCCTCTGCATCCATTTATGCCATGGGCTGATCGGTCAGATAGTATATCGGATTGGTCTGTGCTTGCTTCTCATGGACCAAAGTTATAATAAAAAATGCAATGGTCAGTTTGAACTTTGGGTACAGACATTTTGGAGAACTGTACCAGCAGTTGCTCAGTCTCCTAATACAGCACATACTAATGTAGTTGCATCCTGCCTCCCACTGCCCCATTGTTCCTGCTCCAGTCCTGTGCCTGCTTTGGTCCTGAATCTGCTTTAGTCCTGAATCTGCTTTAGTCCTGTGCCTGCTTTGGTCCTGAATCTGCTTTGGTCCTGTGCCTGCTTTTGTCCCGTATCTGATTTGGTCCTGTGTCTGCTTTGATCCTGTACCCGCTTTGATCCTGTACCCGCGTTCTTGCCTAGACTGTATCCTTGTCTTCAATTGTCTGATTTCCTGGTTTAACCTTGCCTGTTCCCCTGATTTACTGTTGTTTGCAGCGTGCATCGACCACTGCTTGTTACATAGATTTTCTCTGGTTTGTCGTCTGCCCAGACCTCTTTCCTGCCAAAAAACTTGTTATTGCATGCCACCTGCCTTACACAGCTTGTGGCCCCCAACTTGTGGCTTGTAAATAACAAGTTGCTCTCCAACACCTTGGATGTTGCTCCCAGTGGCCTGAGAGCACGCAGCTATTTTTTAATTATTGGCTTAAGGGCAAGCTTTAGTTGCATAAAAACTGTGTGTATTGCCATAGAGAGCCTTGTGTAGGCTGCCAGTCCACATAGTACTACCAATAGTCAATCACAGCCCATTATTGGCACCCCAGGAGCTTTTTTCATGCTTGTGTTCCTCTCCAACATTTTTTTACATTTGAATGTGGATTACGGGTAAAAAGGTTGGGGACCCCTGGTTTAGCGGGTTTTTTCTTAGTCAGTACAACAATAAGTCATTCCTTGAGCTTTTTGGCGACTTCTTCTTCTTAAAAGCTGTTCCAAGGGATACCACACGGCTCTGACCTACAGACTGCCCAGACCTTATGGTTCTTCACCAGCACACGCATCCCCTTATATTCATTTCAGAAAGAAAGTGTCAGAGAAAGTGTGACTGGGTGTGCCAGTTTACATAAATATACAGTTAGCTCTCAATATTTCCATTAGAAAAATTCACAGGAAAAAAATGAAAACTAAAAGTATAATAGTGGTGTGCAAGTGTGGCCTCTACTGGCCTGCTTATTATATATCCAGAAAAAGTCTTGTTTGTGTTCCCCAATATATTGAATGTTCTTTAATCCTCCTCTCCCTCCTACTTCTCTCCACTCCGCAGTGTTTGGCTGCCGGCTCCATCATAATGAATCGTGAAATAGAGAGTATGGCTATGAGACCTCTAGCCAAAGACTTAACCAGAAGCCTTGAGGAAGTGAGGAATCTAATCCGTGACCAGGCCCTGCGGGATCTCAACATTTACACAGAGAAAATGAAAGAATCCCTCCGACATTTCGATGTTCTGTTTGCAGAGTTTGAATTAAGGTGAACTTGCTCTAATTAAACGTTTTTTTATTTTTTTCTTACTTTGCTCAGTGTTGGTAGTGAAATCCATTTTTCATGAAATTTTTTCCAAGTTGAAAAAAATAAATAAAATAAATGTAATAATGTGTTTCTTTAGTTCAGGAATTCATTGAACCCTTAAAATAAAATTGTAATATATATATATATATATATATATATATATATATATGTTACATATAGAGCTGAAAATGAGGATCAAACTACTGAAATATTGAGCTGGGATATTATGTTGCAGGGAGAGGTAGGTTCTAGGCAAAGAATGTTTTGATGGCCAATGGAAGAAATTATTTAATGGTTTCTAAGCTTGGGAATGTCATGTCTGATAAGGTTTCAGGAAGGGAAAGTTGAATAAAGTTCACATGACTTGGATTTGGTTCATTTGAACACTCTTGGCATCCAATAAAGAGTGCTGGGATTTGGCCAAATCTCAAAAGTCCTGGATTTGGTGCATCTCTATTAAAAATAGGGATAATAATGTATTAACCAGAAGAGCATTAATCATGTGCAGGGTTCACGCCCCTTTGCCTTAAGCTGGCCCATTGCCTTAAAGTGATACTGACACGAAAAGACTACTTTTTAAAATATGAATGTACATTAAAAGTTACCTATAGATTATGTTGATAATTTTTTGCTGGGAGGTTTGTATATCTAAGTTATTGTTAGTTGAAGTTCCTAAACTTAACTGTTTTGCCAACCTGACTGTCCCATCTCAGCCTGTCAGTTAAGGTGACCATAGACGCACAGATAATATCGTACGAAACGAATATTCAGTGCGTGTATGGTGGGAAAAGAGCCGACCGATATCAGCAAAAGACTTGGATATCGGTCGGCTCATCGATCGGGCTGGACGGAAAATTTTGATCGGGTGTTTTTAAAGACACCTTGAACATCGGGCATTGTTAGTTGGCCATACACGGGCAGATAAAGCTGCCGATATCGGTCGTTTGGACCAATTTGACAGCTTATCTGCCTGTGTATGGAGGCTTCCGACGGGTCTTCCTGATCGATATCTGGCCACGATCAGGAAGGTTTGATTTTTAACCGACCGCCCCATCGGAGCCCCTTGGCGTATTGTAATTCGATCGTTCAGCCATACGGCCGAACGTTCGTATTACCCCGGATATAGCCATGCCGTTAGTGGCCAGGTTATAGCCAGTGCCGTTAGTCAGATACAGGTAGAATTCTATTGTTTCTACCTGTATATCTACCTGTATATCTGACGATTCTGGTCTACACGTGTGTATTGAAACGAACGATCTTTCTTGGAAAGATCTTTTCCAAGAAAGATCGTAATTGTTACATCTATGGCCACCTTTACAGTTTCTAATGCTAACGGACTCCTGCTGCACAAATATGGCAGCCCCCTCATACAGGAACATGGGGGATCAGACAGGTAATGTAAAAGCATTGTGCAAATACTTTATGGCAAAGTTATAAGTAGCTTTCAAGGCATTATATTATGATAGATGTAAAAAGAGTTTAATTTCTGGTGTCAGCATCTCTTTAAGTTGGCCATAAAATCTGCAGACAGACCTAGTCGGCAGCTTATTGGCCCGTGTATGGAGCCCTCTGACGGGCTTCACCGATAGATATCTGGCCGAAAGTCAGCCAGATGTTGATCGAACGGGACTAAAAATCCCGTCGGATTGCGGACCGCATCTGTTCATTGATGCGGTCCCGCGATCTGACCGCCTGTTTACCCATTGTTATGATCCGATTGTTGAGCCCTAGGGCCCACGATCGGATCAGCCCGATATCACCCACCTCAAGGTGGGTATATCGGGGAGAGATCTGCTCGTCGCCAAATGAGCGGATCTCTCCGTGTATGGCCATTTTTAGAGCTAGGGAGATCTAAGACCAAAGATTCTGACATTTTGGCTCTGGAAGCCATCTTCCTACCTTGGAGAGCTTTGGAGTGTTTTATATGAGCCTTTTTGATTCCATCTCCCTGGTGAAGCCTAAAATGTTTGTATAGGCATCATTAATCTTTAGAGGAAGGAAAGCCTGACATGTGGCCTCTTGACCATTGTTCAACTTGGTGTTGGCAGAATAGTCAGGTGTACAGAAAATATTTTGACTTCTTACCCAAGACTGTTTAGAACACTATGGAATCCTAAATGAATAAATGCTGGATGCTTTTTGCTTTGTTCTCTGAATTCTTCTGTATGATTGTATGTTACCTAATCAGAGGTATCGGATGATAACCAATAAAATAACAAAATCTGTGAATTACACCCTTATAATATCCTGTAAATTATATCTTTTTAAACGGTGCTTAGTAATGTCACTGGTTATAACTTTTGTCACACGACTCACTTAAACTTGTGTATTATAATCAATAAAGTACATCCTGTTGTAAGATATGAGGATATTAGAAGTCACCTCTGAGTTCAATGACCTGTATAAAAGCATTCAGCCTTTGCTCATGGAGTTCCTTGGTACTCTTTGTACTCCAGATATTCAGCAGCCAAGTTGAAAGTGAAGATCTTGTGGCCCTTAAAGCTGTTCATTTTAAAAAAAATCAGGGTCCAGACCCATACAGCAGCCTTATCATTCCGGTGACAGTTGCCGTTTAAGTGTGCAAGTGTGCAGGCTAGTATTACTACTGACAGTATGAACAATTAGTACAATAATTAACACCTTTTTTTTTAACTCTGCAGCTATGTCTCTGCCATGGTACCTGTAAAGTCCCCAAAAGAATATTATGTGCAGCAGGAAGTTATTGTTCTTTTCTGTGAAACTGTAGAAAGGTAAGTCACATAATGTGCCAATTCTGACAATATTGAATTTAAAAGGGTTGTTCGCCTTCCAAACACTTTTTTTTTCAATTCAGTTGTTTTCAGATTGTTCACCAGAAAAAAGACTTTCAGTGGGATAACTAGATGTAACTCTGCCCCACAGCAACATGATTTTAGAAGCCCTCAAACTATCCAGAGGTTGTCCTGTATTACCAATATAAATTAAAATGACTCATTGATTAGGGCCTCATGGGGCCCTATACCTCCCGGGCCCCCTGCAGCCTTTGCTTCCTCTGTAGTTACGCCCCATCTCCAATATTGTAGGCAATAATGTATTATATTTGGTGTTGGTTGGCTAAAAATAAACATTATCTTTAAAATGTGTCCTTTATTGGAGCTCCCTATAGATCTGCCACAGTCGCTGTTTGAGTTCAGATGAGGGGTGGGTGTGTCCTAACAGTCCCTGCCAGAAGCACAGTAGGAGTGGAATAGCCAATCACAGCCCTGAAGTCACACAATGGAAGACAGGCTTCAGTCCCCTATCAGGTCAGCCTAGCTGTTGATTGGTTCCTATCCTACAGTGCAGTGTGCTGAGTCCCCTGCACAACCTGGGAAAGGAGGCAGCAGGAAGTGGAATAGATGGGTGGGAGTCACAGGACTAGTAGGGTTTTTCAAGAAACTTTCAATTAATCCAAATCACTACTTTTTTTTTTAAGCACTTCCCATCTACATTTAAAAGTGTATACTGCACTGGCACATTCTTGTTTTTCACACAATATGTCTCTTTTAAACGTCAATATTAGAAAAATACGAATTAAAAATAAAAAAGTCTTTATTTCTGGTGACCAATCTGAAAACAACTGAACTGAAAAAAGTACTGGAAGGGATACAACCCCTTTAATGAGATTGTTTATTATACTCCACAATGTGTCATCTCTGTACGATGTTGTGAATGAGAGACAAACCACCACTTTTCCCATAAAGGACAGACAAATTGCCGCTTGGTTTAACATCCTCCTTTTTTAGGATACTACTATATACTATATTTGTAGGCCGAGAGTCATTCTTCATGAATAAATACTAAGATTGCTGCCAGTAAAATGATTATCAGTTGAACATTAGCAATGCATTAATATTTTACTAGCTACTAACTAGCAAATGTAATATTAACTTAGGAAAGTTTGGAGAATTACACGCGGGCAGGGGTGGCTGGTGGAGGGAGGGCGGGTTTGGGGTGCGGGTCGGTTAAAACCCATCACTACTAAGTACTGTATATCTAAAGTTCCAGGAGAATGAGATGTAGGGCTTGAAGAAATAGAAGATACTCCTAAATGTAAAATAGGGTTGAATATTATGAGGAGGCCAGTAAGGTGGCACATTACTGAGACAAAAGTGAGAAGATGTTTTAAATTTACTGTAGGAGGCTATAAACAAGAACAGGGAAGAGAGAGAGATGACCAATGGTCTGATCTTCTCTGGGAACTTTGATCATAATCTTGTACACATGATATAATATCCATTAATCTTGGGGTTAGATGGGCAGATAGATGGGACAAAAACACTGTGGGGCAGCATTAAAGGGGACCTGTCACCCCCAAGAAATAATTTCAGATTCTTCTCTATCATAGTACTTGAGCAAAATAAACTTTACATACACTATATTTATTATTTAAATTTTGTTTCCTTCAGTCGTGGCATTACACAATCACAGCACACAGGCAGGAGCCATTTTTTTGAACGCTGTTATTAAGACAAATTATGTATCACCCCAAAATCTTGTGTATACACCAACACCAGAATGGCGTACCTAAGGCCCATGTGTAATGCCCTATACAAGTATAGAGCCTGAGGAGGGGAGGGGAAATGTGAGGAGTGCAGAGAATGTAGGAAGTGCAGAATGGAAAGTGAAAGTAATTGACTGCCCCACCTCTATGCCTCAGACATAGAGGTGGGGCAGATATTTGATTGACAGCTCAGATATTTAAACACCTTTATAACAGGTATGGACGTTTTAATGAAAAAAAGAATTTGGGTTTCATTTTTAATTTGAAAAGGACTTTCATTATGCAGCTTTTTATGTGTAGGTAACAGGTCCACTTTAATAGCAGGGAAAGCTGTCCATTCTTTCCTCATATTGCATTAACTGAAACTGTCCAGCATTACACGGGATTATCATTAGCTGCTAAAACCTCCGCTTGGGCCTGCAGATTACACAAGCTAGTTCAGAAAGTTCAATTCATTTAATACATGTAATTGAATTATTTCTGGCAGAGAATAGTATTTCACTTCTTGCGGTCCCTGTATTATTTATTGTAGAGCACAGATCTAATCCTGTTATAGCTGAGCATAAAGTGCTGAGCCCTAGCAACTCATTGTTCTCATGTCAGATGATTCTTAATTCTCAAGTATAGTCTTATTTTCAATAGCATAACGTATGCACATGGCCCAGCTCAGAGCCCTACAAATCACCTCCTGGGAATTAAAGGGGACCTGTCACATAAAAACCTGTATAATACATTTTTTTTTTTTAAATGAAACCCAAACTATTTTTCATTAAAGCATCCATGTCTGTTTTTGCATTTGTTTGATGTCACCACCATCCCCACATGCCCGCTGCCCTCCTCACTGTCTATAGTTGTATAGCCTTGGCATGGGCATATTACACATGAGATTTTGGGATTAAACTTGCCTTGATAGCAGTTTCCACAAAATGGCACCAGATTTAAAAAACAAAAAGTGTAAGTAAATGTTATTTGGCTCAACTGGCAGAACAAAATAGGATTTTGTATTCTTTTTTGGGGTGACAGGTCCCCTTTAAAGGGGAAGGAAACCTAGTTGGCGCAAAAACCCTCCCCCCTCCCGTGTGTTGCCCACCCTCCCTCCTCCCCCCTGGCCTACCCGTCCTGCTGGGCAAATGCCCCTAACTTGTTACTTACCCTTCTGCGCAGGTCCAGTCCAGGGAGTTCACAGACGACATCTTCTTCCACGCGTTCTTCTTCCTGCTTTGAATGGCGTTTCGGCGCATGCACAGTAGGAGCATTTCGCCGGTACGGATCTACTGCACATGCGCCAAAATGCTCCTACTGGGCACGCGCCGGTCATAGCAGAAAGAAGATCCCGTGGAAGAAGATGTCGTCTGTGAACTCCCTGGACTGGACCTGCGCAGAAGGGTAAGTAACAAGTTAGGGGCATTTGCCCAGTGGGACAGGTAGGCCAGGGGGGAGGAGGGAGGGTGGGCAACACACGGGAGGGGGAAGGGTTTTTGCGCCAACTAGGTTTCCTTCCCCTTTAAGTGAAAACAGCATTGGATGACAATCACCAGTGGTTTTTATTTTTTGTCTTTCACAATTTCCCCTTTATTTGTGGGACATTGACTATTTTTAAAAGGTGTGGAGGAGGATGGTCGGGTTGCACAGTGGCAGCTACAGCAGATGTTTGCCCTGTTGGGCTAAAAGGTTGAATATTGTGCAGTTATAGATTGGGATGCACCGAATCCAGGATTCAGTCCGGTATTCTGCCTTTTTCAACAGTATTCAGATTCGGTGGAATCCTTGTGCCTGGCAGAACTGAATACGAATCCTTAAAGGGGTGCTTCATTTTCAAGTTAACTTTTAGTATGTTATAGAATGGCCAATTCTATGCAACTTTCCAAATTGGTCATCAGTATTTATTTTCTATAGTTTTTTTTAATTATTTGCCTTTTTCTTCTGACTCTTTCCAGCTTTCTAAAAAAACAAATGCTCTGTAAGGCTACACATTATGGTTATTGCTACTTTGTGTTACTCCTCTTTCTGTTCAGGCCTCTCATATTCATAGCCCTGTCTCTTATTCAAATCAATGCATGGTTGCTAGGGTCATTTACAACCTAGCAAAAAACTTGCAGAACTTGCAAACTGTAGAGCTGCTGAATTGAAAGTTAAATAACTCAAAAACCTCAAATAATGAAAAATAAAAATCAATTGCAAAGTGTCTCAGAATATCACTCTCTACGTCATACTTAAAGTTAATTTAAAGGTGAACAACCCCTTTAAAATCATGTGACTTTTCTTCATAAAACAAGGAAGTATAAAAAAATCTTCTTTTTTTCCCCCCCTTCCCATCCCTCATGCAGATAAGGATCCAGATTCAGTTCCGTATTTGGCAGAATCTTTCACAAAGGATTCGGAGGTTCGGCTGAATCCAAAATAGTGGATTTGATGCATCCCTAGTTATAAAGGGTGAACATTTGCCGGGATAAGCAAATATAATTATCTGTTTGTTTGGGCCAGCCTCTTAATAAATGGTTTTTGAGAACCATCTTCATTCAGCAAGAAGGGGCATCACCATATGAAGTTTTCAGTTGGGACAGGTGAACTGGTCTTCTACAGGATTGGAAGCTTGTATTGGAAACCCCCACTTAAAGGGGAAGGAAACCTAGGTGGCGCAAAAACCCTCCCCCCCTCCCATGTGTTGCCCACCCTCCCTCCTCCCCCCTGGCCTACCCGTCCCGCTGGACAAATGCCCCTAACTTGTTACTTACCCTTCTGCGCAGGTCCAGTCCAGGGAGTTCACAGACGACATCTTCTTCCACTCGATCTTCTTCCTGCTTTGAACGGCGTTTTGGCGCATGCGCAGTAGGTGCATTTCACCGGTACAGATCTACTGTGCATGCGCCAAAAGTCACGAAGTACTTTTGGCGCAAGCGCAGTAGATCGTATTGGCGAAATGCTCCTACTGCGCATGCGCCGTTCAAAGCAGGAAGAAGATCGCGTGGAAGAAGATGTCGTCTGTGAACTCCCTGGACTGGACCTGCGCAGAAGAGTAAGTAACAAGTTAGGGGCATTTGCCCAGCGGGACGGTAGGCCAGGGGGGAGGAGGGAGGGTGGGCAACACAAGGGAGGTGGGGAGGGTTTTTGCGCCATCTAGGTTTCCTTCCCCTTTAAGCTCCCCATAGACGCAACGATTCTTCTTTCCGAACGACCGATTTTAGGGAAGTCCGACCAATCCTTCAAAATTATCGTGCGGTTAGTGGGAATCGAACGATCGTACATCTTACGATTTTTCGGCCAACATCTGTCAGGAAATTGATCGGCCAGGTCAAAAAATCTTTGTCGGTCCCAGTGCAATCTCTCTATGTTTGCAGGGCCAAGCAGGCAGCTCCCTTTTGTTTTCCTGGCAAATTGGTCTTTTAATTGATGGTCAATTCGTACGATCGTTCTGAGAAGATCATGGTCTCAAGATGAGGATCTGATCTTTTAAAAATCTCAACATCTATGGCCAGCTTTACCTTTACATGACCAAAGTGCCATATGTGTACAGTATGGTCCGAATTGCCCAACGGCTGCAGCCCTTGGCGCTGTTGAAATTAGGACAACAGATGTATTATTTGACTTGAAGAATTTCATTGTGACATATAGAATTGCCAGTCTCATTTATATGTCATGTTCTTCTTCCAGTTTTCCTAATTTTGTTATGTATGTCTTGGAAACAGAGCCTTAAAGCTTGGATACCTCACACAAGATATGATCGATGATTATGAACCAGCATTAATGTTTACAATCCCAAGACTAGCCATTGTGTGGTAAGTATAGGGTTGATGCCTTTTCTAAGGTCCAATCAGGCATAGGCCGACTCCAGATTACTAGTAGCTTGTTAGAACAATGCCATGTTTGTTAAACACTTTCCCTGGGCAACGGCCAATGATAACAAGGCCTATGGGATGTGATGGAGAAGGTTGTAACCCTACAGCCACTGAAGAATGAAGGGTTAGAGTAATGGCACACAGATAAGATGATGGCTTTTGCCATATTCGTGCCCGTTATTATCTATGGATCAATGTTAATGGCTAGCATAGGCAATATTCATTTTATTCTCTCTAAAATAAATTTGGGGTTTGCGACCGAAAGCATTTTTTAGTGTTCTTTTATTATTATTATTATTATTATTATTATTATTATTACCATGTATTTTAAGAGCACCAACATATTATATTGCGCAGTGCTGATTTTATTTCTCTTTTTGCGAGTTTGAACTGAAAGTAGTGGTGTAACTAAAGTATGGGGAGTATTCTCCACTGGGAATATGAGCCTAAAGTTGAAGTCACTAAGTCCACTCAACAATTTGTAATTATTCAAATGCCTTTCCTTCGCCCCATACAGTGGTCTTGTTGTTTACGCTGAAGGACCACTCAACCTCGAACGCAAACCAGAAGATATGTCTGAACTTTTTCGGCCTTTCCACACCCTGCTAAGGAAAATAAGGTAAGTGCTAGCTGGTAGAAATAACATATATTGGGAACTAGTGATGTGCGGGTCGGGATTTTCCAGACCCGCACCTGCCCGCCATCTGCCCTCCCTCCACCCGTGCCTCCCCGAACCAGACTTCTGCGCGCAGTTCAATATTTGGCATTCCCAAGTGCAAGATGACTTTCCTTCTCCTTTAAAGAGTCATGCTAAAGCAGTGGCCAGGTGGTTTATGGTATGGCACAGGCAGGTATGATACTTAACACAGCACATTAACCTTCTATTAGACTTCTATCCGGCTTATCTATCGTTTCAGCATCATTAGCTCTAAGTGCCGCTCCGGCCCCTCCGTGTACCTGTATTCCTGCTAAGAGATCATTTTACAGCTCACGTTAGAGACTGTTTTCCAGCATTCAATTACAGAGAAACGAGAAAAGTGTTCCTGAGAATAATCTTCCTGTCATAAAAGAAGATACAGTTCAGGCCGCCACCAAGATCCGCAGCAATCTGCACTTTTACAGGGTATTTTTGTGCTCTGTAATTCTCCTGAAAAATAAGCTGGAGAGGGTATTGTTTAGGAACGGGGCGACAGTTTAATTACAGATATCCTTTAGCTGTGAGGAATGTAGTGTCTATCCGCATGACAATGAAATGTGTAAATTCAACCTTGAATTAAAGGGGAACAGCACCAAGAATTTTTTTTTTTTAAATAACAAACCAGTATTATTTTAAGCAGCTTTCCAACATACATTGATTAAAATGTTTTGATCATTTAAAAGGATACGGGATGCATGTTTCTGGTAGGGATGGGATGACTAATTGCCCCCCGTGAATGGGTGACTCGCCACCAGCCCTACCCCTCCAACTTTCCTTGCTCTGTCTTTATATATATATCATAGCAAATGGACCCGCACTCCTTGTTTATCGTGAAAAAATTGATGTGCTTTATTCATAATGCATTTCCAAAGTTTTGGCCCATACTGGGGCCTTTTTCATCTTTGAAAAAGGCCCCAGTATGGGCCGAAATGTTGGAAATTCATGGTGAATTCGCGTGATTCGCCGCCGGCGAATAAAGTCGCTAAAATTCGCCGCCGTCAAAAAAACACCAGCGCATTTTCGGAAAAATCTGATGTCGGTGTCAAAAAACAAAACCCGGCGTAAAAAAAACGGACGTCAACGTCAAAAACGAGTCGATGACGCTGCTTCATGAATTTTTCGCTGTTTCACGGATTTCGCACGAAAGTCGCAAATTTATCAGCAAAGTGAAGAGGTGCAAATTCGCCTATTGGCCCCAATTTATCAGTTACCCAAGAGAGGCGAGTACTGTCACCCCTTAAACTTCATGAATGAAACAAAACATGACTGGCTCTCAGCTGTCAGAATAACGCAGAGCAGGCACTTGGCACAAGGAATCTCTGCTTCCAGCCCTGCAGAATCACTTGCCGTCCCCTGTAGCAATATGCAGGCTTCTTTACTGAGAGACGATAAAACAGAATAGTCTCCTATTTACCACAAAACAGCACTTACTTTAATAACTTAAAGAACAATCTTACGACAGAAAACCTTTCTAATGAAGCATCCCATAACTTTGAATGTGTGAGCCATGAGTGTTCCTTCTATCAGCAGCCAGAGCCATGTATTCTTCAACAATTCCCAAAGTGCAATCAGTCTGGCAGAAGAACAGACAATCCTTCCCTGCTATGGCAGCCCACAGTGCAGAGCAGCGGATTACAGCAGCAGCCAATGTGACAGACAGCTCTTGCTATCAACTGCCACCTTGACAAAGAGCAGCTATTTGCTGTTAAATGACATTAGTCCAAGAACTTTCCTGTAGCGTCAACTGCCGGAATGACAGAGCTCACACAGTCTAGTGGCAGCAGCCTGAGAGAAGGATGCTCTTTATTAAACAACCATTATACTGAACAGTTATGAGTTGTGAACAATGTATATCGCTTTAGCTGCTGAGAGGTGCGAGAGAATGCTGGTTACACTGACAGCTGGTTGCTTTTAGATGCTTGTGAATGTTTCAGTGCGAGTCTTCAGTTATGGGGTGCCGTTTGTCCCAAATACATTCTGTATACAAAACTATCCCTAATACACAGAATGAATGTCTCTCATGTTATATAAGAATTTGTGACCATACACAGAGAAAAAAAATATACAAAAGACTTGTTTCTATTAAAGAATGAAAACAAAATCTGGTTAGTGCACAAAAGGATGTCATTATATCACAAACTCCATTCTGTACAGTTTAACAAGCAATATGTCTCACAAATATATAACCTCCATGTAACGGACGCACTTATGTGCAACGTTACTTACAGAATGTATTATGTAAAAACAAACTTGGACATAATATATAATAGTGTAACTAACTAGTGCTTGTCAAGCTAGATTTGACTGACAAAATAGATATCTGTGACAGAAAACAAGATTTTATAGTACAGGATTCATTCTTTCCACAAAATGACAGTTTTGTTTCACAAAACAGATAAAATAACCATTCTGTGAAGCAACACTGTCAGTCACATTCCTGAACCAATAAGAACAAAGCTTATTGCCATATACAAACAAGATGAGAAGTGGCCAGCTCTGCTCCACATGGCCAAGGCAAAGTATCTGGCCTGCTATAGAGGGAGCCCTCTAATGTCCCCTGTGCTGCATAGTAATAAACATGAACAAACATTTCCTAAAAGAGCTGCTGTTAAACACTACAGGTTCATAAATGGAAGTTTTTACAAATGGCTGAGAAATATAATGCTGCACTTATAATAATTGTAGAAAAAGAAAAGTATGCAAAACATAAATATGATCATTTTAGGTGATATGCCTATTCTTATTGTAGTAATCTGCTTGTGTGGCCATTTTGGTTAAGGGCATTCCTGCTGTTTTGCCATTATCTTATGACTCACTCCTGTTCCTCTTCCTGTCTAAGCTGAGAGTAATAATGGGACAGGCCACAGCCACCTGCCATCTTCTATTAAATGTACCAGAAGTTACTGTGCTTGTCTGGCTGCTTCGCCTGACTCTCAGAGTTAGTTTTAAGTTTTGTATATGATAGTTAGACTCCAATGTCTCCTCCAAACTGTAATCTTGCACCAATTAGCTTGTAGTAGTCTCTTAATAATTTGCTTAGCTATAGTTCAACTACTACATAATAGATTCAGCCAGAGACTTGGGACTGATCATGTGCATCACACATTGTGTATAGTATGATGTGTAGGTTATATGAGCAGCCACTCCTGAGTACTGTGTTTAAACAAAAGGCTTCAGGACTTCAACTTCACCTCCTTTCGTGAATTCGGGTCTTTTCACCGCTTCGGGACTTTAGCTTCGTCTTTTCGGCACTTCCGCATTCGGTAATATGTGAAATGGCCGCACGGCTCGTAAAGGGGACCCGGCTCTTTGAAAAATGCAGCACTTCTGGGCCCCCCTTCAGGCCCGGAACACTTGTCCCCCCTGCTGGTGGCCCTGGACATGCATGTGACATGGGCACAGTTGTGCTCTCTGCTCTAGTGTTGTGCCCCCCTCGACCCACTCTGATGTGAAAGGGTTAAGCACTGGGCAGGTAAGGGGACGGCATCATTAGAGTCTTTTGTTATAAATAAATATAAAGCATTGTATAGCTTGTTGCTTCTATATAAATAGATTATGATCCCCTAAAATTGCCCCTGCCTAAATGACCCCCTTTTGTTTATACACAATACTCAGGAGTGGCTGCTCATATAACCTACACATCATACTATACAACATTTTGGAAGTAAAAAGAGAGACAAAAATTTTTTTTGCATGTAGTGCTGCAATTTCTTGACCACACCCATTTTGTGGCAGCACCCCCTAATTACCATGTTCATTTTACAAAGTTTGGCAGGTTATAAAAATTTGAAAATATTTCTCCTTATCTAAACTGTTAAAATTACTTATTTTCTTATCTCAAAATTGTTATAAAGCATCTTAGTTGCACCTGTTAGCTGTACTGGCCTCTCTGCCAAAAGCCAATTAAGTTAGAAACTGTTTCTTTTTCTAGCTGTTCAGTGCAGAGAAAACAGGGATTTCCAGTACAAATAAGGGACCTCAGGTTGGGCTGTCAAAAGAGGGACTGTCCCTCTGAAAAAGGGTCAGTTGGGAGGTATGTGTGCACATGATCAGTCCCAAGTCTCTGGCTAAAGCTATTATGTAGTAGTTGAACTATAGGTAAGCACATTATTAAAAGACTACTACAAGCTAATTGGTGCAAGATTACAGTTTGGAGGAGACATTGGAGTCTAACTATCATATTCAAAACTTAAAACTAACTCTGAGAGTTAGGCGAAGCATCCAGACAAGCACAGTAACTTCTGGTACATTTAATAGAAGATGGCAGGTGGGTGTGGCCTGTCCCATTATTGCTCCCATCTTAGACAGGAAGAGGAACAAGAGTGAGTCATAAGATAATGGCAAAACAGCAGGAATGCCCTTAACCAAAATGGCCACACAAGCAGATTACTATAATAAGAATAGGCATATCACCTAAAATGATCATATTTATGTTTTGCATACTTTTCTTTTTCTACAATCATTATAAGTGCAGCATTATATTTCTCAGCCATTTGGAAAAACTTCCATTTATGAACCTGTAGTGTTTAACAGCAGCTCTTTTAGGAAAGGTTTGTTCATGTTTATTACTATGCAGCACAGGGGACATTAGAGGGCGCCCTCTATAGCAGGTCAGATACTTTGCCTTAGCCATGTGGAGCAGAGCTGGCCACTTCTCATCTTGTTTGTATATGGCAATAAGCTTTGTTCTTATTGGTTCAGGAATGTGACTGACAGTGTTGCTTCACAGAATGGTTATTTTATCTGTTTTGTGAAACAAAACTGTCATTTTGTGGAAAGAATGAATCCTGTACTATAAAATCTTGTTTTCTGTCACAGATATCTATTTTGTCAGTCAAATCTAGCTTGACAAGCACTAGTTAGTTACACTATTATATATTATGTCCAAGTTTGTTTTTACATAATACATTCTGTAAGTAACGTTGCACATAAGTGTATCCGTTACATGGAGGTTATACATTTGTGAGACATATTGCTTGTTAAACTGTACAGAATGGAGTTTGTGATATAATGACATCCTTTTGTGCACTAACCAGATTTTGTTTTCATTCTTTAATAGAAACAAGTCTTTTGTATATTTTTTTTCTCTGTGTATGGTCACAAATTCATTATGTGTATTAGGGATAGTTTTGTATACAGAATGTATTTGGGACAAACGGCACCCCATATTCAGTTGCCCTTTAAAATTTAATTTGTGTAAGCCAGTATTAGAATCACATTCTGGGTCACTACTAGTTATCTTGGGCTCCTTGGAAATCAATTTCTGTACTGCCTATTTGCATTAAAGGTTAGTCTGTGTGGGATAGGAAATGTGGGAATAGGAAAAAGTTTGACTGTGTAGGATAGAATTGTCCGATTGTGTGGGTTAGATTATATGGGATTGAATTGGTTGTCAGTGTGGGTTAGAAAGAATGTATAGGATAAAATGGTGCGACTATGGGATAGAATTATTAGACTGTGTGAGTTACAATATATGGGATGGAATGAATATTTAGACTGTGTGGGTTAGAATAGTTAGAATAAAGGGGATAGAATATTAAGATTGTGTGGGGTGTAAGATAGGGGATTTATTAATATTATTTTCCACATAGACTAATAAAGACTTTGAGTTAGAATTTAGTGGATAGAATGACTAGCCTGTGTGGGATAGTATATTAAGCATGTGTGGGTTATAATATAGGGGTTAGTATGGTTTGGCTGCATGGGATGGAATACTAAGACTGTTTGATTTTAGTGGATAGAATGACTAATCTATGTGGGGATAGAATGGCTAGTCTGTGTGGCATAGTATATAAAGAATGTGTGTGTTACAAAATAGGGGTTAATATGGTTCGTCTGCATGGGATAGAATACAATGGGGTAAATTTATCAAAGAGTGAAGTTCCGCAGCTCTCAATTCATTTCTATGGGATTTTGAAAGGCGTATTTATCAATGGGTGAAGTGAAAGTTCACCCTTTGATAAATACTCCTATAAAAATCCCATAGAAATGAATGGAGAGTGGCGGAATTTCACTCTAGTGGCGGAACTTCACTATAAACTTAACTCTTTGATAAATATACCCCTAAGACTGTTTGAATATTGTGGATAGAATGACTAATCTATGTGGGATAGAGTTTTAAGACTGTGTTGGTTGGAATATAGGGGATAGAATGGTTAGTCTATTTGAGATAGAATGTTAAGAATGTGTGGGTTGGTATATATGGACTGTAAGCTGTGTGGGATAGAATGGCTAGACTATTTATGTTAGAAAGTATAGGATTGAATGTTAGACTGAATGCACAATAGAATACTTCAGTTGTGATGAGAATTTGTTTTTGTGGGTTTGAATGTATGGGATAAAATGTGTTTTATAAAATATTGTGTGCTTATTTCTACTAAACATTAAGCTTTTAATTGATACAGAGCATTGTTTCAGGTACATTGGTTAGAATACTTTTATTGAAGATGACAGAAGGAATTCTATCTCCTGAGTGCCCGGGGCTGGTTTTGCTCAGAGTTTGGAACATTTGAAGAAGATTTTACTGATACTAAAGATATTGTAGAGCAGACACAAAGGGGTTTATAGTACCTACTCGTTTAATTAACACCTTTCATTTCAAGCTAACGGAATGGAAATCCAATCATGTAAATGCAGTCTCTTGGAAGACACTTAAAGAAACAGTTCCCTTCCTACAGGCAAATCCTTCCTATAGTTTACACATCAGATTTTTCTATCCATTATATTTTTCCATTCTATATATTTCTTAACACAAGTGACACCACTAAGCAGCATTTTTTTACCAATGACATTACCAGGGAAAGAGAGTCATAGTTAATTGCTGCGCCTCGCTTGGCGGTGAAATTATGGACATGCCCACCTTTAAGCCTCTCCCCCAAATACCATGACCACCATAAAAAACAGAATAGACCAAAAAGCATCCAGTAAATAACTACAGCAAAACAAAAAAATAATAACCTAACATTTAAGGATAGTTCCTTAGTACTATAAGTGAAATATCCAGGCCCGGATTTGTGGCAAGGCCACTCAACTATAGTGTATATAAACATTTATTTTATATAAACTATAGTAGTATTTATCTGTTATCTACTGTGTATCCTTTGCTTGAATGGCTGCCCCATGGCTACACAGCAGCTTGTTTATATAAACTATAGTAGTACTTATCTACTAATATATCTACTTATAACATAGTAACATAGTAAGTAAGGTTGAAAAAAGACACATGTCCATCGAGTTCAACCTTTTTTTTTTTTTTTTGTTTATTAACTACCTATCTGCCAGTTGATCCAGAGGAAGGCAAAAAACCCATCTGAAGCCTCTCCAATTTGCCTTAGAGGGGAAAAATTCCTTCCTGACTCCAAAATGGCAATCGGATTAGTCCTGGATCAACTTGGACTATGTGCTATTTCCATAACCCTGTATTCCTTACTTGCTAAAAGCCATCCAACCCTTCTTAAAGCTATCTAATGTATCAGCCTGTACAACTGATTCAGGGAGAGAATTCCACATCTTCACAGCTCTCACTGTAAAAAACCCCTTCCGAATATTTAGGCGGAACCTCTTTTCTTCTAATCGGAATGGGTGACCTCGTGTCAGCTGGAAAGACTACTGGTAAATAAAGCATTAGAGAGATTGTTATATGATCCTTTATATATTTATACATAGTCATCATATCACCCCTTAAGCGCCTCTTCTCCAGCGTGAACATCCCAATTTGGCCAGTCTTTCCTCATAGCTAAGATTTTCAATACCTTTTACCAGCTTAGTTGCTCTTCTCTGTACCCTCTCTAATACAATAATGTCCTGTTTGAGTGATGGAGACCAAAACTGTACAGCATATTCTAGATGGGGCCTTACAAGTGCTCTATACAGTGGAAGAATGACCCCCTCCTCCCGTGACTCTATGCCCTTTTAATACAGCTCAAGACCTTATTTGCCCTTGATGCTGCTGATGGCATTGCTTGCTACAGCCAAGTTTATCATCTACAAGGACTCCAAGGTCCTTTTCCATAATGGATTTGCCTAGTGCAGTCCCATTTAGGGTATAAGTGGCTTGGATATTCTTACATCCCAGGTGCATGACTTTACATTTATCAACATTGAATCTCATTTGCCACTTAGCTGCCCAGATTGCCAGTTTGTCAAGATCCTGTTGCAAGGATGCCACATCCTGGATGGAATTAATTGGGCTGGATAATTTTGTGTCATCTGCAAACACTGATACATTATTACAACACCCTCCCTAAGTCATTAATGAACAAGTTAAATAAAAGTGGACCCAATACTGAGCCCTGGGGGACCCCACTAAGAACCTTACTCCAAGTAGAGAATGTCCCATTAACAACCACCCTCTGTACCCGATCCTGTAGCCAGTTTCCTATCCATGTGCAAACGACTTCATTAAGCCCAACAGACCTTAGTTTAGAAAGCAGTCGTTTGTGGGGCACAGTATCAAACGCTTTGGCAAAATCCAAATAGATCACATCTACTGCCCCCCACTATCCAGAATCTTACTTACCACATCATAAAATGCAATCAAATTCGTCTGACATGACCTATCCTTCATAAAGCCATGCTGATTGTTGCTCATAATGCCATTCATTAGGACAAAATTTTGTATGTGATCCCTTAACAAGCCTTCAAATAATTTGCCCACCACAGATGTCAAGCTTACTGGCCTATAATTGCCAGGCTGAGATCGTAATCCCTTTTTAAATATTGGAATAACATCAGCTTTTCTCCAATCCATAGGCACCATACCAGATGACAGTGAATCTGAGAAAATCAGAAATAAGGGCTGGTCTAAAACTGAACTAAGCTCTCTTAGAACCCGGGGTGTATGCCATCAGGCCCTGGAGCCTTGTTTACATTAATTTGTATTAAAGCTTTTTGAATCATATCCTGAGTCAGCCACTGACTAGATTGAGCTGAACCATTCGTGCAGTTATTAAGTGAGCCTGTGAACCAGACTCCTCTATTGTATACACTGAAGAAAAGAACTGATTTAACACATTTGCCTTATCTGTATCTGTTACAACCATACTGATACCATTATTTAATGGAGCAACACTCTCAACCTGCATCTTTTTACTATTAATATATTTAAAAAACTTTTTAGGGTTAGTTTTCACCTCCACCGCAATTAACTCTTCATTTCTTTTCTTAGCCTTCCGGATTGCTGATTTACAACATTTATTACAGTGTTTATATTCATTAAATGCAGCTTCTGTCCCTACAGATTTGTAGTTTTTAAATGCCTTTCTCTTCTTTCCCATTAACATCTTTACCTCTGTATTAAGCCACACAGGATGATTCTTAGAGCTTCTACGTTTAGTCTTAAGGGAATAAATTGAGAACAGTAATGATTTAATATCATTTTAAAGGACAACCATTTCTGTTCTGTGTTTTTAGCTGAAAACCTAATGCCCCAATCAATGCTCTGTAGGGCAGCCCTCAAGGCACTAAAATTAGCTTTGGCAAAATTCATGGTTTTTGTTGCCCAGTATATTTTTGTTTTTTGCACCAGACATTAAAAGATATAACATTATGGTCACTATTACCCAGGGGTTCAATGACTTGCACATTTGCTATAAGTTCTGGGTCATTTGAGATCACTAAATCAAGAATAGCATTTTTTCTGGTAGGCTCCTCAACAACCTGTGCTAAAAAATTGTCGTGCAATAAGTTTATAAACTTGCTCCATTAACTGATCTAGCAGTACCGTTGCTCCAGTCAATATCTGGGTAATTAAAATCCCCCATTATCATTACTTTACCTAAACTAGCAGCCTTTTCTATTTGCATTAGGAGCTTTGTCTCTTCCTCCTCACTTACATTAGGGGGTCTATAGCATACTCCTACAATTAATTTGCTGGATTCTTTACAATTGGTGAAGAACTCCACCCATACGACTTCTGGCCCCTCATTTTCTAACATAACCTCCTCCTTTATATGAGCTTTTAAATCCTGCCTAACATACAGACATACCCCTCCTCCTTTTCTATTGCCTCTGTCCCTCCGAAACAAAGTATAGCCACTGATATTTACTGCCCAGTCATGCGACTCATTCAGCCATGTTTCGGCCACACCAATCACATCATATTTTTTCCTTCCATCACCAGCAGCTCCAGCTCTCCCATTTTACCAGTCAGACTTCTTGCATTTGTAAACATACATTTAATACTCGCACCATATTGAACATATGACATGTGGTCCTCCCTATCCTTAACAGTATCCCTAGCCAAATCTCCTCCCCCATTTTCCCTTTCTTTGCCCACTATCTCATCTAACCTGTCTACCACTGAATCTTTTACTGAACCCTCCCCCCCACACCTAGTTTAAAATCTCCTCCAACCCTCTAGCCATCTTCTCTCCCAAAACAGCTGCCCATCATCATTGAGGTGCAGCCCATCCCTAGCAAAGAGCCTGTAGCCGACTGAAAAATCAGCCCAGTTCTCCAAAAACCCAAAACCCTCCTCCCTACACCAATCTTTTAGCCACGCATTAATCTCCCTACGCTCCCGCTGTCTCCTTAGCGTTGCTCGTGGCTCAGGTAATATCTCTGAGAAAATTACCTTGGAAGTCCTCGCCCTCAGCTTTGAACCTAGTTTTTTTAAAATCATTTTTGAGGACTTCACCACCTCCTCTAACTTTGTCATTGGTACCTATGTGTACCAAGACCGCTGGGTCTTCCCAGCCCCTCCCAATAATCTGTCAACTCGTTCCACCACATGCCGAACCCTAGCACCAGGCAAAGCAGAGACTGTTCGGCATGTAGGGGCTTGCGACAGATTACCCTATCCACCTTTCTAATAATTGAATCCCTATAACTAGAACCTGCCTTTCCTTCCTTGCACTCCCCCCACCACCCGTATTAGAGCCACTGCCTCCCGGGGTGCTCCGAGAGTCAGACTGCTCCATACATGCCAGTTCGGAGTTTTCCTCCCAGCATCTTCAGCCAAAACGGCGAATTTGCTGTTTTGGACAAACTGTGGACCAGCCCCCCTACTCTTCTGTCCCTACTCCCCCTCTTGACTGTCACTTATATATATATATATATAATATATAATACACAAAGCCATGAATATCTTGTAAATTATATCCTTATAAACGTAAATGTCATTTCTGACACATGACTCACTGAAACGTGTGTATTATAATAAATAAAGTACCCCCAGTTGCAAAATATGAGGATATTAGAAGTTATATCCAAAAAAGATATGAGGACCTCCAATAATAAAGAAACAATTATATAAAAAAAATAGAAAAATATATTAAGACATGAAGAACTAACGCGTTTCGTGCCTATGAGTAAGTGCCCCAATAAGCACGAAACGCGTTAGGTCTTCATGTCCTAATAAATTTTTCTATTTTTTATATAATTGTTTCTTTATTATTGGAGGTCCTCACATCTTTTTTGGATATAGTGTTTTGGACTTGCACCTTGGGACTGAGGTGAACTGTGAGTGAATCCTCTATTATTAACTACACAACAATTTTGTATCTTGATTTATCTATTATTTTTTAGAGTGGTACTGCATATACTTTCTCTCTTTTTTGTGGCATCAGCACAAACCCTGTCCTTATATAAGGATATTAGAAGTTACCTCAGAGTTCCATGACCTGAGTTCCATGGCCTTCGGCCTCATTCTTTTATATGGTCATGAAACTCCTCAGTAACTTATAATATCCTTATATTTTACAAGAGGGGGTACTTTTATTCATTATATATCTCACTGGCTATATCATTTATATGGTGTGCCCTTATAATGACCGTGTCTCTTTCACAGCAGCATCCCATAACTAAATACATTTGCTATTACAGATATGTAGCACTGTGTATGTTGGGAAAAGGGCTATGAAAAGGCAGAGGGGGCAATATCAGCCTCAGTGGCCCCTTAGCTAACAAAATGCCCTTTTATCACCATTTCATTGTTTCTTGCCTTGTTGCCTACACAATGAAAGTGTCTCCGTGGCCCCTTTATCGGCTGCTGAGCTGCCTGACTGGATTTTGATTTGGAAGGAAATTAAGTGCCAGCATTAAATAAGAACTCGCTGTATAATTTATTGTTCCCAGGGAGCTGAAGAGCCTCAGTGATTGTCATTGGTTGCACTTGTCCTCCCTTGTGTTCTCCTCTAGCCGGGCTCCCTGCGTAGCAAAGATTTGCTGCCATCCATAGCTTCACAGCCTCTAATATTTGCTCTGATTCATTCCCATTTTCCTATTATACTGTTTTCATAAAACAACTCCTTCATTGTTCCAAAAGGACATTCTTTAACAATGTGCGTTTCTTGGCATTCACACATTGTGTGTTATTGTTGTCAGATACTTAATGCATGGGCTCAAGCATCCTAAACCCACATGCTTAAAGTGATACTGACACTTTTGGTATCCTTTAACAATAGAGCCCTCTACTTTGTTTAAATAAATATTAATGTTTTTATCTCCCACTGCTCCCCTAGAGTTACAGTGTATGCCAGACTCTGGCAAGAATAGCCTATTAGAGATTTTGAATAGGATCAGGTGGAAAGTCATGGAAACTGTCTGTCCCCCCTCCATAGAGGCCAGATCTGTAATTGTAATATATATATGTTTGTATACCTCTGACCAAGATCCCTGTGAGGGATCGAAACGTTGAGTTTAATAAAAATTCTTTATTTTTTGGCATACTCCTGTGAATGCCGCTATTCCCATATATACACACACACACACACACACACACACACACACACACACGTAAGGAATCCCTTTTCCAGAAACCCATTGTGGCGGAACTTACAGGGGTGCAGGGGATGTGACTGCACCAGGGCCTGCACACCCTCGGGGCCTGCTGGCGGTTCGCACAATTGCAAATCGGCCGTGATGTCTGCTTCCAGAGGTGGGTGGGGGGTCCTGGCTGCATAGCCTGCACCCGGGCCCCACGCCTTATAGTTCCATTACTGATTATCCAGAAAGCTCCAAACTACAGAAAGGCCATCTCCCATACAGTCCATTTTAAGCATATAATTTTATTTTTATACTAATTAAAATTGATTTCCCTTTTATCTGTAATAATAATAATACAGCACCTTGTATATGAGCTGCATGAATCCATATTGGGGCAAAACAATCTTTTTGGGTTTAACTAATGTTTGAATGATTTTTAGCAGACTTAAAGGGATACTGTCATGGGAAAAAAAAAAATTTTCAAAATGAATCAGTTAATAGTGCTGCTCCAGCAGAATTATGAGCTGAAATCCATTTCTCAAAAGAGCAAACAGATTTTTTTTATATTTAATTTTGAAATCTGACATGGGGCTAGACATATTGTCAATTTCCCAGCTGCCCCAAGTCATGTGACTTGTGCTCTGATAAACTTCGATCACTCTTTACTGCTGTACTGCAAGTTGCAGTGATATCACCCCCTCCCTTTTCCCCCCAGCAGCCAAACAAAAGAACAATGGGAAAGTAACCAGACAACAGCTCCCTAACACAAGATAACAGCTGCCTGGTAGATCTAAGAACAACACTTAATAGTAAAATCCCATGTCTCACTGAGACACATTCAGTAACATTGAGAAGGAAAAACAGCAGCCTGCCAGAAAGCATTTCTCTCCTAAAGTCCAAGCACTAGTCACATGACCAGGGGCAGCTGGGAAATTGACAAAATGTCTAGCCCCATGTCAGATTTCAAAATTGAATATAAAAAAATCTGTTTGCTCTTTTGAGAAATGGATTTCAGTGCAGAATTCTGCTGGAGCAGCACTATTAACTGATTCATTTTGAAAAATTTTTTTTCCCATGACAGTATCCCTTTAAGTTATGGAGATACAAATTCCAGAAGACCCCAGGTCTCAAGCACTCCAGATAATAGCTCCTATACCTGTGTTTGCTTTTGGATTGAATCACTACGATGTTTTATTATTTTGTTCACAGAATTATTCAAACTATGATGTCAGCAGACACATTACGGGGACTAAAATGCCAGCTTCATGCCAGTGTGCCATCTATAACCTGGAGGGGCAGCAATATTACTCATAAGATGGTTACTTTGATGTATTGTATTTGCATATTCAGGTGCTGATAGCACAATCCATTATCCATGATACTTGTTCTTAAATTGTAGTCTGATTTATTTAAATTATCAGAAACACTAGATTTTTCAGGACAGATTGAGACACTTTCTAAGCTTCCTGGTGTTTCTGCCTTTTGTATTAAACTCCGATTCAGTGAATAGGGGTGATGGGTTTTGATGATGACTGTAGGGGGCATTCTGTGGTACATGGAGATGGGGGCGTCACTCATTAACTAAAAGCAAATGCAAACTCAAAGGCAACAGCCGTTGGACTAGTTTTTCATTGTAACAAAATAATAAACCAGGACCACCACACAGTTGTTCCATCCTAGTTTTCCTGGAAACATTGGTAATGCTCTGAATTATTAAAAGCTCAGGATTCATTACATTAAGAGAGGGTCGAGCTTGCGGATCACATCACATCCCTCCGCTTTCCTGGAAGCAAATTAAAATTCACGGTTTACATATGTCTTCTGCTTCCTTTGCAGACTTTTGTAGCCTTTTTATTGGGGGTGGGGGGTCAGCCATATGCTCAGAAATTCATTTATACCTTAGCAGAAGTAGACCGAACAGGATGAAGACATCTGTGATTTCATGCATATGTGTTATATATACTTTTTCTTAAAGGAACAGTTCAGTGTAAAAATAAAACTGGGTAAATAGATAGATTGGAAAATGTAAAAAAAAAAAATCTAATATAGTTAGCCAAAAATGTAATCTTTAAAGACCGGAGTGAATGGATGTCTAACAGGATAGAAATCCTTTATTGATAGTGAAGGTAGCATCACCAGGGTCACCAACTGTATTGGCCTCCGTTGCCACACATATGCTTAATTTCAACTATATTTGTGGAATGTATTATGGGCATATATATTATAGACCACTAAATCATATAAAATGCATTTAAATTCATACAAAGTAACTATATGAATGGTTTCTCTTCTTCTTTTTACTCCAGAGACCTTCTCCAGACCTTAACGGAAGAAGAATTACATACTTTAGAGCGGAACCTCTGCATATCACAAGATGTGGAGTTTCCTGTCAATGCAGATCCTGAAGTGCCCTCAGCAATCTCTCCTGTGTTAGTGACCGCCTTACCTACAGAAGAGCCCCCCATCGCAAAAGCTGAGAACATAGAGGTGGAGCTGGCATGCTCTATGCAGTACGATGAACAAGAACTGGAACAGCTAAATATGATGGTTCATAGAGTAGGGGATGAAATGTCTTCTTTACTTTCTCCACCAAGTGTCTACCAATCTCCAGCTCACAGGGCTAACGCTAGTAATGAGGCTTCCCCTTGCAGGCGCCCCCTAAATAATCTTACAGATGAGGAGGATAGGGTGTTTTTCATGGATGATCTTGATGGATCAGGGGAGGTTCTTGCAAGGTCTAGGCCTTCTGAGAACACCATCTCATGGGTCAACAACTCCTGTTACAATGCCAAGCAGCTAACACTGTACCAAGACTCTGTTGTACAGAATGGGGATCTTGCAGATGTTGTTTCTGGGAAAGACGGGGAAAAGGATATAAGCAATAACAACAACATTGATGGGAGTAAAATGCTGGGAGCCAGCACTTCTCTCCAGAACTCTTGTAGTTGTTTAGAGGCTCCAGAATCACAGTTATACCTCAATGGATGGGATACAAATGGGGAGGATGCAGAAACTGCAGAAATCATTGCCCACAGGACTGGGGGAATGAAGATCTCTGCAACTGTCATCTTTAACCCAAAATCCCTTACAGATTCTCCAGAAACATCCCCCGATCTCGCCAGCAACCGCGTTCCTTTATCTTCAGACCCCCTGACCAGTAGCGAAGAAGATGAGTCCCACAAACTTGGCATAGCAGCTACAAACTGTTTGATCAACTCTTGCGTATGTTGCGGGAGCTGTGAAGACACCCGAGAGGATAGTTTAGAAGGATTAAGAAATGTCCCGTCTTCAGGTAAAGTTATAAATGCTTCCTACAGCTTAATAAAGTCCAAGGAATTGGGCCACGTGGACAGATCAGACTGTACAGGGTCTGCCAAAGAGCTGTTAAAAATGGAAAGTCCCACTGTTTTGTTGCTGGAAAAAGAGACAACGAGACAGGAGCAACCGTATCCTAACTCTTCTAAGTGCCTGCCACTCAACTCAGGTTCCCAGATAGGAACGGACAGTGAATCTGATGAGCCTGCGGCTGTCTCACATGATCAGCTGAAAAGTGAGTCAAAGAGACAGCCAATCTGCAGCAAAGAGAGACCGTCCGAAGAAGCCGAGGAGCCCCCTTCCGACAGGGCGTCAGCAGATAACATAACATCTAGTGCGAGGTACGGAACTTTGATTTGATTATTGTCTGAGTGTGTTTATATTAAAGGGCAAGTTCTATGTTCTCTCTAGTGTATATTATAGGAGAGTGAAGTGCTTGAAAATGTAACATATATATTAAATATAATATGAGAATAATAGTATTCACCAATGATTTCCATAGCACATAAAGGCACAATGTCGTGGGCTGAGTTATACAGGTCAAGACAATAGAAAGGCTACCCAACACATAAGGCGGTTTAGCGGGGAAACCCCTTTGTGTTTATTAAGTCACAAGATGTAACGTTTCAGGGGCGTGCCCCTTTGTCAGCCATATACAGGTCAAGGTCATTATCCCTTGAGGCTACTTGAGTATCTTTGCATTTTAAAGATACTACAGTGAGAGTGAACCATTTAATGACTGGCTTGGGTTGATTAAATGGGCAAATATGTACATTCACTGAACTGTTAGCATGGAGAAAATTAAAAAAGAAAATTGCGTTATATTGGCCTTTTAAAATGTGGTTTAAGCTGCAAACTAGTACTACCAGTGCTTCCTCGGTGGGCCCTAATTTAGATCCTGAATACTCCAGCACTTGCACCCCTAGCATTCAGTTGGTAAATGAGCCCTACCATATGTGGTTACAGTGTTTGTTGACTGGAAGACTTCATACATCACTTGTGAATACATGGTGTGAATAATGAAAATATTGGATATGGTCACTGGCAGAATATGGTGGAATTTGCTTCTAAGCAGGAGCTCCTCTGCAAGTAATTAAATTTGTTGCTAAATCTGTATCATGTTGAGAGGAACACATGACTGCTAACAAGATAATCCCATTGACTATTGAGATTATTTGGAATAAACCCAAGAGTGCATTTGTACTCAAGCTTTAGGGAGCTCAGCCAGGGGTTTGTGTGTTAATACAAAAGTGCTGCCTCTTTGCAGAAAGGCTCTGTATGGGCACATGCTGTTTTCCTTAGATCACAGACTATAATTGATCCAAATTTTATACTCTTAATAGCTGTACCCATTGGCTCACTCCCACGTGTGCTGGCACATACTAATGCAACAAACTGGCCCTGTTTCCACTCATCAGAACTCATTCTTTGCTAGGGCTTTATTTGAGCAGGTGCCTTTACAAACAATCTTCCTTATAAATAACTGTTTCATATGAACAACCATCATCCATAGAGCCGTATATTTACAAATAGCCATCTAGGGGCATGTGCCTAGGGCAGCTGCTTTAAGAGACAGCCTCGTTCCAAATAGAGCTCTAATTATCTAAAGATGTGCTACTCAAGGCTATGGGTTAGGGCAAGGCACATCGCACAAAGAAGGTGCATGGCAATATATCTCTTGCCAGCAGTTGTCTTCACAGTTAGAAAATATCAATTTGATTTTTTACAGTAGGACCTAGATTTCAGCCTGGTAGAATTTGACCACTCCTTGACTTGCCATATAAAGACCACGTTATGGTTTATCTTCAGTCATCAAGTCATGGTGTCTCTTGCAAGAATACTTTCCCTGTTCATCTTCTTTACCTTCTGACAAGAAATTACCAGAGAATAAGAACCACTTGCAATAATATCAGTCTGAAAATGTCCATGTTCTGCACCATTCTCCCTTATTGTCATGAAAATAAATGAACTCTGACATTCTTTGCATTTGGTCAGCAATTTAATGGTTCATCATAAAAGTCTCTGGCTGCACTTGCTAATGGCTGTCATGGCTACAACCACTCGCCTTACCCAAGAGGATACCACTCCATTAGACAGACTTTTAGACATTTTCAAGTCAAACCCTTTAACTCTTTGCAGCTCTTCATCCTTTAACATAAAGTGTCAATACATTAACCTTTATTGTAAGCCAGGCAGAGGGGAGATTGTGGGAACTTAAAAGAAAAGTTCCATTTCTCTTATCCATAATAATAATAGGTACTCGCTTCGGCTTTCCGAAGTCCCTCGAAGTTTCCTCTTGAGGCAACTTTGGGCAACATCGGAAAATAAAGTGATCCAATGCCATCCCACCTGTGATTCCTATTCTAGCTGGCGGGAAGGCATTTTCTGGGAGATTAGTCACCCCAAGAAAGGGAGATTTGACTAATCTCCCCAAAACGCTACATGTGCCACCACTCTTAGCCATGTTGAGGGTTCCACAAAGCCTTCCACGTGTCTGAGCTGAAACAGGATGGTGCTTGCTGGGTAAGCTGTCTTCTGCTGGTCATATAAACCAAAGGATACTCTCATTGAGGAATTTAACACCATTTAACACGGGCAATTAATCGTGAGCATTGGTACAATAATCTCTTTTCCAGTTGAATTTAACACCACGATGTGATCAGAAAATAAAATTCTATGTTAAAGGGCACCAATCATGACCAAAATCATTTACTAAGTAAATACACTATGTGAAAGTTCAAGAAATCCGATTTTTAAAACAGTTAGAATTGTTTGTATAATGTAAATGATCAGCTCACTATTCCTTCTGCAAGATCTCCCCTATCTCCCCTGCAGTTCTAGCTGAGGCAGCCATCTTGGATTTCACTGGCTCCTCCTACCTATATCTTCCCAGCCAACTGTAGCTCTGAAATCTCGCACATGCTCAGTTCAAATTCCTTGTTTGCTTATCAACCCTTCTAAGCTATTTTCAAATCAGCCAAACCTGTGTGTTAGCTGCTGTACAGTAGTGCTGCCACCTGCTGGAAGTTAGCAGGTGGCAGCACTTCTAGTGGAGGAGTTTACTAAAACAAGGCATTCTGGGTAGAATACTCAAAGCAGTGTTACAATCTGAGCATGCTCCTGAAATTTGCACATTAGAGTCTCTGTTAGAGTCACAATATGGCTTCCCTCAGTGAAAGAACCCATTTGACAAAGTAAGGGATTTTTTTAAAACCTGCAGTTTTTTCAAAAAACTATATATGTAGTTTGATTAAACGTGTTTAGCTTGTACTGGTCAGATTGTTAATATGTGTTTGATTTTGGCTGTGATAGGTGCCCTTTAACATGGTTGATACCATAAGTTGGGTTGTAGAACATTCATTCGCCAACATAGAGTATAGCCAAAGTATTACGAGCAGTTCATTCCTTTAGACCAGGATACCCAACCTTACCTGGGAGCCACATTCAAATGTAAAAAGAGTTTGGGAGCAACACCGGCATGGGAAAAGTCCATGAGGGTGCCAAATGAGGGCTTTAGGAATTTAAAAATAAGCACCTGCTTTAAGTCCACTGAGAGCAACATCCAAGGGGTTGGTGAGCAACACCAAAGGACACATATACACAGTTGAGCTATTTTGGACTTTGGCACCAAGTTTTGGCCTGAAAATAAAATTCAGCTTTTTTTGAACGCCAAAATGTCTGGTTTAGCCTTTAACTCCGGGAACTGTTATGCCCTTAATTTGCAGAACTAGAGATATACAGTATATATAAGATCTTGCTTTATTGATGGACCGGTGCAGTTTTCTGCTGATAGGAGCACTGGCCTGGGGTTTTAGGTTCAATACAATCACTTGGGGGTGCCTAACATTTGGCACCCCCAAGTGCTAACAGACTTTCCTTCTCCTTTAAGTTTTATAGGATAAATCATTTGGATAAAATGTAGGCATTATTTAGTGTGTAACTGTGTAGCTGCTGATGCATGCCTATTTATCATTTGTGGTGTTTCTCATGTTGTTTTTTTTTATCCATCCAGCTTAATCATATGTTTATTTGTTTACCTACTAAACCAAAACTTTAACAAAAGTACAAGTGAACCCCAGAATACATGCAGGTCAACCCATTCAGAAATAAGTATGTTGAAGTTATGTGATTTGTTTGTGGGCCATTTCTTGCAGCTGGTCAGTGCCCCTCACCCAACTTCCACTCAAGATGCCCAAGTAACAGGACAGCCACTCAGGTCCACTTAGCCAATGAGAATTTCTCCCGATCCATTGGAAAGCACTGGGTCATGCATCCCAAAGATGATAACTTCAAATCTCAGGCATAGCAAACCCCATGCCTATAAAGAAAGTCATATTCTCTAACCTGCCCTTGAGGAGTTTGTGGGCAGAGGAGTTGTTGGACACAAGGGTTGCTGATTAAACTCCAGCCAGGGCTGGGGCTGATCTTTATAAGTTTACTGGTAATGTAATTGCTGGTAAACATTTAATTCCATATTGTTCCACTCCAGCACATCAAAGGGATGAGATTCTGTCACGGGAAAGCATGTTTTTTTATAAAATGCATCCGTTAATAGAATCCTGCATTGATTTTCAAAAAAGCAAACATATTTTTAATATTTCGCCTTTTTAATTTTGAAAACTGACATTGGGCTAGACATATTGTTAGTTTCCCCAGTGCCCTCAGTCATGTGACTTGTGCTCTTATAAACTACAGCCACTCTTTTACTGTTGTGCTGCAAATTGGAGTGATATCACCTTCTCCCCTCTGAAGAACAACGGGAAGGTAACCAGATAACATTGCTAAAAATGCTGCCATTTGACACGAGAATAGCGCCCAATAGTAAAAATCCAAATCCGGTGCACCCAATTCATGACAACTAAAAATACATTTTTTTAGTTCAAGAATAAAATGTAGAACAGGTAGAATAAATTATTTGTACACAGTGTAATTTAGTAATAAAAATGATACTATACAAATCATGACAGAATCTATTAAGCCCTTATCTGCCAAAGTCCCTGCTCCCATTTTAGGCATTTTACTCCTTGTATGCTGGGCCCGGGTCCTGGTCCATCTAATGTCCTCCAGATAACCTGCCCACCTACAGTATCACCCAACCCCCTTACATCATCAGACTACCCTCTTACTGCACTTCAATCACTGAACTAGTTAATACAACTAACACAATAAACAGCTGTCTGTCTGTGTGACACGGAACCACATATGTGGAACAGCCAGATTTTTCTAGATCAATTAGCTTCCACTGTGCAATTCATTCCTTTGTTCCGTCTGGTTCATTTACATTTTTTGTTTTCAGTTCTCAAGATGGCTTGCGTGATTCCGCCCTCAACTCCATCTCCAGCAGTGACTATGAGAGTGTTTCTGTCACTACATGTAGTCTCTCCAGCATAGATTCTCTGAGGTAATAATGGTGCCCCATATGCTCTCTACACAGAGCACTCGCTAATATGACTTTCTGCTTCCATTCTCTATACGTCACACTCTCCAACTGCTCCTTCCACCCCCTACATCTCTGCTCTACAAACTGATCAGTGTTAGTCACTTCACAAAACTTTTATCTCTTACCCCTCTCATCTGTCTGCCCATTGTGTGTGTGTGTGTGTGTGTGTACGTGTGCGCCATTTGGTTATTTCCAGCGCAGTGCACATTGAGACATGTAAATGCTGTAAAAAGAAACCTTGATAGCAAATATGCCCAAATAGTCTCTGGGAAGGGAGTGTGACTATGGGATAGCAGGTATAGTAGTGAGAGATGGTGCCTATAGTAACAGTGGATAATAGTCTCTGGGAAGGGAGTGTGACTGTGGGATAGCAGGTATAGTAGGGAGAGATGGTGCCTATAGTAACAGTGGATAATAGTCTCTGGGAAGGGAGTGTGACTGTGGGATAGCAGGTATAGTAGGGAGAGATGGTGCCTATAGTAACAGTGGGATAATAGTCTCTGGGAAGGGAGTGTGGCTGTGGGATAGCAGGTATAGTAGGGAGAGATGGTGTCTATAGTAACAGTGGATAATAGTCTCTGGGAAGGGAGTGTGACTGTGGGATAGCAGGTATAGTAGTGAGAGATGGTGCCTATAGTAACAGTGGATAATAGTCTCTGGGAAGGGACTGTGGCTGTGGGATAGCAGGTATAGTAGGGAGAGATGGTGCCTATAGTAACAGTGGGATAATAGTCTCTGGGAAGGGAGTGTGACTGTGGGATAGCAGGTATAGTAGGGAGAGATGGTGTCTATAGTAACAGTGGGATAATAGTCTCTGGGAAGGGAGTGTGACTGTGGGATAGCAGGTATAGTAGGGAGAGATGGTGTCTATAGTAACAGTGGATAATAGTCTCTGGGAAGGGAGTGTGAGTGTAGAACAGCAGGTATAGTAGGGAGAGATGGTGCCTAGTGGTACAGTGAAAGGGTGTATTAGTTCCTCTCTCTAAGCTCAGCCCTGTACTTAGGGAGTATTCTCACATTGTGCTGACAGTACAGTAAGGAGGGATTGAACACTCCAGGCATATTTTATGTTGTGCAAAGCAGTTCTGGGATGAACAGGCCTCTATATCAATCCTGTCATTTGCATCCCTTGCATTTCTCTCACTGGATCCTCTGCGTGTAGTTATATTTGGGGGGGGGGGGGGTTTATGGTTTAGAGGTTAAAAAAAAAGCAGTCAGTGGAGCCTTTAGCAGCCTATCCACTTCGGCACAGAGTATACATACACCCCGGGATATGATTAGTGACATATATATATATCTTCTTCTCTAATGTGGTAGCCGAGTGGCATCCATTCAAAGGTGGCATCTTTAATGAGTCACCTGTATTTATTTATTAATCTGAAGACTACAGAATGGTGCAACTTCAGAGCAATTGTGCAAGTAGAAGAAGCTCTTTCATTGGGTACAGCATCCTTAATATGAACTCCTCCTTACCTGCGAGCGAGAGACACTGACTTACACTGAAGGGAAGGGAGGCGCTTATTTCCTAGAACTCTTAAAGGAGAACTAAAGCCTAACTAAAGAAGTAGGTAGAAATGTTGTACATTATGTTTTGTGCTTCTGTACCAGCCCAAGGCAACCACTGCCCTTTAGAAGTAAGTCTCCAAAGATACCCCAGTAGCTCCCCGTCTTCTTTTCTGCTGATTCACTGCACATGCTCTGTGCTGCTGTCACTTACTGAGCTTAGGGACCCACTCACAATATACAGTACACATAGAATAGAAATGTCACAATATAAGGCTGATTAGTAATTAATACACATAATTACTACATGGCAGCACAGAAACCAGTGCAATTAGCATCAGAATTTAATAATCAGCAAACCTGTAGCATCAGCTTATATTACAGGGGAAGCTCATTTTCTGCTGGATAATTAGTGACGAGCCCTAAGCTTAGCTTCTCAACAGCTGCTCAGAGCCCACTGAGCATGTGAGTGTCACAGACACTTTCCAAGATGGTGATCCCCTGTGACAAGTTTGAAGTCCTGGATCATTGCTGCTATTGACAAGCTGAATCTTTAGGCTGCTGCAATAAGTTCACTATATAAAAGAAGGCAGTTTTAGCCTTATTCATATTTAGGGTTTAGTTCTCCTTTAAGGAGTCGTTTACGAGCAGGAAGGCAGTGTGCAAAGTGCAACATAATGGACACAACTGCCGAAAGGATGTTGGCAGCTCATTGGTTTGTGTAGGGGCCTCCCTGATAGATGTATAGCCAAAAATCGGGCAGCCATTTGAATTTTTTAAATATTTTTTAGACTGGAGGGCATAGGCTTTACAAAACCGAGACTACGGAAGCTCTCATTGGCTCTGAGACTGGCCGCGGCACGGACTACGCACACACACACACTCTCTGTCAGGAGTTATGAGATGAGTTTGCCTCCAGCCAGATCTTTTGTTAGAGATCTTAATCTCCAGAGAAGGGAAGATGTTATCGACCCCCGTCTGCAGGGGAAGATGTCAGCGCCTGGAAATGACTAATTACCACCAGCTCCCAATCCTATTAATGCTACATAATTGTTTTTTTTTGCTTCCACCGCCAAGACCATTTTTTATATTTGGTCCTGCTGCTTGTAGTACCATTGATTTCAGGATTAGCCGTCAATAGTAAATACATCTCTGCTGTGCTGCGAGGAAGTCTCATTTAGTGGCCTATTTACTAACTAGACCAAGTGCCCCACGTCTTTTACTCTCATAGTAACTCATTACTATACTGTATATTAGCTGGGGTTTCTTTTCATCATTACGTATTTTACACCCCAACAACAAATCACTTACTGAAGTTTCTTCACTGGCCAATGAATTGGAGCTTGCGTCTCATGTTTCAATCGTTTTTATTTGCATTTATGAGAATAAGCCACTAAATAAACCACTTGGATAATATCACATAAGACAATGTGAACATATAGGATCTTATTACACATGTCAGTGGGTTCAATTCAGATTAAATTTTATTTAATTTAATTAAATTCAGATTGCATTGGAAAACACAAAATATACTGAGTAGAATAATACAGTCAACAGAGAAACAAAACGAAAAAACGAACAAAAAAAAACAATTAAGTAAAAGTATTGCAATGATTCTCAAATTTAATGGGGTAGTTCACCTTAAGTTAACTTTTAGTATGTTATAGAATGGCCAATTCTAAGCAACTTTTCGATGGGCCTTAATTTTTTTCTTTTTATAGTTTTTTAATTATTTGTCTTCATCTTCTTACTCTTTCCAGCTTTCAAATGGGGGTCACTGACCCCATCTAAAAAACAAATAATCTGTAAGTCTACAAATTTATTATTGCTAGTTTTTATTACTCCTCTTTCCATTCAGTCCCTCTCCTATTCATATTCCAGTCTCTTATTCAAATCAGTGCATGGTTGCTAGGGTAATTTGGACCCTAGTAACCAGATAGCTGAAATTGTAAACTGGAGAGCTGCAGCTAAATAAGTCAAAAAACACAAATAATAAAAAAAAATGAAAACCAATTGCAAATTGTCTCCCAATATCACTCTCTACATCATGATTAAAGGTGAACAACCCCTTTAATCACGAGATTAAAAATTAATTAAATCTCAAATGAGAAATACTGTCCCTTTCTTTTTTGTTCAGTTATATGATATGATAACCAGTTTATCATATATTCTTTTTTAAAATTTCTCCGTACTAAATCTAAATTGAATACTCTCAAACGAGCAGAGATCATAAAAGTATTAGATTTCTTAGGTGGAAGATGGTTAATCCGATATTTATATATTGACCTTCTGACAGCAGCAATTTGTATTTGTAAACATTTAATTGGATTTGGTTTTTCTTTTGTTCCCGAAAATTTCTGGGAGACAGGGTATTATTTAGGAATGCACCTAATCCAGCATTTTTCAGCAGGATTCGGATTCGGCCGAATCCTTCTGCCCGGCCAAACTGAATCCGAATCCCGGGCGGGGAGGGAAATAGTGTGACTCTTTGTCACAAAACAAGGAAATAAAAATGTTTTCCCCTTCCCGTCCCATATTTGCATATGCAAATTGGGATGCGGATTCGGTTCGGTATTCAGCCAAATTTTCATGAAGGATTTGGGGGTTCGGCCGAATCCAAAATAGTGGATTCGTGCATCCCTAGTTTTTTTTTTTTAATTAGGGGTGCAACGAATCAACTATTTAGGATTTTGCCGAATCCCCAAATCCTTTGCGAAAGATTTAGCTGAATACCGAACCGAATCCAAAGTTGCATATGCAAATTAGGGGTGGGAAAGGAAAAACGTAGAAAAACATTTTTTTACTTGTACCTTGTTTTGTGACGAAAAGTCATGTGATTTCCCGCCTGCCCCTAATTTACATATGCAGATTCAGATTTGGTTCGGCCAAGTACGAGGATTCGACTGAATTCTGCTGAGAAAGGCCAAAACCCAATTCTAGATTTGGTGCATCCCTATTTTTAATGTCTAAATGATTAAAAGTATTACTATGGAGATCCAAACTAAGGAAAATTCCTTTTTCCAGAAAATCCCAGGACCCAAGCATTCTGGATAATAGGTCCCAAAACTAAACTTCAACTCCCAGCATCACAGATTGAGTAAGGCAACAGGGTATAATTACAGAATATGTGGGACTTATTTACAGGGCCCTTGCCTTGTCTTCTTTCTGATCATGCCTCCCCCCTTCCCAGCTGTCAGTTCATGTCAATTTTCCCTGTGTTCTTTCTGTCACCCTTTTCCCGGTGCCGGTCCAGCTCTTGCTCATCAGACGACATTGATCAGGAGGAGATTCAGCTGGCACTGCAGGCCGCGAAAATTGCTTCCAGACACAAGATCCGATCCCGATTCCACAGCAGTAATGACCTCATTCACCGGCTCTTTGTCTGCATCTCAGGTGCGTGACGGCCCTTCTAAAGAGGCAGCAAGGGGTTCGTGTAGGGATAAGCCTTGGGTCCCCCGTAACACACGCCCGCAGGCTCCAGGAGGGATAGACCCCCAACACTGTGTTTAATAAAAGGGCCTGTGCTCTATAGAGAATATGGGAATGTCAGGCTGAAGCTCTCATGTTAATTGTGCCCTTTGTTTTTATACAATGCTCAGCAATCTGTATAGACTTTGTCATCATTATTCAGCTTCTCTGCCTTCTTCTATGGAGGGGCAGGTTATATTTCAAGCAGTGCCAGGCATGTGAAAACTCTGTATCTACAAATGTTCTACATGGCAATCCTGGGCTCTCCCTCACCTGATGGGCCCTATGAGGAGGGGTTTGCTATGGGCTGCCTTATACCTCCAGGGCACTGTTCATAGGGGCAGAGCTCTAAGGCATTTAGCGTGAGATTAAAGGAACAGTTCAGTGTAAAAATAAAAACTGGGTAAATAGATTAGGCTGTGCAAAATAAAAAAAATGTCTCTTATATAGTTAGTTAGCCAAAAATGTAATGTATAAAGGCTGGAGTGATTGGATGTGTAACATAATAGCCAGAACACTACTTCCTGCTTTTCAGCTCTCTAACTCCGAGTTAGTCAGTGACTTTAAGGGGGGCCACATGGGACATAACTGTTCAGTGAGTTTGCAATTGATCCTCAGCATTCAGCTCAGATTCAAAACCAACAGTTATGATCCATGTGGCTCCCCCTCAAGTCACTGATTGGTTACTGCCTGGTAACCAATCAGTGGAAACCAAGAGAGCTGAAAAGCAGCAAGTAGTGTTCTGGCTATTATGTTAGACATCCAGTCACTCCAGCATTTATACATTACATTTTTAGCTAATTAACTATATAAGAAACATTGTTTATTTTGCACAGCCTATCTATTTACCCAGTTTTTATTTTTACACTGAACTGTTCCTTTAAGGCTGAATGCTTATTTGCTGCCCTGTATAAACTAGGGATGCGCTGAATCCAGGATTAATTTCGGGATTCGGGCAAGATTCAGCATTTTTCAGCAGAATCTGAATCCTAATTTGCATATGCAAATTAGGGACAGAAAGGGAAATCGTGTGACTTTTTGTCACAAAACAAAGAAGTAATAAATGTTTTTCCCTTCCCACCCCTAATTTGCATATGCAAATTAGGATTCGGTTCGGTATTCAGCTGAATCTTTCGCGAAGGATTCGGGGGTTGGGCCGATTCCTAAATAGTGGATTTGGTGCATCCCTAGTATAAACTTGGTATTGCCATGATCAAATGTTGCCCAAGAAGGGGTACCCCAACCCTGACAGCCTGCAAACCACTTACGTGTTTTGTCAATTTCTTTGGCCAAGTCTCTGTACATTCCTAAAACTTGAGCACCAAACTCAGATCGTAAGCTCAGTGCACTAGAGGATTACTTTTCCTGAATCAATCTGTGCACAGTTCTGAGTTCAAGAAGTAAAAGTGGCTAAAGAAAATCAGTTGTTTATGCCCTTCCCATAGGGCTGCAGTGCAGGACAGAATGTTCATCAACACTAAAGACTTACTGGCAGGGCCACCATTGTTATTCATGGGGCCCCGTGCTACTTAAGCTGGCCATGTAGAGATCCGCTCATTTGGTGACCTTGCCAAACAAGCTGATCTCTCCCCGATATGCCCACCTTGAGATTGGTGATATCTGGCTGATCAGAGCATGGGCCCTAGAGCACATTGGTCGGATCACAACGTTGAGCATACCGGTGGTTGGATCGAGGGCTGCATCAACAAACCAATGCAGTCCTAAATCCGATGGGATTTTTAACCCTGTCAGATCGACATCTGGCTGACTTTTGGGGAGGGGCCCATACAATGCCCAATAAACTGCCGACTTAAACTGTCATCTTATTTCTGCTCAGGTATGGGGGCCTTTAGAATGACCATTCCCCCCAGAAGGGCCAGGATATTAGCTCAGTGCCAGCGTGGGGCCCCTGGGTGGTGGGCCCTGCCAACTTAGCAGAATTCTATACAGGCCTTTTCATTCCCAGTAATCGTTGCTACTACTAATGCTACTAATACTACTTATGCATTGCAGGTGTCGCTGATCAGTTGCAGACAAACTACGCCAGTGACCTAAGAAGCATCCTGAAGACTTTATTTGAGGTGATGGCCACTAAGCAAGAGACTGATGACAAGGGCAAGCAAAAGAAAGGTACTGGCAGTTTGGACAAATGCCACACGTTACATCTCTTTTTGTGCCAAGTTTCAAAAAGGTTGAGGCATTCAAAAATGGAAATTGATTGGAGATCAACCGAACCTCAGGGTTAATTTCAGGGTTATCTTAGTACGCTGCTAAGATACTCCTGTCACACCGAGCAATAGAACTGAGCAGAGAAGGGTCAGGAGATGCTTCTGCATCAGTAACATAAGTTTGCCAATTGTCAGACCACCCCAGGGCAGAACAGCAGGAGGGGCTCCTTTTACACATTTACTAATGTAATACACCCGGATAACAACCAATTTAGATAAAGAACAAAAATGTTAGTCAATGTTTCATGCTCAATAATAAACACAATAATATACTAAATATAATACTAAATATTAATAAATACTAATATACTAAAAATGTTCCCCAAGTGTAACGTATAGTCAGAGGTATTGCTGGACTCGGCAGTCTTTTGTTTAGGGAATAAAGTACCCCCTCTTGTAAAATAAAAAGATATTATAAGTCACCGAGGAGTTCCATGACAATATAAACACAAGAGGCCCAAGGCCGAGTGCTTTTGTACAGGTCATGGAACTCCAAGTTTACTTCTAATATCCTAGTATTTTCAAACAGGGGTTACTTTATTTATTGTAATACACAAGTTTTAGTGAGTCATGTGACAGAAATGACATCACTAATCACTGTTTATTACTGATGACATCACTAGTCACAGTTTATAAGGATATAATTTACAAGATATTCATTGTTTTAGTGTATTATATATATATAATACACAAAAGCCATGAATATCTTGTAAATGATATCCTTATAAACGGTGAGTAGTGATGTCATCAGTTATAAACGGTGAGTAGTGATGTAATTTCTGTCACATGACTCACTAAAATTTGTGTATTATAATTAATAAAGTACCCCCAGTTGTAAAATATGAGGATATTAGAAGTTACCTCGGAGTTCCATGACCTGTATAAAAACACTCGGCCTTCGGCCTCGTGTTTTTATATGGTCATGAAACTCCTCGGTAACTTATAATATCCTTATATTTTACAAGAGGGTACTTTATTCACTATATAATACACAAAAGCCATGAATATCCTGTAAATTATATCCTTATAAACGGTGAGTTCTGATGTCATCAGTTATAAACGGTGAGTTCTGATGTCATTTCTGTCACATGACTCACTGAAACTTGTGTATTATAATAAAGTACCCACAGTTGCAAAATATGAGGATATTAGAAGTTTCCTCGTAGTTCCATGACCTGTATAAAAACACTCGGCCTTCGGCCTCGTACTTTTATATGGTCATGAAACTCCTCTGTAACTTATAATATCCCTATATTTTACAAGAGGGGGTACTTTATTCACTATATATCTTTATTCTTTTACCAAAATGACCTTCTCATATGGGCCCTTCTATATTAGATATACAGAAACATTTTATTTCTGTTTGGCCTCTGATTTAATGAAGAACCCTCTAAACTGAAATGCATTATAATAAAAAGGGTTCAGCGCAACCTGGAGTGTAACCTTCCCCTAATTCCCTTTCTGATATATGATTATATACCTGTATATATGTATATGATTACCTTTTGGCTTGAGTGGGCACGAGCAGCAATGGGACACGCAATGGGCCCGTGTCGGACCAGTAATAATGTCAATACAAAAGAACGACATCTGAATTGGAGTAGAGCATTGGCTACAGTGTTCCCTTTGGGAAAAGAAATGACTTTCATTTGGGCGGAATATGATGGAGAAATGTCACTGCTGTTTTTGTTGCAAGTGTGAAAATGGGATGGTCCCCAGACATCTTTACTACCTGGAGGCTGCCCTGATGCCCCCAAACAGCTCTCAGTTGTGAATTCCATATAATTCATTTGCACTGCTGGTATTGGGGTGCTGCACAGTAGCCCTGTTTCATATAAGGAGTTAAAGGGGTGGTTCACCTTTAAGTTAACTTTTAGTATGTTATAGAATGGCTAATTCCAATCAGCTTTTCAATTCGCCTTAATTTTTTCCCTTTTTTTTTTTTTATAGTTTTTAAATTATTTGCCCCCTTCTTCTGACTCTTTCCAGCTTTGAAATGGGGGTCACTGACCCTGTCTAAAAACAAATGCTCTGCAAGGCTACAAATGTATTGTTATTGCTACTTTTTATTACTCGTCTTTCTATTCAGGCCTCTCCTATTCATATTTCAGTCTCATTCAAATCAATGCATGGTTGCTAGGGGAATTTGGACCCTAGCAACCAGATTGCTGAAATTGCAAACCAGAGAGCTGCTGAGTAAAAAGTTAAATAACTCCAAAACCAGGAATAATAAAAAATGAAAACGAATTGCAAATTGTCTCAGAATATCCCTCTCTACATCATACTAAAACTTAATTTAAAGGACAACCCCTTGAAGTGGGCAGTAAGGGGGCCAGCATGCATCATCAGGTGGAGAATCCAAAGAGAATTTGGTGAATATGAAAGCTACGTCATACTAAGTTATTTCAAAGGTGAACAACCCCTTTAAAAACGTCAATTTTTTTAGTTTCCCTTTAACCAATGACTTTTATTTACATGGTAAATGATTACAAAGGATGTATGAATGCATAATTGAAATTTTCTTTGCTTTGTAGCCAACCAGGGGCTTAGAAGTGCGGCTCTAGAAGATTGTGCCCTGTGCCAGGAAACCATCACTTCTTCAGAGCTGGCAGCCAAGGCCCGGGATGGGGAATTTGAAGGTATTTAATGTTGCATGTATCATTGCATTTCCCATCTGTAGGGTTGGAGATGGCAGGTGAGGACAGATATAGATTTTATTGTATGTTGGGAATCCGCATACAGGTATAGGATCCGATATCAGGGCCAGATTTACATAGCGGGCGCCCCTATGCCGCTGCCGTTCGTCAGCCATGTCCAGCGTCGGACTGGGCCAGCGGGACACCGGGAAAAAACCCGGCCCTCATGGTTAAGGTTGCCAACTGGCCGTTATTTTACAGGCCTGGCCGGTAAAAATGATGGTCGATCCCGATGTTTGCACATGCGTGCTGGGAGGGGGGAGCAGAGGTTAGTAGTGCCCCCCCCCATGTCCGATCCGATGCTGCCCATGTCCCCTCCCCTTCATTTGTGTACAGGCACAAATTTTCATCATCAGGTCAGGAGCACTGGGGATTGGCAAATGAGAAATTTAAAAAAACCATTGTATCTTATGATCATCCCCAGAGCTTCCAAACCACTGTGGGTGCGGATGGGCTTCGTGCCGCCACTTAAAATACTGCCCAGGGGCAATCCTGGCACCTCCGCTGCCCCCCCCTCCCCTGTGCGCTTACCTTTTTGCACCTGAGATGGTCCAGGGGGGTCCACAAGGGCAGCAGAGAGGGCCAGTACGCTAGCGCAGAGAGCCTAACTGCGCTCTCTGCACTAGAAGAGCCGAATTTCCGGCTCTTAAAGTACCAGGAGCGGCATTTTTGCCGCCCCTGGTACCTAGTGGGGCGCTGCCACAGCCTCAACTAGCCTCAATGGCAAAGCGCCCCTGATCCTGCCACCCTATGCCCCGGCCTTGGTGGCCTTTTCACAAATCTGGGCCTGTCAGTTATCCAGAAAGCTCTGAATTATGGAAAGCCCATCTCTCATTGACACCATTATATCCAAATAATCCACATTTTTAAAAATGATTCCCTTTTTCTCTGTAATAATAAAACAGTAACTTGTACTTGATCCCAACTAAGATATAATTAATCCTTATTGGAAGCAAAACCAGCCTATTGGGTTTATTTAATGTTTTCTAGTAGATTTATGGTATGAACATCCAAAATTTCTATTACTGAAAAATTCCTCATCTTGCTTTGAAAGCTTTGTGTTCTAATCATCCATTTGGAATCAAACACTTCAGAAGTGATCTGACCCCTGGCTGGTTGCTTGTATCATATACTTTGTCTGTTCTTTTTATTTGGCCAAACTGCACCTGGCCAGTCAGCCGGTGAGCCAATTTCATACCCAGAACAGATGGTGCTATTTTGTCCGGCATTGACTGCAATGACTTTTGTCTGTTGTGCAGATCCTCCTGATTGGGTGCCGGATGAAGTGTGCAGTTTATGCACGGCCTGCAAGGCCCCCTTCACAGTCATTCGCAGGAAACACCACTGCCGGAGCTGTGGCAAGGTAACCATATAATATAATGTATCTGCGCCTGCTGGTCAGGCAATCACGCTTCCATTAAAGAACAGTAACACCAACATATTAAAGTGTTTTTAAGTTATGAAAATATAATGTACTGTTGAGCTGCACAAGGAAACTGGAGTGTTTGCTTCAGAAACACTACTATGGTTTATATAAACAAGCTGCTGTGTAGCCATGGGGGCAGCCATTCAAGCACAGGATACACAGTAGATAACAGATAAGTACTACTATAGTTTATATAAACAAGCTGCTGTGTAGCCATGGGGGCAGCCATTCAAAGCTGAAAAAGGAAAAAAGGCTCAGGATACACAGCAGATAACAGATAAGCTCTGTAGTACACAATGGGATTCTTCAGGACTTATCTGTTATCTACTGTGTATCCTGTGTTTGAACGGCTGCCTCCATGGCTACACAGCAGCTTGGTTATATAAATTATAGTAGTACTTATCTGTTATCTACTGTGTATCCTGTGCTTGAATGGCTGCCCCCATGGCTACACAGCAGCTTGTTTATATAAACTATAGTAGTACTTATCTGTTATCTACTGTGTATCCTGTGCTTGAATGGCTGCCCAAATGGCTACACAGCAGCTTGTTTATATAAACTATAGTAGTACTTATCTGTTATCTACTGTGTATCCTGTGCTTGAATGGCTGCCCCCATGGCTACACAGCAGCTTGTTTATATAAACTATAGTAGTACTTATCTGTTATCTACTGTGTATCCTGTGCTTGAATGGCTGCCCCCATGGCTACACAGCAGCTTGTTTATATAATCTATAGTAGTGTTTCTGAAGCAAACATCAGTTTAACTAGTGCAGGGCAACACTACATTATACTGGTATTCCTTTAAAAGACTTTTATTTCTTGGTGTTACTGTTCCTTTAATATCTGGCTTCCAACATCAACCTCTTTGTTGCCTTTGAACAGATCTTCTGCTCTCGCTGCTCTTCCCATTCGGCCCCTTTGCCACGATATGGACAGATGAAGCCCGTGCGAGTCTGCACTCACTGCTACATGTTCCACGTCACCCCCTTCTATAGCGACAGGGCTGGAATGTGACGGCTGCACTCGGAGGAACTGGATCCCAACTCACGTTGCACTCGACCCAAGCCAAGAATCACCTCCGGACAGAGGAGCTGGGGGCAATGTGCAGGAGGCATGCAGGCTTTAACCCAAACATTGATCATGCTGTGTACAGAGTTCCAATTGCATTTTCTAAAGCTGCTATAGGAAAAATATGAAACGTCTGCAGATCCCGTCTTTGGTTCAGTCTTCCAAACAGTCCCGCTTTAAGCTAACAATGACATTGACTCCTAGAGAACTGCTCCCGGCGAGGAATAGGGCTATGAGCATTCTGTCTTGCTGCACCACTGCTTTACCTTAAACACCGGAGACTCAATGATTGTAGCATCTCTCTGCACCATATCCTCAACATAATCTAGACACCATATCCTCACCATAACCTAATCACCATTTCCTCAACATAACATAGGCACCATATCCCCATCATAACCTAGCCACCATATCCTCACCATAACATAGGCACCATATCCTCACCATAGCCTAGCCACCATATCCTCACCATAACATAGGCACCATATCCTCACCATAGCCTAGCCACCATATCCTCACCATAACATAGGCACCATATCCTCACCATAGCCTAGCCACCATATCCTCACCATAACATAGGCACCATATCCTCACCATAACATAGGCACCATATCCTCACCATAACATAGGCACCATATCATCACCATAACCTAGACATCATATCCTCACCATAACCTAGGCACCATATTCTCACCATAATCTAGGCACCATATCAGCCCTGTATTCCCTCTTCCATCATTATTCTCACCCGGTGGGTGGAAGGAAACCAGTGGAAGAGAAGCAGAAATAGAGGTTGGAAGCAAAGAGCATGTGCTTGTCATGCAAAGAGCATTTCCTTTATTACCAGATTCATAGCAATAATGTTGAAAAAAACCATAATTCATTAGAAGGTCTTGGTCCATAGATGTGAGGGACACCCAAGGGTATTGGCACACGCAGTGACCTCAGAGACATGACTTCATGGGTGTTCCCTCCTCCCATCCGGTTGTACCATGTGACACAGTGTTCCCAAGGGATTTCCTTTTACATTCCAGTTATTTATTTATGAAGGGCTGGCCACATCCATAGCACTCTAATAAACATGTGACATTCACCTTGGGGTGGATAGGGGTCTCTGTGGAACAACAGTGTGGCGGAATATATCCCAGATTTTCCATAGGGAGGTAGAGACAGAGAAGGGATTCTAATGTCCCCATTCACACAGTGTATCTGTCATTTCACCCTGGAGACAACTGGAATCATTCATAGTGTTCTAAAACACCAATCTAAGTTTTAAAGGGCAAGTCAATTGTGAGATCACTGTGTCATTACATAGTGACGTATCATGGAGCTGCCGTACCTTTCCCACAGCGAAGCAGCTACTTGCAACTAAATGTACTGCCCTTACTCTCCCCGCAGCCTACACTCCCCGTCTGATTGCTCGTGTGCCGGCTTTACACAGGTTCTGATTGGACATTCCTCTGGTATAATCTATTTCTGTTGAGGGGGTTAATCCTGGATACACTGGATTTGATCATTTATATTTATTTTTGGATTTTGATTTTTGTGGGGGGGGGTGAGGAATTCTAAGCTATTGAAATAGCAGATGTCAAATATAATATATAAAGAGATAAATCACGGGCCCCGCAATGCAGGAAAGTAGAATAGTGCGACAAAGATCAGGAATGTACAGTATACTTAATATGGACTTAAAGAGGCGGTTCGCCTTTAAGTTAACTTATAGAATGGCTGATTCTAAGCAACTTTCAGTTGGTCTTCATTTTTTCTTTTTTTTATAGTTTTTGAATGATTTTCCTTTTAATTCTGACTTTCAAATAGGGGTCACTGACCCCATCTTAAGACAAATGCTCTGTAAGGCTACAAATGTATTATTATTCATTACTTATGATTTTTTTTTTTTAATCAAAAATGATTTTTTGATTCTTTACTTGGTTTTTATTACCTCTACTTGTGTTATAAACGTAGATCCTATAGGGTCAGGACACACGCTCAGATTCAGCGAGATTAGTCACCTGGCGACAAATCTCCTCTTCTTTGGGGCGACTAATCTTCCCGAACTGCCTCCCACTGGCTAGAATGTAAATCGCTGGTGGGATAGCACTCAGAGCGCTTTGTTTTCCGAAGTCGTCCAAAGTTTTCTCAACCTTTCCCATAAAGTAATTACCGATTGAGAGTGGGGGCAATTAGGCTGGTGTCTATAAACAGTCTGCATAGACTATAGCAGGGGTCCCCAACCTTTTTTAACCCGTGAGCCACATTCAAGTATAAAAAGAGTTGGAGAGCAACACAAGGATGGAAAAGTCCCTTGGGTTGCCAAATAAGTGCTATGATTGGCTATTTGGTAGACCCTGTGTGGACTGGCAGCCTACAAGAGGCTCTACTTGGCACTATACTTGGGTTTTATGCAATTAAAACTTGCTTCTTAGCCTGGAATTCAAAAATTAGCACCTGCTTTGAGGACACTGAGAGCAACATCCAAGGGTTTGGAGAGCAACATGTTGCTCACGTGCCACTGGTTGGGGATCACTGGACTATAGAGTCGTAGATAGGGAGAGTGGTGGAATCGTGGAATAGTAGGACAAGATGATGACAGTTATGCAACCTGCCAGTAGTAGGCATGGTGGAATAAGAAGAGCAAGAAGATGACAGTCGTGCAAGCTGGCAGTAGTAGGCAAGATGGAATAAGAAGAGCAAGATGATGACAGTTGTGCAAGCTGGCAGTAGTAGGGCAAGATGGAATAAGAAGAGCAAGATGACAGTTGTGCAAGCTGGCAGTAGTAGGGCAAGATGGTGAGAGTAGCACATTATATCAGTGTTTCCCAGCTGCCGCTCTTTCTTTATTGTTGATCTATAACTCCCAGGACCCACTGGCAACAGATAGAGGGTTGTAGGGGGTCTAGGCCTAGTTTATATAAATAATAGTTCCTATAAGGGCTGCTTTGGAATGAATCCGGTTAATCTGTGGCTTTCCTGCTGCTTTTGCTGAACTTCCAGGCCACTCCCATCATCCACAGCAGACTGAGGATTACGGGAATTTCAGTTCATCCTTAAAGGCCACGTTTTCCACCGTTAACTGTAGGAATCCATATCAACTGAGCAAATCTTAGTGGTGTGTTGGAAGGGGGTGGGCACAGCTGTGAGCGAGCTATAATCAGATGCAGATACTGAGGGGAAAGCTGAGCCGTAAAGCAAGACTGGACTGCTGTGCATGAGCAGGAGAAGCAAAGTACAAGATTGCTTATATAAATGCACCCAGTGAGGAAGTATAGGTGGGTAAATGTATTGACAGTAGGGATGCACCCAATGCACTATTGTAGGATTCGGCCGAATCCTTTGTGAAAGTTTTGGCCAAATACCGAAAACGAATTTGCATATTTAAATTAGGGAAATGAGGGGGGTAGAGAAATAAAAGGTAAAAAAAACGACTTCCTTGTTTGTGTTGATGAAAAGTCATGTGATTTTTTTGGATTAGGATTCAGTTCAGCCTAATCCGAGTCCCGATTAAAAAAGGCCGAATCCCAGAGTGAATCCTGGGTTCTTTGCATCCCTAGTTGACAGTGTTTGCTCTTATGGGAGAATGCTGGAGGTGTCCTATAGAAAGAGGTGGAGGGCCGTTATCATAGAAGCTATTTTTGGTTGTAAGCAATTACTAAGGACAATCAGCTTCTATTGGCTGAACTTTATTTCCCAGCATGCCCAGCTGAGAGCCTTCCTTGCTTTATAGTACAGACACTGTTACAGATAGAGAGAGGGAAGTATCTGACACTGGAATTGGAAATAACAAATCTTCAGCTCCCGGTGCAGTTTGGCAACTCAGGTTCAGGGGCTCTCAGCATGTGGCCCTGCAGTTGGTCAGGCACCCGCTATCTTCCAAACCACCCAGGCTCCTGTATTTATGGCCCTGCCGTACAGTTTGGTTATGAAAGGCACCAGCCATTGGGTCTTCCACTTCTGTGAGCAGTTTGTCCAGCCACGATCACTGCGGCTTGTTGGGGGCGTATTCCATAAACTAAAGGGGAAGTAATACGCAGTTATAATTAACATGATACGGACTGAAAAGCCATAGCTGCTTGTGTATACATGGAATATTCCTTCTCTGCACTACTTGCCTTTGTACATATCATATCAAGTGGATTTATATTCTAGACACCCCCAGATGTTGCCAAACTGCAGCTCACACACACAGCAGTCTCTAATGATAACCAAGGGTTCCAGTCTGCTGGCAGTTGTAGTTACAGGAGGAGGATAATGAAGATTTAAGGGGGCTTAATCTGCATGGATAAAATTGTACTTGATTTCTGGCTGCAATATGCGTATATATTGGCACTGCTTGAAAATCTCTTGTGCTGATAGGGCTGCGCTTTCTGTATTGGCACCAAAGGGCCCGGGGTGGCAGATTGCAATGGGGGCCCTCTGCTGTTTATATGGGAGAGAGGGGAGTCGAGGGCAGCGTCAGATTTAAATTCGCCACTAGGCGTTATATAAACTAGAATAGGTTGCATCAGCAAATGAGCAGGTGACAAGGAGTCTTTTATAAGGATCCTCCTCTAGTCCAACAACATTGGGAACACGATGTAATAACATTACTATAGAGACTGCCTTGGCTCAGATCTATACTGACCGGGCTTGGACATTCTTAACGGGGTGGTTAACCTTTAAGTTAATTTTTAGTATATTATAGAATGGCTAAGCAATTTTTCAATTGGTCTTCGTTATTTAGTTTTAATTGTTTTTTTTAATGATTTGCCTTTTTGTCCTGACTAGTAGAAGTAAATCTAGAACAACTGGACTTGCTGATTCAATTTGTTCTAACTCTTTCCAGCTTTCAAATGGGGGTCACTGACCCCATCTAAAAAAAACAAATCCTCTGTAAGGCTACACATGTATTGTTATTGCTATTTTTTATTACTCGTCTTTCTATTCAGGCCTCTCCTGTTTATATTCCAGGCTCTTATTCAAATCAATGCATGGTTGCTAGGGGAATTTGCACCGTAGCAAACAGAGGGCTGAATTTGCAAACTGGAGAACTGCTGAATAAAAAGCTAAATAACTCAAAAACCACAAATAATAAAAAAGGAAAACCAATTGCAAATTGTCGCAGAATATCTCTCTTTACATCATACTAATAGTTAATTTAAAGGTGAACAACCCCATGAAGTGGGCATCAAGGGGCCAACACACATCATCAGGTGTAGAATCCAAAGAGGATTTGGTGAATATGAAAACTAGGGCCTGGGGGCAGAACGGAGGCTGAATTGACTAGTAATTTGAAATACTGGCCTTGGCTGGTATTTTAGTGGCTAGGCCAGTGAAATGCCGGCCAGGTGGCAACCCTACTGATACAAGCAATATGGCACTTCCCACAGATATTGGTAAGTTCAGAAAAGGAAATGTGATGTATGGTAGATAGCTGAATAAGCCCATCAGTGAGTGTGGTGAGGGTTATAGTTCAGCACCACGGGTAGAATATCCATTACCTAAGATACTGATGGTTTTGTGTATTCCTATTAAAGCTTTGTGGCCAATATGGTGAGTTATTGAGATGAGCATGGAGCACATATACAAATATGGCATTCCTTGGTTGCTTCCCCATCAACACCATGTTGTATGACTTCCCCATATTAGCGCTGAGCTGCCTCGCTACTGAAGGGTGTAGTTCTGCAAGAGCTGCTGGTGGAACCTCCCTGCTGCTGTACAAACCCATAGTCACCGGTGTATGTCGGAGAGAGCGGCATCGACCCCCTGCTTTTCTCATCAGGCTTTAATCTCAGGCTTCACTTTGCAACAGATATTGCAGTTTCTTTACTTTTCCTTTAATTAAGGACACATTGTGCTTATTTTTTTTTGGTTCCGCTACAAGATGTGAAATAAATATGCACCGACTCCTCCTGCTGTGAAATCGAATGAATATTATTTAACGGATTGTACCTTTATTTATTTAAAGCCTGTTCTTATTTTGTACATGCCATAGAAATGAGCAGAGAAACCTTTCCATAAATCTATTTACGGATCTCAGATGCTGTACAGTAGTTTCTTATGTAAATACTTGGATTTCTCTACGTGTAAAGCACAAGGACTTTGTGTTGGGACGCACTCGCTTCCGAGGGACACTTTTGTCTTGTAATCACTTCAGATAATTAAACGATCAGTAATTTCTCTATCTGCGCCTCTTTCCTTCCGTCTGGGCTTCTAATTGATCTCTGACCTTCTCCTACACTTGCACTAAAAAAGTACAATTTCCAGTTACAAAATTCAAGCAAATTATCATTAAAATTTCCCTTCTGCGCACTTTTGCCTTTAACATTCAGTGTTCTTTTCTTTTGGTCTACATGAAATTCACAGTTTTATTCTACTAATTATGGATGCACCGAACCCACTATTTTGGATTCGGCCGAACCCTCGAATCCTTCTCGAAAGATTTGGCTGAATACCGAAACAAATCTGAATCCTAATTTGCATATGCAGGGTGGGAAGGGGAAAACATTTTTTACTTCCTTGTTTTGTGACAAAAAGTCACGAGATTTCCCTCCCCTAATTTGCATATGCAAATTAGGATTTTGATTCTGTTCGGCCTGGCAGAAGGATTTGGCCAAATCCTGGCCGAATCCCGAACCAGATCCTGGATTCGGTGCATCCATACTACTAATATCACAAATTTTCAGTAGGAGTGCCCCCTACAGGGACGACTGCCATGGTAAAAAGTTAAAGCGATACTGTCATGGGAAAAAAAATTTTTTTCAAAATGAATCAGTTAATAGTGCTGCTCCAGCAGAATTCTGCACTGAAATCCATTTCTCAAAAGAGCAAACAGATTTTTTTATATTCAATTTTGAAATCTGACATGGGGCTAGACAATTTGTCAATTTCCCAGCTGCCCCATGACAGTATCCCTTTAATGATGCAGGAAGCACCTTTGGACGCATTTCTGCTCTTTGTAGAGAAACAAGTAGAGCAGCCTGAAGAGATTCCTCCTCCATAACCTACTGGTGGTCGACCAGACAGAACAGCAGGTGGTGCTCCTGTTGTACAGCCATGATATTATTTAAACCATTTTTAAATCTAGGGTCTGGCTGAGCTCAGCACCTAGCGTTGGATTGGAAATCAGAGCTCAGCATGGGCTGCCATAGGACCAGGCCTGGATCTGTGCTTCATTCATTGGCTGCATCTGCACTGGGAAATGGGTGGAGTCAGGTACCCACGGGTAAAAAAAAAAAGGGTAACCTGGGGTTTGCTGGTAGGATTTTTGGGTGTGGGTATAGATGCGGGTTGGTGGTTCTGCGGATCGGGTTGTGGGTTTTATCAATTTACATATGTTTTAAAAGCTTTCCACCCTCCCCATCTGCAACATTACTCTGCCCAGCTTCCGCCTCTGGCAGCCTCTATATTTATAGGTGAACTTCAGACCCCGCCCCTTCATGACATAACAGACAGGGCGGATCAGGTGCGGATTGATAAATCGAGGCCATTCACCAGGTCAGGTGCCTGTGCATCACTAGGACACAAGTCTCCAAGCTTCAATTAGGAGCAATTCTTCACAGGGTGGAGTCAGTGGTGTAACTAGATGTTATTTGGCCCCATAGCAAATTCAATTTAGGGCCCTAAAATATTGATATTGAAGTTGGTATATTCTACCAAGATATGATCAAATTGTTTATTAATGAAGTTCTCATTAATGAGGGTCTGCTTCCTCTATAGTTACGCCCCTGGGCAGAGCACAAAGTGCAGAAAACATGTTGGATTATACCACTTCTCTCTGCTCCTTGCCTTTTTATCATCTTCCAAGTGTTATTCCTGCACCCTATTCCTAGCACTATTCCTGCAGTTGGAGAGGAGGAGCCTGATTGGCTTGGACTGCCCAGTTAGGGCAGAGACACATGCTCAGATTCGGAAAGAATTAGTCGCCTCTTCTTCGGGGCGACTAATCTCCCTGAACTGCGTCCCGCCTGGTAGAATCTAAATAGTTGGTGGGATGGCACTCGGATCACTTCGTTTTCCAAAATTGCCCGAAGTTTCCTTATCTGGCAACTTCGGGCGACTACGGAAAATGAAGCACACCGATTGTCACCCCGCCGGCAATTTGCATTCTAGCCGACGGGAAGCAGTTCGGGGAGATTAGTCGCCCCGGAGAAGAGATTTGTCGCTGAGTGACTAATCTCCCCGAATCTGAGCGTGTCTCTGCCCTTAGAATAAATCATTAAATGGAGAAAAGGAGTCATGAATGAGGATTATATGATTTGTTTCCTTTCAATAGATTTTGTTTTCCCCAGTAAAAGGTTGTCTTGTCCCCAACACTGAACTTTTATCTGATACATAAACAGTAGAGACAGGGGGACAAGGCAAATGGCCAGCAGCACTATAGCCCCTTGCCCAGAGCAGATATAGAGAGATGGGGGTAAGTAATAAGGAACCCTCGCCCTGTGCCCGAGTGAATATTGACGGAACTGATGCATTTCTGGCCCAATTTATATAATGCTGAATATGGAGATGGGGGGAGCAGAGTTAAAACTGATATGTAGAAACCATGGCGCTTGCAGAAATGGATTTGGAAGTGATAATTAACTGTCGTCTTCTGCTCTGTTGATGTCGCTCATAGAAATGAATGAGTGGGAAATGGTGTCGCTCAGTTGAGTGTTTCTTCTCTATCACTTGCAGTGGACACAGACGCACAACTTTTAGTTTTTGGCAAATTGCTCACTCACTGCCGGCTTTTGTTACTGTATGAAAGGAACATGCAAAGCGCAAAAAATAGGCACAAATCACCATGTTTTTGCCCACAATCATCCTCACCCACATGGAATGAATTGTGATCTGGTGGGTGCAACTTGCTCCTGTATTATAAAGGCCATGCATGGGGGAGACAAAAGGGACCCGTGGCAAACAGTTAGGAACTCCTGCAAGAGCAGGGAACATGCCAGGACCCTTTCATTAATGTTCAAGTCAAGTGTCAAAGGGGTCGTTCACCTTTAAAGGAGAACTCAAGCCTCCAATTAAAGGGCATGTCAAGTCTAAACTAGAATAAGGTTAGAAATGCTGTATTTTGTATACTAAATATAAACATGAACTTACTGCACCACAAGCCTAATCAAACAAATAATTTATGCTTTCAAAGTTGGCTACAGGGGGTCCCCATCTTGCAACTTTGTTATACATCTTTGCAAGACTAAGACTGTGCACATGCTCAGTGTGGTCTGGGCTGCTTAGGGATCGTCATAAACAAAGCTGCTTGAGTTCTGCATGGCTGGGAAGTAAGGCGGGGGCTCCCCCTGCTGTTCATAAGTATGATTGTTTCCCTGCTCAGCAGTTAGGGACCGTCTGACAATTCCTATCCACAGCAGTAAATGAAGGGAGAATTTCACTGCATACAGTCAGGTTTCTTATAAAACGGTACACATTTTTTAATTAAAGGATATTGGAGATAGGTTTCTTTTTCATTAAAGAAAGTAAAAATGGGATTTTATTTTTTTTTTTACATGCACTTTAAGACAAGCCCCTACCTACTAAGCTAGATAGTCGGCCCCCTCCCATCCGCAGTTGGAGCAGTCTTCAGGTTCGTACCAACTGCGCATGCCTTTAATTGCCGAAAGGGACCCTGAAGAAATCTGAAAATCCGAAAGATGGCGCCTATGAGCTCCACTGCGCTTACTCTGAACTAAAAGGTAAGAAATATTTTAGGGACATTTTCAGGACTATTTAAGTATTCGGGGGGGGGGGAAGCAGGAAGGGGGACTATCTAGCTTAGTAGGTAGGGGCTTTTCTTAATTGGGGGGTTGAGTTCTCCTTTAAATTAACTTTTAGTATGATGCAGAGAGTGATATTCTGAGTCAATTTGCAATTGCAATTATTTGTGTTTTTTGAGTTATTTAGCTTTTTATTCAGCAGCTCTCCAGTTTGCAATTTCAGCAGTCTGGTTGCTAGGGTCCTTATTCCCCTAGCAACCATGCATTGATTTGAATAAGAGACTGGAATATGAATAGGAGAGGCCTGAATAGAATATGAGTAATAAAAAGTAGCAATAGCAATAGCATTTGTAGCCTTACAGAGCATTTGTTTTAGATGGGGTCAGTGACCCCTATCTGAAAGCTGAAAAAGCCAGAAGGCAAACGATGGAAAAACTATAGAAAATAAATAATGAAGACAATTGAAAAGTTGCTAAGAACTGGCCATTCTACGACATATAAAAAGTAAGGAAAATCACAAATACAAATCAGCACCTTACAGGTGTTTGAGTTGACTTGTCCTTTACATTTCCTTCTTATTATATAAGATTTTATGATTGACTTCCCCCTTTAATTAGTCATTGCAAGCACCAGTGCAGTAAATGTCCATGAACTATTCAGATACAGATCCTGCTTCCTCTGATTCTGACAGTGTGTCCAGGATTCCTGCCATAAAGCAAGACAGGAATGGTGTTCTATATAACATTTAAGTTTGTGTGTGGTTTTTCCTGCGCTCCCCTGTGTTGCGCTTTCTTCCGTTCAGCCGCAGGGGAGCGCAGGAGTAGACACAGTCAATTATTGTGAAGGGGGCTGTACTCACACAGACGCATGTAAGCGCCAAACGCAGGTGGGACGCAGCATGTTGCATTTCATCTGCGTTCTGCGCATATATCGGCATCCCATGATCCAGTAGCAGTTCCTAGCAGAACAATAGGGTGGAACTTGGCCGTCCCTTACGGCAAATTACTGAGGAGCTGAAGGTTTGGCCGCTCTGTTATTGAGTGAAGCAGTTCTGCTGTTCCTGCTGAATTGTGCCTCAATCTAATCTGATGATAAATTCAAGAGAAACCCTCCTCGGAGACTAATCTCCATTAGTTGCCTGGCTGCTATGATCTGAGCTGTAATTAGGTTTCAGATTAACTGCACTGGTTCCTCCTCATAATGTAAAATGTAGTGTTAATGTAAATGCGTCACCCTGGGGACTCGCTCCGTTTGGATTCTTCAGGTTGGGTCTATTCAGGCTGGGGGGGGGCTAATAGTTCAATTAGGGGCTCTGATGTGAGTGATCACCATTCCTCTGTAATATTTATCTATATATCTATATGTACATATATATCTATATGTAGTTGGCAGTGTTAATACGACTAATATAATATTCTGCCTCCTGCCACTAGGTGGCGCATACAGTGAGAACCTTGGAACACGACATTGCTGCAAAGGCTTCAGAAATCATAGGACTCCGCATTCTTATTCATCACATATAGATAAACTGTGGTTGCTGGCGGCAGATACCCTTCACAGTCTTATGAGGGAACATCGTACAGAGCAATATTGCCCCCCCCCGTAATGTACACAAACAAGCAGGGCTGTCTGAAGGTTAGGTGAAAGTGAGTCTTGAGGACCCAAAATATGCACTGGGCTTAGCGCAGCATAACATTACTAACCAGACATACCCAGGGTCGGACTGGGGCCCACCGGGTTCCAAACGAGTAATATGCGGGCTGGCCCGATACTGGCGGGACCCGCTGGTCATTCGGCTTTGGGCCGACCTCGCACCACCCTTCAACTGCCAGCTTCCGACTTTATAGCGGCACACCTGCTCGCCTCGACCCTTTTGTAACGTCAAAAGGTGCAAGTCTACAAAGGGAAGCCGGGCGCGGGTGGGGGGAGTGGATCGGATGCGGGTCAGGAAAAACCTGACCTGTACATCACTATTTCAAATATTGGGGGCCCATGCACATGCGCAAAAACTGTTGCGGCGTTGCATGTGCGAACTTCTGCAAACGTCCGCTTACAGTGCACACATGGGGAACGTCCGCGCCGCACAATTTTAAGATTTTGCCCGATCGGGGCCCAGTCCAACCTTGGACATACCAGTAAGGTCACTAATGAGAATTAATTATGAGCGCATTAACCCTAGACATGCCAGTAAGATCACTCCATAAATGAACAAGGAGCATATTAACCCCAGCCATGCCAGTTGTATTACTACAAAAAAATAGATAACTAGCATATTAAACCCAGACATACCATTAACGTCACTTTTGGAAATAGCCAATAACCACATTAAACTTCAGCATGCCAGTATTGATCATTGAAAATAGATTAAAAAAGCATTACCTTTCCCACTCTTGCTTAAATTATATGCAGCCAATTTGATTTCTTTCAATGTTCCCATGCTACTCGACCCTCTTTAATCTGATTCCTGCAGCACGGAGGTCATCCAGGCCAGAAGAAAGGAAGGAAGGGAGGGAAGCAGGTCCAGTGTAAAAACGATAATGGCCATGTGTTTCACAGTGGAAGGCCAGGCCATTTTTAATAGTATTCATCTGGGTACGACTTAAGTTCATTATGGATGTTGGGCCTCGTGGGCACAGGAGGGAGGCAGCAACACTGACTGTCAATAGTGGACTGATATTCTGAGACAATTTGCAGTTGGTGATCCTTTTTTAATAATTATGTTTTTTCAGTTATTTAGCTTTCTTGTTCATCGGCTCTCCAGTTTGGGATTTCAGTATCTAGTTGCTAGAGTCTTGTGTACCTTAGCAACCAGCCTGAGATTTGAACGAGAGACTGGAATATGAATATATATATATATATATATATATATATTCAAATTCTCAGAAGAACCAGCACTCCTGTATATAAAAAATATCTGTTTTTATTTCTGTTACTTTTGAATGTTATTTCTGAATGTAACAGAAATAAAAACAGATATTTTTTTATATACGGGAGTGCTGTTTCTTCTGAGAATTTAAATACATATATTTTAACCGTGCACCCCAGCTGGAGAAGCTACATCAGTGTGCCTTGGAGTGCGGATACTCATTGGATCGTGATATATATATATATATATATATAAGTCCATGTGGGCAGCACTCCGCTCTTGATGCTCAGACTCGGGTGCAAGGTAAAGAAATCAGATACGAAGACAAATGACCAGCAACATCTCGGTGTTGCTGGTCATTTGTCTTCGTATATATATATATATATATATATATATATGTATAAAATCGGCGAATAAACCGCACTGCCAGGACTTCCATAAAGTGTGAAAAACAAAGACATTTTTTATTTCAACGTTTCGGCTCCCAACTTAAGCCGTCTTCAGTTGGGAGCCGAAACGTTGAAATAAAAAATTTCTTTGTTTTTCACACTTTATGGAAGTCCTGGCAGTGCGGTTTATTCGCCGATTTGATTATTCATAATTTAACCAGCACCCAGGCAGTGACCATTACTTGGGAGTGCTCCAGATTGGGATTGTGTATATATATATATATATATATGACCGAAAAAACAGATGAGGTAGAAAACGTAAAAGTAATAATAATAAAGTTGGAAGCTCACAGAGCAATGTTTTTTGGGTGTTGGAGTCAGTTATTCCCATTTGAAAGTTGGAAAAATGTAAAAGAGGAAGGTAAATGATTAAAAAAAAACAATAAAAATGGCAAAATTGCAGCAATAAGACATTTTATAACATACGAAACATACTAACATTCCAACACTTTTTAAACTGTTCTAAATAGATCCATTTAGTTGATCCATTTCTTATCTTTGTCCCTGCTGAGCAGAATCCCTGAGTTTCGGTAAAGGCAGCTGTTAGAATTGATACAATAGTTGTTAATATTCCCCAAATACTGCTGAGAAATGTATCAACTAATGTAGCAAATTGTAACAGTTCAGCTGCTCCTCAGTCACTGAGCTGCCAGACTGAAACACTAAAGACATTGTTCACCTTTAAATCAACTTTTAAAATGCTATAGTAAGTGATATTCTAAAACAGTTTGCAATTAGTCTTCCTTTTTTTTTTTTTAATGATGTGTGTTTTTAAAAATGATTTAGCTTTTCGTTCAGCAGCTCTTCCGTTTGGCATTTTAGCAGCTATCTGGTTGCTAGGGTCCAAATTCTCCTAGCAACCAAATAGTGGTGTAAACAGAGGCTGGAATAGGAATAGAAGAGTTCAATAAAATGGTCAGATTCAGAAGAGGAAAACAAATAGTTGAACTAAATACATTTCTATAATAAAAAAATATTCTATAACTCACTAAAAGGTAACGTAAAGGTAAACAACCTTTTTAAAACAACTGAACTGAACCCCAAAAAAACTGTGTTTGGAAGATGAACAATCCCTTTGCCCAAAGCTGGAAGTCTAATACTTATTTTCCATTCTGATTTTCCGTTTCTCTGGCTCAGATAAATCCCGCAGTTTGGGCAGTTGAACTTGATTGTTGTGTTATTTTTACTCAACCTCAGCCACAATATAATGATGTGGGATCTATGGGGCCAAACTACATCTGAGACTCGGGGGGAGGGGGTAAACAACAGGGGGAGCACCAATGTCCTAAATCAGGGCTGTTTCCAATATCTTTTTATTTATACTATATATACTAATAGAATCAGTCTGTGGGCTCAATGCCAGAGGGATAAAGTGTTTACAGGCCATTGGGAACATATAAAATAAGCAGTAATAAGGAAAAGTTCACATATCTGCAATAAAACTAGCACGATTGTTAGATCTTGCCTGTACTTATATATCAAGGTGGTGCCACAGTCAGAGACTGACATCTAGTGGTCGTTTAATATATTACCAGCTGGCACACCCAGTGCCCAATGAAGAAAACTTCAGTAACCTCCAAATTCATAAGTACAAAAAATTTCACTGGCACTCAGCTCAGAATCCAAACAGGGACAAGCCCTCTCGGTGTTTATTAGCAAAGGTGCAACATTTCGGGATGACAAAGGGCTTTACCCCGAAATGTTGCACCTTCGCAATTAAACACAGAGAGGACTTGTCCCTGTTTGGATTCTGAGCTGAGTGCCAGTGAAATTATTCGTATCTAGTGGTAGTTTGTCATTATTGCAGGAGAAGCAATGAAAGCGAACGTGGAAAGCACCGTCAGGTCTGGCTGCATTGTTGCATTGCAAACAAAGGGTAAAATGCAGGGGGAATGCAGTGAAATTAACAGGGTCAGACTGGCCTAACAGGATACTATGCTCTTGCAGTGGACCCTTTTTTATCATAAATGCCAGTCTGCTGCCCTCCCTCTGCCCCGGCCTAGGGTGGCAAAATTTTAGGGGTGGCATGCTGCCAAGCCACAACCTAAGGAGCATTGTGGAGGTGTACTCCTCTATGTGTAACCCCCAGCACTTCGACTTATGCGAACACTCGCATGATGGGGGGGTGCACACACGAGGGAATTGGGCACTAGGACCCAGCGCCCTATGGGCACCGAAATTGCATACCTCCCAACATTGTAGAAGTAAAAAGAGGGACGAAAATTTTTTTCACACGTAGAACAGCGAAAATGTTTGACCATGCCCCTAATTAAATATTTCTCCTATATATTTTTTTGTGTCTTTAAATTGTTGCAAAGTATCTTATTTGCACCTGTTAGCTGTTCTGGGCTCTCTGCTAAAATCCAATTAAGTGAGAGACTTTGTTTCTTTTTCTGGCTGTTCAGTGCAGAGAAAAGAGGGACTTTCCAGTACAAATGAGGGACTGCAGGTTGAGCTGTCAAAAGAGGGATTGTCCCTCCGAAAAAGGGACAGTTGGGAGGTATGCCCAAACCAGAAATCTGGGCCTGCCGCCACTTGTGGGCAACTCTTCCACAGGAGCCATGTCTTTGAGATCAGGTTCTCCGGTAGGGTCTCGGCAGGGCCCCAGTCTGAAATTGTAACTGTCACAAAGGGGTGTTACTTTTAGGGATCCCTCTGCGTGTTGCTCCTACACATGCAACTCAGAGATGTGACACCATTGTGCAGATGCTGACCAGTGCGGGCCAAGCTGACCGGGCGCCCTTAGCAACCAGGCCGGCCACATCGCTCTCCTCCGTGCTTGTACGCGCTCTCCCCTCTGTGTGTGCACACATGCGCAAAGCACTGGAGGGGAGAGTGCTGGAGGGGAGAGGGAGAGGGAGGGGAAAGCGCCAATGAATGAATATGAATAGGAGAGGCCTGAATAGAAAGAAGAGTAATAAAAAGTATCAATAACAAAAAATGTGTAGCCTTACAGAGCATTTGTTTTTAGATGGGGTTAGCGACACCCTTTTGAAAGCTGGAAAGAGTCAGAAGAAGAAGAATGCAACTAATGAAAAATCTATTAAAAAAAAATAAAAAAAATAATGAAGACCAATTAAAAAATTGCTTAGAATTGGCCATTCTAAAATATACTAAAAGTTAACTTAAAGGTGAACTACCCCTTTAACTGAATGGCAACATTTACCTGGGGATATGTTCAGGTGAACACCCAGACCTGGTGTAGAACCTATTGTTTTTATTTAATTGCTGTTTTCTGTTTAGTTCCCATTATGAAAAGGGACAAGAGAAGCAACAGAGTTGCAAGATGAAGCTCTTGTGACATCTAGTGTACAGTTGTAGAACTGCAGCTCTATACAACTTTTCAGGTATAACTGGGAGATCTTGTGGCACTTCAGTATAAGCCCCCTAATTCCCCCTCAGGTTGGGAACCAGTGAATCAGAGAATAAAGGGGATGTTGGGAGCTGTGGTTCAGTTACAGCTTCTGCATCACCTAAGCGGCTTTTTATTAATTTATTTTCTAGTTGTGGCCGTCGCACTGTTCTACTTGACAAATGGAGGCTGAAGTATCAAAATTAAAAATTGTTTTTCTATATTTCAGTTTTAATAATTGGGGCATCCCCCATCCATATCCAGTGCAGCGAGGGGACCCTTTGCAGGTATGTACTGTATATCAGCCTGTGAACCCCCCTCCAGGTGATTATATTGGTGCAGTCCCAGGGCCCTGCAAGATGTGACTGTAAAGAATGGCACTGACTGTTGGCCACTAGGGGGCAGTGTGGCTGCAGGGGTTTCCTACAGATCTGCTCTCACTTTTATACACAAATACCAATGAGAAATCATGTCAATTCCCAGGGTATAAAAAATCTAAACCCAACCTCAATGTGGGGCACAATGTGCCAAATCTATTTGTTTTCTTTCACCCAAATTTATTTATAGAACCAACTATTGGGCACATAAGAAAGTGATTACGCAGTACAGTCCAGAGCTGCAGATTCTAAAATAATCAGCTAGGCATGCTGGGAACTGTAGGCTGCCAGTAATAAATCATGATCACTGCTCTAAACCAATCCTGCTGATTCCATATGATGGGGGGGGGGGCAATAGACTTACCATGGTCATTTAACTGCTTGGAGGGAGGAGAGCAACATTTTATGAATAAGTGATGATTGTTTGATCCAGAGAGGAGCCATAGAAACCTTGTCATATTCTTGACTCTACTGGTACATTCATTTGTTCTCTATGCGACCCTCAAGCCCGGACACATGATCAAACCCCAATTTTCCGATTGGATTGTTCATAACATCAATTTGGGGGCCTGCAAATAACTCTGGGCTCTAGGCTGAAAGGTATAAAACTGCAGGTCAAGTCTGATCCAGGGTTCTGATTGGCCAGGGGAGAGAATAGAGAGAACATTAGTCTTGGGGCTCAGTAGAAAAGCTGTTGTATTCTGAAAATGAACTTGTTTAATAGGAAGGGAGTAGAACTGTAGGATAGTGTGTAGGGCAATGGAGTCAGTATATAAATTCCGAATGTGGCATATAGCTGTAGAATTGCTGTTAAATACAAATAAATATCAACTAAAGTATTGTTCTTAGAAACAGAATTGCTTCTGCCATATCCTCCTTTACAGAAGCTCTAAAATCTGATTTGATTATTTTCAGTGCTTGTATTTAATGTTATTAGGAGTCGGTACATTTTTGGTGATTCTGACTCCAGATACTCCAGATAATTGCTTCTGATTCCGACTCCACAACTCCGATTCCAGAGCTACATTTGAACCCTAGCAACCAGATGTCTGAAACTGCTGAATAAAAAACGTAAACTCAAAAAACAGAAATAATAAAAAATTAAAACCTATTGCAAATTGTCTCAGAATATCACTCTCTACATCAGAATAAACGTTAAATTAAACTCAAACAACCCCTTTAAAGATCCGCATACACTGGGCCGAATCAGGATGATCAGATCATTCATAATCCTGTGAGTTTTTGGCCAGATATTGGTCAGGCAGCTGGTTAGGCCCTAAACATGGCCCAATAAGCTTCTGACTCGGACTGTTGGGATCTGCAGCTTTTTGTTTTTTTATTGTATGGCTGTAGGCGGCACATTATTAGGGTCAGGGCACACAGGCAGATTCGGGGGGGTTTGTCGCCCAGTGACAAATCTCCTCTTCTTCAGGGCGACTAATCTCCCTGAACTGCCTCCCCTGCCTTCCCGCCTGCTAAAATGTAAATTGCCGGCGGGATGACACTCGGAGCGCTTCGTTTTCTAAAGTCGCCTGAAGGTTTGTGAGGAAAACGAATCACTCTGAGCGCCATCCAGCTAGGAATTTACATTCTAGCCGGCAGGAAGGCAGGGGAGGCAGTTAGGGGAGATTAGTCGCCCCAAAGAAGAGGAGATTTGTCGCCAGGTGACTAATCTCCCCGCTTCTGAGGAAGTGGCGAGACGCCACGAAACGCGTCAAGTGTGGGGGAGGTCATATCCACATATGTATTGAAGTTGATGTTTTTACAACTATTTTTTCAATAAAGAAGGCTTGATTTTTCCGAAACCACCGTGTGCTCCATATCCTATTTGCTGACTTGATGACTAATCTCCCCGAATCTGCCTGTGTGCCCTGACCCTTACAAGTACAAAACAGCTTTGCAGCAACAGGTTAGACATCCCAATAACAATCACCCTGATGGGATTGGGGGAAACTATAGGAGATGCTGATCTTTAGGAAAAGTCTATTTTGGGGCCCCTGAAGGCCAGATTATTGTTACGTTAGTCAGGAGCCTCTTGTGTTAACATTCCCAAACAGGAGGTGGGTATCACTAACACATAACTGCACAATTTCATTACAACTCCTGGGGACTGAAATTAACCCCCCCCCCTAAAAAAAAACAATTCAGGCTCCAGGTGTTTCCCATTAGAAATTTCTGAAATATGAAGCCAACGTTAAAAGGAAAGATGTATAATATATCCACGTCTTGCAATGGGGTCTCTGGGGGCTTCTTATTTCTCTGTGTGATTTGCATCTCCCTCTAGTAATAAAGGGGGGGGGACTCGAGGTGTTACTGATTATCCCGACAAATCCTGCAAACGCCATAAACCCGGCAGGTTTTATTTCTTTCCTCCCAATTAATTTAGAAGCTGTTCTTTTATTTCTGTTCTCGACATCAATGTGTTGTTGGCCATGAAACGGCGGCACGGGCGGATTGTGCTGAGCGCCAGATGCATCGTATTACAGGCCCCGCACCTGTGATTGCAGCCATGGGGTTTCTGGGGGCCATAAAAAAGGAAAACGTGATTGGAAACACATGGCTGGGCTTGACATGTACGTCACATGGGGTTAACTAAGGTTTTGTTTTGAACCAGTTGGGTCTCTCTTCTGTTTATACACAGGAGGGGAGAGATGTGACGGCTGCTGGGGGAAGGGAGGATTTTACCTTGACATTGGAGGAATGGGATTCTTGCCCTTTACAGAAAACAAAACAGGGAGAATGAAGCTGCCATGTATCTGCCATTTATTTCCCCTTATATTAAATAAAGCTCCATACTGATGGCTGATTGGCTGCCAACGAAGACTTCAAGTGAAATACACTTTGCGCCTGTTACTACATAAATCCCCAGATCTCCATGTTAATTTTGGACATTAGGAGCGTTTGTTTATATGATTTTTTCAGCAAAGTGAAGATGTCTATGAAGATTCTCACTCATCCAGGTCATGATATATACAGTATCTAATAGAATGAAGTCAAAAGGCAAGGTTTAGGCCGAATTAGGTAAAACATATGACTGTAAAATCCCAAATTCATCATAAAGACATTCTTTAATGAACTCTCAAGAAAGTGATTTGAAATGTAAATCTGGCCATAGACGTGCAGATATACCTGCAACATCGGACGAGCGATCGGACGTCCCAATCTCCTGATCTGCCACTAACCTGTCAGATTAAATTATGTAGTATGGTAAATTGAAAAAATCATAAATAAAGAGATTTTAAAAAAATGATGTAGTAAAAGAACAGATGAGCCGATGTTCTGCCCCTGACAACAATCGTACGAAAGTTATGTCTGACAAAGCTGGTGACAGTCTCCCTCTGAGATCAGCAATCCACGCAGAGATATTATCATTAGCCGACAGAAATCTTCTAACCTGTCCGATCGACTGAACAACCACGGCACGAAAAATAACGGGACTATCCACACACGGTCCAAAAATCTTACAAAACAAAGATTCGCACGATCATATCTGCATGTCTATGGCCAACTTTAGTGTCAAGTGATCTTTGAATAATCACCCTAAATAAATCAGCAAAAATAATCCTGAATGTATTTTATACTGTCCAGACTTACTCCTGTAAAGCAAATGAGATCTTCTGGAAGTGGAACTGATAATATATCATAAAGATTGACTAGGTCACTGCTAAGACTAAGTTAAGTTTACTTAACTGCTAAGTTTGTTCCTGGTGGGCTCTGGCCCTCACGGGCCCCACTACCTGCCTGGGATCTTTAAGTTGGGAAGATTTGTTTTGCACAAGGGGTCCACAGCGATTGACCCGGCTGTACCCCAGTAGGTGGGGCATGGGAGCATTTTTAGCAATGCAGGATTTATCTTGTTACCTGCATGGAGGGAAGGGCTGTGGGTGATATCACTCCAACCTGCAGTTGCAGCAGTAAAGAGAGACTGAAGTTTATCAGAGCACACGTCACATTATTGAGGTCACCTGGGAAACTGACATGTCTAGCCCCACATAAACTTTCAAAATTAAATATGAACAAAACCTGTTTGCTCTTTTGAAAAATGGATTTCAATGCAGGATTCTGCTGGAGGAGAGCTATTAACTGATGCATTTTGTAAAAAACAAACACAACAGAATCTCTTTAAATTTAAGGGGAACATGGGGAAACAGCATTCCACATTTTCTTCATTTATAATTGAACATTTCCATTGAAGGAATATAATGACTATAATATTATAACATAGTCTGCAAAAAGCTCGTCTCATTCTCTTGTTGACAAGTTGTTCTCTTTCTTGCGCTGCAATCCTTGCCATGTCTTGCTTTACTGCTCTTCAACTTCTGCTCTTAATGAAGTTGCCCTAATTCAAATCCCCCCAAAGCCAGCCCTGCACCCAAATACAGTATTAGTAAATAAAAGCAAAGGGATTGGCTCAGCATTTCCTACAGAACTTTAGCAAATGATATGCCGCCAGTCCCGTTGTTTGCCCCACAGATTCCAATTACCACAGAAAATGAGATCATAAATATATACAAATACAATATTTTCTAATATATTTGTCTGTATCACTGACATTCCATCTGTGATATCTGTGCATCAGGTTTATCATCAATATACAAGTCACATTCTCTATCCCAGACGTGCACAAACATACAAAGTGCTCTGAGATAAAAGTAGTACTGAGTCATTCTCAGAGTTCAGCAGCAACAATGTCTGATAACTGCGGGATACCCGGGGGAACTGCACTTTTACTTTCTCTCTTTCTCTCTCTTTCTCTCACAGAGAAATCAGCAATGACACAGATAAAGGACATGTCGCTATAAATGGTGCTCGGTGATGTCATGAGCTTATTGATGTCACATTACAGAAATACAGATTAATGTTGACTCAGACAGTCCTAAATGTAATAGGTTTTATGTGTATGTTATAATGAAGGGCTGATGTAAATCATCCTCAGAGTCAGATATAAAGCTTGTGCACCGCTAGGCCCCCTCCCGATTGCTCGAATCTGTCCCCATCCCTCACTGCTCAAATCTCCCCACAACCTGCACCAAACCCTGGCAGCTCGTACCTACCTCTGTAGCCTACAATAACCCCCTGCAACACACACCAACCTCCAGCTTTTTCCAACACCCCCATCTGCCCACTTCTTCTCACTTATCCACCACTAGCTCCAATTCAATCGTTTATACTTTTACTGGGTGAGCAGGAGAATCAAGTGGCTGTTAAAATCTCATGCCCAGTGAAGCTTTAGCCAGTGGGCAACACACTGCCCCTAGATCTTTGCCTCCCTAGGCCCAGACCTTTGTGGCTTCCCCACAAATCCAGGCCTGATCGTCCTTGGCTTGGACCCACTAGGGGGAAAGTTCCACCAGGAGATCACCAGGAATCATCAGCAGATCATCTGGCAACTGAAAGGAGTATGAAGGGTTGTCAGGTCTAATCTTCAAAACCAGCCAAAATCAGCTACAAAACCAGCCCAAAACTAGCCAAGAGGCACTTCAAAAGTAGTCCAAAAATAGCACAATTTATGCAGTGAAAACAAAATGTAAAAAAATGAATGAATATAAGTGAAAATGCACCCTTTTCACATTTTTACACAAAGCAAAATGGGACAGATTCGCCGGTCACCAGGGGCGTAACTACAGGGGGCCCAGGAGGTATAGGGGCCCTATAAGGCCCTAATACTTATACAATTTCAGTACATATTGGTAAAACAGCTCAGCCTCTAGACATTTTGGTGGCCAGCAGATTTTTGCCCCAAAATTGTCTGAAATTAAGGAAAGTCACTGGAAAATGTGAGAATGCTTAAGAGCGACTGGAGACTGGGGTACAGAGCCCAAAATCTGGTAACTACCAACTTCTACACAAGTCAGTCCCCTTGCATGATGGGTATTGTACTCTTACATTAAACTTTGCAGTCGTCAAATTGTTAACCAAAAACTACATTACCCAACATGCATTGGGAGATGCAGGCTCGGCACATTAGGGCAAGAAAAAACTTTGGCTGGTTTCCAAAGTACAAACCAGCCAAAGGCTAAGAAGTGGCCCAAAACTGCATCTTGGCTAGTTTGTACTTTCAAAACCTGCCAGGGCTTTAAATTAATCGCCCAATTTGGCTGGAAAACCTCCAACCTGGCAACCCTGGGAGTGTGGCACGAAGCACACAGGACAATTGTGTATCTAGGGGTGGGGGAGTCTATACGATGCAGAGAGAACAGTTTTACGTCATGGCCTGTAGGTGTTATTCTTGGTACTGCCCCAATGATGTCCTTGCTATGAACACTTTTTGACCATCGACTTTGTACAGCAAACTCTCTGAACCGAAACCTTGCCACCAAAGAAAACCAGCAGTAGCAGGGGACCTTCATGCAAAGGATGTACTTGTTGTAGTAAATATTATTTTCCTGATGTGCACTGAAAGCAGATGACTTGTTGTTTATGTATTTATTGCTTTCGTTCTGACTCACATGACCCGTTTCAGCCGACAAGGGAAAACAGGAAGAGAATGAAGAAGTACAAAGGTCTGGCACTAAGTAAAATCCGTGGTTAGTGGTTACATTACTCACTCCACTTCTACACACTTGGGTCACAGGATTCACATGAAGTCAGCAGGAACAGAACTATGTCCTGGCGCCTTTCAACTACATGGCTCCACCTGGCACTATACATGCTCTTACATTTATATGTGTTTATTCTGTAATGTAACTCTATGAAAAGTAATAAAATACACAATAGGCCACTCTTTGCTGCAGGGTCACCAAACTGTGGTCCTGGGTCTCTTGTGAGGATCAGCTTGTAGACCATAGATACAGTAGGTGTTCAATCTTGATACTTGACTTAATGATTGACTTGATGCATCAACCCTCGAGAGCTGTAAATGCTCGTCTTGGACTGTACAAATGAAATTATGAAGGGGACACCAGTAGCAACAAATGTTTCAAGCCACTTAGTGAGAAGTCAAGTTAGAAGTCACCAAATATGTTGTGTTTAAGTCTACTATAAATCTTCATTGAGCAGTTAAATTGGACTACTGGTGCCCCTCTATGTGATTTGAGCTTGTAGATCATATAGGGGGATATCTGGGGTCGGTGCTTATTTGCTATTCAAGATATTACTAATAAGTCTGTAGACTAGTTGTTTTTGTCTTGGATATTCTTGGAAACAAAGGATGGCTGATGTGGCAATGCTTTCTTGTTTTGAAGCAAGTGAGGCCCTAAGAGAAGATGAGCTTGACTTGAACCTCGTTTTTAAGACCAGAGAACTGCAGAACCGTGTGCTTTTAAGACATGTTTAATTGATACAAAACCTTTGTTATCAGAATAAATCAAGGACTGAGTGGCTTCAACTTTCCATGTGAACTTTTTTTTTTCATTTGATTGACTCTCCTGCATCATTGAACCCACCTACAAATGAAATATGTTATTGTAAGACCCTTCTGTCTCTGTGCGTGTTCCTACAAGCTGTTTATGCCTCTACTATCAAAGCACCAAAAATATAATGCATGGAATAATATATGCCCTGATGTAGATCTTTAAAGAGTTTTCTGCTGTAGGTCTTTGAAGAGTTTTCCAGCCGTATAAATGCATGGACTATGGCAAATTCTGGTGTCTTTTTTGCAGAGAATTATCTCTTAGTAGGCATCTGCAAAAACTCAAGTAAGAAGTTTTGTCTGGAAGTCCGTGATCTGCATGAGCTTGTGTTGTGTTGACTGATTGACCCACAGCAGTGCATTGGAGCCCACGATGAAGCTCAGTTTGCTCTCCTAGATATCCCATGAAGCCTGCCCTAAAGGTACATTGTAAATATTTGGCGTTATTTATGGAGTCAACATTTGCTGTCTGAGATATTCTTGGAGCTAAATTGAAATAACAGATTACAGCAATGTTTTTACAGATCTATAACTTTGTTATGAGGTCAGGGAGCCCTGTCCAACTGGTTTACTACAAAAAGGGAACCCAAGCACCACTGTAAATCCTTCTTGCTTTTAGCGGAGTGAAAGATATGAAAGATATGAAAGATATGAAAGATATGAAAGATATGTGTTCTGTCATTATCCATCATACAATGACTGTAAACTGTGATTTAGCTCTTATTGTGATATCACCAAGGTTCTGCCTGGAAACATCTGACCGGTCCTTTCCTTTTAAAGTAAGTTATCATCAGCCTTCCACTGACAGCTAATCTAGTCAATGCAATTCCGAGATTGTCGTGGGATAGAAATCTGCTTTAACTGTTAATCTACTGATATTGTCTATAGCCAGTGGCTCGTGAGCAACATGTTGCTCTCCGACCCCTTGGATGTTGCTCCCAGTGACCTCAAAGCAGGTGCTTATTTTAGAATTCCAGGCTTGGAGGCAAGTTTTGGTTGCATGAAAACCATGTGTACTGCCAAACAGAGTCTCATTAGGCTGTCAGTAGTGATGGGCGAATTTGGGGCGTTTTGCTTCGCGAGATTTCCAGAGAAATCCGCGAAACAGCAAAAAATTATCGAAACGGCGCTGGCGTCTCGTTATTGACGCCGGCATCTGGTTTTTTTATGCAAATTCACTGGCGAAATTTTGCGTCGGTTTCTGAGAATTTATTCACCAATGGTGAATTGCGGGAATTCACCCCAAATTCATGCCTGGCGAATAAATTCGCCCATCACTAACTGCCAGTCCACATAGGGGCTACCAAACGGCCAATCACAGCCCTTATTTGGCACCCCAGGAACATATATCATGCTTGTGTTGCTCCCCAACTCTTTTTTACTTCTGAATGTTTCTTATGGGTAATAAAGATGGGGGACCCTGATCTAGAGCCTTGCAAAAACATGATGGCAGATTCACCTAGGAGTGAGTAATTGGTGCATTTTTGGACACCAAATCACGCCCGTTTCCATGCCTACCTGTGACCCTACAGTAACGCATTGTCCAAGTTGATTTCAGGGAGTCCTTAAAGGCGAACTATCGTGAAAATTAAAATTTAATTTAAGCTTCCTCATATTGAAGTAAGAAACTTTCTAAATACAATCAATTAAATATTCTGCACTGTTTCTGAACAAAGTTTATGTTCACTATTCCTCTCTCAGCATCTGTTTCTCTTCATTCTGTCTTCAAGCAGCAGTTGGTGTCAGATTAATCATCCAATATATCTTATATGGAGGCTCCCTTTCCTAGCAGATGTGTTAGAGCTCACTCAAATAACTGATTCAAATACAAACAAAATCTAACAAAATAACTGCCTTTTGCACAAATCCTGCATGTAGAGAGACATGATGTCTGGTGAGTTTAATAGAGTGAGCTCTAATACATCTTCTAGGCAAAAGGAGCCCTCCTATAAGATATATTGGATCATTCATCTGACACCCAACTCCTGAATGAAAACAGAATGAGGAGAAACAAATGCTGAGAGAGGAATAGTGAAGAAAAACTTGATTATTTCAGAAACGGCACAGAATTGATTGTATTACAAAGTTTCTAATTTCAGTATGATGAAGCTTATATTACATTTTCATGATAGTTCCCCTTTAATAACTGTCTTTGACAGACACAGCTGAACTAAATTGAACCAAAGTCAATAGAACTCTATGGCATTTAATCCGGGTGCGTTGCATTCCATCTGCAAGTGATTAGGATGTTACCTCTAATAACAATGTAAAAATGTCACCTCTCCTCATTGGAAAGGTTATAAACAGCATCTGGGACACTAATGGAGCCCCCCTCTCCCTCCTGTATTCAGTACGTAAATATTCCAGCTCAGTGAGTTTTAGAAATGAAATCTCAGTTACAAGTTAAGTTACTATGGCACGTGTGGAATTCCCTTCCCTCTAAAGCCATCCATAAACAAAAATGACTCTCCAGTCTCACTCCACCCCCCCCCCCTACCCAGGGGAGAATATACATGAATACACAGTAGATAACAGATAAGTTTTGAAGAATCCCATTTTATACTACAGAGCTTATCTGTTATCTGCTGTGTATCCTGTGCTTTTTCTCCTTTTTCAGTTGTGAATGGCTGCCCCCATGGCTACACATCAGCTTCTTTATATAAACTATAGTAGTACTTATCTGTTATCTACTGTGTATCCTGTGCTTGAATGGCTGCCCCATGGCTACACAGCAGCTTGTTTATATAAACTATAGTAGTACTTATCTGTTATCTACTGTGTATCCTGTGCTTGAATGGCTGCCCCATGGCTACACAGCAGCTTGTTTATATAAACTATAGTAGTACTTATCTGTTATCTACTGTGTATCCTGTGCTTGAATGGCTGCCCCCATGGCTACACAGCAGCTTGTTTATATAAACTATAGTAGTACTTATCTGTTATCTACTGTGTATCCTGTGCTTGAATGGCTGCCTCCATGGCTACACAGCAGCTTGTTTATATAAACTATAGTAGTACTTATCTGTTATCTACTGTGTATCCTGTGCTTGAATGGCTGCCCCCATGGCTACACAGCAGCTTGTTTATATAAACTATAGTAGTACTTATCTGTTATCTACTGTGTATCCTGTGCTTGAATGGCTGCCCACATGGCTACACAGCAGCTTGTTTATATAAACTATAGTAGTACTTATCTGTTATCTACTGTGTATCCTGTGCTTGAATGGCTGCCCCCATGGCTACACAGCAGCTTGTTTATATAAACTATAGTAGTACTTATCTGTTATCTACTGTGTATCCTGTGCTTAAATGGCTGCCCCCATGGCTGCACAGCAGCTTGTTTATATAAACTATAGTAGTACTTATCTGTTATCTGCTGTGTATCCTGTGCTTGAATGGCTGCCCCCATGGCTACACAGCAGCTTGTTTATATAAACTATAGTAGTACTTATCTGTTATCTACTGTGTATCCTGTGCTTGAATGGCTGCCCCCATGGCTACACAGCAGCTTGTATATATAAACTATAGTAGTACTTATCTGTTATCTACTGTGTATCCTGTGCTTGAATGGCTGCCCAATGGCTACACAGCAGCTTGTTTATTTAAACTATAGTAGTACTTTGTCCTCATGGAGATCCCTTTTCTAGCTCTGTGTTATGGAAAGTCCTGGTCATACACAGGCGGATAAAAGTGTATGTGCCTTGGGAGGGTCCTGTCTGATTGATGTTGGCTGGAATATTAGCCAGGTATTGATAAGGCAGGTTTGAAAATCCGGTGTTGGTGTGTTGATACATCAATAGGATACCATAGGCCCCCATTATGATATGTTTGGCCCCAGTGGCAAAGTATCTTGGACTCAGTGTGTTGGTGGTGATAAAGATCAGCTCCTTATTTGCTCTTGGTTGTGCCTGTCTATTTTGTCCCTGGTCCCTTTAAGTCGGTGTCAGCAGAGCTGCAGTGTTGTCCCTACTGTCAGTGATTACAGTAAACGTGCGAAGGAACACGCGGAGCCTGGAGATTGGTGGAAAGAGTTTATGGTTGTTTTGCAGTTATACACAGGGAAGGATCAGTGAGAGTCAATGTAATGCCAGCAGAATGTTCCTCAGGTCTCTGATACACCTCATGCACCTCATATAAATCCCATTGAGGTTTTGTAGTAGTCAGAAATGCTTCCAGAGGTCCCACATTGTGTCGTGTTGCACAGACAATGTACAGTATATTGTGCCGTATTGCACAGACAATGTACAGTATATTGTGCCGTATTGCACAGACAATGTACAGTATATTGTGTCGTGTTGCACAGACAATGTACAGTATATTGTGTCGTGTTGCACAGACAATGTACAGTATATTGTGTCGTGTTGCACAGACAAGAACAGTATATTGTGTCGTGTTGCACAGACAATGTACAGTATATTGTGTCGTGTTGCACAGACAATGTACAGTATATTGTGTCGTGTTGCACAGACAATGTACAGTATATTGTGTCGTGTTGCACAGACAATGTACAGTATATTGTGTCGTGTTGCACAGACAAGAACAGTATATTGTGTCGTGTTGCACAGACAATGTACAGTATATTGTGTCGTGTTGCACAGACAATGTACAGTATATTGTGTCGTGTTGCACAGACAAGAACAGTATATTGTGTCGTGTTGCACAGACAATGTACAGTATATTGTGTCGTGTTGCACAGACAAGATCAGTATATTGTGTCGTGTTGTACAGACAATGTACAGTATATTGTGTCGTGTTGTACAGACAATGTACAGTATATTGTGTCGTGTTGCACAGACAAGAACAGTATATTGTGTTGTGTTGCACAGACAATGTACAGTATATTGTGTCGTGTTGCACAGACAATGTACAGTATATTGTGTCGTGTTGTACAGACAATGTACAGTATATTGTGTCGTGTTGCACAGACAAGAACAGTATATTGTGTCGTGTTGTACAGACAATGTACAGTATATTGTGTCGTGTTGTACAGACAATGTACAGTATATTGTGTCGTGTTGCACAGACAAGAACAGTATATTGTGCCATGTTGCACAGACAATGTACAGTATATTGTGTCGTGTTGCACAGACAAGAACAGTATATTGTGCCATGTTGCACAGACAATGTACAGTATATTGTGTCGTGTTGTACAGACAATGTACAGTATATTGTGTCGTGTTGCACAGACAAGAACAGTATATTGTGCCATGTTGCACAGACAATGTACAGTATATTGTGTCGTGTTGCACAGACAAGAACAGTATATTGTGCCATGTTGCACAGACAATGTACAGTATATTGTGTCGTGTTGCACAGACAAGAACAGTATATTGTGCCATGTTGCACAGACAATGTACAGTATATTGTGTCGTGTTGCACAGACAATGTACAGTATATTGTGTCGTGTTGTACAGACAATGTACAGTATATTGTGTCGTGTTGCACAGACAATGTACAGTATATTGTGTCGTGTTGCACAGACAATGTACAGTATATTGTGTCGTGTTGCACAGACAATGTACAGTATATTGTGTCGTGTTGCACAGACAATGTACAGTATATTGTGTCGTGTTGCACAGACAAGAACAGTATATTGTGTCGTGTTGCACAGACAATGTACAGTATATTGTGTCGTGTTGCACAGACAAGAACAGTATATTGTGTCGTGTTGTACAGACAATGTACAGTATATTGTGTCGTGTTGTACAGACAATGTACAGTATATTGTGTCGTGTTGCACAGACAAGAACAGTATATTGTGCCGTGTTGCACAGACAATGTACAGTATATTGTGTCGTGTTGCACAGACAATGTACAGTATATTGTGTTGTGTTGCACAGACAAGAACAGTATATTGTGTCGTGTTGCACAGACAATGTACAGTATATTGTGTCGTGTTGCACAGACAATGTACAGTATATTGTGCCGTATTGCACAGACAATGTACAGTATATTGTGTCGTGTTGCACAGACAAGAACAGTATATTGTGTCGTGTTGCACAGACAATGTACAGTATATTGTGTCGTGTTGCACAGACAATGTACAGTATATTGTGTCGTGTTTCACAGACAATGTACAGTATATTGTGTCGTGTTGCACAGACAATGTACAGTATATTGTGTCGTGTTGCACAGACAAGAACAGTATATTGTGTCGTGTTGCACAGACAATATACAGTATATTGTGTCGTGTTGCACAGACAAGAACAGTATATTGTGTCGTGTTGCACAGACAATGTACAGTATATTGTGTCGTGTTGCACAGACAAGAACAGTATATTGTGTCGTGTTGCACAGACAATGTACAGTATATTGTGTCGTGTTGCACAGACAAGAACAGTATATTGTGTCGTGTTGCACAGACAATGTACAGTATATTGTGTCGTGTTGCACAGACAAGAACAGTATATTGTGTCGTGTTGTACAGACAATGTACAGTATATTGTGTCGTGTTGCACAGACAAGAACAGTATATTGTGTCGTGTTGCACAGACAATGTACAGTATATTGTGTCGTGTTGCACAGACAATGTACAGTATATTGTGTCGTGTTGTACAGATAATGTACAGTATATTGTGTCGTGTTGTACAGACAATGTACAGTATATTGTGTCGTGTTGTACAGACAATGTACAGTATATTGTGTCGTGTTGCACAGACAATGTACAGTATATTGTGTCGTGTTGCACAGACAATGTACAGTATATTGTGTCGTGTTGCACAGACAATGTACAGTATATTGTGTCGTGTTGTACAGATAATGTACAGTATATTGTGTCGTGTTGCACAGACAATGTACAGTATATTGTGTCGTGTTGTACAGACAATGTACAGTATATTGTGTCGTGTTGCACAGACAATGTACAGTATATTGTGTCGTGTTGCACAGACAAGAACAGTATATTGTGTCGTGTTGTACAGACAATGTACAGTATATTGTGTCGTGTTGTACAGACAATGTACAGTATATTGTGTCGTGTTGCACAGACAAGAACAGTATATTGTGCCGTGTTGCACAGACAATGTACAGTATATTGTGTCGTGTTGCACAGACAAGAACAGTATATTGTGTCGTGTTGTACAGACAATGTACAGTATATTGTGTCGTGTTGCACAGACAAGAACAGTATATTGTGTCGTGTTGTACAGACAATGTACAGTATATTGTGTCGTGTTGTACAGACAATGTACAGTATATTGTGTCGTGTTGCACAGACAAGAACAGTATATTGTGCCGTGTTGCACAGACAATGTACAGTATATTGTGTCGTGTTGCACAGACAAGAACAGTATATTGTGTCGTGTTGCACAGACAATGTACAGTATATTGTGTCGTGTTGCACAGACAATGTACAGTATATTGTGTCGTATTGCACAGACAATGTACAGTATATTGTGTCGTGTTCCACAGACAAGAACAGTATATTGTGTCGTGTTGCACAGACAATGTACAGTATATTGTGTCGTGTTGCACAGACAATGTACAGTATATTGTGTCGTATTGCACAGACAATGTACAGTATATTGTGTCGTGTTCCACAGACAAGAACAGTATATTGTGTCGTGTTGCACAGACAATGTACAGTATATTGTGTCGTGTTGCACAGACAATGTACAGTATATTGTGTCGTGTTGCACAGACAATGTACAGTATATTGTGTCGTGTTGCACAGACAAGAACAGTATATTGTGTCGTGTTGCACAGACAAGAACAGTATATTGTGTCGTGTTGCACAGACAATGTACAGTATATTGTGTCGTGTTGCACAGACAATGTACAGTATATTATGCCGTGTTGCACAGACAATGTACAGTATATTGTGTCGTGTTGCACAGACAATGTACAGTATATTGTGTCGTGTTGCACAGACAATGTACAGTATATTGTGTCGTGTTGTACAGATAATGTACAGTATATTGTGTCGTGTTGTACAGACAATGTACAGTATATTGTGTCGTGTTGTACAGACAATGTACAGTATATTGTGTCGTGTTGCACAGACAATGTACAGTATATTGTGTCGTGTTGCACAGACAATGTACAGTATATTGTGTCGTGTTGTACAGATAATGTACAGTATATTGTGTCGTGTTGCACAGACAATGTACAGTATATTGTGTCGTGTTGTACAGACAATGTACAGTATATTGTGTCGTGTTGCACAGACAATGTACAGTATATTGTGTCGTGTTGCACAGACAATGTACAGTATATTGTGTCGTGTTGTACAGACAATGTACAGTATATTGTGTCGTGTTGTACAGACAATGTACAGTATATTGTGTCGTGTTGCACAGACAATGTACAGTATATTGTGTCGTGTTGCACAGACAATGTACAGTATATTGTGTCGTGTTGTACAGACAATGTACAGTATATTGTGTCGTGTTGTACAGACAATGTACAGTATATTGTGTCGTGTTGCACAGACAATGTACAGTATATTGTGTCGTGTTGTACAGACAATGTACAGTATATTGTGTCGTGTTGCACAGACAATGTACAGTATATTGTGTCGTGTTGCACAGACAATGTACAGTATATTGTGTCGTATTGCACAGACCTGAATAAAAAGTACATACAGTATCTTTGTGTTTAATGGCATTATCAGAAAAAAACTGCAAGAAAACTATAGAGGCCAATAATGAACTCATAATTTACTTTTAGGGGCATATTTATTATATTTATTACGGTACGCCGTGTGTAAAAAAAACAGTGGGAAATACAGCATATATCGCCAAGCTTCGCTGTTTGTAATAAAACAACATAACATTTTCATGTGTTTTTATCTTAGAGTGACTTCAGCCGGAAATCGGCATGAACTCATCCAATGAGGGTTTGGGTAGCCACACAGCCCAGATAGTAAATCACTAGCCGCCGTTGGCATTACAAACTTGTAGTTTAAATTTGTAACTGCCCATCTTTTCCTTGCTTTCCTTTCACCGATAAACCCTGCCTTTTAAACCCTCCCTCCCTTTAGTATGTATATTTATATATTTAATATTATATAATGGCTAATTCTAAACAACTTTTCAATTGGCCTTCATTATTTCGTTTTTTTAGGTTTTGAATTATTTTCCTTCTTCTTCTGACTTTTTCCAGCTTTCAAATGGGGGGTCACTGACCCCATCTAAAAACAAATGCACATATATTGTTATTGCTACTTTTTATTACTCATCTTTCTATTCAGGCCTCTCCTATTCATATTCCAGTCTCTCATTCAAATCAGTGCATGGTTGCTAGGGTGATTTGAACTCAGCAACCAGACTTCTGAAGTTGCAAACTGGAGAGCTGCTGAATAAAAAGCTAAATGACTCAAAAACCACAAAAAAAAAAATCAAATCAAATTTCAAATTGTCACTCTCTACATCATACTAAAAACTCATTTAAAGGTGAACAACCCCTTCAGTGATCTGAAAATGATCTGATCCCCTTATATAATAATTAGATCAATAATTACATCGCCATCTGATAATGAGATCTGGAATTGATATACTTAAAACATTTTGGCATCATTTTGGCTGAGTCCTATTTCATTTAACCTTACCCAAACCTGCCCATGTTATGTTCCATGAAATCACATGGTTCTTGTTATGCAGCAGATTTATAACTGAATATGAGAATATTCTTTAGAGTTAAGATGGGTGTATCATTTAATTGATATCATTCATGCGTGACTACTATACTTAGGGGTATAATAATAGATGCAGCAGACCCAGGGTCTCCTTGGGAAATCCAGGAGTAAAGAGGGCCCTAATTGACTCATAACATATATATATATATATATGGCAGGCTGAGTGTCCCTAAATCTTTTAGGCTATGTGACTCGTACACAACATATGTTGGGCAGCTCTCTTTTATCACTGCACCAGTTACAATATCCAGGAATCTCCACAGACATCAAACTGACCTTTTGCTGTTTGGAACTAGGACCACCCAGTGAGCCATAAGCCCATCACAGACAGTCCTACAAATAGTTTAGCTCTGTTGCATTTAGTGACTTAAATAAATGTATATTCCAAGATATATGGAACAATATATCAAAGAAGAACTGTGCTCTCCATCAGAACTTCAACCAATCAGTGTAGAGATCTGTATTTGTTACATTTAATAATGAGAGACAATTAGAGAGGGAAGAATAATCAAATCTAAACAAAAAGGGCTAAGATAATGTAAACACATAATAGAGATGAGTGTACACATTCCTACGCAAACCTCACAAACGACATTCATTTTCTTTATGACTGTTATCTTGAGTTCCGAAATGTTTATTTTCTGTGCAGTACTGAACTCCCCTTACAGAACTGTCATTATGTTTTATAGCCGGGGACCAGAATGTGCATGTTGGTCTAATCTGTAGTGAGGGGCGAATTTATTCGCCAGGTCGTGAATTGCAGTGAGAAAGTTTTGTTTTTGACACTGGCGACAATTCCGACCCCGGCAACAATTAAATGGATGACCATTGACTTTAATGTGCCTCAAAAGTCGCCGGCATCTGAACAGTTGCCGGCATAAATTTTCACCAATTTTGCAGGAAATTTGTGAATTTTGTGGCGAACCGAAACAAGAAAAATTCGCCCATCACTACTAATCTGCATCTAACAAGCACCCCAACCTGACTTGGCAAGCCACCTCTTTTTATAGGCCTTCACCCGATCTGTCCCCATTTCTGATGTAATAAAGGGGAAGGACAGAGCAGTTGCGACCCTATAAATAGAGGCGGACATGGGCATAGTTAGGTTACAGGCAGGGAGGGTGAAGGAAGAGCTTGGATAGAACTCGCCTGTGATCTGCAAATCTTGTATGAATGTCACCTGGACCTGCCAAATCCATCGGTCCCACGAGTTTCAGGATGAATGGAGTCTCCGTGCCCCATTTTTGAGCGCAAGGAACCTGCGGAAGCTCAGTGCACGGAAGGACACCGCAGGCCTATCTACTTTATCAAAATATCTTAAAATTTCTTTACCAATCTCAGACTTTGTTCATACTTATTAAAAATGTAAAGAACCATGACAACAGTTTTTCCATTTTTTATGCAGTTAATAACTATCAAACATTTGAGCTTTGGAAACCCTAATTCGAATAGATGAGTTTCAAATCTTGGTAAAAATTTGAATTAGAATGTTGATTAATCCTCTCCAAAGTGTGAAAGATTGAATTTGATACTGTTTTATGCAGTTTGCACCCTTTGCACTTTACTTTGTGTTTATTTAGGAACAAATTTAGTACATATTTCTTGTGGTTGCAGAATGTTTAATAAAAAAAAATTATAAAAACTAATATGTATCTAATGCATTTTTCTTACATAGAATCTAACAGCTGGCAACGGGTTAGACTAGGTTACCATAGAGTGACATTAGTATTGCCGTTTTGGATGGGTTTAATCCTCACAGGAATTATCAAATATGAAACTAAAAATTAGTAATACCCTGAGGAATACCAAAGGCATAGAAACAGCCCTGTTTGCAAGCAGGTCTTGTTATAAAATGGCAGAATCTACAATAGGAGTTTAAAAGTTGAAAAATCTATTTTTTCTCACTCTAATAAAAATTCGTCCAAAATCCCAAACCCGAATCCTCTTCATTTACCAATAATTCTTCTCACAAAAAGTCGGATTAAAAAAATGTTGTGATAACATCGTGCAGCAATTCGAATCGTGAGACTTTTTCAAATTGACACTTGACAATTGACGGCTCGAATTTATCGGACGCAGATCACGACGTCTAGAAACAACTTCAGGGATATCTGCCATTCACTTCTACATGATCTTGACAGGTTTGAGATGGAATATTTCAGATTCAGTTTTTTAGCAGCCTTGGGGTATTATAAAAACAATTAGAAACCTCTCTCTCATTTTTCCTAAGCAGAAGAACATCAGAGCAGCCTCTTTCTTTCTCCTGACAACTTCCTTGACTACTTGGTGGTCAGACTGGTCAGAAATTGACCAGCGGGTGGTGCTGTTGTAACAAAATTCATTCATATTAACAGCACATGTATCCCTTAATATCTTGGAATGAAAAAATAATAAATAATGAATGTACAGTGCAAATGCGCTTAGAATAGCACTCTCGTCAATTTTCACTTATTTGAAAGGCTTACTTATCCTTGTCCTGGGCAACATTATCATAGGTATATCTTTAATCTATTACTGCATCTCTAAGAAGCGTGTACAGGACAATTAATTGCTCAGCTGAACAAAAGTTGCAGGGGAGGTCAAGGTTATAAATACAGAAAAGAGACCCATGGCAATTGCTGATATATTGAAAATTAAATGATTAATTAAAGGGAATCCCAGCACATCACACACTGACAAGTCATATCCCAGTTCACCAACACAAAACAATAAATATTTGTTTGCTTCCATTTAACCGTGATAACTGGCTCTTAAAGTAATAGAAAAAATGATGCGGCAATGTGATTTCTCTTTGCAACTATACCCATGGTTTAATATGAGAGTAAGCTCTGAGTAGGACCCCACTGCCCCTGCACCACTGAACTAATATGCACAGAACCCAATGTCACTGTAGCACATGGCACAGACCCTAGTGCATCATAAATCCATAACTCACAACTGTCACTGGAACACTCCTGATATTTGGTCTCCAAAAGGGGCTACTCCAAAAGAGTCACTGGGAAATGGACAGGCAGGGATCAGTTGGATACAACTGGGCATAAACTCATATTCATGCATTAAAAGGGATGCCTTTATTTCTCATATGCTTGTGGATTAATGACTCAAAAGCTGGCATGATGGAGGTTGTTCCCCCTCAGGCATTGCATAAATAAACTACATTATACAATTTCTGCAGCCAGGGGCGTAACTACAGAGGAAGCAGACCCTGCAGCTGCAGGGGGGCCCAGGAGGTTTAGGGGCCCCATGAGGCCCTACTTAATGAGCATTTTCAATATATATTGGTAAAACAGGACAACCTCTGAATATTTTGGGGGCCCTAAAATAAATTTGCTGTGGGGCCCAGTAACATCTAGTTATGCCACTGTCTGCAGCTGTTAAACATTTACTAATATTGATCTTAGTTGACTAAATAAAGTTAGCTTGGAATGGAAAAAAAAGGAAGAAGCAGCACTGCATTTATACAAAAATTAATGAACCTCCCTTCCCCCATGTTTAACCCCGTTTAAATCCTGTGGGTGGCATTGCTGCATTCTGCACAGTTCCAGCTTCTTTCATAAAAGATGGGGCAAAGTGCAAAAACAATGTGAAATTGCTCTGCTTATTGTGCATTAGGGTGCAGCTCATTGGAGAACAAGGAGCTGCGTCTCAGTCTGAGTGCAGTGCTTTTGAGCTGTAGGAGGGACAACACATTGGCTTCCCCTAAATTGCCCCCTAGCCAGAGCATCATATTCAATGTATTTGGGGAATTTAGTGCATGCTGGAGGCTGCAAGGCTTGATCCTGCTGCAAGTCTATAGTCCCCTTGCACCTGACACTCATATCACTAGATTATGAATCCATCACCAATCCCACAAGTGCAAGTACTGCAATTTAACACCTTCTTAGGGCTCAAGCACTTGTGCCTTTGGATTTCAAAAATAGCCCCATGGTATAATCTTCCTGGGTTTCCTCTGGATACTTTTCATTTGTCCCACTATTGGCTCCTGATAAAACTGGCCCCAGTGTGAACGTGTTTGCGAATATGGAAGAAACATTAGATTGTAACCTCTGCTGGGGCAGGGGCTGATATGAATCACAAACGTCTGTGTAAAAATATATCAGTGCTATATATAAACAAAGGATAATAATTAAAAGCCAAAGAATTCCTAGATGGAGCTCTGTGATTGGCTGCCCGAAACACATCCTATCGGTGTCAGCTTACCAACCTAATGATCTACTGATGTTTGATAACAGCATTGAAAAGGGGAACAAACTACTCTGTCGTGGGAAAAATCATGTAAACAATAAGTTGGTGCTGTTGTGCAACTTGTGCTGGAGACACACAGCTTCAGGCTCAAGGGATCCCGTTATATACTGGGCCCCCCTGTGCATGCCATGGTGCACCCCAGCTTGCACATTCTGAATAACACATTATAGTGTCCTGTTCCAGATAATATAATGTGTGGCACAACGTCTGCCCCTTTTGGTGCAGAACTCTTTATGCTCCATTATCAACAGTTGCACTTCATGTGACAACATGCATTGCAAAATGCAAAAAGTCAGGGTACTTTGAACCTGTTTTTTTTTCTTTTCTTTGAACCCCATTTTTTTTGATAAGGAGACTCACACTGTGAGGACATTATAAATCAATGCACAGCACCCCTGATGGCACAGACTGCTTCTAGTGACAGGGTGTGGGAGACAGATGGTAGGTACATGTTTGCAGTTCGTGGATATGGCCTGATCCACCTGTAAAATAACTTTTATATTATTTTGGCAGTGGTTACACCTGGTTGCTTCTTATCTGCATTGACTAAAAAGAATGGAATTCTGGAAAATAATTTTAAATATTTCACAGGGGGCAAGGTGCAAAGTGTTGTGATTTTTGTAGACAATACACAGGCCCAGATTTCAATCTGAATCTCCCCTAGGCCATTCGTTCCCACTGCCCTCACTACCTGCTCGCACCCTTCCCAACGCTTGTACCCCTACTCTCTCCTGCTGATGTTCACCAATCACCGTCAAATTGTCCTTCCCAGTCCCTAATTGTGATGTGGCCAGTGGATGGCATGCCACCCCCCAGATCTTTGCTGCCCAAGACCTGGGCCTTTGTGGCCTGCCCACAAATCCAGGCCTGACAATATAGTTCTCATCCAGGGGATGGTTTGCACCCATCTCTGTAGACAGCACTGCCAGCACTTCATACAAGAGGGGCAGTACATGAACAGCGTTTAGCACCTCCCGTGGGTTCCAGCAAGAGTCCTTTATGTAGGAATTCCAAAACTTGCTCCGAGACCCATAATTAAGTGTTGCCTCCTTGATAAATGATCCCCAGGGGATTATTTTATAGGTAGGGCCAGAATTAACAGTAGAAAAAATCCTTCCTCTTATTTAGCACTCATAAGGTTTCTTTTCCACAGCTATGACAATAAGGAGATCTCCATGAATCACTGGGTGACATGTAACGCTGGTAACTAACCCAAAGGAAAAAGAGGCAGGAAACAATAGTCGGCGTCTTCAGTTTATTGCAGAAAACCACAAAAGCCTAGTAATCCTCGCTCCCCCCATATGCCCTGTATGTTCTTAATATCCCTTTGTTGTCGGGATTTATTAACACTTCCCTGGTCACTGTGTAAATATGATAATCTGCTGGAGCCTCAAGAGTTCCACTGTAAGGTCTATAGATGCACATTAGAACAATTCCACTGGGACCTCATTGTTATTGTCATCATCATCGTCTTATTTATATAGAAACAAGTCGCACTTAATGAGGAATGTGTAATCAGCTGCTGTGATAATGAGGTTTATTATTATTCTTTATTACAGTAAAGCAGCACTTTATAGTCATTATACAAAGTCCCTGCCCCGGTATCAGTATATGTGAACGGTATATGAGGAGCCCCATAGTGTTGGGATAAGGCTAGAGCTTACTCAGACTTGGTGGATTTGGTGAATAACCACGAATCTCTGCATTTTGAGCCAAAATCTGCCGATGTCTGTTTGTGCAGGAGCTGGTTCAACACTATTAAATGAGAAAAAGAAAGGTGGCTGCTGCCCGAGGTAGGGGCTAAAATCAACCGGCATATTTCAGCCAGCTAGTCTAAACACTGAGCCACCTTTCTGCTTAAATCTTATTTAAACTGAACTTATTTACTCTAGGAACCAGGCACTGGTTTGAACAAGATACAGGAATATGAATAGCAGAGGGCCTACATTGAAGGATAAGTACTACTAAAAAGTTACAATAAAAAATTGTAGCCTCACAGGGCATTAGTTTTTGGCTGTTGGGGTCAATAACCACCCCCCCCCATTTGAAAGCTGCAAAGAGGTAGAATAAAAAGGCAAAAAAAAAAAAACTATACAAAATAAATAATGAAAACCCATAGCAAATTTGACAGGAATAGGGCATGCTATAACATACTAAAAGTTTAAGGTATGCCTGCAGTTGATAATTTTATTGATCTGATCTTAATCTGATTCACAGTACATGCTAAGGGCTGCTACCAGTTGCCCGAGCAACTCACAATACTCAGTACAAATATATACATTAGCCCTGTAGTGCTTATGCTTGATCATTTCCAACAACCCATAAGAATGGCATCTGAGCATGTGCAGTGCCACTGACACACAAAAGATGGGCCTAGCAAGAAGAGAAGATGGGATTGATGCAGGGGACAACTTTTAAGGCCTGGATCATCACTGTTATAGGGCTGATGAACCTCCAGACTGGTACTGTAAATTCAAGCAGAAAATGCATTATTTGTAGCCTATTTATTTTAGGCTTTAGTTCTCCTTTAAAGTCAGCCAGAATGAGTCTTTTTTTTTTGCACGGAGTCATGGAAATCCTGTTAAAGGTACACCCCTGAGGACGGTCTGTTTGTGAGTCATTTTATTTATCAAAAGACAAGACAAAAAAGGTGTCTGCAGCAATGCACTCGCGGCGCTTCGATTTCTGAAGTGGCCCAAAATTGCCTCACGAGGAAACATCGGGCGACTTCGCAAATCAATGCGCCGCGAGTGCATTGCTGCAGACGATTTTTCCTTTTAGCAGGTGGAAGGCAGTTCGGGGAGATTGTCGCCCTGAAGAAGAGGCGATTAGTCGGCAGGCGACTAAATCTGCCCGAATCTGCCCATGTGCTAAAGCCCTAAAGGGGTGGTTCACCTTTAGGTTAACTTTTAGTATGTTATAGAATTTCAATTGGTCTTCATATCTAGTTTTTTCATTAATTGCCTTCTTCTTCTGATTCTTTCCAGCTTTCACATCTAAAAAACAACTGCTCCATAAGGCTACAAATTAATGGTTGTTGCATTTTATTATTATTTTTTTTTTTCGTTTATTCATAATCCAGTCTCTTATTTATGGTTGCTTGGGTAACTTGGTCGCTAGCAACCAGATTGCTGAAATTGCAAACTGGAGAGCTGCTGAATAAAAAGCTAACACTCAAAAACCACAAATAATAAAAAATTAAAAGCAAATGCAAATTGTCTCCGAATGTCACTCTATACATCAAACTAAAAGTTAATTTAAAGGTGAACTACCTCTTTAATATGGGATATTGTTGCTTTTCTATAATTTGGCTAGCAGACAGGAATATGGGATCTTAAAGGGGATGTTAACCTTTAGCTAAACTTTGAGTATGTTATAGATAGACTATTCCACACAATGTTTAAATTGGCATTTATTTAGTATTGTTTTTGAAATATTAGCCTTCCTGGTCTAGCTCTCTACAGCCCGCAGCATAAAATGCTGAATGCTTGTCAGGGTCACCGACTATAGCAGCCAAATATGATATTGACCGTAAGACCTCAATTTTATTATTCTTCTTATTTTTGCGTATTTTTCTTATGAGCCCCTCTATTTTACTTTTCCATCTTAATTTAAAACTGCTAGGGCAATTAACCAACAACAACATGAGAAAACCAAGCCTGAGAGCTGCAGAACAAAAATACTTCCATATTGACAAAAAAAACAAGACCATTCGCAAATTGCAATTGCAAAATTCTGCTATCTTGACATTAGTGAAAATCCAAATGCAGGACAAATCCACAGCAGTATTCTTAGACTGCAAAATCTTTTATTGGGAATGTAACCAGACACATATAGGGATGGGCGAATTTGACCCGTTTCGCTTCGCCAAAAATTTGCCGCCGGCGAATTGTCGCAGACGCCCATTAAAGTCTATGGGCGTCAAAAAATTTTGTCGCGCGGCGAAACTGTTTTGACGCGCGTCTTTTTTTTTTGATGCACGCTGCCATACGAGTCTATGGGCGTCATTTTTTCGGCGAAACTAGGCGAAAAAATTCGCCCATCCCTAGACACAACATGTTTCGGGCTAGGCCCTTTATCAAGTGCACAGGAACATACAAGGTGTGGGTATTTAAACATTTTGTGACCTTTCACCTAAAGTGATGCATTGTGGGCGAATCAAAATTACTATTAATTAAAACATTTAAATCAATTAAATCGATTGATATGCATAACACATACATTTTCAGTGTCCTAGAAGAATTCACTTAAGATCCATCAATTTGTGTAATAAACGTGTAATAAACGTGTAGAAAAAGTGTTAAAGCATCAAAAAAATTTTTTACAAAATTTAAGACCAATAAGAAAGTCCATCTCTTAAATTCCACTTGTCGCCAGGCCATTACTTCAATCGTCTAGCCTACACGTAAAGGAAACTGCCGTTAGGCCTATCCAAGGCACTAGCTATAGAAAATGTTGTTACTCACGTATCATTAGTAGTTATTTAAAACATTGTTGTTTTATAAGTTAATAACTTCTTTTACATAATGTTGTTACTATGACAACAATGTTGCATTTACATATAAATGCAGCATAATGTAGCCAACAAGTAATTTTAGTCTCCTGTGTCAAACTCACCATTAGCTGATACGGCAGGAGATCCGTAAAGACTAGTTGACTGTCAATATCTCCTATAGAAGAAATAAATAATTAACATTTTAAGATTCAAATTTACAGAAAGCATGATAAAATTTAGTTGTTCGTTCATCCCTTTAGGATAAACACAATCCAGGCGTCTAATCCAACGTGCTTCTCTTTGCAATAACATGGTATTCCTATCACCCCCTTTGGGTGGTTTCGGTACGGTCTCCAACACCTTCCATTTTAGTTGGCAGGCATTATGTTTAGCGATGGCAAAGTGTCTAGATACTGGAGTATCATTATGAGTGTCTGCTTTGAAATTTCTGATATTATTTTTATGTTCCTTAATTCTAATATTGACAGAACGAATCGTTTTACCCACATATAATTTCCCACATGGACATTTCAGTGCATAGACCACGAAGTTAGTGGTACAGGTGGCAAAGGGCATTAATTTTATTTCTTTACCTGTTATTGGATGATTTATGTTAGCACCTTTTATGATTGAGTTGCAACAATTGCAACTCATACAGGGAAAAGTTCCTATCTTAGGTATGCCCTTAAATATATGGGTTTTGTTGTCAGGGCCTGAAGTGGGGCATAATATATCCCGCAAGGTTCTACCTCTTTTATAGGCAAAGCGTGGCTGGTTGGGAAAAATTGCTCCATATTTGGGGTCAAGTTGTAGTAATGGCCAATATTTTTTAATTACAATTTAGATGCTTTTGCTCCGTCTATCATATTTGCTGATAACGGTTAGTCTGTTAGTATCTCTTGGTTTCTGCTTAGTACTCAACAGGTCTTGACGGGATAGTTTTTGAACCTCATTGTTGACCTGAGACAATTTGCCCTTAGGTTATCCTCTTTCTAGGAACCTTTTAGTTAGTTCGTTTGCTGCTTCTTTATAAGCAGTATCAGTGGATGCTATTTTCCTCGCCCTTATATATTGGCCTTGACATTAGTAAATGTTCATTTGGAATGCATCATGCAAAGCTATAAACATGTACATGCAAAGAAAGCATCAGCCCAAGGACTATAGGGTCATTTTTCTTTGAATGCAGATGCAAGTTCAAGAGCTCTAAGGGGTGCAAAATCATGCCCCCTAGTGGTCATTTTAAAAAGCACCAGTGTCTGAATGAAGCTAAGTTAGGGGGCAGGAGGGGGGACGTCTACATGCCTATGGGAAAACACGCTGAGGCAGTTCGGGGAGATAGTCGCTCAGAAGAAGAGGCGATTAGTCGCCAGGCGACAAAATCTCCCCAAATCTCCTCGTGTGGACTAACCCTTAATATTAATTTAAGATGTGCTTGTGTTGGGGGTCTTGCTGCACTCTGCTCCTTGCTGGGCTCTACATCTTAGGCATTAGTACCCCTTAGCAACCCCTTCACATTGGTGCTGCCTGCTGAATTGCAAGTGCGTCTATTCTGTAGTGCGGCATGGCACACACGGCGTTTCATTTTCCGAAGTCGGCCAAAGTTGCCTCACAAGGAAACTTCGGGGCGACTTCGGAATACGAAACACTGCATGTGCCATGATGCAGGCGACTTTTCGTTATAGCCGGCGGAATACAGGGGGAAGCTGTTCGGGGAGATTGGTCGCCAGGCGACTAAATCTCCCTGAATTGCCAGGTGTGCACTTACCCAAAGAGAGTGATATCCTGAGACAATTAGCAACTGGTTTACATTTTTTATTATCTTTTTATTCAGCAGCTCTCCGGTTTGCAACTTCAGTGATCTGGTTGTAAGGGTCCAAGTTACCCTAGCAACCATTCATTAATTTGAATAAGAGACTGGAATATGAATTGAAGAGGGCCTGAATAGAATGATGAGTAATCAAAAGTAAACAATACATTTGTAGCCTTACAGAGCATTTGTTTTTTAGATTGGGTCAGTGACCCCCCATTTGAAAACTAGAAAAGGGTCAGAAGAGGAAGACAAATAATCAACAAACTATATAAAATTAATAATGAAGACCAATTGAAAAGCTGCTTAAAATTAACTTTCTATAACATATTAATGCTAACTTAAAGGTGATATACCCCTTTTAGTAAGACATACACAATGAGATGTTTGTTTTTTTTAAAGATTTTATTTTTTGAGTTTTCATAGTAAATACAAACAACAATACAAGTTATACAACCTTAGAAAGGAAAGAGAAACAAAGGAAAGGAAAGAGAAAGATTCTGAAGGGCCATAAGAGGTGGGGTCAGGTGAGTTACACATCTACATGTTTAAGTGTCTATAGACCACATTATTATATTTGCACTGCTACCCAGGTACCCCACACTGCGTCAAACGTTTTTGGGAAGCCTCTGGCTACATATGTGAGTTTAAATCAAAGGTAAAGAATCATTGATTAGTTTTTTCCAAAAATTGAGCAAGGGGGCTGTCTAAGGACTCTTACTCACTGGCGTTCTGACCTGCGCTCCCTTGCGTCCCGTTTTTTGGCGTTCAGCCGCAGGGGAGCACAGGAATAGACGCATGTCATTATTTAAAATGGGGCTGTACTCACTCAGGCGCGTGTAGGCGCAGAACGCAGGAAAAATGCAGCATGTTGCGTCTCAACCTGCGTTCGGCGCCTACTCGCGCCTGAGTGAGTACAGCCCCATTTGAAATAATGACATGCGTCTATTCCTGCGCTCCCCTGAGGCTGAACGCCAAAAAACGGAACGCAGGGGAGCGCAGGTCAGAATGCCAGTGAGTAAGAGCCCTAAGGGCTCTTACAGACGAGAGTTTGAAGCTGCGCTCCCACAGGGGAGCGCAGGAGTAGATGTATTCAGTTTTTTTTTCAATGGGGCTGTACTTACACAGGCGCATGTAGGCGCCGAACGCAGGAAAAATGCAGCATGTTGCGTCTCAACCTGCGTTCGGCGCCTACATGCGCCTGTGTAAGTACAGCCCCATTGAAAAAAAATGAATGCATCTGCTCCTGCGCTCCCCTGTGGCTAAACGCATAAAAACGTAACGCAGGGGAGCACAGCATCAAAAGCTCGTCTGTAAGAGCCCTTCGATTTCCAGTGAAGTAATATTGATTTTTGGCATAATAAAACAATTGCAAATAGCATAGTCTTGTGTATGAGTCCATGTTGGAGCCTTTCAGGATGCCCAGAAGGCAAATCAGAGGGGAGTTTGTATCAGGCAGGGTAAGTTCTGCTGCCATGTATTGTATAGCCTCTTTCCACACAATAAGATGTTAATGTAAACTGGACTGGTTCGGTTGTTTGGCCCCCAGGGAAAAGTTGGGATATTATCCAATATGATTTTTGATCCTGCCCCATTTTTATCCCATCCTCCTGGTTTTGGCCAGATCTGGTTAAGGCAGGACTTGGGGAAGGCCCCATACAAAGGCCAAAAAGTTGGTGACTCAGTCCATCTATGATTTAAAGGAAGTTCACAGCTGAAATGTCAGCAGAGCCAACTGCCAGCTTCAAAAGTTTAAAAAAAAATGCAGAATGCTCCAGTAAATGAAACAAAGCTCATACTAAGCTTTTATACATGTTATTTTTTGTAGTAAATTTGCCACTGGGTCCTTTCTTTCTAAGGGTTCTTACAGACGAGCGTTTTTACCTGCGCTCCCCTGCGTTCTGTTTTTCTGCGTTCAGCCGCAGGGGAGCGCTGGAGTAGACACATTACATTTTTTCCACTGGGGCTGTACTCACACAGGTGCGTGTAGGCGCTGAACGCAGGTTGAGACGCAACATGCTGCATTTTTCCTGTGTTCGGCGCCTACACGCGCCTGTGTGAGTACAGCCCCATTGGAAAAAATGTAATGCGTCTACTCCTGCGCTCCCCTGCGGCTGAACGCAGAAAAACAGAACGCAGGGGACCACAGGATTAAAACGCTTGTCTGTAAGAGCCCTAAAGGAAATAAAAGGGGTTTATTCACCTATTAACATCATCTTTTCAGCTCTAGTCTGCATTGGCAAATGTCTTCAGAAACCTTAGCTCACCCGAGACAGCAAATGAAGCTCATTCTGAGGGTGCCTGCAAATATTTAACAAGCAGCTGCATTTGTTTTGCTTAATGACTGCTTAAAAGGCACATTATAGAGAAGGAGCGGCACCTTAACATTAGTGTTTGCAGTGAAATGCATCCCAAAGGCCGTAAATGTCAATATTTTCCTTTCACTTACAGTTTTCTCTTACTGTGGTCACAGGACATTGGACAGTATTACTCATGCATGCCAGAGACAAGCCAGGGCAAAGTCAGGAGTCAAATGTTTGCTGGAATAAAGTCCCAGCACAAGTTACGGTTGCCACCTCACCCCTTTAAAGCTAACACATATGCAATCCATAGCCTGCAAGGCTAATTAACAATTAATTTAGATGCATGATGCATGGCTGCACACAGGTATAGGAGCCATTATATAGAAACCTGTTATCCAGAAAGCTCTGAATTACCATAAGGTCATCTCCCATAGACTCTATTTTATTCAGATAATCCAAATTTTTAAAAATGATTTTCTTTTTCTCTGTAGTATCTTGAACTAAACTAAGATATAATTAATCCTTAATGGAAGCAAAACCAGCCTATTGGGTTTAAGGTAGGGATGCACCGAATCCACTCTTTTGGATTTGACCGAACCCCCAAATCCTTCACGAAAGATTTGGCCGAATACCGAACCGAATCCTGATTTGCATATGCAAATTAGGGGTGGGAAGGGGAAAACATTTTTTACTTCCTTGTTTTGTGACACAAAGTCAAGCAATTTCCCTCCCCTAATTGGCATATATAAATAAGGATTATGATCCGGTTCAACCGGGCAGAAGGATCCTGCTGAAAAAGGATGAATCCTGGCTGAACCCTGAACCGAATCCTGGATTCGGTGCATCCATATTTTAATGTTTATTTGTTTTTCTACTTAATGTATTAAGATCCAAATTATGGAAAGATCCATTATCCAGAAACCCCCAGGTCCTGCTTTAACATCATCAAGATCAAAAAACAAAGGGCAAATAAGGCTTTAACCTTCATTTTAAAAAAATGAAATTAAAATCCAACTGTTTTTTTCATAATATGAAACCAAAACACTTGAGTCAGCTTACCGTCACAACACTGGGACCAAGGTTTGAAACAGGTGGTATGTTCTTATGGGAGTTATAAGCCAAAAATTGAAATTTGGCTGCAACAGGGGTCAGTAGCAGTAAGTTTGCACTAGTGAATCACATCAATTTCCTCCAAATAAAACTATGAGATCCAATAAGCTTGTGCCTTGTGTGCCATTGGCAGTCTTTAGTGTTCAGTGTGCATAATTTACAGGGATTTTAATATGTGAACCAATCAAAGCCATGGTGTATAAATTGGTTATGAACACGAAATCTTACACCTTTGCTTAGATCCCTAAATCACACCAAACTAATTCTTTGTAGCACATTGCCATATTCGTGGTCACAAACATGGCACAACACCAGAAAGAACTCGCTGCACACTTCTGTAAATGCTCGTTAACTTATTAATTGCTCTTATTTATTTTTATTGCACAAAATACTTCCAGTAAAGGATTTTCTGCACAGGTTATCATTTACTGTTAAATGACTAATGGCAGTAAGAAGGTGTTCCACAGAGCAGGACTGATTCCATTAAAGTTTTTGAATTATTTGCCTTCTTCTTCTGACTATTTCCAGCTTTCAAATGGAGGGTCACTGGCCCCATCTAAAAAAACAAATGCTCTGTAAGGCTACACATTTATTGCTATTGCTACGTTTTATTACTAATTCTTCTATTCAGACCCTCTCCTATTCACATTCTAGTCTCTTATTCAAATCATTGCATTGTTACTTGGGTAATTGGGACCCTAGCAACAAAATTGCTGAAATTTCAAACTGGAGAGCTGCTAAATAAAAAAACTAAATAACTCAAAATCCACAAATAATAAGAAATTTAAACCAATTGCAAATTGTCTCAAAATATCTAAATCTATATGATGGTGCCGCTCTGCTGCGCAGCGCCGAACACAATTTTTTTTTTTTGTAGAGTAGGGTCGTCCTGAGAAGGGGTCTGGGGCCAGTCCAACACTGCCTGAAGCGGCAAAAAGACCCAAAGTCATGAAAGGAGGTGAAGTTGAAGTCTTGAAGCCATGAATTCAATTCTACTGGACACCAATGTGTTTTTTTTTTTAAAAAACAAATGTTTAATCCCCTGGCCACCAATGTATTATTTTTATACTTTATAGTATTAAATAAATATTCTTTGGGGCCCCAATTTTTTTTTTCTTGTAAGGGGGGCACCACTGTTTTTTTTAAAAAACTTTTATGGGGGGCCCTGGTGCCAATGTTTCTTTAAAAAATATTCTTTGGGTCCCCAATTTTTTTTTTACTTGTAAGGGGGGCACTGGCACCACTGTTTTTTTAAAAAAAATTTATCGGGGGCCCTAGCGCCAATGTTTTTTTAACTTATTGGGGAGCCCTAGTCCCCAATAGCTTTTTATAACTTGTGTGGGGGGGGGGTTACCTTTTTTAATGCTGATGTCTGTGTGGTCTTTTAACTGTGGTGTGGAGTGGGCGGGATCTGGGGTGGGGCTTGGGGGTCGGGATGGGCGGGGCACAGAGGGCCCCAAAAATGTCATTGTACGGGCCCCGTGATTTCTAACGGTGCCCCTGAAAGAGGCCGCCCCTAGTAACTGGCTGCACTCTGCCGCCCGAATCAAGCTTCTAACCTTGCCTAATGGCAGGAGCGGCCCTGGTAGACAGAGATGGTGCCTAACATTAAACCCCTAGCAACAATGTGCATTACATGTGACTGGGTGGTAAAATGGTGTTCACTTACTCTTTGTCTTCAGAAGCTCAGTCAATGAGCCCCCAGCTAAAATTGTGCATTATGTGCAACCAAGTTGGTGGAACCATGCTTACTTGCGACCCCCTTGTGTCTGCAGTTTCGGGGGAAAATGCTGCATTGTGGGTTGAAAAAACATGACAGCTGCACTTTTCTCACTTCACTTGTAGATGTAAATGTGCCCTGTTATCTTATTGTTCTGCAACTTGAGCTGACGGCTGAGAATTGTAGTTGACGCATAGCATAGACAGTCCAACTTTTTATAAATAATGGAGCCTTACCACTGTAAGAGCTCGATTTTATACAACCCAATAAATGTAACATCTTTACTTTGCCTTTATTACAGCGCACTGCCATTTTAATAAATGCTAAACCTGTATTATAAATCTACACGGCATATGCAGCTGTATGATAAATGGTTTGTACCTCGGATGCCTGACAGAAGAGATTACCTTACATTTTCAAAGACCAAATGTCCAACGATCGTAAGGCTCATTTATGAGTCTTCTGAAAGTAGGTCAGTCCTAATCAGCGCCCCCACCCCTTCACATTAACATTGAAAGTCAGTTATTTGGATGATAGAAGCTTAGCAAAGGGCACCCAGACAATGCCACGTTATAGCATTTGTACAATAATTTCTGAAAGAAACATATGATATTTGAGTAAACGAACAAATTGAGTAAACATCAATCGTGTTGTATAAGGAGTGACTTTGGATGCAGCCTTCTGTATTTTTCTTAATTTTCTTTTTACCATTTACCTAAATGTGAGGATCAGAAACCCCTTAGGGTCAGGCTTTGTAGGAGCTGATTATTTTTAAAAAAGGATAGCTGTGTTTTTATCGACCATAAAGGTGGTCAAGTCATTCGCTTTTGTATGTTCGTAAGTGAAAATGGATAGAGCATTTATTTTATGCAGCAGCTATTTCATATTTTGGTACATCTTCCCACCCTTATTGAAGCCATATGCATGGGCACTGGGTACCACTTACGGTTGCCACCTGGCCGGTAAAAATGATGATTGAACCCAATGTAATTAATAGGGAATAAAGATAAATATATAGGAAGGCCAGTATTTTTTCACAGAAAAGGTGGCAACCCTAGTACCACTCTGTATTTAAAAGTGCCACTGGCACCAATTAAAGGGGAAGGACTATAAGAAGAGAAACCTGGGAAATTAGCTGCTCCTTAGCATGGCAATTATTTTACTGTTTATGGTTGCTATATATGAGAACCCCAGAGAGGTGTATCTGAACAACTGCTACAGGGTCAAAGGTTGGACACCCTCAGGGTTGGACTGGGCTAGCCAGGGAAAAAAATCTGATGGGCCCCTGGCTCTCATAGGCTCTGCTGACCCATATCAGCTATTGCCGCTGCCCCTGACCCTCCTCCCTGGCTCCAGTCACAGCTAGGGTTGCCAACTGGCCAGTATTTTAGCAGCCTGGCCGGTAAAAACTATGCTTGATCATGATGCCAATGTTATAAATAGGAAAAAACGGCAAGAATATAAGAAGGCCAGTATTTTTTTCCAGAAAAGGTGGCAACCCTAGTTGCAGCTGCGAGAAGGAGAAAGGTACACGTGGGGGGCCAGAGGGGGATTGTGGGTGTGGTTGCCACCTGGCTGGTATTATGCAGGCCTGGCCGGTAAAAATGATGGTTGATCCTAACGTTATTATTAGGGAAAAAATATAAATATATAGGAAGGATGGTATTTTTTTCTGGAAAAGGTGGCAACCCTAGCTGTGGGTGCCTTTGTGGCTGGGGGCTGAGTGTGTGTGTGTGTGTGGAGGGGGGGCTAAGGTTGCCACCTGTCCAGTTTTTTGCCGGCTTGGCTGGTAAAAATGATGGCTGATCCCAATGTTATTATTAGGAAAAAAGAGAAATATATAGGTAGGCCCGTATTTGTTTCCAGAAAACGTGGCACCTAAAGTGCCAGCCTTGGTGAGCCCCGGGCACCCTTCTTCATTGTTGGTTTTACTCCAGGGTTTGACTCCCTTAAATTAGGAAGTTGACCTCGGGAGTCATTATTAGCAAAGATACTGGAGCTCATTTATGAACCCTGGCCAATTTAATTTCTACAAAAGAAAATAAAACTTGTGGAAGGATTTTTCCAGGAACAATTTTGCATTTCCTTTTTATTTTAATAGAGGTCGGGGTAATTTGGGGGAGTGCCGCAGCTGCTTTCAATAGAGATCTCTATCCAGGTTTATGTTGTGTCAGGGGTATGTGATGGCCTAAGCTAGAGGGTTTAGTCTCTACGCTAGCACAAGCCCTGAGCCAGCCCTGGGAGCAGTGAAGCAAGACTGATCCGGCTCACATGTGGTAGGAATTAAGCATGTATAGAGTAAGATCTGCTCTGCTGGGAATTACCCTGCTGCGGTATCTTGTTCTAATGGAAACATATAGCAAATACGTTTTGTGCTGAGTAAAAGAACAATGCCTTCAAAATGGCCTTACTAAACATTTAATTTAAAGTACAGGACATTTCTTTATCAATGTTCCAAATTAGCTATCAAGGTTGGAATCCTCGGCAAAGGGCCACTAAATCTATAAAAATCTATTCATTGTTATATACAAGATTCGTGGTACTATAAATCATGTGTCTTGGTTGAAGAAAATGCTGAGTCTGCATTGTTTTAAGGGGTAGTTCACCTTTAAAGGGGTGATTTACCTCCAAGTTAACTTAAAGTATGTTATAGAATGAGTAATTGTAAGCAACCTTTCAATTGGCATTCGTTTTATTATACTACAACGTTTTTAAATGATTTCTCTTCTTCTTCCACCTTTTAAATGGGGGCCACTGACCTCATCTAAAACCAAATGCTCTATAAGAGTAGAAATGTAGTTATTGCTACTTTTTATTACTTATCTTTCCTTTACTCATTTCATACTCATATTACAATCTCTTATTCAAATCAATGCATAGTTGCTAGGGTAATTTGAGGGCTATGGTAAATTAACCCGAGAGCTGCTGAATTAAAAAACAAAATAACTCAAAAACCACAAATAATAAAAAATGAAAATCAATTGCAAATTTTCTCAAAATCTCTCTCTACATCACACTAAAAAAGTTATTTTGAAAATGAACAACCCCTTTAAGTTAACCTTTGTATGTTATAGAACGGCTAATTCGAAGCAACTTTTTAACCGGCCTTTATTTTTAATTTTTTGAATTATTTGTCTCCTTCTTCTGACTGTTTCCTGCTTTCAAATGGGGGTCACTGACCCCATCTGAAAATTAAAACTCTGTAAGGCTATACATTTATTATTAATGCTATTTATTATTATTTCTATTTCTATCCAGGCCCTCTCCTATTCATATCCCAGTCTCTTAATGAAATGAATACATGGTGACTAGGCTAAAATTGCTGGAGAGCTGCTGAATAAAGAGCTAAATACATATAATAAAAAATGAAAACCACTTGTACTGGCCATCACAGGTTATACACTACAGAAGATCAACTGCCAAATTGGCACACGGCACTGGAGTCAATGAACCCAAGGACTTTGTGTATGGTGTTTTAATGGGTACCATTCTACACCCATTTGGACAGTGATTGCAAAGCAATGGTTTTTTTTTTTTGCTGTAGTAATTTTCTTTCACTTTCCTTGTAGTGAACACAGTTAAAGAGGTTGTTCACCTTTGAGATAACTTGTAGTATGATGTAGAGAGTGATATTCTGAGACAATTTGCAATTGGTTTTCATTTTTTATTATTTAAGGTTTTTGAGTAATTTGGCTTTTTGCAGCAACTCTTCAATTTGCATTTTAAGGAATCTGGTAGCTAGGGTCCAAATTACCCTAGCAACCATACATTGATTTAAATAAGAGACTGAAATAAGAACAGGAGTGGGCCTGCATGAAAAGATGAGTAATAAAAATTAGCAATAACAATACATTTCTAGTCTTAGGGTTCTTACTGACGAGCAGTTGAAGCTGCGCTCCCCTGCATTCCATTTTTCTGCATTCAGCCGCAGGGGAGCGCAGGAATAGACACATTAAGTTCTTTTCAATGAGGCTGTACTCACACAGGCGTGTGTAGGCGCCAAACGCAGGTTGAGACGCAAAATGCTGCATTTTTCCTGCGTTCGCTGCCTACACGCGCCTGTGTGAGTACAGCCCCATTGGAAAAAATGTAATGCGTCTATTCCTGCGCTCCCCTGCGGCTGAACGCAGAAAAACGGAACGCAGGGGAGCGCAGCTACAACCGCTCGTCAGTAAGAGCCCTTAAAGGGGAAGGAAACCTAGTCAGCACCCACCCTCCCTCCTCCCCCTTGGCCTACCCGTCCCGCTGGTCAAACGCCCCTAACTTGTTACTTACCCTTCTGCGCAGGTCCAGTCCAGGGAGTTCACCGACGACATCTTCTTCCACGCGATCTTCTTCCTGCTGTGAACGGCGTTTTGGCGCATGCACAGTAGATCGTACCCGTGAAATGATCCTACTGCGCATGCGCCGTTCAAAGCAGGAAGAAGATCGCGTGGAAGAAGATGTCATCGGTGAACTCCCTGGACTGGACCTGCGCAGAAGGGTAAGTAACAAGTTAGGGGCATTTGCCCAGAGGGACGGGTAGGCCAGGGGGGAGGAGGGAGGGTGGGCAACAAACGGGAGGGGGGTGGGGGGTTTGCGCCAACTAGGTTTCCTTCCCCTTTAAGGGGTGGTTCACCTTTTAGTATGTTATAGAATGGCTAATTCTAAGCAATTTTTCAATTGACCTTCTTTTTTTGTAGTTTTTGAATTACTTCTTTTGACTCTTTCCAGCTTTCAAATGGGGGTCACTGACCCCATCTAAAAAACAAATGCTATTTAAGGCTACAAACTAAGAAGTTAATGCGTCTATTCCTGTGCTCCCCTGCGGCTGAACGCAGAAAAACGGAACGCAGGGGAGCGCAGCTTCAACCGCTCGTCAGTAAGAGCCCTTACAGAGCATTTGCTTTTTAGAAGGGGTCAGCGACGACCGTTTAAATGCTGCAAAAAGTCAGAAGAAAAAGGCAAATAATTATAAAAAATAAATCATGAAAACCAATTGAAAGGTTGCTTAGAATTGACCGTTCTATAACATACTAAAAGTTACCTTAAAGGTGAACCATCCCTTTAATTGTTGTGTTAATTGTTATCAAATACAAACTCTAGCATATTGTAACAAACAAACCAATAGGCAAACATGAATAGCAGTTTATACCATAGAATTGGTTAGAGCATAGTATTGGTATCTGGGATGCACTGATATTTCAGATTATTCCTACACTGACATATGCACAATATGTATTATTTATACACTAAATGTAGCTAATGAACCCTTGCATACCTCCCGGCTCCATCTGTTTGTTCTCTAGGGCAGGAGACTCGGCCGGAAACAGAAAGACAGAACACAGGATAATGACTGGAAACTGAAAAATGAAAAAACTGACCTATTTTGCTTGAGAGACCGGATGTCTGTGACCTTGCGAAAATTTGACACCAAACTAGCGCAATTTGTACCCACAGCAACCAATCAGAATGCTTTCTTCATTAGTCTCACTTCAGCTGACTGATCACAGCTTACAGTCAATCATGCCCGTTATGTCAGCAGATAAAGACTACCTCGTGGGGTGCATCACCTTAGCCCCTAAGAGAATGGGAATGGGACTTATTTTCAAATCTGGGCTATTCTACGGACGACACAAAAATCTATGGAAATCCATAAATTGGTTGCTATGCATTAATGCTCCTGTGCAATTTTGCCTACTGTTGGTAAATGAGCATTAAGTCTAACATCTTGTTTGTTGTGATGGATATTGAAGGCTAGAAAACTTTTTGTCTTTGTAGGGATGTGCCCTTACATTTATTTGGGAAAAGTGGATTGCCCAAGAAGTAGGAAGTCTAGGGGGTAAAATGTAGTAGTGCCCTGTGTGAGGTGGTGATTCCCTATTACCCCAGGGATGTCAGGTTGTATTTCCTATTTATAAGAACTCTATGGGGGAAATTCACTAAGCAGCGAAAAGGCGCTAGCTACACTTTTGCCACACTTCGCCGCCCTTCGCTGCCCTTTGCCAGGCGAAGTTTCGCCAGGGCGCTGCTAATTCACTAAAATCCAAAGTTGCGTTCAGGGAGGTGAACTATTGCTAATTAATTTGTCAAGCAAAGCGAAGTTACACTAGCGATGCCTAATTTGCATACGGTGCCAATTTAAAGTACAATGGACGTATATGAAGCAGCAAATACATTACACTACACAAGCCTGGGAAAGCTTCATAAAATAAAATAGAGTTGTTATTTTGCCATATACATGTGCCCACTGTATAGTTAAGGTGCCATATGTTAGGAAATGTAGGGGGGAAGGAGGGTGCCCCCAAAAAAATTTACGATCTTTTTCAGCCTATCACCCTAAAAAAAGGAAAAGTCGCCAGCGTTTTTTGGGACTTAGAAAAAATGTCAACTTTTTTTGAAGCAAGCCCTATCTACTCTATTACATTTCGCCTGGTCTGACTGAGGTGGTGAAGGCAAGTCTGGCGCAAGAGGTAACGTTCAGTTAAATGCGCAAGTTACTGAATTAGCTTAGTTATGTCGTCACTTCGCCATAGCGCGACTACGCCTGGCGTAAGCGTGCGAAGTAGTGCTAGAGTAGGTCGACTTCGCTAGCGAATTTACGCCAGTGCCTGTTAGTAAATTGGTGAAGTAACAAAATGACATCACACTGGCAAATTTTCGCTAGTGTTAGTCACTTTGCCCTTTAGTAAATCTGCCCCTATTACAGGAGAAGGAAAGGCTTCATACACTTGGCTGTGCCAAATGTTAAGCACCCCCAAGTGATTGTATTGACTTACCTGAAACACAGGCCGGTGCTCCTACAGAACAGAACAGAAAACTGCACCGGCCCGAGGTTATATCAGTGAGCACCACAGAGCGATCCTCTTCCATCTTCCTCTTTTCTTCGCGCGGCTTCGCATGTGCAGTAGAACGGAAAGCCGAATTTTAACTAAAAAGTAAGAAATTTCATTCGACTGCGCATGCATTTGCCCCGGGAAATTTGAAGAAAGAAGACGCCGGAAGACCCTGTGGCTATAGATGCACATCAGTGTAATTTGGGGGAGGAGGGACACCATCACTACCAAGTGTGAGGGATAGCTCCTAGGCATTGCTCACTAAGCAGATGAGTTTGTACCCAGGCATGAACCACCACCATAGGAACTCATGCAGATACATACCTCCCAACTGGTTTTTGCGGGACAGTCCCAATTATGACAGCTTAGCCCACAGTCCTGGTTTCCTGCTGACATGTTCCGAGCTTCTCTTTGATCTCCTGCACTGATGTCACAAAAGATACAAAGTTTCAAAGAATTAGATAAGAGGCTTTTGGCAGAGAGCCCAGAAACATCAGCACCTGCACTTAGATACATTTGTAACTATTTAAGATAAGCAGGTCTGTTGGTAAAACTGAGACTTACAGCTTAAAGGGCAATTCGCCTAGATTGGCAAAACTGTAACAACACATAAAACATGAAACATACTACAAAAAAACCCCAGCAATGCCTTCAGACTTTCCATAACCTGCCAAATTTTGCAAATGGGCACAGCATTTAGGGGGTGTGACCACAAAATGGGTATGGTCAAAATGTTGTCCCTCTTTCCACTTTTTAAATGTTGGGAGGTATGTAGATAAGGTATGGGTAGGGAGAAACCTATTGGAGAACAAGTGCCAGGGCCTTGCACTCTAGAGAACAGGGGCCAGGAATATACCACTAAACTGATGCATTTACACTGTCACCCAATTTACACTGACATCCAAACTGTTGTAACTATACAGATTGTGTAAAAGTCTTGGTGGAAAGCCTTCCTTTATCGATTTATTGATTTCTGTTGCCTAGCCAGTAACTCTGAGTATATATTTTTAACGATATATTATTTACTTTATATTGAATGTGGGGCTGTACATTTATACTTTTTCCCATTTCTAACATTTTTTCTCCCAATTTATATATTTACTCCCATTCAGATATTAATGCTTAATAATTAATTAATTAATTAATATTGTTTTTCTGATTTCTAGCAAGGGACAATTTTGGATATGTCTCCACATGTTACCAATGTGACAGCCCTAACGTTCCGCACTAACCCATATTATAGGTATTTATAGATACGGGAATGCCTTCTTCTTGTTCTCTATATTCTCTATATATGACTCTACAAAGCAATATTTAATTTAAAAAAAAACCAACAGCAAGTTTGGGCATTCACAAGGGGCTTTGACGGTTTAACGCCAGCCAACAAAGGGAAAAAAATAATTTTGATAACACCACAAAACCACAGCACATGCCAAGAAAATGAAACAGTAGCTATTGAACTTTCAGTCACAGAAGGATATCCCAGTTATTAATTATAGAGGCAGGGGAAAAACTATAGAGGAAGTAAACCATGCTACTGCTAGGGGTCCCAGGAGGTATAGGGGGCTCAACAAGGAGCTGACAGATAAGCACTTTCAGTTTCTGTTTTTGAAAAATGTTTAATTACCAATGTTTTGGGGTCTGATATCATTTTGCTTTGGGGCCTTTTTAGTTACACCACTGTAATGCTTTGAATCAAGTGATTTGGAAATTTATTTAATGTATTCATATAATCATTTTTTTGTGAGGGGTGGTAACGGTTGCCTTAAGGGCAGAAACAGCAACAAATCTCCTCTTCTTCAGGGGGACTAATCTCCCCGAACTGCCGGTGGGAGGTTTGACGATGGGCGACTAATCTCCCCTAATGTGAGCGTATGTCTTTGCCCTAAACGTTGACAACAAAATCCATCAGAACTGACCAGAAGAAAGGACCTGCCCTTTAGAGCTTACAATCCATCAAAAGTGAAATACCAGCTGGAGTATGGCTGTATTTAAGCCTCCCTCTCTCAGAAAGTGAATCTATCATACGTACAGTGTTTGCTGCTGCATGTGTACTGGAGCCATTTATGGAGCTGAAAAGGACCTCAGTGTTGTAATGGGTAGAAAGAAAGTTGCAAGCCCCAAATATCTTTAGCATACCAACAAGGACAATGCGTGGGGGTGAGGTAAGGTTTTGCTTCAGCAGCTTAAACTTCATTATCCATCTCCCCTGAAATGAAATAATCCCAGTTACAGAAGGTCAAAGCTCTTGATGACTGAAGTCTTAAAACCAGACATGGCTTGGCGTATACCAGTATATACAGTTCCCTGTACACTTTTTGTTATAGTTGTCTGCTGGGAATGGTAATAAAATCAAGTAGCCTTGAATATGACAAGAATTTATAAGACTACTCTCCTGAGAAACTGTATCAGTTAGAAAGTTTCCTATTACTGAAAACAGACTCACAGCCCAGTACTACTACTTATATATTATAATATTATAAGTAACAACTACATGATACAGCATCCATAACAATCTGAGGTCAAGTGCAGCGAGTGGGGTGGAAGGGCTATAGTTCCCATTATTGTTACAGTAGAACCTCCATTTTACGTTTTTCAGGGTACCAGAAAAAAATGGTGTAAAATCCAGGTACGTGTAAAATCAGGGAAATGTATTATGCATAATATACTGTATAGGTGGGACCACAAAACAACAATGTAAAATAAGAGAAAACTTAAAGTGATATTGACACGAAAAAGTTTCTTTTCAAAATATTAATCTACATAAAAAGTTACCTATAGGTCCCATAAGGGGATAATAATACAATGCTCATAACACACAATCTTACCATTGGAACCTGTCATTGGTTTTAAAGGAGAACTAAAGCCTTACTAAAGAAGTATGGCAGAAATGTTTTACATTATGGTATGTGCTTCTGTACAAGCACAAGGCAACCACAGCCCTTTAGCAGTAAAGATCTGTGTCTCCAAAGATGCCCCAGTAGCTCCCCATCTTCTTTTCTGCTGATTCACTGCACATGCTCTGTACTGTTGTCACTTACCTTAGTATAAGGACCGACGCACAATATACTGTACATACAGAATAGAAATGTCACAATATAAGGCTGATTAGTAGTGATGTCCGGCCCGGCCCCATACTGCAGGTCGGGCAGGTTCGGGCTGACCTTGGCACACCATTTGCAGGTTACAAGTTCTGCTGCCTGTTCTCCCTGCCTGCGACCTTACAGTGCCGGCTTCCTGTTTTATAGGTGCGCTCCCCGCTCCTTTTGTGATGTCATTGGCGGGGCATGTAGGCACAAGGTGGGTGTGGGTTCTGGTTGGCTGCGGGTGGGTTCAGGTCGGGTGTGGGTCGAGCATCAGTACTGATTAGTAATTAATACAGATAATTACAACACGTCAGTTCAAAAACCAGTGCAATTAGCATCAGAATTTAATAATCAGCCCAGTAGCATCAGCTTATATTACAGACCAACCTCATTTTTTGCTTGATAATTTGCGACGACCCCTAAGCTTAGCTTCTCAACAGCTGCTCAGAGCCCACTGAGCATGTGAGTGTCACAGACAAGTTTAAAATAACCAGTGGGGAATATATCACCATGAACCTCAAGGCACAAGGCTCTAGAATGAGTTATACAGGTCAGGGAACTTTGACTACCACTCATATTATTAGAGATAACATTCCCCCTTTTATATATTCTATAGTGAATTATATGTCCCACTTGTAAAAATATAAGGATATTCGATATTAGAGGGAACCTATTGTTGAAAAAGTGTTTCAACCACTGGAGGCACAGGCTAATAGAGCTCATTCTCTGATTGGGTTCCCAAAACATGACAACAATGCTGTTCTCCCATATTTCCTAGTATAGCTGCCAAGTTGTAATTATTTTAGCGGCATGGCCTTTAAAGGGCATGTAAAGGCAAAAAAATAAAATCCAATTTTTACTGTCTTTCATGAAAATGAAACCTATCTCCAATATACTTAAAAAATGTGTACTGTTTTATAAGAAACCTGACTGTATGCACTGAAATTCTCCCTTAATTTACTGCTGTGGATAGGAATTGTCAGACGGCCCCTAACTGCTGAGCAGGGAAACAATCATACTTATGAACAGCAGGGGGAGCCCCCGCCTTACTTCCCAGCCATGCAGAACTCAAGCAGCTTTGTTTATGACGATCCCTAAGCAGCCCAGACCACACTGAGCATGTGCTTAGTCTTAGTCTTGCAAAGATGTTTAACAAAGTTACAAGATGGTGACCCCCTGTAGCCAACTTTAAAAAGTATAAATTATTTGTTTGATTAGGCTTGTGGTGCAGTAAGTTCATGTTTATATTTAGTATACAAAATAGAGCATTTCTAGCCTTATTCTATTTTAGACTTTAAATGCCCTTTAAGAATGAATGGTCTTGACATCCATATTGTTAATAGCTAACAAATATAACAGAGGTAGGAAAGCACATTATTTATGCAGAGGTAGCATTCACTGTGGTGTTGGAAGCTCCTGTCTGTATATGGGGGATCAGCCAGGGGTGGTGATGAGAGATGTGGAGTTATCAATTCTCCTGAACTATAGGCAGATGACTAGAATGTTACATTTTAATATATATGTAATGGTTCTATGAGCTAAGGAATCCCTACCAAACTTTGAACAGGTATGGGACATGTTATCCAGAAGACTCAGGACCTGGAGTTTTCCAGATAATGGATCTTTCCGTAATTTGGATCTTCATACTTTAAGGGCTGAACTCTACGGTGCGGCTTGTTCCATCTGACGCGATGAGAGGAAGCAGATGCGACGAGAGGGATGTAAGTAATAGGAATGTCGGACCTACAAGCTGCGTGCATCCAACACGACACGACTGTCGGATGAAAAAATAACCGGCCGGTGGGGGCGGGTACAAAAAGGAGGTGGGCCATGATGCAAAAAGGGGCGGGGTTACACAGCCAGCCACAAAAGGGGCGGAGCAACATCGCGGCGATGCGAAGAAGACTACAAAAAAGGTAAGTTCTGGAAGTTCTGGGGGCAGGCCGAGGGCTTTTTTTTTAAAGGTTATTACAAATTACCGGCAACTGCATTGCCGGTAAATTTGTAATACCGGCCCTGGCCTTGGCAGGTGTTTTACCGGCTAGGCTGGTAAAATACCGGCCGGGTGGCAACCCTATATCCGACAGACGTGTCGGATGAACGCAGCTCGTAGGTCCGACATTCCTATTTCTTACATTATATTCTCCGCATCCATCTTGTGGCATTCAGTTCCTCTCATCTCGTCGGATTGGACCTAAGGCTACTAGAAAATCATGTAAACATTAAATAAACCCAATAGGCTGGGTTTGCTTCCAATAAGGATTAACTATATTTTAGTTTGGATCAAGTACAAGCTCCTGTTTTATTATTACAGAGAAAAAGTAAATAATTTTTAAAAAATTGGATTATTTGGATAAAATGGAGTCTATGGGAGACGGCCTTTTCATAATTCTGAGCTTTTCTGGAAATCAGGTTTCCGGATAATGGATCCCATACCTGTACCTCGAAGTAAGTGATAATTGCTCAAGCCCTGTTTCTGGGAAGGCCACAAAGTAGGGTTGCCACCTGTTCGGTTTTGACCCGAACAGTTCAGTTTTTCTAAGGCCTGTTTGGTTTTCAGCTTTATGAAACCTGAACAATAATCTGGCCAACATTTAAATACTAAGATACTCAACTTAACATGGCTTAGTTATTATCAAGTACAGTTCATTTGTTATTACAGTAAAAAAGCAAATCATAGTTACATAGTTAAGCTGGGTTGAAAAAAGACCAATGTCCAATCAATCAAAAATAAGCAATTGTTTTTCTAAATTAGCATTTCTGTATTTCAGAGCTTTCTTGATAACCGATTTCTGTATAATGGATCCCAAAACATTCAGAAAACTGAACAGAAATCGAGCCATTGCATCTTAGTGATGCACTAACCACACCCCGGCATTATAACACCACTGACATAATTGTGCCTTCTTCTGATGTCATCATGCCCACCCCAACATCACTGCCCCACACCCAATGCTATCTGCCCCGCCCCCTGTTTGGGTTTAGCCTCTGGCAAAGGTGGCAACCCTACCACAAAGGCCCAGGGTTGCAGGTTTGAAGGGGAGGCTAGGGGATTTGACAGTTATTGATAATTGGAATCTGTAAGGCCTGAAGGCTCCGTTAGGACTTGCGGACCAAGGAAGGCAGGGTCGGTCTGGGAGACCCAACGGGGCTGCTGTCCCAGGCCCCCCTCCGACCTCCCTTGTTGAGACGTGCGACGTATGTACGCATGTGCTCCGATGTGCAGCGTCCTGTGTACGCATGCGCGCCGTGCGTGTGCACTGTTGCGCTGCGTCTGTGCGCATGCGTGCACTCGCAGTGTCTTTGCCACGACCCCGAAAAAGGGAGGTTGCGGCACAAAGAAGGTTCTGGGTGCGGATCTGGGCTGGTGGGGTCCACATGAGTTGGAGGCCCACCGGGTTTTTTTCCCGGTGTCCCGCCGGCCCAGTCCGACCCTGAAGGAGGGAACACCAATCCAACACAGTTCAAGGTGTCAGATAAGGGTTAAGAAGAAGAGTAGTCAAGTCCAGACAAATGGGTCAATTCAGGCAGAAAGGTTCAAAGTCGGGCCGAGGTCAAAACATAGGAATCTGTAATAGCAAGGAACACACAAAGTAGAATCTATTATTGGGCAAGGTCTGCAATGTTCTGGCATCTTTTATAGGCCTATTTGGCGCCAAACAGGCATGATGACGTCACAATGTTGTGTCGGTTGTGACGTGCGTCGAGACGCAGCACACTTTTGGCGTCGGAACGTGCCATGTGGAAACCCTGGCCGCCACCATCTTGGAGAAGAGGAGTAAGTATTTCTTACAGAATCTTCCACCGGCCTAGCTCCAGTGGGGCCTCCTGCTTTCTTTTGTGTAAAAACCAGACAACAATAGCAGAAAATGTATACTCTGGTTTGCCACCTTGCGAAGCAGATTTCCACCTTGTGAGATGTAGTAGACCGACCTCAAGAGGCCCTCACTTAAAATGGCCCTTGTGTTTACGTAATTCCTATAGACCGTGGGTTGGGTTGATTCATGTGCTTTTGGGCATGTGAATGTCTGTGTTAAAATTGTAACTACAACTGGGAGACAAAAAGCAACAGGGATTGCACTGATGCCATTTTATTCCAATGCAACCATCTGTGAAGTTATTAGACTCACCCCCTGAGTTTTCAAGTAATTCTGGTAAGACAAAGGGACAATGGAAAAGCATTCGTCGAACTACCTTCTACTAATAAAACATAAACGTTTACAGCAAAAAATACTTTATTTTGGACATAAGTTGTCACAAACAGTCCTCTGCGCGCTTTTGATAAAGCTTTGCTATTGTTTCGCGATCCCTAACTGTTCCCTTGGGTTTTTTATACTCCTCTCCTCTTCCTCACAGCAACGTCAAGTTCAACAGCGCCCATTGGTCATCACCCATGAGCAAACCCCGCCCCCCTCTGTCCTAAGGACTTTCCATGGCCAATAGTCGCTGAGCAGCTGCTTAAAATGCATGATTTCGGCCAATCCCGAATGCGGTGGGCGTGCGCACTGGTGCTGTTGCTAGGCTTCGGCATCTCAATCGTTACCATCTCCCCTTCTGAGTAAGTTGATTGGGATCTGTCAACATTTTCTCAGACCCCTTTCTCGAAGCCCCGCCCTTACTGCGTGATGCATGGATCGGCGATTGGCCGCGAGAAGGGAAGGAGAAACGCCTTTGTGTAATCACCGCTTTCTCATTGGTCGCCTCTGCTGTCCGTATCCCCGTGTCAATCGAGGCTGCTCTGTCGTTTATATTGACTAAGAAGTCCCCAAAGCGCCTGAACTCTTTGTAGTTGGTTCCCACTTCATTTGCTTTTTCAGCCCTTTTCCTACGAGAGTTCCAAGGGAACAACTTTATTGCTTTTCTTCCTGTCACTATCCAGCATCACAGAGCAGCCTGGGTATAAATCTATTTGTATAGCAAGTATGGAGTTGAACTCTCTGTTAATCCTCCTGGAGGCAGCTGAATATTTGGAAAGAAGAGACCGAGGTATTTGTCACATTGCACTTACTGACTCTCTGAGGGGAGCTGTCCCCAGTCACACAGCACTGCACTCTATGGGTGGGCACTGGGCTTAGGCCAGGAGGCATGCTGGGAGTTGTAGTCCAACAGCAACTGGAATGAATGCTATTTTGCTTGCACACTGTGTTTATTTTAATCCAGATCTAATTATGAAGCACAGGTAGCATACAGCCCCAAGCAAACCCTCATTAACCTGTGCTAATCATGGCTATTGCAGGCTGTGTGATCTTGCAACACATGAGCTTACACTCCTGCCATGTCTTTTGACAGCTCTTATTGCACACATGCACACCAGTGCAACATACACACTATAGCTATAGCTCACATGTGAAGTTGCAGGAAGATTCAGCGACACGCTCCTTTATACAGAGGTGCACACAGCACATGCATGTTGTATGTCAACTTTCAGACACTCACATACATAAACATCAGCCCCTGCACACCGCTGCTGCAGGCATGAAGCTGTGTTGAAGCGTGTGTATGTTGAGCTTCTCTGCTGCGGATAGGTTCCATGTCTGTGTGTTTATGTTCCATGTCTGAGGGTCATGGTCACATTTCTTTATGTTCATGTTACATGTCTGTGTGTCACGAGTACATGTCTGCGGGTCACGGTTACACTTTTTAACCTGTGTTCATGTTCCATAGTTGTGTGTTTAAGTTCCATGTCTGCAAGTCACGGTTACACTTTTCAACATGTCAACATGTGTTCATGTTCCATAACTGTGTGTTTTCAAGTTCCATGTCTGTGGGTCACGGTTACACTTTTTAACGTGTGTTCATGTCAGTGAGTTATGATCACATTTGTGTTCTTGTTACATGTCTGTGTGTCATGATTACATGTTTGCGGGTCACAGTTACACTTTTTAACGTGTGTTCATGTTACATGTCTGTGGGTTATGGTCACATTTCTCGGTGTTCACGTTTCATGTCTGTGTGTCACGGTTACACTTTTTAACGTGTGTTCAGGTTACATGTCTGTGGGTTATGGTCACATTTCTCTGTGTTTACGTTACATGTCTGTGGGTCATGGTTACACTTTTTAACGTGTGTTCAGGTTACATGTCTGTGGGTCATGGTTACATGTCTGCGGGTCACGGCTACACTTTTTAACGTGTGTTCATGTTACATGTCTGTGGGTCATGGTTACATTTCTTTATGTTCATGTTACATGTCTGCGGGTCACGGCTACACTTTTTAATTTAACGTGTGTTTATGTTACATGTCTGTGGGTTATGGTCACATTTACTGTGTTCACGTTACATGTCTGCGGGTCATGCTTCAGTTCCTCTGTATGTTGATGTTACATGTACATTATGTGAAATCCACTTCTTTGCAAAACTGCACTGCCCTGAGCTTTACTTTGCCCTATTGCTGGGAGTAAACCTAGTGTCCTTGCAGGCTGATCTATGTGGTGTCCACAGGGGTGTTTATTTGCCTTAGTGTGTGTGTGTGTGTATGTGTATGTGTGTGTGTATATATATATATATATATATATATATATATATATATATATATATTTGTTTATTAAATAGTGACCCCCTTTTCCTTCCTCTTTTTCCTTTGTGGCAGAAGCAGAACATGGCTATGCATCAGTTTTACCATTTGACAGTGATTACTCCTTGAAAAAAACCAAAGCAACCTCCTCCATATCTAGGAAATCTCAGAACAACAGGTAAGCAAAAGAGAAGCCCTGGAGGGTGTGTATGTGTGGGTCAGGGGGGCTGCAAATCACATGAAATGGTTGGGGGGTGGTGCTGTGTGCAGACGCCATTTCTCTTCCCTGCCTGGGCTTGGCTCTGTTTTGATCTCATATAAACACTGCCACGCGTACACCAAGCACACACACAGCAGACTTGCCTTGCTCGCTGCACTCATCTGCACTAATCTAGTCCTGTCTCCAAAGGTTCCCTGTTGCTGCCTTAACCCTTTGTGCAGCAACCTACCCTGCTTGTGTGGCTTTAATTGGATCATGTGAGCTGTGTCCTGCTGATGTGTTTATTCCCTCTCTGCAAGCCAGTGGGTGCCTTCAGTTATTAAGGCCCCCGGGACAGCCCTGATCTCTGAATTGAATGTGTTTGTTTCATGGATTCTCCTAAGCAAGGGGGCTACCCGATAAACCCATGGCTGTAGGATACTTATAAAAACAACTGCAATTAGCAGGGTAGCTCTGATTACGTTTAAAGTGCCCAGTTCCCATTTAAACCTGCTGTGCGTGTATGTGTGTGTGTATTCTATGCTTTTTTCTTAAATGATTTGTCATGCTTGTACTACTTGTAACCCTTCCTAAGCTCATTCGTGAGCTGCTTCCATGCTGAGAATCAGATGCAAACAGTACAGCAATATCAGCTGCTGTAAACAAGCAGTAAGTTAAAGAATCCTTAAAGGAGAAGCAAAAGTTAAAAAAACCCAACCCCCCTACCCTACCTAGACCCCCCTCCCTCCTCCTCCCAGCCTAAGGGCACACGGGCAGATTCGGGGATATTAGTTGCCCTGGTGAAAATTTGGCTCTTCTTCGGGGCGACAATCTCCCCGAACTGCCTTCCCCTACCCCGAGGAAACTTCGGGCGACTTCGGAAAATGAAGCGCCGTGAGTGCCATCCCGCTGGCAATTTTTCATTATAGCTGGCGGGAAGGTAGGGGAAGGCAGTTTGGAGAGATTGTCGCCCCGAAGAAGAGGAGATTTGTCGCCGGGCGACTGATCTCCTGAATCTGCCCGTGTGTCCTTACCCTAAGTGTTACTCCAGGCAAATGTCCCTAAGTCTTTACTTACCCCTCTGCGCAGATTCTGTCCTGCGGAGTTGACGGGAGCCATCTTCTTCTATTCGGTAATCTTCAGAATGAGACCGGCGGAGCAGCACATGCGCAATTCTCTTTTTCACGACAACTGCGAATGCGCAGAAACTCACAAAAATCACCGAATTGGCAGTCTCATTCCGAAGATTACCGATTTAGCTGAAGATGGTGCCGGTGAACTCCAATGCCTGAATCTGCACCGAGGGGTAAATAAAGACTTAGGGGCATTTGCTCGGGGTAACACTTAGGCTGGGGGGAGGAGGGAGTTGGTCTATGTAGGGTAGGGGGTTAGGGTTTTTTTAACTTTTGGGTTTGCTTCTCCTTTAAAGGGGAACTATCGCGAAAATTTAATATAAGCTTCCTCATACTGAAGTAAGAAACTTTCTAAATACAATCAGTTAAAAATTCTCCATTGTTTTTGAAATAATTAAGTTTATATTCACTATTCCTCTCTCAGCATTTGTTTCTCTTCATTCTGTCTTAATGCAGCAGTTGGGTGTCAGATGAATGATCCAATATATCTTATAGGAGGGGCTCCCTTTAGCACAAATTCTGCACGTAGAGAGACAGGATTCCTGGTGAGTTTAATAGAGTGAGCTCTAATACATCTTCTAGGCAAAAGGAGCCCCCTATAAGATATATTGGATCATTCATCTGACACCCAACGCCTGATTGAAGACAGAATGAAGAGAAACAGATGCTGAGAGAAGAATAGTGAAGATGAACTTGATTATTTCAAAAACGGTTCAGAAATGTTTATTGGTTGTATTTACTTCAGTATGCTGAAGCTAATATTAAATTTTCATTTTCGTGATAGTTCCCCTTTAAATGGGCACAAAATCTTCTTCTTACTGTTGTGGAAAAAGAGGGGTTAAGAAGAGGTTGTGGTACCTGGGGGGAGAGTTCTGGCAATTGCTCTCTGCTTACTCTTTTCAGTTTCCTATTGCCGATAGTCATTTACATGAGCTGTTTTGATGCCTCTTCCAATTGATGGCAATGGAAAGAATATATATATATATATATACACACACACAAATACAAGAGTCCTCTGCACTCAACCCATTATCAATATATTTAAGACATTTTGTGCATATTGCTACTGAAAAATGCCTTCCCCTTTAAACAAAACAGGGATTGTTTGTCCATATATTGCAATATATTTAAGCTGGCCAACTACGTCAAAGTCATCCCATATCAAGCCAGTCCTACGCTCAATTTTCATCTGATTCATTAAGAATTCTATTGCTTCATTATACATTTTACAAAGGGACTAAGTTTTACCTGCAACTTACTAGCTGCTTTCAAAGTAAAACTCCCAAACTTGGCTGCCCTTTTATTAGACACCAGTGGGATCACCTGACTATAGCTGGGAATATATATATATATATATATATATGATTCGTTGTTATTGGTGTATCTGCATTGGCACCTATCTTCTTGAATTGGCCCCTGCAATTGGTCGTTTTTATATCTGCTTCAAGCATGTTTAGAGATTGTTGTTGAAATTGAAACCTCTTGTGAGTGGAGCCACCGCAATATTTGTTTTACTTTACATTATGTCTGAGTATTCATTCAGCATAACATGCTGATGCTTTTGGAAATGCTTACATATGATTTTTTTCCAGATATTGATCGGGGAAGACCGTTGGAGGGCCCCCATACTCCATACTGGGGGGGGGTTTCCACCATTATGTTAACTTTTAGGGTGTTATTTACTAAACTCCGAATGCAAAAATCACAAAAAATTCATGATTTTTTTTTTTTAATGAAATCAGACTTTTAAAAAATCACTAATTTTTGGGAATTTATTAAAACCCATAGGATGGAAAAGTCAGAATCAGAAAATCCGGCATCTCAGACCTGTCAAGGTTGCATATAAGTCAATGGGAAAAGTCCCAATGATTTTTTGATGTGCGCTGGGTTTCGTGCCATATCCCGAAGTTTTCGGCCAAAAATCTGAAAAAAACTTGAAAATCGGATAGAAAATCTGAAAAAAATTGGATAAAAATCTTTAAAAATCATGAAAATCTGATTTTTTTTCCCGTAAAGCAAATTTTCGGGAAAATGTAATAAGTGTAAAACTACCAGAGCGGATTTGATCGGAGTTTGTGGCAGAAAATATTGAGATATATTCGGACTTTGATAAACAACCCCCTTAGCATGTTATAGAATGGCCAATTCTAAGCAACTTTCCAACTGGGTTTTTATTATTTATTTTTTTATAGTTTTCTATTTAAGCCTCTCCTAATCATATTCCAGTCTCTTATTCAAATCAATGCATGATTGCTATGGTAATTTGGACCCTAGCAACCAGATTTCTTAAAATGCAAATTGAAGAGCTGCTGAATAAAAAGTTAAATAACTCAAAAACCTTAAATGATAAAAAATGAAAACCAATTGCAAATGGTCTCAGAATATCAGTCTCTACATCATAGTAAATGTTATCTCAAAGGTGAACAACCCCTTTAAGTCATCATAAGGGTCAGGGCACACACTCAGATTCGGGGATATTAGTCACCCAGCGACAATTTTCAATTTTCTTCTTCGAGGTGACTAATCTCCTCAAACTGCTTCCCGCCCGCTAGAATTTAAATCGCCAGCAGGACAGCACTCGGATCGATTCATTTTCCGAAGCTGCCTCACGAGGAAACTTCGGGTGACTTCCGAAAACGAATTACTCCGAGTGCCATCCCATCGGCAATTTACATTGTAGCCAACGGGAGGCAGTTCGGGGAGATTAGTCGCCGAAGAAGAGGAGATTTGACGCCTGGCGACTAACCTCCCCAAATCTGAGCGTGTGCCCTGACCCTTAACATTCATTCGCTGGTGCTCTCCACACAATAGACAGGGCGGGTGTATGCTCAGGTTTAGACGACAGATAAAAAACGTCTGCAGACGCCAGAACTGATAGCAAACAGGCCGCAGCGTGCGAGGATGACATCTGCTTTAAATAAAGCACACGGGATAAAAATAGCCTTAAAGGTGGTTTAAATTTATCTTTTGAATTTGTCATTAAAGGGGGCCCCTTTACATATGGCCAGTTTGGTGCCCCTGCCCCGGGTGTGACTCTGCCGTGTTATTGATGGTCACAAACTGCTTTTTTTTTTTCAGCCCAGCCGTGTTTTACTGAGTTGCCACTACAAAGTATATTTATAGCAGCAAATGTGCTACATTTTGTGTTGAGTCGCTACAGTGATAGATGTAATGATTGTGCAGAGTGCAAGCTAGTTGGTAATAAAGGATATGTTATTGCTGGTGGGGGGGTCATTAAGGATATACAAATAAACATGTATTTTTCCATCATTTATAATGTGCTTATGTTACCGATAAAGTGGCACCTAACGGGGAAATAAAGGCAAATAATTGTCCATACGGCGACAGACTTGTCTAACAGGTCCTCTCCTTCACTGCTAAGCATTACATAATAACACCCTAGCCCCAAGGATTTTGCTTTTCCCGCCTCATTTGTGTTTAAAGGTGAAGCAAACCCAAACGTTAAAAAACCCTACCCCCCCTACCCTACATAGACCCCCCCTCCCTCCTCCCCCAGCCTAAGTGTTACCCCGGGCAAATGCCCCTAAGTATTTACTTACCCCTCCGTGCAGATTCTGTCCAGCGTTGTTCACGGCAGCCATCTTCTTCTCTTCGGAAATCTTCGGAATGAGACCGGCGAAGCAGCGCATGCACAGTTGGAGCAATTTTCTGCCGCGCGACAACTGCGCGTGTGCTGAAACTCACGGAAATTGCCGAAGCGCCAGTCTCATCCCGAAGATTACCGAAACGGCTGAAGATGGTGCCCGTGAACTCCAATGCCTGAATCTGCACGGAGGGGTAAGTAAAAATTTAGGGGCATTTGCTTGAGGTAACACTTAGGCTAGGGGGGAGGAGGGAGGGGGGTCTATGTAGAATAGGGGGGTAGGTTTTTTTTTTAACTTTTGTGTTTGCTTCTCCTTTAAATCACTAACCGGCTTAGCCCAGCACTGGTAATGGAAAAACTGTTAGAGACGTTGCAACTTAAAATGAGCACTTTTTTCCCTGTTTTTAAAGTCACCAATAGAGAATATACTGTGGCCTTAATACAGTACAGGTATGGGATCTATTAACCAGAAACCTGATATCCAGATATGAAATACAGCAATGCCCAGGGTAGCAGACCCTGTAGAGTTACCAGACCCTGTGGCTGCAGGAGGAGAGAGCGAGCCCTGGATATGTAGGGGACACGGTGGGGCATGAATGAAAATGCAAAGTTTGGGAGGGTGCCTAAAATCATATTCCTGTGGGGCCCAGTGACATTTAATTGTGTTATAGTATTTATACTTTTTAAACACAAATTCTTCACTTTTGACTGATTTGCCTCTTTTCTGCAATAATAACGCATTACTTAGACCTTGATGGTAACTGAGCTGCCATAAACACATGCAGTCTGCATTTTGTTGTATGTATTGTTTTAAAGAGGTTGTTCACCTTTAAATTAACTTTTAGTATGATGTAGAGAGTGATATTCTGAGACAATTTGCAATTGGTTTTCATTTTTTAATTATTTTTGAGTTATTTAGCTTTTTATTCAGCAGTTTGCAATTTCCGCTATCCGGTTGCTAGGGTCCAAATTACCCCAGCAACCATGCACTGATTTGAATAAGAGACTGGAATAGGAATAGGAGAGTCCTGAAGAGAACAATCGGTAATACAAAGTAGCAATAATGATACATTTGTAGCCTTACAGGCATGTCAAAGCTGAAAAGAGCCAGAAGCAAAAAAAAAACCAAATAATTAAAAGATTCTACGAAATAAATCATGAAGTCCAATTGAAAAGTTGCCAATTCTATAACATACTAAAAGTAAACTTAATGGTGAACTACTACTAACGCTTTCATAGTGCAAGAACACAGTTTTTGTATTGCAATAAAAAGACCAATTTTTTACCACTAATACACTTTCGAATATATTTATGAAATTGGAGGAAATGTGGTGTAAAGCAAAACTAAACCAGTGCTGAGGTTAGCGAATTTGTCCTTTGTTTAATTTCCAGCATAAACAAACATGCACCCCAGTTTTACACTAACACCACTATCATAAATGGCAGCCAGCGAAGGCCCAGTACAGGTATGGGATCTGTTATCCAGAATGCTCAGGACCTGGGGTTTTCTGGATAAAGGATCTTTCTGTAATTTTGATCTTTATACCTTACGTCTACTAGAAAATCATGTAAATATTAAATAAACCCAATAGGCTGGTTTTGTTTCCAATAAGGATTAATTATATCTTAGTTTGTATCAAGTACAAGCTACTGTTTTATTACTACAGAGAAAAAGAAACATTCTTTTTTAAAATTTGGATTATTTGGATAAAAGGGAATCTATGGAAGATGACTATTCTGTAATTCGGAGCTTTCTGGATAACGGGTTTCCGGATAACAGGTCCCATACCTGCAGGGCTGGTCCTATCACATGTGGGGCCCAATTGGGACCATGTTGGCGGGGCCCCTAGACAAAGTGTTGCTGGCTACTGACACACCAAGTATTTAGGAAAATAAGGGCATACAGGCACAAAATAGAAAGGAAAGGGGCAGACAAGGTAACATAATAGGGGCACACAGGGTAAGAGAGAGAGGGAGGAAATAGGAGAGTGGACTGGGCCAATTAGTTTGGGGCTGGGCCGATTCAGTTTGGGAGCAGGCTTGGTTGGATTGGGGGCAGGCAGGGCCTAGCAAGGTTGGAGGAAAGCTGGGCCTATGAGAGTTGGGGGCAGGCTAGACCTATGGATTTGGGGATGGGCTGGACTCTCAAAGTTGGGGGCAGGCCAGGCAGCATCATGTGCTGAGGGAAATATTATCTGTGCTGCCCTGTGGTGCGGGGCCCCCCAGAGGTGCGGGGCCCAATTGGTCCAATTGGCCTAAGGCCGGCCCTGCATACCTGTACTGTTTAATTATTACAGAGAAAAGGGAAATAATTTTTACAAATTTCTAGGGATGCACCGAATCCAGGATTCGGTTCGGGATTCGGCCTTCTTCAGCAGGATTCGGACGAATCCTTCTGCCCGGCCGAACGGAATGCTAATTTGAATATGCAAATTAGGGGCGGGGAGGGAAATTGCGTGACTTTTTGTCACAAAACAAGGAAGTAAAAAATGTTTCCCCTTCCCACCCCTAATTTGCATATGCAAATTAAGGTTCGGATTCGGTTCGGTATTCGGCCGAATCCAAAATAGTGGATTCGGTGCATCCCTACAAATTTCGGATTATTTCGAGAAAATGGAGAAAATAGAAAATTAGGGATGCGCTGAATCCAGGATTCGTTTCGGGATTCAAATTCGGCCGAGTCCTTCTGCCTGAATCTGAATCCTAATTTACATATGCAAATTAGGGGTGGGGAGGGAAATCATGTGACTTTTTGTCACATAATAAGCAAATAAAAAATTTCCCTTTCCTACCCCTAATTTGCATATGCAAATTAGGATTCGGATTTTGTTCGGTATTTGCCCGAATCTTTCGCGAAGGATTTGGGGGTTCGGCGAAAAATAGTGGATTCGGTGCATCCCTATAGTAAATGGCTTTTCTGTAATTCTGAGCTTTCCGGATAGCGAGTTTTCTTTACCTTTAAAATCCCCTGTTGGTGGGATGCTGGGAGTTGTAGTTTAGAAAAATCAGGCAGCCTGTAGGATACTTATGTGTAAACACACAGGCTAATTGTGTGCATCAATATGGCATAGGAAATCTAAAACAAGAGCTGGGTGGGGGTTTACAGTAGTGAACACTGAGCTTAGGGTTCTGTTGAACTGTACTCCCCACCCTTGAATGTGTTGCCATTTCAGTACAGTAGCGTATAGTAGAGACTCTAGTGTAGGTCACATAGTTGTTACATAACACTTGCAGTATGTGTATGCAGAGTATGTCAGAATGACCTCGGGTACCCCCAGGGGCAATGCAGCGTGTGCAGAAGTAATAAATAAGCCAAGATATTCCTAGCCCTGAGTAATCAGCAAGATACCCCTATAGGGAGCTCTGGCCGTGCTTTTGAGTTTTCCCTATCATTTTATCCTTGCAGCAAGGAAGCCTGGTGCTCTCTGCAGAACGCTCTGCTCTCCCCGCAGCTGATACTTGGCTCTATGTGTATGTGCAGAGCTCACTTAAAGACACAGGACTACTTACTTCCTTCACACTAATGCACTGCTGAACAAAGATATTAGCCAATGACATAGTGCATGCCGTATACTGTACACCTATATCCCAGGGAAGGGTAGGGCTTATGCATGCAGTCAGCCACCACTTTATCCTGGATTTTTTGATGATCCCTAAGTGACTTAAAGGAGTAGTTCACATTTAAAGGGAGACCCCACCCAAAAACTGTTATTCCGAAGTGAAAGAAAATCGCATTCTCAGCAACTTTCCAACATACGTTGACTAAAGATTTTCAATACCTGCCAATGAAAGCAGTGATATTCTCTACATTCTGTAACATGATAAAAGTTATCCTCAACATGCACTATAAGGAAGCAGGCATATTGTATGGCAAATAAAGTTTTTGTTTCAAAGAACCCTGGGTTAATGTGGAACTGCAGGCCCCAGCATCCTCTTTCAGTCCTGCAATTTGGCAGCTCTCTGTAAAAGTTATTTATATATATATATATATATATATATATATATATATATATATATATATATATATATATATATATATATATATATACACAAAGTGCCTGAAACGACTCTCTTGTATCCGGGTAAACGTGTTATTGTCACTTTGTTGCAATTGACCACGGTTATAAAATATAAATCCCTCTTACCCTTTCTCTGATTTGAGGAGTACCTGGTTCTGTACATATAGAATTGAATGCAGTACTGTGTGTACCTTATACATATTTTCATGAGTTTTATTTTGCTTACACATACAGCATTGCACTTGACCTTTAAATAATCTAATTCTCTGATTGTCTGCAGATTTGCATAGTCCTGCTAATTTTCTTATGCTGATTAGTTGGAGGTTTGTCCAATCCTGCAGTTTTTCTAATGCTCTGATTGGCTAGAGGTTTGTCTAGTCCTACAACTTTTCCAATGCTCTGATTGGCTAAAGGTTTGTCTAGTCCTACACATTTTCTAATGCCCTGATTGGCTAGAGGGTTGTCAGTCCTACAACTTCTCCTTTGCTCTGATTGGCTAGAGTCTTTCAAATTGTGTAATCTGTATGTTGAATGGGCCACTGACTGCAGTGCAGGCACGTTGTGGAGACAACACTTAACTAATCCTTATACACCAATGTTAGTGGTCTGTGATTTAAAGGGCAACTAAACCCAAACGTTTTGGTGACACACTTCACTTCAAGTAGCACAAGTGGTGATTGAGTTGAAACATAAATGCTACACTATATATTATTTTCTTTGTTTTGTTGTACTCCTTCGCCAGCCTTAGGATGCTGATCTGCTTTTGATACAACGAAAAGACTGTATAGAGATCGGCAGAGGGAAGAGGCTTTGCTCTATCCCTATTGTGAACTGCTAATTGTTTGTACGACTATCTATACAACCAGACTAGCACCTGATCTCTTCCTCACATGTATGGGAAACGTTAAAGGGGTGGTTCACCTATTAGTATCTTATAGAATGGCTAATTCTAAGCAATTTTTCAATTGGCCTTCTTTTTTTTTAAGTTTTTGAATTATTTGCCTTCTTCTTTTGACTCTTTCCAGCTTTCAAATGGGGGTCACTGACCCCATCTAAAAAACAAATGCTATGTAAGGCTACAAATGTGTTGTTATTGCTACTTTTTATTCCTCATATTTCTATTCAGGCCTCTCCTATTCATATTCCAGTCTCTTATTCAACTCGATGCATGGTTGTTAGGGTAATTTGAACCCTAGCAACCAGATCGCTAAAATTGCAAACTGGAGACCTGTTGAATAAAAAGCTAAATAACTCAAAAACCACAAATATTTAAAAAAAAAATTAAATCCAATTGGAAATTGACGCCGAATATCACTCAAAAGGGGGACAAAAGGGTCCGAACTAGGGAAGGCGGCAGAAGAGGTAAGTGCCTGGCACCCTTACACCCTACACCTGCCTCTTCTGACTTTGGTGAATGTTAGAAATCTATTCCGCTTCTGCAAGGCATTAATCATCAGAATCCTCAGATTTCCCGATCAGTCAGTTTTTCCATGTAGCCTGTGAGTTGTTCTGTCTGCTCTAGAGAATCCAGGCCCATTGTGATGATTAGCAGAGCCCTGTGACTGGCATGATTAAATGCTGTGCATTCACCTTTAGTGCAGTGGTGCATTCATGCTTTACTCAAATCTATTCACCCTTCTGCATGGGTATTCAGGCTTCCTTGGCTCAAGTCCTACCCTGAAGCTGCAACTGTACCAGGCTGTGAAAAGCAGCAGTTGTAGGCCATAAGTAATATAGTAAGGTAAGAGGGAAATCCAGCCCAACCCAACTCCCATCATTCTCCAGCCAAAGAATCCATATGCCATACCTGACTATCTGGGCCTATACTGAAAGTATTAGAGGTGTGTGTAGCTATGACCCGCACACACACATATATACAGTATATTAATGAAGCCCATGTAACTCATTGTCCTTTCAGCCTGGCTCTGTGTCCATGTACAAATACACTGGCCCCCATGTACAAATACACTGTCCCCCATGTACAAATACACTGGCCCATGTACAAACACACTGGCCCCCATGTACAAATACACTGGCCCCCATGTACAAATACACTGGCCCATTTACAAATACACTGGCCCCCATGTACAAATACACTGGCCCCATGTACAAATACACTGGCCCCAATGTACAAATACACTGGGCCCCATGTACAAATACACTGGCCCATGTACAAATATACTGTCCCCCATGTACAAATACACTGGCCCCCATGTACAAATACACTGGCCCCCATGTACAAATACACTGGCCCCATGTACAAATACACTGGCCCCAATGTACAAATACACTGGGCCCCATGTACAAATACACTGGGCCCCATGTACAAATACACTGGCCCATGTACAAATATACTGGCCCCCATGTACAAATACACTGGCCCCCATGTACAAATACACTGGCCCCCATGTACAAATACACTGGCCCCCATGTACAAATACACTGGGCCCCATGTACAAATACACTGGCCCATGTACAAATATACTGTCCCCCATGTACAAATACACTGGCCCCCATGTACAAATACACTGGCCCCATGTACAAATACACTGGCCCCAATGTACAAATACACTGGGCCCCATGTACAAATACACTGGCCCCAATGTACAAATACACTGGGCCCCATGTACAAATACACTGGGCCCCATGTACAAATACACTGGCCCATGTACAAATACACTGGCCCCCATGTACAAATACACTGGCCCCCATGTACAAATACACTGGCCCCCATGTACAAATACACTGGCCCCCATGTACAAATACACTGGCCCCCATGTACAAATACACTGGCACCCATGTACATATACACTGGCCCATGTACAAATACACTGTCCCCCATGTACAAATACACTGGCCCCCATGTACAAATACACTGGCCCATGTACAAATACCAGTAGAATATGGGGGAATCTGCGCTCAGCCCAACAATGGTTATGCAGTGAATGCCTCAATCCTCTTGTATGGATGTACCGTGCATCCAAAGGTATCAATCTTAGTAGAAAGTAAAAGGAGAGCACTCAAAATTGCAGATTTAACTGCTTTTGCTTATTTATTTCATTCTGTGAAACACACAAATACACTGGCCCATGTACAAATATACTGTCCCCCATGTACAAATACACTGGCCCCCATGTACAAATACACTGGCCCCATGTACAAATACACTGGCCCCATGTACAAATACACTGGCCCCATGTACAAATACACTGGCCCCCATGTACAAATACACTGGCCCATGTACAAATACACTTGCCCATGTACAAATACACTGTCCCCCATGTACAAATACACTGGCCCATGTACAAATACACTGGCCCCATGTACAAATACACTGGCCCATGTACAAATACGCTGTCCCCCATGTACAAATACGCTGGCCCCATGTACAAATACACTGGCCCCCATGTACAAATACGCTGGCCCATGTACAAATACGCTGGCCCCATGTACAAAAACACTGTCCCCCGTACAAATACACTGTCCCCCATGTACAAATACGCTGGCCCCATGTACAAATACGCTGGCCCCATGTACAAATACGCTGGCCCCCATGTACAAATACGCTGGCCCCATGTACAAATACGCTGGCCCCATGTACAAATACGCTGGCCCACCATGTACAAATACTCTGGCCCCATGTACAAATACGCTGGCCCCCATGTACAAATACGCTGGCCCCCATGTACAAATACGCTGGCCCCCATGTACAAATACACTGGCCCATGTACAAATACACTGGCCCCATGTACAAATACACTGGCCCATGTACAAATACGCTGTCCCCCATGTACAAATACGCTGGCCCCATGTACAAATACGCTGGCCCCCATGTACAAATACACTGGCCCATGTACAAATACGCTGGCCCCATGTACAAAAACGCTGGCCCCCATGTACAAATACACTGGGCCCCATGTACAAATACACTGGCCCCAATGTACAAATACACTGGGCCCCATGTACAAATACACTGGCCCCAATGTACAAATACACTGGGCCCCATGTACAAATACACTGGGCCCCATGTACAAATACACTGGCCCATGTACAAATACACTGGCCCCCATGTACAAATACACTGGCCCCCATGTACAAATACACTGGCCCCCATGTACAAATACACTGGCCCCCATGTACAAATACACTGGCCCCCATGTACAAATACACTGGCACCCATGTACATATACACTGGCCCATGTACAAATACACTGTCCCCCATGTACAAATACACTGGCCCCCATGTACAAATACACTGGCCCATGTACAAATACCAGTAGAATATGGGGGAATCTGCGCTCAGCCCAACAATGGTTATGCAGTGAATGCCTCAATCCTCTTGTATGGATGTACCGTGCATCCAAAGGTATCAATCTTAGTAGAAAGTAAAAGGAGAGCACTCAAAATTGCAGATTTAACTGCTTTTGCTTATTTATTTCATTCTGTGAAACACACAAATACACTGGCCCATGTACAAATATACTGTCCCCCATGTACAAATACACTGGCCCCCATGTACAAATACACTGGCCCCATGTACAAATACACTGGCCCCATGTACAAATACACTGGCCCCATGTACAAATACACTGGCCCCCATGTACAAATACACTGGCCCATGTACAAATACACTTGCCCATGTACAAATACACTGTCCCCCATGTACAAATACACTGGCCCATGTACAAATACACTGGCCCCATGTACAAATACACTGGCCCATGTACAAATACGCTGTCCCCCATGTACAAATACGCTGGCCCCATGTACAAATACACTGGCCCCCATGTACAAATACGCTGGCCCATGTACAAATACGCTGGCCCCATGTACAAAAACACTGTCCCCCGTACAAATACACTGTCCCCCATGTACAAATACGCTGGCCCCATGTACAAATACGCTGGCCCCATGTACAAATACGCTGGCCCCCATGTACAAATACGCTGGCCCCATGTACAAATACGCTGGCCCCATGTACAAATACGCTGGCCCACCATGTACAAATACTCTGGCCCCATGTACAAATACGCTGGCCCCCATGTACAAATACGCTGGCCCCCATGTACAAATACGCTGGCCCCCATGTACAAATACACTGGCCCATGTACAAATACACTGGCCCCATGTACAAATACACTGGCCCATGTACAAATACGCTGTCCCCCATGTACAAATACGCTGGCCCCATGTACAAATACGCTGGCCCCCATGTACAAATACACTGGCCCATGTACAAATACGCTGGCCCCATGTACAAAAACGCTGGCCCCCATGTACAAATACACTGGCCCCCATGTACAAATACACTGGCCCATGTACAAATACACTGTCCCCCATGTACAAATACACTGGCCCCATGTACAAATACGCTGGCCCCATGTACAAATACGCTGGCCCCCATGTACAAATACGCTGGCCCCATGTACAAATACGCTGGCCCCATGTACAAATACGCTGGCCCCATGTACAAATACGCTGGCCCCATGTACAAATACGCTGGCCCCATGTACAAATACGCTGGCCCCCATGTACAAATACGCTGGCCCCCATGTACAAATACGCTGGCCCCCATGTACAAATACGCTGGCCCCCATGTACAAATACACTGGCCCCCATGTGCAGCCAATGAGTGCATTCTTTGTGGCTTTGCACTGGGGCTTTTTGGGCAGCTTTGCAATCCATTCAGTGTCAGACAAACGGGGACATTTTGTTCTTTCTCATTGTTGTGGTATTATTAAGGAGAACGCCGGCCAAAATCTGCTTTTTTTAAAAACTTTCTTTCTTTTTCCACTCCAAACAGAGAAGCACAGATGGGGCTGACATTTCCAACAGGGGACTTGCTTAGTTTGCTGGGGATAGTGATGCTTTTAAAGGGATGTTGGCCTTTGAGGTAACTTTTAGTATATTCTAGAATGTCAAATTCCTAACAACTTTGCAATTGGTCTTCATTATTTATCTTTTATAATTTTTGGGTTATTTGCCTTTTTCTTCTGACTTTTTACAGCTTTCAACTGGGGGTCATTGACCCCATTTAAAAAACAAATGCTCTGTAAGGCTACAAATGTATTGTTATTGCTACTTTTTATTACTTCTCTTTCTATTTAGGCCTCTCCTATTCATATTCCAGTCTCTTATTCAAATCAATGCATGGTTGCTAGGGTCATTTGGACAATAGCAACCAAATTGCTGAAAATTGCAAACTGAAGAGCTGCTGAATAAAAAGCTAAATACAGTAACTCAAAAACTGCAAATTCTTGAAAAAATTAAACCAATTGCAAATCACTTTCTACATCATTCTAAGAGTTAATGGAAAGGCAAACAACCCCTTTAACCATTGTGTGTGTGTTTTATATATATATATATATATATATATATATATATATATATCTATCTATATATATATATATGTATGTATGGGGGATCCATTATCAGGAAAAACATGTTATCTAGAAAGCTCCCATAGACTCCATTTTATCCAAATAATCCAAATTCTTAAAATGATTTCCTTTTTCTCTAATAATAAAACAGTAGCTTGATATCATTAATCCTCATTGGAAGCAAAATCAGCCTATTGGGTTTATTTAATGTTTATATGATTTTCTAGTAGACGTAAGGTATGAAGATCCAAATTACGGAAAAATCCTTTATCTGGAAGCCCCTCGTCCCGAGCATTCTGGATAACAGGTCCCATACCTGTATTACTGTTATATATTTACACATGCAGACTGCCCTGTCCTGGAACAAAAGATATAATGTAATATATTCCAATTAACTAATCAAATAATGATTGTTACATGTTTAATTTTGACTTGCGTAGTGATATTTTTCTCTAACTTGTTGTAACTCATTGTAACTGCATATTTCTTTGTTGAGTGGGGTAATTATGGTAAGGGATGGTGGAAAATGTAGTCCTTGCCCTGACTGAACGGACACAAACATATAAGGGTAGGACTACACGGACCTTTTCAGCACGATACGACAAAACGCCTGCGACAAGTCGAATGCGACCGAATTAAGGTAAAAGATAGAAATGTTGGATGAAGTTGCAGCGTTGATCCAATGCGACACGACTGTTGGATACAAACACAGCGTGCAGCAAAAGGATCAATATCTATGGGGCCAATTCACTAACTTCGAGTGAAGGATTCGAAGGTAAAAAATTTCGAAGTTTTTTTTGGGCTACTTCGACCATCGAATGGGCTACTTCGACCTTCGACTTTGAATCGAAGGATTCTAAGTAAAAATCGTTCGACCATTCGACCATTCGATAGTCGAAGTACTGTCTCTTTAAAAAAAACTTCGACCCCCCTAGTTCGCCATCTAAAAGCTACCGAAGTCAATGTTAGCCTATGGGGAAGGTCCCCATAGGCATGGCTAACTTTTTTTTGATCGAAGGATATTCCTTCGATCGTTGGATTAAAATCCTTCGAATCGTTCGATTGGAAGGATTTTATCGTTCGATCGAAGGAATTATCCTTCGATCGTTCGATCGAACTATCTGCGCTAAATCCTTCGACTTCGATATTCGAAGTCGAAGGATTTTAATTCCTGGTCGAATATCGAGGGTTAATTAACCCTTGATAATCGGCCCCTTAGTGTTATAAAAATCAGGGGTAACGTAATGATGATTCAAATTAGATTTTGTGTCCCCTTGCTGTGGCCCTACAAAAATGATGCAGATGCCACTGTTTACGTTGACTTCTGTATAACAAATATGTTATTCTACACAATTTGCCAGCGCCTGCTGTAATCACAGTATAAAATTTGCAAAATAAAGCCTATACTTGGTATGTAACACAAGATGAATGGCGCCTGCACGTATGGAAGCTATTTACTTGCACCGCCGAGACCATCTCTGCCCAGAGCAGCATCTGTGACAAATAAGCTTTACCTAAACACGAAATTCCAAACCACGCTCCACGCTCCTGTGCCAAATGTTACAGCTCCGAGTAGGTGATGAGCACTGCTGTCACTCAATGGATCCATGGATGTTCACATATACAGCTACTCACTATGCAGAGTCCCTTTCTGCACTGCTGGTTCTGTCTTTTGAAACAGTGTAGCAAATGTCAACCACACACGCTTCATCAAAGGCCTGTTCATCAGCCATGCACTGTTTCAAAAGATCTGCCGGGAGCAGAGAAAGGGACAGACAGATGCTGCTCTCAAGATACAATTAAAGATCAGCGCCACAGGCTATGGAAAAAAAAAACTATAACAGAACCTAGTGCAATATTGTTAATATTCAGTGCAATCATCAAAGTGTTACAACACTAATCTGTGTGTGTCTTGAACCATAGAACGTCTATGCACAGATTTTTCGTGTGTGTTTTTGGGAGCTAGCACATGGGCAGATTCAGGGAGATTTAGTCGCCGATTCGATTTCCGAAGTCGCCCAAAGTTTCCTGGTGAGGCAACTTCGGGCGACTTCAGAAATCAAAGAGCCGAGAGTGCAATGGCACTGGTGTTTTGTCATTATAGCAGGAGGAAGGCAGTTCGGGGAGATTGTCGCCCCGCAGTAGACTAAGGGCAAGGCCAGACGTGGCGTTTTTGCGGTGTTTTTACGTTGTGTTTTTCAAAATGAACAGCCAGACGTAAATACGCATAAACTGCACTACCACTGAAACTAATGGAAAACGCACCATGGCAATTCACACAGGGCGCTTGCAAGCTGAAATTCGCCACAGGACGCCAGTATTGGCGTTTTTTAGCAGAAACGCCAATACGTCAAGAAACTACAAAATCAATAGACTCTATGTCAAGCCTGGAATTCAAAAATAAGCACCTGCTTTGAGGCCACTTGGAGCAACATCCAAGGGGTTGGAGAGCAACATGTTGCTCACGAGCTACTGGTTGGGGATCACTGCTCTATGAGATCTGCACGTTTGAAACCACACTTTACGTAAATACACAGTGTATTTTAAATATGGCTACAAATTCAATGAGAACAGTGAGAACAATGAGTAGTGCATGTTGGGAAAATAATTGTACGTGCTGAAAAACGCATGAAAAACGCATGTTGACAGTCGCGTGTGGTTTCAGTAGAGTATTTACGCCTGACTGTTCTTTTTTAAAAACGCAACGTAAAAACGCCACGTCTGGCCTTACCCTAAGTCTCCCTGAATCTGCCCGTGTGCTAGCTCCCTAAAACACACACGAAAAATCTGTGCATAGACGTTCTATGGTTCAAGACACACACAGATTAGTGTTGTAACACTTTGGTGATTGCACTGAATATTAACAATATTGCACTAGGTGTTCCATAGCCTGTGGTGCTGATCTTTAATTGTATCTTGATTTGATAATCCAGTGGAGGAACTGTGATCGGCAAAGGAAAAAATGCAGAGGGTTTACATTTCCTTTAAATCTTGCAAATATTTGTTGTTTTTTGCAATTTTAAATCTGTTAGATGCTGCTCTCAGTAGCAGAAATATTTACACTGAATTTTTAAATTCGAATTTTGAGTTTATTTTAGTGTAAGTCGACTAGGGAATAGTCCAAATTTAAAAAAAATAATTGAAATTCGAATTTTGAAATTTATCATGTACTGTCCCTTTAAGACCTGCCAAATTGGTGTTTTAGCCTATGGGGGACCTCCTACAATCAACTTGGAGTCATTTGGTGGACTTTTGAAAAAATATAAATGTTTTTTTTGGTGAAAGAACTGTAATCGAATTTGAATCGAATTTGTCGCTCGATCCTATTTACCCATTTTTAAAAATGTTTAATTTTTAAATAAATTTCGATTGGTTGTTTTTTTTTTGAATTTCTAGTTTTTGGGAGTTCTCCCAGACAACGTATTACAATATGATATAGTCAGACTGTGTGTGCAGTCAGAAGCGTAACTGGAGTCGGGCGGGCCCTGGCGCAGGACGCGCAGCCGGGCCCCCGCCCCCCTCCGTACACCCGGAACTGGCCGGGAATATACGCCGCATATGCCGGGGGGCCCTGAGGGGGGGGCCTGGCCCGCTCGCACCCCCTGCTCCCCCGGTAGTTCCGCCACTGTGTGCAGTTACAGTATATCGGGGAGCCCATTAACGAGGGTGAATATAAATAAGATTAATATAATGGGTACCATGAGAAGAAAGCAGAATGTCTGCAGCAGAAATAGAGAAGAAACAAAAACATTGCTTTCTTTGTCTCAATTTCCGTTCCCTCTATTTTTTTTGAAGGGATTAGTTCTGAGTGCATCCCCCTAAAGCAAGATGATACTTCTTGCACTGGAAGAGAGAGCGAGGCATACCTATTCAAAGGCTTTCCCACTTCAGAGTTCAGCCCAAGTATAAACCCAACATTTCCAAATCCAAAAATGATGCATTTAGGGTCGAATTCTATTCTATTCTGATTCAAAAAGACCAACCGAAATAAAGTTGAAGATTTTTTTTGGTCGAATAGGTCAGTTTTCGGTTGACTAAGTCTGTATTTGGTCGAATTCAAATCAAAGGAATAGCGCATTCGATCTAATCCGATTCGAAGTTCCCAAGTTACAAGGTACAGTGAATATATTTTTTGTTTTTAGAGAGCGCTCCCTAGGTGGAAAGACAAACACATTGTGGTCCTGTTTACAGGGCTCTTCAGACTGCAGGTTTGTGTTTCGCCTGCCTGTTTAATAGTTTTCTCTTAGAGAAATTCTCAGATAGGCTTTGAATCGTAATTCAGAGCGGGAATGAATAGCGGACATTCACACATCACTTGGCACCATTGTTTTGAGCCGGGGTGGACTTTGATGGCCAGGCTTTGACTGTCAAATGAAAAGCAAGTACTTATAAACGAAAAAAAAAAACATATCCATAGGGGGAAAGAAGAACTGCGCAAGGTTCTAATCCCTGCACGTAAATACTGCGCCCTTATGTCTATTAGGCGACTCCCACCCATCCCCCTTCATTATGCCAACGCCACTGTAGTCTGGCATGAGACGGTATTCAGCACTTGGAGTGCCATTGGGATGTGGAACATATTGACGGTAGAGCTGTTGTACCCTCTTTGGCCATTCAAGGGGAACTTAACAATCAGACAGAATAAAGCTAAGCTTTAGACATGTTTTCAGTCTATAGACCAGGCCATCTTGTTGGCTGGTCTCCCACTGTTGTACTACAAACTTTCAGCTTTGGCTTTTAGGAAATGTAGAGAATTGGGATTCAGTGACAGCCGGAAGGTTGCTGTTTGGACTATTCTTGTCTCTCCATTCCATTTTTTGGGGTTGTTTACCCTTAAGTTAACTTTTATCTCAATATTTTCTGAAAAAAACTCTGACCAAATCCACACAGTTATTTTCACTTTCCCGAAAAATTTTATGCAAGAAAAAAACGTGAAAAATCAGATTTTCAAAAAAAAAATTGGATTTTTCGTTCGATTTTCATGATTTTTGCACAGGGTATTTCACGAAACCCAGCTCACATCAAAAAATCATTGGGACTTCTGTCATTGACTTATATGCAACCTTGACAGGTCTGAGATGCCGGATTTTCTGATTCTGACTTTTCCATCCTTGGGGTTTAATAAATTCCCAAAAATTCGTGATTTTTTAAAAGTCACATTTTATATTAAAAAAAAAAGAAATCACAATTTTTTTGTGATTTTTGAATTCAGAGTTTAGTAAATAACCCCCTTAGTATGATGTAGAGATGCAGTTGGTTTTCATTTTTTATTATTTGTATTTTTTCTCAGTTATTGAGCTTTTTGTGCAGCAGCTCTCCAGTTTGCAATTTCAGAAAAATGGTTTCTAGGTCCAAATTACCCTAGTAACCATACATTGATTTGAATAGGTGGCTGGAATATGAATAGGAGAGGCCTGAATAGACAGATGCGTAATAGAAAGTTGCAATAATAATACATTTGTAGCTTACACCGCATTTGTTTTTTTTTTAGATGGGGTTAGTGACCCCAATTTGAAAGCTGGAAAGAGTCTGGAGAAAAATGCAAGTAATTAAAAAACTATAAAAAATAAATAATGAAGACCAAATGAAAAGTTGATTTGAATTGGCCATTCTATAACATACTTAAAGTTAAATTAAAGGTGAATCACCCTAAGTAAGTGATCATAAGCAAGCCTACCATAGAGCCTTAATAAGTAAGGCTGTCATAAAGCAAGGCTGGACTGCTGTGTGCAAGATAGCAATGTTAACAAGAATACAGGTGATTTCCCTACCATGATCTTTTCACCACATCTGTACTCTCCTTTCAGACTGAATGTCTGATCCTCTGTTTTCTCTTAAAACCAAATATAAGTCAAACAATGAATAATCAGGTTACAGATGTAACTTCACTTTCTGCTGATAATTCGATAATTGCCAACGACCCTCTAAGCCTAGTTTATCTACAGCAGGCCAGAGCACACTGAGCATGTGCAGTGCCACTGACACATAAAAGATGGCCTTTCAAAGTCAGAAGAGGGGGAGCTGCTGGGCTTTTAAGGCTTTGGATCATTACTGTTAAAGGGCTGCTGAACCTCTTGGTGGTTACAGTAAGTACAGTATATAAAATACAGCATTTCCAGACAGATTTATTTAGACCAGGGTGCCCAGGACATCGATGGCCGTCTACCAGTAGGTCCCGTAAATTACTTTACGTTACTGGTAGACTGCGACCTGCCATTGTGATTGGACCGACTGCCGCATAGCAACTGCCTCTCTCCTGGAATCGCCAGCAACGCACACACAAATATCCGGGTATGGAAAGGAAAGCAAAGTCGCCATGACGACTATGCCCGCCCCTCCTGTCAGGAGGACTTTCACCAAAACTTCCTGGCAGTGCCTTTTGGGAAACTGGAAGTGCAGTAGTGTTTGTCATTCTGCGCCCTTTTTCAATGTGGCGGTCGTGGGTATGTCACAGTAGCTTCGCTTGCAAATGCATCCGGGACTTTACTGACAGCCACTGACGTTTTGTCCCGCCCCCGCCAATCAGCCAATCCCTTTCATTTCCTCCTCTTTGCTTTCCCTACATCTTCCTTCCTGGCCTGCAAGTACAGAATTGTTATGAGGCTCCAGTGCAAGAAACGTGTGTAGCTCAGGCATAAAGTTGTGTATGTTGTGCATTGCAGCAAGGTTGCAGAAATGTGTGATACAAGTACACAAGTGTTAGGAAAAGCGGAACTGTTGGCATTTTCGTGGATTAGAGAGTGAAGGTTTGTATTTACCCCCCTATCCAATCTCTGTATGGTCCTACTGGGACGAAAACTGTGACAAGCAGCTGTACAGCAAGCTGCGTTTTTTCGGCACGGTCCGCGCCACGGTTTTTAAAAAAAGCTGCATAAATACCCTAGCATAATGGTCCTTTGCCTAAGCTTGAAACCATTAAGCGTATTTACGCGGTGGTCGGCATTTTTTAAAAACTGCGGCGCAGTGTTGATGGCGGCCAGGTGTTGAGAGTAGATCCCAGGGTAACAAAGTCTGGGCACCCCTGATTTAGACTTCAGTTGTTAAACTCAGTTTCCCTTTTGCAATAACAGCAGTTGTTATTCACTTTTGATCAGCTGAGCAATGTCTAATAGCAAATGTATCACTGGGAACTAATTATTCCTCGTATTCAGGCAATGGGGATTTTGTAGAATGTATGCGTGACTCACAGGCTGGATCAGTGCCAGAACCTATTGTTTCCTTATTCTTCCCCTATTCCCGGCTGTCACGAGAGAAGCACTCACAATTGCAGTCCTTTCTATTTGGCCTCACACTTTACTTTCTGTTTCCCTCATCTCCTATTCTCCCTGGGGGTTACTTCTCCTTTAAATGTGTCTTTTTTTTAACTGCTCCTAATCTGTGTAAGGCAGATTTCTTAATTCTGTTGGCTACATTGAGAAGGCTAATTCCATTTTCTATGGGGTGTTAATAAATCCCAAAATTTGTTTTTGCCTAATGAAAAAAAAAACTGTTAATTCTAAGCAGCTTTTCAGTATGCATTCATTAAACATTTTCGTTGGTTTTAAAGTTATTTTTAAATGTGTCGGAAAGAGTATATATATATATATATATATATATATATATATATATATATATATCAGTCCCTTTCTGACTTTTGAAACAATGTAGCCAAAGCCAGGCGATGAACATAGTTGTAAAGAGCATCATGCCAGGCTTTACTTCTGCTACATTGTTTCTAGAGACAGAACCAGCAGTGCAGAAGGGGCAGACAATTCCCTCACAGTTCAGATACAGTTCTTTATGCCCGGGGTTTGTTTGCACATTATACAAGCCTGGAATTGTCTGGCCTTCCCACAAACATTGTGCTGTCTGGGTAGTTAAACCACTGTGGAGCCTGGGACATAAATGACTTTGAAGATATGTATCTTGTGATGTATATACAGTGCAGGCAATATAGATTGGCGGGGGAGTCAATGGCTCTGCAGGTGGATACTTGTTTGGCATATTGTGACGGAACAGAAACATTCTGTGCAGACTGTGGGAAGGGCTGTAATGTGGCTGTCGTGGGAAATTTCCCCCTCCTGCCCCAATGTAACCTTCCCCAAACACAGTAAAACTTAAAGGGATACTGTCATGGAAAAACATGTTTTTTGTCCAAACACATCAGTTAATAGTGCTGCTCCAGCAGAATTCTGCACTGAAATCCGATTCTCAGAACAAACAGATTTTTTTCATATTTAATTTTGAAATCTGAAATAGGGCTAGATATATTGTCAGTTTCCCAGCTGCCCCCAGTCATGTGACTTGTGCTCTGATAAACTTCAGTCACTCTGTACTGCAAGTTGGAGTGATATCACCCCCCTCCCTTTCCCCCAGCAGCCTAACAACAGAACAATAGGAAGGTAACCAGATAGCAGCTCCCTAACACAGGATAACAGCTGCCTGGTAGGTCTAAGAACAGCACTCAATAGTAAAATCCAGGTCCCACTGTGACACATTCAGTTACTTTGAGTAGGAGAAACAACAGCCTGCCAGAAAGCAGTTCCATCCTAAAGTGCTGCCTCTTTCTGAAATCACATGACCAGGCAAAATGACCTGAGATGCACCTACACACCAATATTACAACTAAAAATACACTTGCTGGTTCAGGAATGAAATGTTATATTGTAGAGTGAATTATTTGCAGTGTAATTTTAGAAATAAAAACGACGTCATAAAAATCATGACAATACCTATAAGCACGCTCTACTTTGCTTCATTGCAGACATAATTACATATACTGAAAGTGTGCATTAGACAGGAGCCCGCTAGGCCCAATACCTGCCTGGTATCATCTAGTATAAATGCCGGACATCTAGTATAAATAATATTCAACTCCTGGTTATTCCGGCTAAGGAATAGCTGAGATGATACAGGGCTGCAGGGTGAACTGTGTAATTGGAGTCTCTGATATTGTATTGTAAATGGCAACTCCCACTGATTATAATAAATACACATATATAGAGACATAAAGCTGCCTGTGCAGAATATCCTGCACACTGGGAAATTATTAAAGGGGATCTAAACCCATAAAAAAGTGGTAAGCTTCAGAGTCCTTCACTGAGCACTGTATGTTCTCTTGTTCAGGGTGGGACAGGGCCGTTGGGACACCGGGAAAAAACCCAGTGGCCCCCAGTTGTCCCCGACCTCTCTGCTCATTTTAGTGTATTTCTGAGATGTTTTAGCAGTTTTAGATATCTCCCTCTGAAAGTTAGAGATTCAGCAACCCTAAGGTCAACTGACTATTCAGGAAGTGCATAGAAAGTGCATAGATGGAGCAAGTGATGTTGAGCGGAAAGCCTGGTATTAGCAGTCTAAAACTAGAACTGAGTATAGCTAAGAAACCACTAAAAGCAGAAAATGGATGTTGATTGCAAAAGTGCTCAGAGGACCACTGGGAGTTATCTTACATCAATTTATTTTTTGTTGGGTTTAGAGCCCCTTTACAAGGGAATATTTTCCACTTTAAAGGGGAAGTAAAGCACTTTAGATAGCATAAGGCCCCTCCTGAACTGCTTCACCTGGTAATTAAAGGAGTTGCTCAGTGGGGCTGGCAGCTGCCATGTCTGGATGCCTCACTTTCTGTCACCTGCTCCTTGGTGACGACTGCCAACCAGGAACATGCCCCTACTCATTGAACAGCGACAGGGAGCCATGGGAAGCAAATTTACACCATTATTTTACACCTCCGAAGACTTGTTGTCCCCATTTCAATGGGGCAGGTTCAGGCAGGGAAGGAATTCTTGTGTATAAGTGGTACAACATAACACCAGTATTTACAAAGCCATTTCCAAGCTAGCACCTCATTTTACAGCACGGTTTTACACCCATACCAGAATTCCTTATGCTGTGTTATGTGTGATTTTACGTGGTGTGATTAAAAAGCAAACTATATAACATATAATTTATCCCTCTATATAAGTGCTGTCAGGTTTTGCAGAACTACAAATCCCAGTACCCCCTGCCCAGCCAAGTGTGGAAGGTGCTTGTAATGCTACAGCAGTTGTAGTGCCAGATTATACCCTCTTCTATTCCATACAATATCTATCTATCTATAGAGAGAGAGAGAGAGAGATATAATATGGCAGAAGGACCTGCACTCCATTTGTAATAAATCAAACGTGTTTATTTAATGATGCATGTCCACATTAGGGTCTTCCTTAAGGACCTAAACGTGGGCCGAAAAGTTGGAAATGCATCATTGAATAAACACGTTTGATTTATTACAAATGAAATGCGAGTCCTTCTGCCATATTATGTGATACAATTTTGACCCTGCATACGCAATCAACTTGTGATCCGGTAAGAGTGTGAACACTGCACATACAATATATATATATATATTGTTTATACATACATATTTCTAGGAGCATTTTTCCTGCTGCCATATAATATGCTGCAGCAGACCAGGGCTTGTCTCCTGTGCATGCAGAACTGCTAATGCTCTTGGTTTCCTAGGGGCCACACAACTGCGCTACTGCACCCACATCAAAGCCTGATCTAGTGGTTTCGGCACGTTCATCTGAAACCTCAACACTTTTCATCTACGAGAGGGAGGCGTGTGGTTGCACAGAAGCCAATTTCAGCCCTTAGCAGATGATTAGTCCAATATCAACCAGCCTTTCAACACTTGTCTGTGATATAGGTGTTTAACGACCTCTAGTTTCCATGGCTGTCTGTTAAAACTGACCAACTGCAAAGGAGGATGGCCATGGTCTTATAAACTGGAAATTACTTCTTTACCATTTGCTCTCAGTATTTGATTATTCCTTTCTGTTCTCTTGTTCTGACTTGTGCAAAGATGTAGCCGAAGTCCTTTCTCCTGCAGGTCTGTCAATCAGACTTTGTATCAGGAGTCGGTAGCAGCAGAGCAGAGAATAGAAGCAGCTGGGTAGATGCTGCTCTCAGTATCAATGACATTTACAGATAACATTGAAAATGTTTACATGGAAAGTGGCTTAGTATTAGATAGGGATGCACAGAATCCAGGATTCGGCCTTTTTATAGCAGGATCCAGATTCGGCCGAATCCTTTTGCACGGCCAAACCAAATCCGAATCCTAATATGCATATGCAAATTAGGGGCGGCGAGGGAAATTGTGTGACTTTTTGTCAGAAAACAAGGAAGTAAAAAATGTTTTTCCCTTCCCACCACTAATTTGCATATGCAAATTAGGGTTTGGATTCGGTTCGGTATTCGGCCGAATTTTTCATGAAGGATTAGGGGGTTCCGCCGAATCCAAAAAAGTGGATTTGGTGCTTCCCTTGGATTAGAATCGTTTTCCTTTTCAAAAAAGAGTTTTTGGGGTGCAGCTCCCTTTTCAAAATAGAAAACATGGACCCTGTTTTTACATAGGGGATTATTTATTAAAATTCGAATGTTAAAATTTCAAAAAATTTGAGTTTTGTTCACTAGAACAGAGTTTTTCGTGATTTATTATACCCCAATGCTGCAAAAAGCCTGAGTCCGAAAATCCACCGTCTCAGACCTGTCGAGGTCCTGTATAAATCAATGGAAGAGCCATCTATTTCAATCTGAAGTTTTCTTGGTCTGCGCTCGGTTTAGCCAGAAAATCCGACTGGCAAAAACGCGAACAAATTTGAGCAATTCGGGAAAAAGCCAGAAAAATTTGAGCGATTTGGGTTTTCACTCGATTGTATCAAGTTTTCCGCGATCTGATTAAATCTAGTTTTATAATTAATGAATAAGCTAAAATCTGACTTGGGAGTTTGGTTGTGGTTTTTTTTTTAATAAAATATGAGATATATTCGGATTTTAGTAAATAACCCCCTTAGTGAGTAGCTGCTTTAAAATAAAAAAAAAAGCTGAATGAAGCAAAGTTTACAGAACTCTGAGACTGCCGTTCAGAAGACTTTCCATGTACAGCGTTCTGGAACATTTATTTATAGAGCACAGCTCTGTGTAAAAGAAAATCACGCTGAGAAATGAGGGAGTGATCATCCTGTCTTCAAGAGCTTGCAATCCATTGTAAACGATTGGTGCAAAGGCTGACCTTACCCCTGAAGGCCTCAAGCTTCATTAGTGTGTCTTGCTGACTGTGTGAAATAATGGCACTGCAGGAGGGCTATGGGTAAAGTGAAGGAAGCTTGTGCTCAGAGAGGAAGATGACTTTGCAGTATTGAAGCAGCAAGATCTCCTTCTCAGAAAACATTGAATTTCTCAACCTAACATTTTTCCGATTGCAACCAATACTCTCGGGCTGTCTGTGACAGATTTCACCTGTTCTAATTGGCTGATTCCAGCAGGAATACCAGCATAATGTCGTCCCAGAGAAAACAAGTATATAACGCTGATAAAGATAACATATGCCTTTTCAGTGAATTTTTCCCTGGCTGTTTAATAATAATAATAATAATAATATGCAGTTAATGTGAGCGCTGCCATACAGGTTGATCCTGCACACCATAAAAGAAGACTGAATGGGCCTCTTGCTTTTTTCCGTGCTTCAGTGTTTGGCTCTTGCTTGGAAACCCTCCCATGGATAAAACACCACCCCCTCTCTCTTTTTGTTTGAAAGAGTAGCATTTTTACACATGGAAATCATTTTGCCAAATAAATGTAATTCATCTTCACATCCAGTGCGGGGAGGGGGCCAGAATGTGCAGAGTAAGCAGAAAGGGGAGTCCGATCTAATCCAAATATCCAGCTCCGTTTGATTTACATCTCCTAAGATTGTAGTTAAAATTTTTGGCTGAGAGCCCGTGGCTCTGAGTACAGAAATGCGCCTATTGTTCCCCTGTATCAGCCCTGCTGTTCCCTCAGTAGAAAAGAGCAGATAAGGAAGTTTCCCGAAATATCTGCGTTTATACGTAGCATGCTGGGAGATGGGATCTGGCTCAGCGGACTTGGACAAAGCCCTTTATTATCTGATTCCTCTTTTGCTCAAAAGGAAAGACTATAAGGGGCAGATTTACTCCAGCGACCACTTCGCACTAGAAATGCACTGAATCCAGGATTCAGTTCGTGATTCGGCCAGGATTCAGCATTTTCAGCAGGATTTGGTTTCGGCCGAACCGAATCCGAATCCTAATTTGCATATGCAAATTAGGGGAAGGGACTTTTTGTCACAAAACAAGGAAGTAAAAAATGTTTTCCCCTTTCCACCCCTAATTTGCATATGCAACGTAGGATTCGGTTTGGTATTCGGCCGAATCTTTCGTGAAGGATTCGGGGGTTCAGTCGTATCCAAAATAGTGGATTTGGTGCATCCCTACTTCACTCCCATCATTACAATTCACCAGGCGAAAATTTGCTCACACAACGCTAATTCACTGAAATGTGAAGCTTCGAAGTGGGCGCCGAACGCTGGCGACTTTTCGCTAGCGAATTTTCGCTATTGTTACTTTGGCAATGTGCTAGCGTTCATTTCTGCCTATTGCAAATTCGCTAGAGGTCTTGCGCTCAGGTTAATTTGCATACGGCAGGAAATTTAGAGTTAAATGGACGTCTTTAGGTTATATGTTGCAGCAAATACATTACATTCCCACTATTAATTACACATGTCCAGGGAATCTTTATAAAGACACTAGAGTAGTTATAATGCCCTACACATGAGCCCACTGTATATTTTATGTTACATATGTTAGGAAGTGTATGGGGGAAACTGGTTACCCAAAAAAAAAAAATTTTTTAGGACTTCTGCAGGCTATCACTCTGAAAAAAGGAAAAGACGACAGCATTTTTAAACTTTGATGCTTTTTCCACTGCAGAATATGATGAAAGTAACAGAAGATTGAGGAAGATCTATTTAATGCACTTCGCCTGGTCTAAGGTGGCGAAGGCAAGTCTGGCGAAATAAGAAACGTTCAGTAAAATCCTCATTTCATTGAATTTGCGGAGTAACGTCCATTCGCCAGAGTGAATTGTTGCCTGGTGATAGAGTTCGAATGACCGCTAGCGCCTGTCTTTTTCGCTAGCGAAGTGTCGCCTGCACCCGTTAGTAAATTGGTGATGTCCCTGCGGGCGGTACAGCTATCGAATAGAGTAAATCTGCGGAATTATTCACCCCCCCAAGCACCTGTATTGTCATTAATATAGAAGTTGTTGAACAGGTCCTTCATCTGTGCATATGGAATTGGGTTTTGGCAAAAAAAAAAACCCTCTAATAATCCAACATGCACCCCTCTCAAATCCCTGGGCCCTGGTGGTGGGTCTACTGTACCAGCCTGGATCTACAGGATCCCTCTTTGGCCGTTCATTATGGACATTAGACTGTAAGCTTCTCTGGGACGGGCATAAACATTACTGTATAAAACGGCAGTATATATATCAGCCCTATATCAATAAGTAGTGAATGAATAAGGAATAAACCTCTTTGATATTGGGCCCCTTGCAGTTCTCATGTTGTAGGCACTGACTCTGGCCAATGTGTGCAGTGAAATGCCTGATATTTATATACTTGGAATATTTTCCATTGATTTGTTTGTGATGATCACAATAGGTGTAAGCAGATACCATAAAGGAACAGGAAGGAACTTTGTGTCACACGATTACCAGGAAATAAGCTTCATTTTTAGCTTGGAGCCATGTGCGGCTGACTGTTCTGACTGCCTGGTATGGGACCTGTTATCCAAAATGCTGGAGACCTAGGGTTTTCCGGATAAGGGATCTTTTGTAATTTGGATTTCCATACCTTAATTTACTAAAATATAATGTAAACATTAAAGGACCAGTAACATCAACATTTTTTTTTAAAAAAATGTGTTAGTATGCATTGAAAAAAAACCACCAAGACAAATTAAACTTTAAAATTGCAAAGCCTTTTCTGAAGAGGAGCGGAAGCAGAGTTTCGGTAAGTTATTTCTTAATAAAGGCTTTGCAATTTTAAAGTTTAATTTGTCTTGGTGTTTGTTTTTTTTTCAATGTATATAACGGATTTTTTTAAAAAAACATTTTTTTATGTTACTGGTCCTTTAAAAACCCATTAACCCAATAGGATTGTTCCGCTTCCAATAAGGATTAATTATATCCTTATTGGATATGTTTTTGGAGGGTGGGAGGAAACCCACATAGACATGGGGAGGACAGACAAGCAATGTGTCAGTTTTGCATTGCAGCATCACAGGCATACCTCCTAACTGTCCCGTTTTTAGAGGGACATTCCCTCTTTTGACAGCTCAACCCACAGACACACACTGAACAGCTCAAAAAGAAACAATGTTTCTAAATAAATTGGCTTTTGGCAGAGAGCCCAGAATAGTGGTGAGGTTCAGATAAGATACTTTTGTAACAATTTTGAGATAAGCAAATATGTAATTGTAACAATATAAGATAACAGGTCCCTTGGGAGAAGTTAGACTCACAGCTTAAAGGGCAATTCACCTTCAACTGTAATAACTGAAAAAAAACACAGAAATATGTTCAAACTTTCATAACCTGCCAAATTTTGTAAAATGAACATGGTAATTAGGGGTGTGGCCACAGAAATGGGTGTGGTCAACAATACTTTTTTTTGTCCCTCTTTTTTTTCCAAAATTTTGGGAGGTTTAATCACAGTCCATATAGAAATATAGGCACAAATGAGCAATGGTCTTTGATTGATATATATATATATATATATATATGTCAATAAAGATATTTATTCTGAGGCCTGAAACCCAAACGGCTTCTTTGCCTTTAAATGGGGCCTTGCGCTTTCCCGTGCCAGGATGTTTCCAGAGGTATTCTGGATCATTTATTATTGAAACAAGGCTAAAAGTAGGCTGTGGGCAATTACTTTCTTCAACTTCTACTTTAAAGCGCCGGTCATTCCTATAAATAGACGAGCCGTTTATAGAGGGGAGCTTGTGGCGAAGCTGCTGAGAAGGAAACTACCGCAATACAGAAGGGCCTTTAGCAGAGATTGGCTTAGCTGGAAAGGGAAAATATCCTCAATTTCAACCATCAGCCGTTTTATGATTTAAAGGAACACTTTTCAAAATACAAACAGTTTATGTGTACGTGCCTAAAACCAGAATGTACTCCATTATTAAGTATTTTTTAACAGAACAAAATACAAATTTGAAAAGATAAACATCATTTATACATATGAATATGGGCATACAGTGAAACCTTGACCCTGATTTGATGTTTCCCCTCATTTTACACTGTTTTGTGGTCCCATCAATATATAATGCAAAATACCTTTTTCTTGATTTCACATCATTTATTTTTTTTTATTGTCCCCCGAAAACCATACTGTATAATCGAATAGTTATTTTCTCAATTTCTCTCGTAAAGCAGCAGTTCGGCCATGCTTTAGGGCAGGGATTCTAGGGGGCAGATTTAGTAAAGAGCGAAGTGGATAACGCTAGCGACTTTTTTGGCAGCGCTGCTCCCCGTAGGGACATCGCCAATTCACTAACAGGCGCAGGCGCCAATTCGCTAGCGAACGTGTCCATCGCTAGCATTTATTTGCAACTTATAGCTCTGGCGAACGATTGTTACTCCACAAATTCACTAAAGTGCGGATTTTACTGAACGTTACCTCTTTCGCCAGAGTTGACTTCACCACCTCAGACCAGGCGAAGTGCTAAAAAGCAGCGACATCTTCCTCAATCTTCTGTCACATCATATCCTGTGAGCTGAAAATGCATTAAAGTTCCAAAAACGCTGCCGACTTTTACTTTTATTAAGCGGGATTGGCTGCAAAAGTCCTGACTTACTTTTTTGGGTAACCGGTTTTCTCAAGACAATTTTTAACATATGGAATATTCATTTTACAGTGGGCTCGTGTGTAGGGCATTATATTAACTTTCTTGTCTTTATTAAGGTTCCCTGGACATTTGTAATATAAACCGGTAATTGAAACTATTTGCAGTAAAACATTTATAATAAAGACGTCCATACAACTTTAAATTTCCTGGCCTATGCAAATTGACCTAAGCGCAAGATAGAGTCTTGCAGCGGGTCGGGTACCTGCGGGTTACCCGCAAAAACCTGCGGTACTCTGCGGGTTACGGTTAGAAGTTCCAGGTGCGGGTATAGATGCGGGTCAGCGGTTCTGCGGGTCGTGGGTCTTCTCCATAGCGATTTTTACTCCTTATTTCTGATCACGCTGACTTCCGATGATGTCACTTCCGGTTTACAATGACAGCACTTCCTGATTCTTGATGGTCAGCGGGTCCAGGTTGTGGATAAGGTAGTTGCGGGTTGGGCTGGGTAGCGGGTCCAAGCGGGTAAGAATGCGGGTCTGGGTTGCGGATTGCAGGTTGTGGGTATGGGTTCCGAAAAATGGACCCACACAGGACTCTAGTGCAAGATCACTTGCGAAGTTTCGCTAGGCACAGGCAGAAGGATTCCTCCGAATCCTGCTGAAAAAGCCTGAATCCTGGCCAAATCCTGAACCGAATCCTGGATTCGGTGCAGCCCTAGACAATATGCAATTGGTTTTCTTTTTTTAGTTATTTAGCTTTTTTTTCCAACAGCTCTCCAATTTCAGATGTCTGGTTACTAGGGTCCAAATTACCTTAGTAACCGTGCATTGATTTGAATAAGAGACTGGAATATGAATAGGAGAGGGACTGAATAGAAAGACGAGTAATAAAAAGTAGCAATAACAATATATGTGTAGCTTTACAGAGCATTGTTTTTTTAGATGGGGTAAGTGACCCCCATTTGAAAGGTGGAAACAGTCAGAAGAAGAAGACAAATAATTAACAAACAATAAAAAATAAACAATGAAGACCAATTAAAAAGCTGCATAAAATTGGCCATTCTATAACATACTAAAAGTTAACTTGAAGGTTAACCCTCAAGCTTTATAGGGTCATGCTTCTTTCTAAGTCTAAGTCTAACCCTCACCCATCCTGAAGTTGCCATGTCAGTTTTGGGAGCTGAACAAGAAAGGAACATCCTGTATGTTTATGGGCACAGCTTGTGGCCATTAGTTGAGTCCTTTATAACAAACCCAATAAAATGTGGTTATTGAGTGGGTTGTGAGTAGGAAGTTTGCAAGTGGGTTGTAAGTCGGGTCACCGAATAGGCTTCTCTGCATTTATTGCACTTCTGGTTTAATCGAGTCCAACAGTGCACATTGCAAGGTAGTGGGTTGGGTGAGAATTTACTCAGTTATTGACTGGATTAAATATGTAGTAGGACTGAACCCAATTTACATCACTGCTGTGTCGGGTGTCTTCTTTATGCTTCACTCAGTTAGATCCATACAAGTTTCTTGTGAGTAGATAATTATATGGAACTTTCTTTCTCCTAGATTTGTGGTTCTGTGAATCTAGAGAAAATATTTTCCCTCCCTTGTTCATAACTCACCCCCCCCCTTCTGTGGCCCCCCACATGCTGTGTCTGCTTACTATATGTAAATTTAAAAGGGATCACTACAGAGATAAACTGGCCCCTGCATTGTCTAAACCTCAAATTCAGACTAACCCCTGCATTGTTCACACATGTGATCCCCCTGTATTTTTCACACTTGTGACACCTCTATTGTTTATATCCTAAAGCCTGTACTGTTCTACCTGAGACCCAGACTGAAACTGCCCACATTGTTCACCTGTTCACACCTTATTCAAAATACTGTGTCACTGTATGTAGTACATATTAGACTGAGAGCTTTCCCTGTCTCCTGTTCTGTTCTGTCTTCCCTCCCTGTGTGTGCCATTCTCTGCTTGCCCAGTGCTGCTTGTGTGTGCCATTCTCTGCTTGCCCAGTGCTGCCTGTGTGTGCCATTCTCTGCTTGCCCAGTGCTGCTTGTGTGTGCCATTCTCTGCTTGCCCAGTGCTGCCTGTGTGTGCCATTCTCTGCTTGCCCAGTGCTGCTTGTGTGTGCCATTCTCTGCTTGCCCAGTGCTGCCTGTGTGTGCCATTCTCTGCTTGCCCAGTGCTGCTTGTGTGTGCCATTCTCTGCTTGCCCAGTGCTGCCTGTGTGTGCCATTCTCTGCTTGCCCAGTGCTGCTTGTGTGTGCCATTCTCTGCTTGCCCAGTGCTGCTTGTGTGTGCCATTCTCTGCTTGCCCAGTACTGCTTGTGTGTGCCATTCTCTGCTTGCCCAATGCTGCTTGTATGTGCCATTCTCTGCTTAGTCAGTGCTGCTTGTGTGTGACATTCTCAGCTTGCCCAGTGCTGCCTGTGTGTGCCATTCTCTGCTTGCCCAGTGCTGCTTGTGTGTGCCATTCTCTGCTTGCCCAGTGCTGCCTGTGTGTGCCATTCTCTGCTTGCCCAGTACTGCTTGTGTGTGCCATTCTCTGCTTGCCCAATGCTGCCTGTGTGTGCCATTCTCTGCTTGCCCAGTGCTGCTTGTGTGTGACATTCTCAGCTTACTCAGTGCCGCTTGTGTGTGCCATTTTCTGCTTGCCCAGTGCTGCTTGTGTGTGCCATTCTCTGCTTTCTCAGTGCCGCTTGTGTGTGGCATTCTCTGTTGCCCAGTGCTGCTTGTGTGTGCCATTCTCTGCTTGCCCAGTGCTGCTTGTGTGTGCCATTCTCTGCTTGCCCAGTGCTGCTTGTGTATGCCATTCTCTGCTTACTCAGTGCCGCTTGTGTGTGCCATTCTCTGCTTGCCCAGTGCTGCTTGTGTGTGCCATTCTCTGCTTGCCCAGTGCTGCCTGTGTGTGCCATTCTCTGCTTGCCCAGTGCTGCTTGTGTGTGACATTCTCAGCTTACTCAGTGCCGCTTGTGTGTGCCATTCTCTGTTTGCCCAATGCTGCTTGTGTGTGCCATTCTCTGCTTGCCCAGTGCTGCTTGTGTGTGCCATTCTCTGCTTTCTCGGTGCCGGTTGTGTGTGGCATTCTCTGCTTGCCCAGTGCTGCTTGTGTGTGGCATTCTCTGCTTGCCCAGTGCTGCTTGTGTGTGCCATTCTCTGCTTGCCCAGTGCTGCTTGTGTATGCCATTCCCTGCTTACTCAGTGCTGCTTGTGTGTGCCATTCTCTGCTTGCCCAGTGCTGCTTGTGTGTGCCATTCTCTGCTTGCCCAGTGCTGCTTGTGTGTGCCATTCTCTGCTTGCCCAGTGCTGCTTGTGTGTGCCATTCTCTGCTTGCCCAGTGCTGCCTGTGTGTGCCATTCTCTGCTTGCCCAGTGCTGCTTGTGTGTGCCATTCTCTGCTTGCCCAGTGCTGCTTGTGTGTGCCATTCTCTGCTTGCCCAGTGCTGTCTGTGGTGCCATTCTCTACTTGCCCTACACTACCTGTGAGATGTAAGTCTGTTAGGGGTTTGTTCTTGGGGTTTGTTAGCATTTGGAAATTGTTGTTAAGGGCCCCTAAGGTGTTTAATCGTGTGTTGGGGGGTTGTTGTATTATCCACAGGGGAGGATGAGGCATATGGATTTATGGGTATGTTTTAACATGACTTACATTTTTCACATATGAGTGATGAGTGATTTCCCTGCAGTGAGCACCAACCATTTGGTTTTTTGGTGTGCTACCACCGTTAATGTGGATATGATCTTAAAAGTTCTTGTGGTAACATGGGTGTGGTTTACAGTGGGTGTGGTTTAAAAGGGGGAGTGGTCAACACTGACTTCCATTATCGGCCCTCCACCACATAGGCCAGTAAAATTTTGTCCCTCGGTACCACAGAAGTTGGACAGCACTGGGCTATAGGTGGGCTTGGTGGGGTCAGTATGTATCTGAGTTTTAACGCTAATTTAAATAAAATGATATTTTTTTACTGAAAAAAGCCTCGGGACAGTTATCTTTTGATAAAGGAATCTTCAGCACTGGGCTAGAGCATGCAACACCACTCCAGGGTACAGCTATGGGACCTTTTATTCAGAATGCTCGGGACCTGGGGAGGATTTCCATATAACAGATCTTCCATAATTTGGAAATTCATACCTTAAATCTACTAGAAAATGACTTAAACATTAAATAAATCCAATAGGCTGGGCTTGCTTCCTATAAGAATTAATTATACCTTAGTTGGGATCAAGTACAAGCTACTGTTTTATTATTACAGAGAAAAAGAAGTAATTTTTAAAAAATTTGGATTATTTGCATAAAATGGAGTCTATGGGAGACAGCCTTTCTGTAATTCGGAGTTTTCTGGATAATGGGTTTTCCGGATAACGGTTCCCATACCTGTACCATCATGCCTCTAGGTAAGGGGCCCTGTAAGTTAAAAGACTGTGTGTGTGTGTGTGTGTGTGTGTGTATATACAGTGGTGTGAAAAACTATTTGCCCCCTTCCTGATTTCTTATTCTTTTGCATGTTTGTCACACTTAAATGTTTCTGCTCATCAAAAACCGTTAACTATTAGTCAAAGATAACATAATTGAACACAAAATGCAGTTTTTAAATGAAGGTTTACGTTATTAAGGGAGAAAAAAAACTCCAAATCTACAGGGGCCTGTGTGAAAAAGTGATTGCCCCCCTTGTTAAAAAATAACTTAACTGTGGTTTATAACACCTGAGTTCAATTTCAAAGGTTATAAAGCCATTTCTAAAGCTTTGGGACTCCAGCGAACCACAGTGAGAGCCATTATCCACACATGGAACAGTGGTGAACCTTCCCAGGAGTGGCCGGCCGACCAAAATTACCCCAAGAGCGCAGAGACAACTCATCCGAGAGGCCACAAAAGACCCCAGGACAACATCTAAAGAACTGCAGGCCTCACTTGTCTCAATTAAGGTCAGTGTTCACGACTCCACCATAAGAAAGAGACTGAGCAAAAACGGCCTGCATGGCAGATTTCCAAGGCGCAAACCACTTTTAAGCAAAAAGAACATTAAGGCTCGTCTCAATTTTGCTAAAAAACATCTCAATGATTGCCAAGACTTTTGGGAAAATACCTTGTGGACCGACGAGACAAAAGTTGAACTTTTTGGAAGGTGCGCGTCCCGTTACATCTGGCGTAAAAGTAACACAGCATTTCAGAAAAAGAACATCATACCAACAGTAAAATATGGTGGTGGTAGTGTGATGGTCTGGGGTTGTTTTGCTGCTTCAGGACCTGGAAGACTTGCTGTGATAGATGGAACCATGAATTCTACTGTCTACCAAAAAATCCTGAAGGAGAATGTCCGGCCATCTGTTCGTCAACTCAAGCTGAAGCGATCTTGGGTGCTGCAGCAGGACAATGACCCAAAACACACTAGCAAATCCACCTCTGAATGGCTGAAGAAAAACAAAATGAAGACTTTGGAGTGGCCTAGTCAAAGTCCTGACCTGAATCCTATTGAGATGTTGTGGCATGACCTTAAAAAGGCGGTTCATGCTAGAAAACCCTCAAATAAAGCTGAATTACGACAATTCTGCAAAGATGAGTGGGCCAAAATTCCTCCAGAGCGCTGTAAAAGACTCGTTGCAAGTTATCGCAAACGCTTGATTGCAGTTATTGCTGCTAAGGGTGGCTCAACCAGTTATTAGGTTCAGGGGGCAATTACTTTTTCACACAGGTTTGGATTTCTTTTCTCCCTAAATAATAAAAACCCTCATTTAAAAACTGCATTTTGTGTTTACTTGTGTTATCTTTGACTAATAGTAAAATGTGTTTGATGATCAGAAACATTTTGTGTGACAAACATGCAAAAGAATAAGAAATCAGGAAGGGGGCAAATAGTTTTTCACACCACTGTATATATATATATATGTGTGTGTGTGTATGTATGTATGTATGTGTATATATATATATATATATATATATATATATATATATATATATATATATATATATATATATATATCTTTATTTATTTAAATAGCTTAGATTTATTATATGGTGTCAGTGAAACAACCCTGGAGAATAACCTGGTGTAACTTGAAATGCATATGGGGAAAACGCTAAGTGGCTCAAAACGTCTTCACATTATCGTAAATCCCATGGTTGTCTGAGGACATTGCCCTACTTGTTAGCATAATAATGTCTGTGCTTGATAAATAGACGATCACTGCGAAATCCACAAATGTGCTAAACATAAACCTGGAGCAGTGAGCCATAGGCAGAGATAGAATGGAAATCTGTGGCACCCCAAATAAGCTTTTTGCTGGTCTCCCCTAAGATTCTTCTGTCAGTGCGGTCAACTGTACTACGGGATGTCTATTTACATGTTGTCCATTCAGCTCCCTCACCAAACTGCTGGTTTTATAGATCAGTTTCTGGTCTTATCAGTGGGATACGGAACTGCACAGGCTTAAGTGGCCATACGTGGGCCAATATTAGTTGTCAGACTTGGTGGCCATAGACACACCGAAAATATTGTACGAAAAAAATTTTCATACAGTATTCGGTGCATGGAAGATGAGACTCTCCGATATTGGCAGAACACTTGGATATCAATCGGGTCATTTATTGGGCTGCCTGAAAAATTTTGATTGGGCGCCTTTGAAGGCACCTTGAACATTGGCCATTGTTAGTGCTGAATCAGATACAGGTAGAATTCTATTGTTTCTATATGTATATCTGACCATTCAGCTCTACACGTGTGTATTGAAACAAACAATCTTTCATGGAAACATCTTTTCCAGGAAAGATACCAGATACCCGTTCTTCTTTGGCTTACCTGGGTTATACTGTAAGTCTTCTACTCTGCTATAAGGTACAAATGACATTTCTTTCTATCCACAGATATGTCTGGGAAACTGTTCAGTTACAAACTCATTGTTTATGGAGATCCAGGAAGCCGGTAGAGTTTGGGAGGGGGCTGGCAGTCTGTGTTACGGTTGAGAGAGTGGTGGGATGTTGTGGTGAGCCGATTTGGATGAACTGACTGACGGGGGTGGGAGCTGACATGTTGTGGGCAGGATATTGGTGTGTGCTGAGGGTTGAACTGAGAAGAGTCAATCAGTAGAGTAGTGTGCTGCTTGGGTTCATGTGTAGTGAAGCGAGCAGGCAAATGTACTTTGGTTTCTGTAGCCATTAAACTCTTACCCACCCTTCCATTAAACTTTTACCCATCCTTCCATTACACTCTTACCCACCCTTCCATTAAACTTTTACCCATCCTTCCATTACACTCTTACCCATCCTTCCATTACACTCTTACCCATCCTTCCATTACACTCTTAGCCACCCTTCCATTACACTCTTACCCGCCCTTCCATTACACTCTTACCCGCCCTTCCATTACACTCTTACCCACCCTTCCATTACACTCTTACCCACCCTTCCATTACACTCTTACCCACCCTTCCATTATACTCTTACCCACCCTACCATTACACTCTTACCCACCCTTCCATTACACTCTTACCCATCCTTCCATTACACTCTTACCCACCCTTCCATTAAACTTTTACCCATCCTTCCATTACACTCTTACCCACCCTTCCATTACACTCTTACCCACCCTTCCATTACACTCTTACCCACCCTTACGTTATACTCTTACCCACCCTTCCATTACACTCTTACCCACCCTTACGTTATACTCTTACCCACCCTTCCGTTATACTCTTACCCACCCTTCCATTACACTCTTACCCACCCTTCCATTACACTCTTACCCACCCTTACGTTATACTCTTACCCACCCTTACGTTATACTCTTACCCACCCTTCCATTACACTCTTACCCACCCTTCCATTATACTCTTACCCACCCTTCCATTACACTCTTACCCACCCTTACGTTATACTCTTACCCACCCTTCCATTACACTCTTACCCACCCTTACGTTATACTCTTACCCACCCTTCCGTTATACTCTTACCCACCCTTCCATTACACTCTTACCCACCCTTCCATTACACTCTTACCCACCCTTCCATTACACTCTTACCCACCCTTCCGTTATACTCTTACCCACCCTTCCATTACACTCTTACCCACCCTTCCATTACACTCTTACCCACCCTTCCATTACACTCTTACCCACCCTTCCATTACACTCTTACCCACCCTTCCATTACACTCTTACCCACCCTTCCGTTATACTCTTACCCACCCTTCCATTACACTCTTACCCACCCTTCCATTACACTCTTACCCACCCTTCCATTACACTCTTACCCACCCTTCCATTACACTCTTACCCACCCTTCCATTACACTCTTACCCACCCTTACGTTATACTCTTACCCACCCTTCCATTACACTCTTACCCACCCTTCCATTACATTCTTACCCACCCTTCCTTAACACTGAATGCAGCAGTGACTTGTCAATTTACAAAGGCCTTTCTACTTTCTACTACCGAAGATATTATGACTGCATAGCCTACTTATGGATCCTGGGCCCCAGTAAAAACTTGTCCTTGAAGGGGTTTCAGATGAAATAAACAGCTGTTGGCAGAGAGGGGCCACATCTTGTTATAGCTGCAAATTACAATCCTCTGCCCTTTCAATCCTTAGGAGAATGCAGAACAATTAAGTGAATCTGTAAAGGGATTAATTCTTGGTTCTTCCCATTCTGTAATATGTTATAATATGAACTACAATTTACTATGCTGTGCACTCTATATATAGCATTCTCATTAGTATGCAGGCTTAACACACAGAAGCTGTTAAAGGGGAACTGACCTATTTATGAACCTTGTGTAATGTGGTGTTGTGTAGCCTTCCCGTATTCTGTATAACAAGCATTATATATGCGTATCTCAGTCTAAGCATGTGCTATCATTTGTGGTTTCATTTGTGGCCTGTAAGTCCCACAGCAGATACCGAAAATGTAATTTTTAATATTAGCATCCCCCTTGTGGGTGTGTAAAAGAAAGGGGGGGTATTCATTGCTTCTCCCTGAATGCTGATTATGGGAACACTGAAAGCCGTTTGTTTATTGAAATAAAGTTTTTAGTAATAACCCTGGTCCAGCCAAATTAGAAGAATTCAAACCCTTTCATCACAATTGTGGTCTGATACATGTCAGTACATAAATTACTTGAAACAACTTTTAGAAAAAGAGAACCCCACTTATATCAGTCACTTAATACCGGTTAATTTTTCAGCAAATATCTCTCAATTGTTCTCTAATTATTAGGCAGGATAAATCATTATTTGTTACTTAAAAGTGATACGTATAAAATAGTTCTGTAGCAGTTCAATTCTGACTTCACCATAAAGAGTAAAGAGCAGTACAATAAATTAGAAATTAATTGCTTTAAGTTAATTACAAAAAATAATTACCAATGTTTTCCAGTGATTCCCAATGTACAATTACCGGTAATAGGTTTTTGTAATACCTAGCTTATCATAATTCTAAAGTGCAGTGAAATAAATAATTAGAAATCACAATTTATATTAACTGAAATTTGAATTTTAATTGAGAAGGATTGAGAGATATTTGCTGAAGAATTAACCGGTATTAAGTGGCAATCTGATATAAGTGGGGTTCTCTCTGGGGTTGTTTTATGAAATACATTTGTGCCATTGGAAGCAGCGTCGGACTGGGCCGACGGGACACTGGGAAAAAGCACGGTGGGCCACGCAGCCATTTTCCGGGTCTTCGGCTAGCTGAGTGGGTGATCGGCATCTTGGCGCATGCGCAGTTGCAACGGTTTGCGACAACTGTGCATGCGCTGAAACTCACGTAAATCGCCGAAGACCCAGAAGATGGCTGTGTGGAACTCTGAAGCCAGAATCTGCACCGAGGGGTAAGTATAAAGTATGGGGCATTTCCCCGGGGGGCAGTTAGGCAGGGGGGTCTCCGTGGGGTAGGGGGTATGGTTTTTTTTCTTAAAGGGTTGATTTCTCCTTTAACTTGAATTCTGACTTCGGCGGTTTTCCTGGGGAGGTCCGGAATGCGCTGCCGCAACGATTGACCACCATTTTGAATCCCAGTCCGGAACTGGTCCACCTGCTGGTAGCGTTTAGTGGGTACAAGGAATTTATATAGTGGGTATATTGGTATTAGGGATGCACCGAATCCACTATTTGGGATTCGGCCGAATCCCCGAATCCTTGGTGAAAGATTTAGCCGAATACCGAACCGAATCCGAATCCTAATTTGCATATGCAAATTAGTGTCAGGAAAGGAAAAAGTGGAAAAAATTCTTCTTTTGTGATGAAAAGTCACCTGATTTCCCTACCCGCCCCTAATTTACATATGCAAATTAGGATTCGGATTCGGTTCGGCCAGGCACAAGGATTTGGCCGAATCCGAATCCTGCTGAAAAAGACCGAATCCTGGCCAAATCCCGAACCGAATCTTGGATTCGTGCATCCCTAATTGGTATAGACGAATAAATCGCATGTGGGTAATAGGGGCCTTTAATTATCAGGAGACGTGTATCATTTAGTGCGGCTCTGAGCAGCAACGTACATTTCCATTGCACACAGCCGTGCCAGCAGGATCGTTTCCATGCACTCTATTTTTGGCTTGCTCAGATAGTATGGCGTTCCGGGAATCAAGCCATCTCTGCTGACAGTGTGACTGTAGAGTTGCGTGGAAGCTCTCGAGTAGGAGCCCTCGGTGTGTTTGGAAACAAGCTGCCTCGGAAATGGGATTCGCTTGCAAACACTGGAAATATTGCAGTGTTTGCGCAATTCCTTATAGGGTTGGTTGCTGGCGTTTCCTTTATCGAACTTACTGTTCCTTTTTTAAAAGGGACATTTGCAACAATTGGCTTCAAGATAGCTATACTATAGCGACTACACACTCCAATAAAAAAGATTGAACGTTCATTAGATCAAAAATACATAAACGATAAAAAGCCCTATGCATTTCGACTCGTAAAGGGTCTTCATCAAGGGATACCTCTTTAAAGTTTTTTCCCCCAATAAAGAACTTTTAGGGCAGAGACACACGCTCAGATTAGGGGAGTTTAGTCGCCCAGCGACAAATCTCCTCTTCTTCGGGGCGACTAATCTCCCCGAACTGTCTCCCGCCGGCTAGAATGTAAATCGCTGGCGGGATGGCAATCGGTGCACTTTGTTTTCTGAAGTCACCTAACAAGGGAACTTCGGGCGACTTCAGAAGACGAAGCGCTCCGTGTGCCATCCCGCATGCTAGCGGTTCGAGAAAATTAGTCGCCCCAAGACCTGGGGACCTGGGATTTTCAGGATAACGACTCTTTCCGTAATTTGGGTCTTCATACCTTATGTCACCTAGTCATTGATGTAAAGATAAAAGTTAGTTGGGATCAAGTACAAGGTACTGTTTTATTATTACAAAGAAATTTGACTGTGTGGTCCCTATTGCATTATACCTTTTTATAGGGACCGCATGGGAAGGACTGTATATGGGCTCAGTGATTGGTTTCTGGTGAATCACATGCCAGCAGCCAATGGCACTCATGGCCTACAAATCATTTTGTCTGCTGCAAGGCCCTCTGGGAAAACCACCGCAAGTCAGGAGGCTTTTCTTATTTTTATTCATTACTCCTGTTGCGTGTATAGAAACATGTAATCCTGCCAGACCTCTATATCTTGCACTTTATATGATATTGCTCCCCCATATATCACCAGTACTAATACCCAGCACAATAAATAAGCACCAGAGGGAGGAGTCTATTGAGATATGGTTACAGCTTTTGCTTCTGAAATGATGGATGACTTTAGCCCCAAGCCACAGATCTCAAGTCTAGGTATTACTGCTCATTCTCCGGCCTTGACTCACATTCTTATTGGCTTGGGGAGATTTGAAAATGTGAGATTTGTAGGCATATTTAGCAACAGCAGAACCATATTTGTACGGTATAGGTATGGGATCCTTTATCTGGAAACCCGTTTGCAGAATGTTACGAATTATGGAAAGGCCGTCTCCCATAGGCTCCATTTTATCCAAATAATCTACATTTTAAAAAAATTATTTCTTTTTTCTCTGTAATAATAAAACAGTAGCTCGTACTTGATCCCAACTGGATTGGAAGCAAAACCAGCCTATTGGGTTTATTTAATGTTTACATTATTTTATTGTAGACTTAATGTATGAAGATCCAAATTACAGAAAGACCTGTTATCTGGAAAAATCCCGAGCATTCTGGATAACAGGTCTCATACCTGTACAATTATGTTTCAGCTCTGCTTGTGCCTGACTAGAAAGGATTTCACAGCATCTCTCCGTGGCTCATTCCAGGTCCCCTGTGTCGCCTACAGACTGAAAAATGTTTTTGTTTGTGTGTGTGTGAGATGCATTGGGTCTTGCACCCCTTGTTAAAGGAGAAACAAACGCTTAATAAAAAAAAAAACCTTACCCTACATAGACCCCCCTCCCTCCTGCCCCCCCGGGCAAATGAACCTAAGTCTATGCAGATTCTGTCCAGCGGAGTTCACGGGCGCCATCTTCTTCTCTTTGGTAATCTTCAGAGTGAGACCGGCGAAGCAGCGCATGCGCAGTTGGAGCAATTTGCTGTTTTGCGACATCTGCGAATGCGCCGAAACTCTGCTGTACAGAATCGGCACCGAGGGGTAAGTAAAGACTTAGGGGCGTTTGCCTGGAGGGGGCAGCTAGGCTGGGGGGTCTGTAGTGTAGGGCGGTAGGGTTTTTTTTATTATGGGTTTGTTTCTACTCTAATTAAGATGGATTGTGATTGGACCAAGTCGCTATCCAATTGGAAGTTTTGAGAATCATAGCATTTGTTCAGGAACCCACTCTAACCCCATAATAAGGATGTCGATGAAGTATGATTCACTTTTAATGAAGTTGGACAAATACCAAACCTAAACAACAACAACAAAAAAAATCTTCACCGTCTCTCAGCCAACTGTCATCCAACACGTGATTTTAAGGGTTTGCATATGCAAGTTGCAGGTAAAACGTATTCGTCCCTTTTATAAAATGTATAATTAAACCATAGAATTCTTAATGAATCAGATGAAAATTGAGCATAGGACTGGCCAGATATGGGATGACTTTGACGTAGTTGGCCAGCTTAAATATATTGCAATATATGGACAAACAATCCCTGTTTTGTTTAAAGGGTAAGGCATTTTTCAGTAGCAGTATGCACAAAATGTCGCTGTCTTAAATATATTGATAATGGGTTGAGTGCAGAGGAATCTTGTATTTGTCTATATGTTTTTTTGTGGTCACACCCTCATTGCACCCCCGCCTAATGGTTTTAATAACTAGTGGTGAGCACAACTTTCCCTTGTTTGCATATGGTTTCGCCAGGCAATGGGATTCAGACGAATGCTGAACTGAATTTAGGATTAGGCAGTAGGCCTTTTTTCCATGTAACATAGTACTGCCTTCTAATGTCATGCCTTCAGTCCATGCACAGGAATGCACTCCACATTCCAGCTGCGCTGTGAGCCAGACCAACTGCCAGAAAATTTACTGCACAGCGTCTGTCCTTTCTCACTTGCACTTCCTTCAGTTATAATGTGAAGAATCTGCCCCCCTCCGGATATAGAAAAATAATAAACACATTTATACAAACATACATACATCTTGCGTCACCTTACGTACAGTGTATCATTTTTCTGTTTCCATTTTTCGACAGGTCATCGCACAATGAATTAGAAAAACACAGGTACGTTGCTTTTTTTTTTTTTCCAGATATTTATTGGTTTAATCTCATCATAGAATATCAGTGTCATATAATTATAAGGGTGTCTCTTAATGTTATTAATTCTTCTTATATCTCAACTTCCATTCTGTCATTCAAACTGCTGCTGGTTGCTGTCTAGGGTCAGTGACCCTAACGACTACATGACAGTAAGGGAGACAGACAGGTTCCCGTGAATGAAGGCTAGAAATTGGGGTTGGACCAGAGGTTGGACTTTGGGGTCGGTTGTTGACTGCTCCCCAGCCAGCAGCAGGGAAATTATGGGAAATGTAGTCCATCATCTGCAAAGTCTTCCTCTGTCTGTTCCTGATATAGAGCCACAGTCGTTACCATGTCAAGCAGTGGCGTAACTACCAGGGGTGCAAAGGGTGCAATCGTACCCGGGCCCTGACCCCCTTGGGGCCCACAGGAGCCATGATAACAGTTATTGTGGGAGGCTGGGCAGGGGAGATTTTGCAGCATGCATGCCAACAGCACAATTCATAGGGGGTAGGGCCTGATGGGGTCCCGGGTGCCCATCCTGAACCAGGGCCCGCTGGCAAGTAGTTACGCCACTGATGTCAAGTTTCAGACTCAGTAGTCCTATGGCTATAATATATGTAATTTCTACACACACACAGCTTCCTGCTCCTAAATCTATTTTCGGCCAGACACCCAGCAAGTAACGAATGACTCATGTGCCCTTTGCAGCACACACTCAAGCTTGTGTTTCATTTTGAAGAGACGAGAGGCATTGAACAGGCCCGGCTGAGGATTATAGCACCAGAAAGTAATCCCTTTGCTGTCAGACAGGGGGGGGGGGGTTATAACGAATCCCAGTGCAATATTTTGCCTGGCAGCCAATAGGTTAAACAGCAAGTGGTATAATCTGTCCGAGGGGAAAAGCTGCAGCAGCTTCTGCTAAATGAGAAAGCAAACTCCAAAAATAGAAGGGGGCGAGAAACCAGTATTTAAAGGAGAAGGAAAGCTACCGAAGCAGTCTATTGCCAATAGATTAGCCACAATAGTGCAAGATAGAACACTATAATTATTCTGCAGCAGGCATGTCCAAAGTCAGGCCCGGGGGCCAATTGCGGCTCGTTTTCAAATTCTCACAGGCCCTCAGTTTACATCATGAATTTAATAATAATGCGGCCCACCAGCACATTGCAATCAGGAATCGCGTAGCACATTAGTCTATACTGGTGCCTGTGTGCTGAAGGTGTTAGTAATAGACACATACTGGGACGTAGTGATGCACCGCTCTCACATACTTCTTTAGGGCTGAAGGTGCAGTAGACGTACTGATGTGCCAGTAAATTAAACTAAAGACGCATGAGAGCAGCGCGTCACTACGTGCCAGTGTCTATTGCTAACACCTTCAGCACACAGGCAGCAGTATAGACGATCATTTCACTAATGTGCCCAAATATTACTGCTTAAATGAGGTACGGAGAATAAGTACAAAGAGACTCCACTTCTCCACTCCCTAAACGCCATGTACGCGTCCATCTCCAGGAGTGAATGATCCTGATCACAAGCTATCTACTTAGGAATGTATGTTGGGCTGAATGTTTGGCCCTCACACATTTTCATCTCAATAAATCTGGCCCTCGTTCTTAAAAATTTGGACACCCCTGTTCTGCAGAATGCTTTACCATACCTGAGTAAACAGCTCTAGAAGCTTTCTCTGGATAGCAGCTGCCATATTAGCTTGGTGTGACATCACTTCCTGCCTGAGTATCTCCCTGCTCACTCAAAGCTCTGGGCTCAGATTACAGCAGGGAAGGGAGGGGGGAGAAAGGGAGGGAGATAGAGGGGAGCAAACTGAGCATGCTCAAGCCCTTGCCCTGGAGGTTTAAACTGAAAACATGAAGTCTGATACAGAAGCCCATGAGTACACAATAGAAGGAAAGAAATGCTGTGTTTCTTTGGACAGAGGACTCAGAGCAGCATTACTTTGAGGGATTACTGGTATATTTATATAGACCTTTCTGATGAAGCTTACTTAATTTTAGCCTTTCCTTTAATCTCTTACTCATTTCATGATTCATTTTCAATGGTTGAATCCTTATGTGGGAAGGATAGGGCTTTTAGGAGACACTCAATATGCTCAAAGCAGGACTTTTACTGCCCACCATTTCATTGTGCTAATGTATGGCTCATAAGGCAGGGGACTGATTGGTTGCTTGGCTAGCAGCCTACTTGGCCATGTGACAGCCCCTTCATTCCGATTGACAGGTTTTCAGATCATGCCCCACGATCTATCGGTTGCACTATCTCATTGCTTGTGCTGTGATGAAGCGTATATTCTGTTTATGATGCCAGCCTATCAGCCAGAGATGTTATTGGCTAGGGAAATGTTGCTCTGCACTCCCTGCTGATAAACCACTCTCTTCTTGTTTTATGTTTTCTTTTTAGGCGAGCAAAATTACGGTTATATTTGGAGCAGCTAAAGCAACTCGTGCCTCTTGGGCCAGATAGCAACAGACATACTACTCTAAGCCTCCTGAAAAGAGCCAAAATGCACATAAAGGTACTTCAGCTAGACGTGCATTCAGATAGAACCATGGGTAACTGGGCTTGGCGGGTAACAGGGTAGCTCATTTGAGGTTTTCTCCATGACAACCAACCAGCGGTTAGCATCTATTGATCTACTATTTGAAAACAAATGTATGATTGGTTCCTATGGGTTTCTAGGTCTGGAGCTTTCTATCCACATTTATCTATTTTGATATCGTTCTTTTGCCAATACATTCTGCTTATTATATGCTGCCTCTGTTTTTGTTGTCATTCTGGTAGAAACTAGAAGAACAGGACCGAAAAGCTCTTAATGTTAAGGAACAGCTTCAGAGAGAACATCGCTACCTCAAGCGCCGTTTGGAGCAGCTCTCCATACACGGGATGGAACGCATGCGCACCGACAGCATGGGCTCCATTATATCCACCGATTCTGAACAAGGTAGTGGAGGAGAACTAGTCACCTGGTTATTTTGGCTCTGTATAAATCTAATAGTGCTTGGCATTATAGCTATTGCTGGTCTACATTACTTTAGCTCAGGGCACAAGTACACTAAGGTGTATAAAGGAGAGCTACACCCTAAAACTGAATATGGCTAAAAATGGCATATTTTATATACTGAACTTACTGCACCAGCCTAAAGTTTCAGCTTGTCAATAGCAGCAATGATCCAGGACTTCAAACTTGTCACAGGGGGTCACCATCTTGGAAAGTGTCTGTGACACTCACATGCTCAGTGGGCTCTGATTGGCTGTTGAGAAGCTAAGCTTAGGGCTCGTCACTAATTATCCAGCAGAAAATGAGCTTCCCCTGTAATATAAGCTGATGCTACAGGTTTGCTGATTATTAAATTCTGATGCTAATTACACTGGCTTCTGTGCTGCCATGTAGTAATTATCTGTATTAATTACTAATCAGCCTTATATTGTGACATTTCTATTCTATGTGTACTGTATATTGTGAGTGGCTCCCTAAGCTCAGTAAGTGACAGCAGCACAGAGCATGTGCAGTGAATCAGCAGAAAAGAAGATGGGGAGCTACTGGGGCATCTTTGGAGACAGATCTTTACTGCTAAAGGGCTGTGGTTGCCTTGGACTGGCACAGAAGCCCAAAACATAATGTACAACAATTCTACCTACTTCTTAAGTTAGGCTTTAGTTCTCCTTTAAGATCTCATTTAAAAAGCACATGTATCCTGGGGAATGCTGCAAGCTGCACTACCTGCTCAACTGAAAATCCAGCATAAGGTACAAAATGCAGCGTCAAGGGGTGCCAGCTAACCTTCTGGTGGAAGGGGCAAAGCTCCATTGTGGCCTGTGTCCTCTGTTGCTTCTTAATGATGCAGAAGTTAGGGACCAGGCACCTACATGCTTGCACCCTCCTTCTCATTGCAATACCTTGCTGATAAACATAGTCAACTCTGTATTTGTAGGGGGTAGAAAAACAGCATTGGATGCACAACAAAAGGCTGACTGCTTCTTTTTATCTTTCCTTTTTTGCATTTTTACACTGCCTTCTGCTAATTAAATGACCCCTATTCAAACAGCTGTGAGGGCAGAGACACACGTGGAGCTTCGGGGAGATTCAGTCGCCCGGCGACAAATCGAATCTCCCCGAACTGCCTTCCCACTGGCTAGAATCTAAATCGCCGGCGGTATGGCCTAAGTCATTTGAAATACGTGCTCGTATCATTACCAGGAGTTTTTCTATTAGTGATGCACGGATTCCACTATTTTGTATTCGTCCGAACCCCCGAATCCTTTGCGAAAAATTCGGCCAAACCGAATCCTAATTTGCATATGCAAATTAGGAGTGGGAAGGGGAAAACATTTTTTACTTCCTTGTTTTGTGAAAAAAAGTCACACGATTTCCCTCCCTGACCCTAATTTGCATATGCAAATTTGGATTTACTTCGGCCGAATCCTGGGCCGGATTTACATAGTGGGCACCCCTAGGCCCGCTGTCGTTCGTCACCTCCGTCCGCTCCCTTTTATTTGCTCAAATTTTCATCATTGGGACCAGTGCAATGGGTATTGGTGCATGGGAAATTTTTAAAAAAATGATTGTATCATCTACAAGTCCCCAGTGTTTCTGAACCAATGTGGGTGTGGTTGGGCAGCATGCCGCCCCCTAAAATCCTGCCACCCTCGGCCCGGGCCTTGGTGGCCTCTCCACAAATCTGTGTGCATCCCTAGTTTCTATTGCTTTAACTAGAACAGCTCTGGGGATTGGCCAGGCTTGATATGATGCCCTGTGATAATTTGTGCACAAATAATACATGAAAATTTGACTCCTGAAACTTTACCTTTCCTCTCTCCTCAGAGGTAGACATTGAAAGCATGGAGTTCACGCCAGGGGAAATAGACAGTATTGGCAGTGACGTTGAAGACCACTACAGTTTGCAGAGCGGCTCCAGCAATGGTGGATATACACATTCCCTGAGGCTCAATTCCAGACTTTCATAGTGGCCTGAACACTGGACCAACTCAGGATCACCAAGCTGAAGGCACTTATAAAGAGAAAACAATGAAAAAAAAAAACTTAAAAAAAGAAAAGTTGCTGATACGTCAACTGTCACTTGGAAGGGCTGCACATGCTCAGTCCTAACTAGGAGCTTTTATTTGCTGAGGCCCCTTGCAGTGTAACCACACCACTACAGATGGCAACAAGGCACTCTGTTGTAGAAAAAAAAAGAAAAGTACATTGTGGAACAGGCAGTTTTAGCATAGGGTAGAGAGGGCATTTGCCATATAGGAGGGGAGGGCCGTGGGCCTGGACACGAGCACTGGGCACTGTCACCTAAGTGCAATAAACCATAGCAACCAGATCAGATATTTGCATCCAATGTTCTACCTTCAGCAGATCAATCCAATCTCATTTTATTGGTTGCTAAGTATACTGCACCGAGATGACGAGTATTCTCAGCATATTTATCAGGGATATCAGTCTCCCGCAAATCCTTGATTTATACCAACACAAGCTCTGAGTATTTGACATTGCCTTGAAGCCCCCCCTCTACCTTCTGCCATGAGTTTTGGTGTGACATAGTGGGGGACATTAACGAAATATAAAGTAGAAGCTCAACAAAGCCCAGTTCTAGAATCTTATCATTCCATTATATAGTATTACACAGAAAAACAGAGAAAAGGCGCAGGTCGGATTATTTTTGATTACCAGAGAACCATTTAGTTTTAAGAATGAAGAAGAATTTGTACAATGCTGGTCAAATTTCATAGCTATACGTAAGAATATATAAAGATATATATATCTATATAAGAATTTACATTTTCTTGAAGTACAGGTAAATGAATTTTGTAGCGTCAGTATTTTAAGCACTTGGATTCGGAGGGGAAGAGAGAAGTCCCGTTTCTATGACTTTTGTATGTCAAGGTGATCTTTGATAGGAGATTTTATTTTTCAGACGCTTTACTGTAAAAAAAAAATAGTGTTTGCTCTAAGACTTCATGGGATATTATTCTGTTCCATTAGAGTTATTACAAAATGGATGAAATTTTATATTGTGCATTTATGTTCAAGGAAAGCGAATATGCATTTCATGTTTGGAGATGGTGTCCCCTTAAATGTTCCATAGGAAGTAATCCAAAGGCACACAGGATTGATGCAAGCAAGATTGCCTTGCCTGTTTAATGCAGAGTGCAACGTTTCGGGGTCACGCCCCTTTATCAAGCATCAACCTTAAATATAACATTATGTATTGCTGGTCAAGGCCTCATCCGTACAAATGGAGGGACCTTTAGTGGAGTTTTCATTTTGCAGAGCACCCATATTGTTCTGAGCCAAATACACTGAGGGGCCGATTCACTAATTTCGAGTGAAGGATTCGAAGTAAAAAAACTTCGAATTTCGAAGTTTTTTTTGGGCTACTTCGCCCATCGAATGGGCTACTTCAACCTTCGACTGCGACTACGACTTTGAATCGAAGGATTCGAAGTAAAAATCGTTCGACCATTCGATAGTCGAAGTACTGTCTCTTTAAAAAAAACTTCGACCCCCTAGTTCGCCATCTAAAAGCTACCGAAGTCAATGTTAGCCTATGGGGAAGGTCCCCATAGGCTTGCCTAACTTTTTTTGATCGAAGGATATTCCTTAGATCGTTGGATTCAAATCCTTCGAATCGTACGAATAATCCTTCGATCGTACGATCGTACTATCTGCGCTAAATCCTTCGACTTCGATATTCGAAGTCGAAGGATTTCAATTCCCAGTCGAATATCGAGGGTTAATTAACCCTCGATATTCGACCCTTAGTGAATCAGCCCCTGAGAGTGTCACTATACGGCATCGCTCCAACCACACTCCATTAAGGTTCTTGTAGCTTACTGTGCACTCTAAATCTTCATTCCCAATTTGCATTTATACCTACAGGTGTTACTGGCCCCATGCTTGCTTAGAATTCATACACAGCAATAATAGCACTTCTAGTGCTCATAAATAGACTAGCATTACTGCTGTCCAGGGAGAATGTTTTAAGCAAGTTATGAAACTGCCATATATATATATATATATATATATATATATATATATATATATATATATATATATAAATGCAAATGTGCAGAAATGACACAATGTGCCGTGCATTCTGTACGCAAAGGACTCCATGCCTTTTTAAGGGAAAATAAAGAGAAAATACACTCAAAATGTAGGTTCATTTTCCCCTTTAAAGAGGCACCCCTAGGATGAAAAGGGGGAAAACGATCAAACATTCATAAAATGGAATGTTATCTAAAATTATTTTTATGGTTTGATGTCATTCTGCCTATTTGAACATAAGCAAGAGAGCACTTTATAGCGTTTCATTCCATGATAGGGATTTACTATTGTTAAAAAGTGCTCTCTTTTTGTTAAGATGCCCATACACGAATAGATCTGCTCATTTGTTGAGGTTGCCAGATTAACGGCTCTTTGGCTCGACGTGTGAGTTGAGGAATCTAACGAATCGTCTGATTCAAGTAGGGATGCATCAAATCTAGGATTCGGTTCGGGATTTGGCCAGGATTCAGCCTTTTTCATCAGGATTCGGATTCTGCCTAATCCTTGTGCCTGGCCGAACCGAATCCTAATTTGCATATGTAAATTAGGGGCAGGAAGGGAGGCAAAAAAATGCTTCCCCGCTTTTTCCTTTACCGCCTCTAATTTGCATATGCAAATTAGGGTTCGGTATTCGGCCGAATCTTTCACAAAGGCTTCGGCCGAATCCCAAATAGTAGATTCGGTGCATCCCTAGATTCAACCTTTGGGCCAACAATCAGATCACATGGGTGGGGTTGTTGAGATTTGCTGGGATTTTAAAACCTGCTAGGTAGATATCTGCCCAATTTTTGACCAGATATCAGTTGGCAGGCCAATTGGTGGGCACCATATACAGGCTTATAAGCTGGCAACTGGAAGAACTTTGATGGCTTTAAACTATTGGTGTATGGGCAGCGTAACAGTAGTGATCTACTGCATAAATGTCTACTTTTGTACTGGCAAAGGTAATAAGTTGTTCAAGTGGAAACCTCCAGGCTTTTATACAAACATTGGTAGAACAAAAACTAGGAAACAAAACAAAGAAAAAATAAGCAAAGCTTCTTGATTGTTGTAGTGCTAATGGCAGCAAGGATCTGTATAGGCTACTGTTTCAGTTCTATTGAGCACCTACGTTTGTATATGAGCCCAGCCGGAGTCTTTACAACAGCAATAATCTCTTTTCTTTTACCTCTATAAACCAAGTTCAGTTTTTTGCTTAAAACAGAGGAACTCGTTCGTAACATAACTGATCTTTTTTCACTTTCGTTTCCAATTCAAACCACCCTGTCATAATGTCTTAATTTTTGCCATAACCTCCCCCCCGCCCAGACTCCGTTCCAAAACATGAGATGCTCTTCCACCACCCTAAGGTCGATTGTTCAGAAAGATCGGATGTAATTGCAAAAACAGAAAAATCTCTCAGATCCTTGACTACAAGTAGAATTCATTTTTATGCTTCGTTTCTTTTTTCCCCGCTGCATCTTCCCCGAAGGCATGGCTTGCAACTTGCAGCGGTTTTTACAGCATATTTCATTGTGTTTCCTCTGCACACTAGAAACTACGTTTTAACTTTTGAAAACGAAAAAAAAAAAAAAAAATGCTGTGAAACGGCACTGTTTATGTATACTTTAAATATGTGTATCTATGTAGCAATACTATGTAGTCGTAGTTTAGTCTTTGTATAACTCATTTCTCTTGTGAAGTCTGCTAGAGCAAGGCTTGATGAGGATGAGGAGTAACGTATGTGTCATAATGACCTTCAAACACTTTGGTTAGGCTCACTTTTGAAGGAGAATGGCTTTCCGATGCTTTTGTCAGGCGCATTTCTAAAGGAATACCCTTCATGTCTTTCAAGTCAGGCTCATTGTTTTAGGGAAAATGACCTTGAGACGCTTCAGTAAGGCTGGTTCTTTAGGAGAATAACCTTCAGATTCCTTGGCCAGGCTGGTTCAGTAGAGCAGTGACCTTCAAACGCTTAGGGCTTGTTCATTAGGGAAGCCTGCATCAGGCCACTCTTGCGAAGGAAGGTTAAAAAGGCGGAGGAAGTTACTAACACCTTTCTGACAAGTGATTTTAGCAAGTGTAGTGTATATTTCCTGTAAAAGATTTTGTATTATATTTTCCTAAATGTTCTCATTTTCTTGGGACTAGGAGGGATGGGACACGCGTGGAACAGATCCAAATCAGAGTCTCAAGGACTCTCTTATTTTATCATATATTGTGCCTTGGTAGCATTCTCATACGCCTTCCCAAATGGCTTCTTTTTGGGTTTTTTTGTTTTTCCGTCACACCCTCGATTTTTGTGTCATGTTAGCAGTTGTTTTCCAGTGTAGGTTCTAAAATGGAATCCCAGGAGAGTCCTTCCAATATTATGTTGCTGCTTAGTATCAATAGCCACATGCAGAAAACTTGATTTGGCTTCTTTTGTCCAAAGATTGGTACATGATCCAACCAGCTCCAGCAAAGGTCTTGAGTAATAATTCTAGTTCTTTACTTGATTTGACTCTGCCATTCTTTGTTAGTGACCATACTCTGATGGAAGGCTGAGGGGTAAATTTATCAAAGAGTGAAGTTCCGCCACTAGAGTGAAATTCCACAGCTCTCAATTCATTTCTATGGGATTTTGAAAGGCGTATTTATTAAGTGAAAGTTCACCCTTTGATGAATACGCCTTTAAAAATCCCATAGAAATGAATGTTAAGTGGCGACATTTCACTCTAGTGGCGGAACTTCACTCTTTGATAAATATACCCCTGAGAGTAGTCATTGGCTCTTCCATTTATTGGTGTTCACAATGGTCGATAATAAATGCAACACTGGAGTCAGGCTTTTCCTTTTGCTGGTTAATCAATACATTTTCAGTTAGGGATGCACGGAATCCACTATTTTGAATTCGGCTGAACCCCCGCATATGCAAATTAGTGATGGGAAGGGGAAAACATTTTTTACTTCCTTGTTTTGTGACAAAAAGTCACTGGATTTCCCTCCCCGCCCCTAATTTGCATATGCAAATTCGGATTCAGTTCGGCTGGGCAGAAGGATTCCGCCGAATGGGAATCCTGCTGAAGAAGGCCGAATCCCAAACTGAATTTGGTGCATCCCTATTTTCAATATTAGCTCCATGTCAATCAATAAGCAGTTGGCTTTGATTGATATAGAGCAGTTGACAGTTACTCTCACTAAATGGCATTCCTGTGTTCCTCAGGTCGGCTTTCCATCTGTTTCTTACTACTTTGTGCGAGAGGAACCATTAATAGTTGCCTGTCTGATAACCATGTCCAATGAAGAAGCCAAGAACAATTGTCCTGAGAGCTTGCAATTTAAAATCTGTTCATTTAGCTTCATGTCAACCCCACCATGCAAAACATTTGCTGATTGGCAAGCTTTCCTCATCTTGCTATTTACGGGATCAATGCAGAGACCATTTTATAAATATATATATATTATATATCACTCAGCAGCCAACAGTAAACATTAATGTTGAAGGGCTCTCTTGGAGTTCCTTATTATTGTCTCTGCCAATTCCAAAATATTTGGCTCAACGATCACTTCCTTCTCTGCAAGTATCTCCATTCGCCAACAGCTGGTATCTACTCTTGGGTCTTTGTCTCATGCCGCCTGGATTCTGATAGGGCATTTTTTGTATCTACTTGAGTGCCATGTTTAGCCCAAGGTAGTTTTTACTCTACCAACTTGCTGGTGCTTGCCAACGTTAGAACCATGTGTACATTCTGTGGCAGCTTTAGGACCTTGTTTGCACTTACCTTGACATGGAACTTGCCAACAAGGAAATTACTTTGTTTTTTCCTTCCATAGTCTCATGTCCTAATTTCGGGTTCACCTCTCAGCTATGTAACCGAGGTGCCTGCTCATTACATTTGGCAGCTGAACAACAACCTCGTTAGTGGCTGTGCTAATGGGGTTGGTTAACGTCTTTGATACAGGTCCTGGTGTTATGTTAAATTATTACGAAAGTCGCCCTCTCGTCAGGGCATATAGCAATATTTAAAGCAGCGATCGCTATTTCTTTGGGTTCATGTGATATCTTTTCTTTCCAGATCATCGAACAGTTCTGTTTACTTGGAGACTATCAGTAGAAGTGCAAGGTGAAAACAAAAAAAGCACAATTCTTTTGTGAGCAGGAGCTTATATTTGGGGGTTTGGGTTTCCTTCAGCTGAAAATGATCTGTAGATTTACCAGGAGATCAAATGTTTCACGAATAAAAATGCACTGCTGCAAGTGAAAATGTATCTTTTCTGATGTTAAACCAGGAATGCCCAGGCACTAAGAGTGTGCAAGACTTTAGTTACATACGTAGACTAAAGAGGAGAATTTTGTACAGAGCTAAAGCTCATCATAGCAAGGCATTCTGCTAGCATTGTTTTAGGGGCAGATTTATCAAAGGTCGAATTTAGGTGAATTTTTTTTCACTCCAATAAATTCGAATGTACTCAAAACTCGAATGTTATCTTATTTAAGAAAAAACTTAAACGTCTAAAATTCGAATATACGTTACTGACCCGAAAACTCGAATCGAATTCAAATGAAACCCTATTCGAGTTTTTCCTCCAACGGGAAGGCTATTAACAGCTTCAAACGGGTCACCGGGCCTCTGCCATTGACTTGTAAATGAATTCGGCGGGTTTTAGGTCGCGAATATTAGAATTAGAACTGGTTCTATCTATGGTCGAGGTATGATAAATCTCACTTTCGAGTTGGTGCTTTTAAATTCAAATTTAATTTACCATTCGAACCTTAATAAATGTGCCCCTTATTGTCACATATTACTATGCAAGTTATTTTGAGTTTATGTCAATCATATCGCTACCACCAATCATCACTGAATGAGCAAATGCCATTTTAAGGCCTGGTGTACACTGGTGACTAATCTCGTTCACCTTACGTGGCAGCTACATGCAATTCTATAGGGGTTATGGGAGAATTGACTGATTTTTTTTGGACCAAAAATTGGAATCTATTTTATTTTTAGTTAGGTATTGCTATTTGATTCTTGGAGTACATGGTCTGCAGCCAATCACACTGTACAGCTTCCCCAAGTGATCTGCTCATAGGCCCAAGAAATTTAGGTAAATGGGCCACATACATACACATTCAAGGGATACTGTCATGGGAAAAAAAATTTTTTCAAAATGAATCAGTTAATAGTGCTGCTCTAGCAGAATTCTGCACTGAAATCCATTTCTCAAAAGAGCAAACAGATTTCTTTATATTCAATTTTGAAATCCGACATGGGTCTAGACATATTGTCAATTTCCTAGCTGCCCCAAGTCTGCTGGAGCAGCACTATTATCTGATGCGTTTTTAAAAAAAACATGTTTTCCCATGACAGTATCCCTTTAAGCCAAGTTGAGCTAATCCAATCATTTGGACCCTGGGTCAACAATTGGCTCCTATGCAGACCCATAGGGAGGGCCGCATCAACACGCCTGATTTTTTCGGAGAAGGCCCATACATGGCCAGATAAACTGAATCGGAAGCAACTTAAGTCTGCCTGCATGGGCCAGCTTCAATGTGAATGGCCAGCTGTTTAGTAATCCTTCACAATATGGATTCAAGGACAAAATTGATCAGTCCAGGAAGATAGCATTATGTTGCTTGCATACGATTTTAAAACAAGTTTAAGTGATTATTATTCATTGTTATTCACAAAAGGTAATTGCAGATCACATTATAATGGCAGGGGAAGAACTACTTGCAATATTTGCAACTGCTGTCTTTCTGAATTATGTGATGTGTCCCTGGTGTGCACAAGGCCTATAGCTATAACTACAATTTTGCTGGCAGACGCTACCAGCTGTCAGTTAAATGGTGCTTGGACATAAGTATGTAATACAAAAGTTACGTTACACTTACTTGTGACCAATTCATAAGATCCTAGAGTTTTGTTTTCTGTCTATATATCAGGTCAGGGATGAGACAATAGCTTTTATTGTCAGCACTGCTGTTTTGTATGTGCAACATCCATGTTCCATCAGTAGCCAAAGGGTAATTGGTAAAGACTCCTACTTTATAAAAATAATAAGTCTGTAACCAGTGGCGTAACTAGATATTACTGGGCCCCACAGCAAATTATTTTTCAGGCCCCCAAATGTCTAGAGTTTGACCTGTTTTAACAATATTTATTAATATTGTATATGAATTAGGGCCTCATGGGGCCCCTATACCTCCTGGGCCCCCCTGCAGCCGCAGGGTCTGCTTCCTCTGTAGTTACGCCCCTGTCTGTAACTCCTCGGTTACTCCCTGACACCTGGCACCTTTTATTGAGAAAATGGCTTGCTATGGACAGGAGTTGGGTTGGATGTGCCTGTTATAAATGTATAAAATCAAACATTCTTAGCATAATCACAATAATTTGGATTGCTCAGTGAAGCACAGACCAGTGCACCTGATCTAACGGACAGTCAGATTTAAATTTTTTAAAGAATTAAACATACTACAACTGTTTGTCTCATGGGGAAAGGAAACTGCCAAACTGGAAGAAACTGGCCCTTAGCAATGTTTCTCCAGGGTTCTTAGGTTCACAAATGTGTGTGTTTAGCTCATACATGTGTATGGGCATTGGAATATAATATGAAGACTTTTACCTTTGTTAAATGTTTAATAAACCATTTAGCAGTCCAAGAACATCTTTATGTACTTTTAAGAAATCTAGTTGGGTTCCTTTTGGCTATGAGCAACGTAGTAGATACATTATTAGCAGTGGATGGAGCTGCAGAAGTGGTGAGGACACAAGCGGGCAAGGCCTTGAGAAGCACCAGCACATGTCCTAGTGAATGTGATAGGCCGCACCCAAAATAATGCAGGAAAGCCTTTCCCTCCATGCAGTCTCGCTGAACTATGCCCTGCAACAGAGATACGCAGCTCTGCGTTACCCCTAGTGAGTGCTAATGGTGATCATTTGGACGCATTGGGGGAAGGGAGGCAGATTTATATGTTAATCAGCCTTCTGGCCTTAGACAAAACTAGTACAAAGTGCAATACTTGAGATATCAGTGCTTAAACTACTACTTAAAGTACTTTACTCTCCCTAGTCATTACAATTGTTTTTGGTCACTCATCAGCAGCCAGAGACTCAACCAAATGAGTAAGCCCAGTAATGTGGTCAGGGGAGGGTGGAAATATGTGATTCGTTTGGGGATGACTTGTATGAAGAGTATAATTATATATAGGCTGTTATTAAGAAATTATTATAACTGAAGTCACCAAGTCAGTTGTTCGCCAAGGACTCGACCACTCAGTGTGTGCAACGTTGCAGTAAATGGGTCCTTCTAGCTACACTTTACCATTGGTTCCAAGATCCATCAGCAATAGTTACAACTGACAGATAATGCTGAATGCTACCACCTGACACTTACTGTATATAAGGCTTGTCCCATGACTTGCTGAGCCTGTAGCCATTATCGATGCGTTTGTTTTTGTGTAAAGCTATCCATTGCCAAATGTGTCTGCACCGGACTGCGTTGCATAGCGACCGTATATTTTTTTTATATTAAATACAGCTTTTGTATCTTGCTAGATTAATATAGACGTGCGACTGAAACGAGAAACGTACCCAACATTTCCCGTATCCGTGTTACGATTGTCAGAGTAAAAAATCTATATTTGTATTTCAAAGAGCCAATGATATTAGTCTTCCGTGTACAGAGTCGATATATATATATTTTAATATAACCCTTGACAAGAGTAGTGCTGGAGAAGATTGCAGTATGTTGTGTTGTGTAATGGAATATAGTGAGGATAAGCGGACCTTGATTTGTGGAACAGGAATTCATCATGCAGTGCTTTGCCTTATCAATGTCTTATTATGCACATTACAGCCTTTAATGGCTCCATTCAGATGTTTCTCCCGTAATTCTACCCGGATGGGTCTTACTGGACTTTTTGTGTAGGGATGCACCAAATCCAGGGTTTGCTTCATTATTCGGCCTTTCACAGCAGGATTCGGATTCGTTTGAATCCTTGCGCCTGGCAGAACCGAATCCTAATTAGAATATGTAAATTAGGAGCAAAAAGGGAAACTTTTCGTCACAAAACAAGGAAGTTAAAAAAAAAAAATCCACTTTTTCCTTTCTTTTTAATTTGCATATGCAAATTGGGATTTTAGTTCCGTATTCAGTGGATTCAGTGCATCCCTAACCACAAGGGATAATTAACTTAAGCAAAAGCGTGTGTTTTTTACCCAAAATCTAAAGTTCTCGTCATAAGTCCAGCATAATTGTGGGTCCCAGAAGGAGTTGCATCCGAAGCAACTTGGTTTTACAATTCGGAACAAATGTGCTAAAAATGTCGGGAGTCGGGACTGCATATTTTCCGCTGCTGGCCATTAAAATGGCGTGTTCTTTAGAGGCAAGTTTACTGCGTCTACAGGCGCAGCTCACAAAGGGAACCATGGAATTACCACCGGCTTAAGGTGGCAGCTCCAGCGTGCAATTGCTTGCGATTCAGAACAGGAGCTAGGGCAGGCGCATTGTTGTCAAGCAATTTGTGCACCAATTGCATCCATTTTTGCAACTGCAGTGGTACTAAAAGAATCTAAAAGAATAAAACTGAACAAAACTGCCTACCCTTGTGTGTTTCCTCCCCTCCATCTCCCCAAACATAAAGACTATCTGCACAGTTGGGCCAGTTGATCACCAGTTGGGCTGCTGGCAAGCAGATATAAAGTTGGCATTGCGGAATTCATGCATGTTTGGCAACAGCGATCACTTGGAAACTGAGTCTTTATAGACTACTAGAAGTTGTCATTCCAATCTTGCACCATACATTACAAGACAAAATTGCTACTTTGCACTAATAACCTCAAGTGTGATGTATACACCCCGAAAGAGAAACATCAGGAGAGACGTCGCAGCCCCAAATAACCCGGGACAGGAAGGGCATAACATTAGTTTGATGTTAATGTGGAACGAGGTGTCTGGATATTGATTATAGCACTGTTTTTTGCAACCACTGAAACTGAGCTTTGTACACGCCACCATGTCCTAAATGAATGTATAATGAAGACAAGTCCGCATCCATATAGTTGTGTAAGGTAAAGGCGTTCGCTTTATACAACTGCTTTACTGTTACTCTGCGCTAGTGTCGGAACACACACGTCCTACACATCGTCGGTGCTCATTCTGACCAGGAATGATGGCCCTTGTGGCTAGTGAAATTGTAGACCTGCACTGGGGGGGTTCTGTGCCACATAGAATTGGATATCTGCAAACAAAATTCTTTATAGCTTGTAAGATGTATAATATTGTAAAGTTTCATTTTGAGCACACGTACATGGTGCTTGCTACAGCGTGTAGCGCGCTAAAGGCATTGTGCTGTAACATCCTTACATTGTAATATAAATATAAATTTTTATATCCAACTTGACTTCTGTGGTATTTCATATTTCTGACCATTCCGTGGTTCCTACTTTATGGCATGAGCTCGGGGAAGGGCCTTCCCTGTTTCAAGCAGGATAATAACTCCATAGAGAATTGGTTTGCAGAGATGGGACTGGTTGGCACAAAGCCCTGACCCAACTAAACTTACCAGTGGGATGATTTGGAATGCCAACTGGGAGCCAGGCCTGAGCCTGAAGTTCATTGCTCAATCTCTTGGAAGCAAATCCCACCAACAATGGCGGAAGACATACAGGAAAGCCTTCCAGAAAAGTAGAGGCTAAAGGCTGTTTTAGCAGCAAAGGGAGGACCAACGTCATATTAATACCCTTGATTTTGGAATGAGATGTTGGACAGGTGTCCACATACAATGGCAATAGTGTATCTCGATAATTTTAGGATTCCTGTAGCATAGAAGGCATATCAACCAGGATTCATTTCGGCTTTCGGACAGAATTCTGCCTTTTTCTGCGGGATGTGGATTCGGCTGAACAGAATCCTTAAAATCACGTGACTTTTTGTCACACAAACAAGGTTCTCTTATCACCCTTCCTAGCCTTAATTTGCATATGTAAATTAGGGGTCTGATTTGGTTCGGTACTTGGCTGAACTTTCACAAAGGATTTGGGATTCGGGCGGAAATTGCAGAATTGCCAGAAGAAAACCTAAAGATTACCGAAGAGCCGGAAGATGACGCCTGTGAGCTCCGCTGAGCTGAATCTGCAAAGAGAGGTAAGTAAAGACTAAAGGTGGCCATACACGGATAGATCCGCTCGTTTGGCGATGTCGCCAAACGAGCGGATCTCCCTCCGATATGCCCACCTTGAGGTGGGCAATATCGGGCTGATCCGATCGTGGGCCCTAGGGCCCAACGATCGGATCCTAGCGTTCGCCAAACGGGCGGTCGGATCGCGGGACCGCATCAACGAACAGATGCGGCCGCGATCTGACGGGATTTTTAACCCCATCCGATCGAGATCTGGCCGACTTTCGGCCAGATCTCGATCGGGGAAGCCCGTCGGGGGCCCCCATACACGGGCCAATAAGCTGCCGACTTGGTCTGTCGGCAGCTTTTATCGGCCCGTGTATGGCCACCTTTAGGGACATTTACCAAAGGTAACAGCTAAGCTGGGGGAGGGAGCAGGGAGGGGGGTCTATGTACAACTACAACAACTATTACTGCATTATACAATATCTTCTCTTTGCTGAGAAACACACAAGACGTTCATATGTATCCGGCCTATAGTATACAGCACACATGTAATGCCCTTTAGTTGAGTTGATGGTCGTGTTCAACAAAATGTTATGTTTTAAGGATCCACAATTTTTATCTGTGTTACAGAAAACAAATTTTAGAGACCTGCACCAATCCAGAAACCCATGACCCCCATGGGATACACCAAATTCGGTTTGGGATGCAAATCCGAGTCTTATTTAGCAGGATTCTGATTTATCCGAATCCAAGAGCCTGGGAGAACTGAATCCGAACCCTACAAAGTGTTAACATTTTTGATTTGTACACACCAGTACATACACATTCGCTTCAATTCTTTGGGTGCAGAAAACTGATTTTTGCCCACGTGAAAGGATTTGGTTTGGGATTCAGCCGAATCCTGTGGGAAAGATTCAATCAAGAGGTTGTTCTCCTTAAAATTAACTTTTAGTATGATGTCGAAAGTGATATTTTGAGACAATTCGCAGTTGGTTTTCATTTTTTATTATTTGTGGTTTTTGAGTTATTTTGCTTTTTATTCAGCAGCTCTCCAGTTTGCAACTTAAGCAGTTGATGCAACCATGCATTGATTTGAATGAGAGAATATGAATAGGAGAGGCCTGAATAGAAAGGTGAGTAATAAAAAGTAGCAATAACAATAAATTTGTAGTAGGGATGCACCGAATCCAGGATTCGGTTCGGGATTCGGCCAGGATTCGGCCTTTTTCAGCAGGATTCGGATTCGGCCGAATCCTTCTGCCAGGTCGAACCAAATCCGACCCCTAATTTGCATATGCAAATTAGGGGCGGGGACGGAAATCACTTGACTTTTTGTCAGAAAACAAGGAAGTAAAACATTTTCCCCCTTCCCATCCCTAATTTGCATATGCAAATTAGGATTTGTTTCGGTATTCGGCCGAATCTTTCACGAAGGATTCGGGGGTTCGGCCGAATCCAAAATAGTGGATTCGGTGCATCCCTAATTTGCAGCCTTACACAGTATTTCTTTTTAGATGGGGTCAGTGACCCTCATTTGAAAGCTGGAAAGAGTCAGAAGAAGAACACAAATAATTCAAAAACGATAAAAAAAAAAATAAGACCAATTGAAAAGTTGCTTAGAATTAACCATTCTATAACATACTAAGGGGGATATTTACTAAAATCCAAATGCAAAAATCCCAAAAATATTGTGATTTATAGAATCTGACTTTTCAAAAAATCACGAATTTTCCGGAATTTATTTAACCGTGAGGAAGAAAAAGTCTGAATCAGAAAATCCGGCATCTCAGACCTGTCGAGGTTGCATATAAATCAATGGGAGAAGTCCCAAAGATTTTTTTGATGTGCGCTAAGTTTCGTGCAATACCCTGAAGTTTTCGGGAAAAAAGCATTGAGTTTTTGGGTGATAAACCTGCAAAAAATCTGGAAAATCTGATTTTTTCCTGCAAAGCAAATTTTCTGGAAAATTTAATAATAAATAAGCGTATTTGATCGGAGTTTGTAGCAGAAAATAAATTTTGAGATAAAATCGAACTTTGATAAATACCCCCCTAAACGTTAGCTTGAAAGTGAACCACCCCTTTAACTCAAATCTATTATTTGAGCAAAAGGAGCACAGGTTGATGTTTTATGAATAATGTCTTTTGAGAAAACGGACTCAGACAGAAAGCCTGCATGTAAGTAGGGCGATTTCTGAGAGTAAGGTGTTTATTTTAGAAACAATACACAACTAAAAATGTATTTTATACAGAAATGGGCCCATACTTCGTTTATTTCTGCCTTGGGTCTGTTAGTTGTCTTTTCTTGCTGCTCTAGTAGATCTTGTCTGAACTCAGGGAACTAGAGATGAGAATAAGAGCAGGTCAGGTACATTGTACCCTGGATCAGTATAATAAGAACGGTACAGTCTGTATTCATAGAGGGGACTGATTGTTCTTCATCAAGGACAACAACGTTCCGCTGCCAAACTGAAATGGATCAGTGAATTCTTAATGCTCATTAGAGGAGGAAATAGACTTTGTATTTGAAATCTTCAGGGTTTCATGTTTATTATGTGATGTTCTGTACAACACTTCTTTACTTGCCACCATTTGTAGAATGTAAGATCTGTGGAAAAAGGGAACGATTATAGTTTCTACATTCTTTAGGGTTGGGGAGCAGAGAACTGGCTCTTAAAGGAGAACCAAACCCTAAAAATGAATGTGGCTAAAAATGGCATATTTTATATAGTGAACTTATTGCACGAGGCTAAAGTTTCAGCTTGTCAATATCAGCAATGATCCAGGACTTCAAACTTGTCACAGGGGGTCACCATCTTGGAAAGTGTCTGTGACACTCACATGCTCAGTGGCCTCTGATTGGCTGTTGAGAAGCTAAGCTTAGGGCTCGTCACTAATTATCTATTTTTTATTTTGTAAACTGACAGACTTTAATGTAAGTCAATATTTTGTTGATTTTGCTCTTACTGTTTATTTTGCAAATAGCAATAGACATCATTGGAAAAGAAACATATAATGCAGGAATAGGACCTGTTATCCAGAATTCTCAGGACCTGGGGTTTTGTCAGATAAGGGATCTTTTCATAATTTGAGTCTCCATATCTTAAGTCTAAGAAAATAATTTAAACATGAATTAAACCCAATAGAATTGTTTTGCCCCCAATAAGGATAAATTATTTCTTAGTTTGGATCTAGTACAGGTACAGTATCTGGAAACCCGTTATCCAGCTCTGAATTATGGAAAGGCCGTCTCCCATAGACTCCATTTTATCCAAATATTCAACATTTTTAAAAATTATTTACTTTTTCTCTATATTAATAAAACTGTACCTCGTACTTGGTCCAAATTAAGATATAATTAATCCTTATTGGAAGCAGAACCAGTCTATTGGGTTTATTTAATGTTTACATGATTTTCTAGTAGACTGAAGATGTGAAGATCCAAATTACGGAAAGATCCATTATCTGGAAACCCCCAGGTCCCAAGCATTCTGCATAACAGGTCCTATACCTGTATCCTAATGTGGGGTCTATTTAATCTTAGGCACTCGTATGAGCAGTAACGTAACTGGAAGTCACGCGATTTCCCTCCCCGCCCCTAATTTGCATATGCAAATTTGGATTTGGTTTGGCCTGGCCAGAAGGATTTGAACCAAATCCTGTATTCGGTGCATCCCACGGCTGTACACGGTGATGGAATTATTAGAAAAAAACATTCTGCCAAATTTGTGGCTGAAACAGCACTTTGCACACTTCACTTGCCTTCTTAATGAAACCATTATGACTCAAAGGAGTGCCTAAGAGTAAATAGACCCCACATTAGGATATATTTGTACAAAATCAAATTAATTCAAAATTGGCAAAACTACAAAACTGCTGAGATCAGCCATTTTTATGGCATTTCAGAGAACCAACATAGCCTGAATTTTACAGCATCTCCAATGTATCCTTATATACACAAATATATACACAAATAAAGATTACGGAACTATAGGGCATCTATTTGGCCGAATCTTTCGCGAATGATTCGGGGGTTGGGCCGATTCCAAAATAGTGGATTTGGTACATCCCTAGTGTTTAGTAAAATTGCATCTGACGCATTTGGATGGATCTCCACAATTATTCTGTATTAATATTTCCAGAGCTTGGCAATAAAATGACATCTGTGTGGGATTCTCTAGGAGCAAGTCTGCGGCACCTGTTGACACAACTGCCAGTTGGAACCCTGTAATTACTGTCATCTTCAAAGTGGCAGTAGCTCCAGGGTTCTCGTGCACCAATTGGCACTTGCTTGTGATTCAGAACAATCCTAGGCATATTGGGAATCATACTGCTATTAAAATACCTGGAATTCATTCTACCTCATGATATATGGGGCAGGGCTTAATGAGACGGGCGCCCCAGGAAACCTGTCTTTGGCCATGCGTGTCCCGTACCACCTGTACATGCAGGGACGGACTCCGGACCCCCTACTGCGACGCAGCGCATGCACAAAAGGAGCCGGGAGATCGGGAGAGGGGGTCTGGCACGGCAGGGGCCCACCGGGTTTTTTCCGGGTGTCCCGCTGGGCCAGTCCGACCCTGTGTACAGGAGCATGCACGTGCACATGCCAGAGGATGGTCGCAAGGTGCAGGACTAGGAAAGTACCTGGAAACAATCATTTCATTGGCAACTGAGACTCTCCAGTGCATGAACTAGGGGAGTGCAGGCAGAACAGGTAAGTATCCGGTGCCCCAATGTTGCACCCTAGGCATTTGCCTCTTCTGCCCATGTTTTGCGGCAATCTGGTAAAAGACAGACCTAGATTTACAAGAAAATAAGGAGATTGTAATAAGTAATTTTTTTCAAAACAAAAAAAAAAATTTTCTCCAATAATATTTTATATAGTTAAATAACAATGCGTTAATTTACTCCAAAAGTACAGGAGTCTGTCCCTTATACAGCAAACACTTCTCCCCTCACTGCAGCCTGTGCCCCTGCCACTCACTAACTTGTGCGACTGAATGGGCGGGGTCTGTTTCATGGCCGAAGATACAGAGGAAGCAGACCCTGAGGCTGCAGGGGTTCCCAAAAAGTATAGGGGGGGCCCATAATGCTCAATTCAACATCTATCAGTAAACCAGTACAACCTCTGGATATGTTGGGGGCCCTAAAATGTAATTGCTATGGGGCCCAGTAACATCTAGTTACACCACTGGTCTGTTTTTTGGCATTTTGCACCCTTCAATAATTCCATTTTGATGAACATATAAATTTTATAATATCCGTGCTGCTTACTGCTAGTGCCGGCTCTCTCCTGTACTGAGTAGGATGATCAGCCTGTAGCAGCCCAAACACCGGCCTTGCATGAGTGTATTATGTGTTGATATAAAGAACGGTGTACGTGAACAGCATCGCCCAGTGAGAGATAGTTCTGTGCCCAGTTGGGGCACTGCCAGCGTTTATGGCGTCTGTGTGAGGAGCCTTGTGTTGGATTCTTTTCTGAGCATCAGCAGGTTTCACGGCTTTCTGCCCATGTTAAGGATTTGTGGGATTATAGAAAGGGACGAGAGCATTTCTCCAAGTAGATCTTCAGCCGGCAGCAGCAGATGGCTTTCCCCGAGATGGTTTGCCAGGACAGACATTGAGGCTCTACGGCTTCATGGAACTCTTTACACTTGGATCAGCAGCTCTGCCCTATGTTTTTTTATATCTGCCTCCATTCCCACCGCTGATACATTTGCTACATTTGAGTGCTGGATAATTTCTCATCCACTTCTGATCCATTATAGACACTGTGGGGCAAATTCACTAAAGGACGAAGTGCCTAACGCTAGCATTAATTCACTAGTGTAGCGCATTTTCGTTAATTCGCCGATTCACTAACGGACACTGGCGTAAATTTGCTAGTGTTACTTCGCACCCTTACGCCTGGCGAATTTGCGCAATGGACGCAACTACGCAAATTCACTGACGCGCGCATTTTTCTGAACGCTACCTTTTACGCCAGACTTCCTTCGCCACCTCAGACCAGGTGAAGTGCAATAGAGTACACATTGGTGTAACTAGATATAGCTGGGCCCCACAGTAAATTTTTTTCCAGGCCCCCAAAATGTCTAAAGATTGTTCTATTTTACCAATATTTATTGAAATTATATATGAATAGGACCTCACAGGGCCCCTATACCTCCTGGGCCCCCCTGCAGCCGCTGGGTCTGCTTTCTCTGTAGTTACTCCCCTGAGAGTAGATAGGGATTGCTTCAAAAAAAGTTGAAATTTTTTCAAAGTCCCAAAAAACGCTGGCGTTTTTTCTTTTTTTATGGGTGATAGGCTGAAAAAGATCGAAATTTTTTTTGGGGCTCCCCTCCTTCCCCCCTACATTTCCTAACTCATGGCACCTTAACTATACAGTGGGCACATGTGTAGGGCAAAATAAAAATTTTATTTGATGTTTTGAAGGTTTCCCAGCTTGTGTAGTGATGCTACATATACCTCCATTGTAAATTCAATTTGGCGCTATATGCAAATTAACCATCGCTAGCGTAACTTCGCTTTGCCTGCCGAATTAACGCTAGTGCAACTTTGCAACCTTTCGTTTCCCCTGAGCGCAACTTCGGATTTTAGTGAATTTGCGTAGCGCTGGTGAAAATTCCCCCGGCGAAGTGCGGCGAAGCGGACGCTGGCGCAACTACGAATCTTAGTGAATTTGCCCCTGTGTGTTTAGCTTGAAGGGAAATGGCGCATGGAGCTGTTTTGGGCACTCCTTTTTTTGAGGGGTCCCGTGTAGACCTCCTCTGGTGTCCCACATGAGCTGCACCTTGTACAATATCTTGTATCAAGTTCTTCTTCATGCCTCATAAGTGAGCTCAGTTAAGGCTAAACATGTATCCACTTCTTCATTGTCTCCAAGGAGCCTATGTGCCTAACTGGCAATATGTTTGGGTTTGTCCAAGTCCAAACCAAGTCCAACCAAGGTTGGACCTAGTGCAAGTAACTATGTGAGCAGATCTGGGCCTGACTTGGCCTTCTATGGACTAAATTCAGCTGATCCGATTGTTGGCTCTGGGGAAAGGAAAACTCCCTAAATTCTATTACACTTGCACACAACGCTGTAGAAAGGATTTAGACACATTTTGTGATGCCTCTCCCTCCACTTAATTCGTTTACAATCTGATGGGCCCTAAACACTGAAAAAAACAAACCAGTTCAGTTTATGCAGCCGCTGGAATCTCAGCTCCCTATTAGCCCTACATCTATTTATTACCAATTCATCCCCATTCTACACATGATTTCAATTTTTCATAATTAACTAATGCAAACGGTTTCTCCTGATTTCTCCCAAAATGTAGATCTCATAAAATAACTGCAACTCTTTTATTTGCTTAATATTCAAGTGGCGGTTGGTTTTCAGGGTCCCCCCATTCAACCGCATTAATGATTTATGGCCCCTAAAGAATAAAGTATTTTAATCCTTTAATCCCCTGTTAAGGAGAACTGAATTACAGCACCAGAGTCCAGATGGCAGGCGGTTGGAGTCCCCAAATTAGGAGACCCACCGGGAGGAATTCGGAAGTCTTGCTACAATGTCTGCAGAGAACACCGGCTTTGTCATATGATCTCCAAGCTGGAATTTCTTCCACTCAGGCTCATAACTGCATTAGGGAAAGGAAAAAGAGCATTTACATCATTTTAGCTGAATAACAATGTACATGATGTGTATCTACAATGTATAGAAATAATAAAAGAAAATATTTCATATGACATGACTTATCATATTTAAGGTGGCCATACACTATATGCCCACTAAAGGCAGGGTGATATCAGGCTAATCTGAACATTCAGCCGTAGGGCTGAACAATCCGATTACAACGATGGGAATAGGCGCTGAAGGAACGAGGACAGCATCAACTAGCCAATGAGGTCCTCGATTGCAGGAGGAAATCAAACCCGCCCGATTGCTATCTGCCCAATTTTTAGCCAGATATCAGTTGGGGAAGCCGTCGAAAGGCCACATAAACTGGCAGATAAGTGTAAGGACTAACCCTGGTGGTCTAGTGGGGTCCACTGACGCTCCTTCGGCGTGGACGCCTGCTGCGCTGCTCCTTTCTCTTCTCTGTCCGGTTCCCCTATGGCGCTTCTGACGCGCTTCCGGGTTTATGCGCTGGCGTGATGACATCATCACATATTGGCGCGAGATTCAAATAGTATAAAGGGGAAATCAGTGTTCTGCAATCTGCCTATTGTTAGGTTCTATTTGTAAGGTTCCTAGGTGCCTTGCCTTTGTGTATTCTATCTGATATTTCTTGTTTGACCCTTGCTTTGCCTGCCTGATTACGCCGACCTCTCCGATCCTGATCCTGCCTGCTTGTGACTACTCTGACCTCTCCAATCCAACCTTTGCCTGTCCACTGACTATTCTACATTCTCCAATCCTGATTCCGGCCCGTCGGACGATTCTCTGCTTGTGCTGGCCTGGCCTGCCTGTTCCTGGTGGTGTTCTTCCTTCCAGTATCCTGGTGAGACGATCGAGAGCGGAGACCAGGGAGCTTAGCTGGATATAGGGTGCTGAACGTGACAATAAGCTGCCGAATCAGTCTAAAGAACCCAAATCAGCATCTTAAATCTGCCCATGTACGGCCACCTATAAACTCCTTTCCGTGTTTCTAGGGCCAAATGACTACTTGTTGTGCCATTAAAGGACCAGTAACATCAAAAAAAATGTTTTAAAAAATTCTTTAGAACATCAAAAAAAAGACAAATTTAACTTTTCAAATTGCAAAGTCTTTATTAAAAAATAACTTACCGAAACTCCTTTAATGGTCAGATATACAGATAGAAACAATAGAATTCAATCTGTATCTGACGATTCAGCACTAACAATGGCAGATGTTTGGGTTCCTTCAAAGGCGCCCGATTGAAATTCTCCGTCCAGCCAATATCCAAGTCTTCTACCGATATCGGTTGGCTCGTCTCCCACCATACACGCACCGACTATCCTACGAAAATTAGTTTCATACAATATTATCATCGGGGCGTCTATGGTCACCTTTACTCCCTATATCCTCTCAATCTAACAATTGTGATAATAAATACACCGGCAGACAACAATGCCCCACATGTGTCTGTAAATAAGATTCACGTAAACCTCCGCGTGCTGAGTGTGTGTAAAGATTATAATCTGGACTTTAAATTAAAAGATGACAAACCGGCCCTTCAGAGTGATGCCAGGGGCTGATTATATTCCGTCACATCCATTAGTCTACAGTCTGGAGTCTAGACTATAATAGGGACCAGTTAACATCTCTTGTACTTATCAGCCATAATCGTTGGATATCGAGCCTTTTTACCAATCAGACATTCCACGCGTCTTTTAATCTTTGCTCCATCAGGCTTCTTAAAGGCTCTTACAGCTTAAAGGATTTTATGGTAAGTGAACAGAAAACGCAGCCTCGGAGCTGGTCTGTAAAGAGCTGAGATTGTCTGTAATGTCACCGACGTGATTAAACAACTGATCATCTGCAAGAGCAGACTTATTTCATTCTGATATTATCCCGAGTTCTGAGCACAAGCAGAGATGATACACCCCGACTCTGCTTCATTTAGTGGAGACTGGACCCCCACTCTCTAAAGTTAAACAAGGTGTTGTATAACCACATAAGAGCAAGTATGGATGGAGGTCCTCGATGAGCAAACTGACCCTGGATTGTCTGTCATTAAGAGAAAAAGACAGACAATCCAACTTGCCAACCAGGTCCCATCTAGCTGGTAAATACCATTGACAATTTATTGGGCTGTTGGGGGCCTGTTTGGGCCACTGTGTGCCTGAAATGCCAGGGCCAATTTTGAATCCCAGTCCAGACCTGTTGCAGACTACTGAGTATTACGGGTATGGGACCTGTTATCCAGAATGCTCGGGACCTGGATTTTTCTGAAGAATGGATCTTTCCATAATTTGGATCTTCATACCTTAAAGGGCATGTAAAGGAAAAAAAATAAAATCCATTTTTACTTTCTTTAATGAAGAAGAAACCTATCTCCAATAAACTTTAATCAAAACATGTGTACTGTTTTATAAGAAACCTGACTGTATGCAGTGAAATTCTCCCTTCATTTACTGCTGTGGATAGGAATTGTCAGATGATCCCTAACTGCTCTGCAGGGAAACAATCATACTTATGAACAGCAGGGGGAGCCCCCGCCTTACTTCCCAGCCATGCAGAACTCAAGCAGCTTGAGGATCCCTAAGCAGCCCAGACCACACTGAGCATGTGCACAGTCTTAAGGTGGCCATACACAGGCCGATAAAAGCTGCCGACAGACAGAGTCTAAAAATCCCGTTGGATCGTGGCCGCATCAGTTCGTTGATGCAGTCCTGCAATCTGACCGCCCGTTCGCTAGGATCCGATTGTTGGGCCCTAGGGCCCATGATCGGATCAGCCCGATATTGCCCACCTCAAAGTGGGCATATCGAAGGGAGATCCACTTGTTTAGCGACATCGCCAAACGAGCGGATCTCTCCATGTATGGCCACCTTTAGTCTTGCAAAGATGTATAACAAAGTTACAAGATGACAGCCCCCTGTAGCCAACTTTGAAAGCATAAATGATTTGTTTGATTAGGCTTGTGGTGCAGTAAGTTCATGTTTATATTTAGTATACAAAATACAGCATTCTATTTTAGTCTTTACATGCCCTTTAACGATATCCAATAGTAACTGTTCATGTATTCTGGGGAAATGTTTGTCTGTATATGGAACAGTTATGTCTTGTATTTTTTTCCCTTTACTCTGTAACGCTCCGCAGGTTTTTTCTGTGGGACAAGTCATCAAAGGCTGAAGGGAGTTCTTGTTCCACAGTGCCGTAGGCCAAAATTTTTATTTTATAGAAGTATTAGAGATCTTAATGTGTGATTTGACCACAGCCCTGCCATCCAAAAAGATGCCTCTGTCTGCATCCTGGTTAGTAACTAGGGTTGCCACCCGGCCGGTATTTTACTGGCCTAGCTGGTAAAACACCTGCCAAGGCCGGGGTTGGTATTACAAATTTAGTTGTAGTTGCCGGTAATTTGTAATACCATTAAAAAAAAGCCCTTGGCCCGCCACCAATTAGCTCAGAATTTACCTTTTTTTTCAGGCTTCTGGCCATCATGTGTGTTGCTCCGCCCCCTTTTGCACCACTGTATGTGGCTCCACCCCTTTTGCCCCCCCCGGCTGGTAATTTTTTTTTAGAAAAGGTGGCAACCCTATTGGTAACAAATCAATGGACACCTTCTCACCATATCGTAATATACAGGGGTAAATTTACTAAGCAGCGAAAATTAGTTTAGACAGTGCTAATTTAATAAAATGCAAAGTTCGGTATTCGGCCAAATCTTTCACAAACGATTCGGGGGTTCGGCCGAATCCAAAATAGTGGATTCAGTGCAACCTTAGTTCCATATGTTAGAAAATGTAGGGGAGAACCCGGTTACCCAAACATTTTTTTTAAGGACTTTTGCAGGCTAAAGGAAAAGACGCCAGCGTTTTTTAGACTTAGAAACCTTTTTCACTAAAAAATATGAAGATTGAGGAAGATCTATGCACTCCAATGCACTTCAACTGGTCTGAGCTGGCGAAGTTAAGTCTGGCGCAAGAGGTAACGTTCAGTAAAATCCGCATCTTACTGAGTTTGCGGAGTAACGTCCATTCGCCAGAGCAATAAGAGTGCGAATGACCTCTAGCATCTGTCTCCTTCGATAGCGGTTACGCCTGTGCCCATTAGTAAATCTGCAAAATACCTAAAAATGGGGACGCTGGCGAATCGTCACCCTTACTTCGCCCTTTAGTAGATCTGCCCCACAGTGCAGGCTAATTAACGACTGAAGGGGAAACGAAAAAGGATTCGAAAAAAGTCTCCATTATAATCAAGTGGATTCTATTTTAGTCAGTCGCCCTTTGGTTAGAGAAACAATAAATGATGAAACAATTTCAGGATAATAAGATTTATTGGACGGAGCTGCAGTTAAACTGTGCCTCGGGGAGCTCCCATTAGAATAAGCCTGACAATTACCCTAGAATTTTTCCATTCGATGCTTGTTTCTACATTCTGCTCTCCCTGCACATTTAGGAACCCCCCTCACCATGCGGATCACACTTTATGAGCTGAGTAAGGTTTACAAGAAGCCTTTAAGCACAGAAACCCTGTTTTTACAAGAAACCAATCCGACTGTGCAAGAGACAGTTCCACGTACTGGAAGATTTCACAGAAACGCTGGAGGTCGCCCTCCATTGGGTTCTCATTAATTGCTTGGAAATGTAATAACGTCAGGACTGGATCCTGGCACCTGAAAATCCAAGTTTCAACTGGAATTTACTTTTATTAGCAACTATGTGCTCAGCCTTCTTTGGTGGCATCTGGAATTAAACTAATATATATATATATATATATATATATATATATATATATAAACCAACCCATTATCTGGAAAGCTCCATAGACTCCATTTTTTCCAATTTTTTTTTAAATGATTTCCTTTTTCTCTGTAATAATATAACAGTAGCTTGTACTTGATTCAAATTAAAGGCGGCCATAGACGTAACAATTACAATCTTTCTTGGAAAAAATGTTTCCAAGAAAGATCGTTCGTTTCAATACACACGTGTAGAGCTGAATGGTCAGATATACAGATAGAAACAATAGAATTCTACCTGTATCTGACGATTCAGCACTAACAATGGCCGATGTTTGGGTTCCTTCAAAGGCGCCCGATAAAAATTTTACATCCAGTTCGATCGACGAGCCGACCGATATCCAAGTCAGCTGGCGACATTGGTCTGCTCTTTTCCCACCATACACGCACTGAATATCGGACGAAAATTTGTTTTATATGATATTATCTGTGTATCTATGGCCACCTTTGGATATAATTATTCCTTATGGGAAGCAACACCAGCCTATTGGGTTTATTTAATGTTTACATGATTTTCTAGTAGACTTAAGGTATGAAGATCCAAATTACGGAAAGATTCATTATCTGGAAAACCCCGATAACAGGTTGTGTGTGTGTGTGTGTGATAGTGTGAGTGAGAGTGTGTGTGATAGTGTGAGTGTGTGTGATAGTGTGAGTGTGTGTGACAGTGTGAGTGATAGTGTGAGTGTGTGTGACAGTGTGAGTGTGTGTGACAGTGTGAGTGTGTGTGACAGTGTGAGTGTGTGTGACAGTGTGAGTGTGTGTGACAGTGTGAGTGTGTGTGACAGTGTGAGTGACAGTGTGAGTGTGTGTGACAGTGTGAGTGTGTGACAGTGTGAGTGTGTGTGACAGTGTGAGTGTGTGTGACAGTGTGAGTGTGTGTGACAGTGTGAGTGTGTGTGACAGTGTGAGTGTGTGTGACAGTGTGAGTGATAGTGTGACAGTGTGAGTGTGTGTGACAGTGTGAGTGATAGTGTGAGTGTGTGTGACAGTGTGAGTGACAGTGTGAGTGTGTGTGACAGTGTGAGTGTGTGTGACAGTGTGAGTGTGTGTGACAGTGTGAGTGTGTGTGACAGTGTGAGTGACAGTGTGAGTGTGTGTGACAGTGTGAGTGTGTGTGACAGTGTGAGTGATAGTGTGAGTGTGTGTGATAGTGTGAGTGTGTGTGATAGTGTGAGTGTGTGTGATAGTGTGAGTGACAGTGTGAGTGTGTGTGACAGTGTGAGTGTGTGTGACAGTGTGAGTGTGTGTGTGACAGTGTGAGTGTGTGTGACAGTGTGAGTGTGTGTGTGTGACAGTGTGAGTGACAGTGTGAGTGTGTGTGACAGTGTGAGTGTGTGACAGTGTGAGTGTGTGTGACAGTGTGAGTGTGTGTGACAGTGTGAGTGTGTGTGACAGTGTGAGTGTGTGTGACAGTGTGAGTGTGTGTGACAGTGTGAGTGATAGTGTGAGTGTGTGTGACAGTGTGAGTGACAGTGTGAGTGTGTGTGACAGTGTGAGTGTGTGTGACAGTGTGAGTGTGTGTGACAGTGTGAGTGTGTGTGACAGTGTGAGTGACAGTGTGAGTGTGTGTGACAGTGTGAGTGTGTGTGACAGTGTGAGTGTGTGTGACAGTGTGAGTGTGTGTGATAGTGTGAGTGTGTGTGATAGTGTGAGTGACAGTGTGAGTGTGTGTGACAGTGTGAGTGTGTGTGACAGTGTGAGTGTGTGTGACAGTGTGAGTGTGAGTGACAGTGTGAGTGTGTGTGACAGTGTGAGTGTGTGTGATAGTGTGAGTGACAGTGTGAGTGTGTGTGACAGTGTGAGTGTGTGTGACAGTGTGAGTGTGTGTGATAGTGTGAGTGTGTGTGATAGTGTGAGTGTGTGTGATAGTGTGAGTGTGTGTGACATACACCCAATGAATATAGCACTGCCTGCATTCAGTGGAGCTGTATTCATAAGGGACGGGCAGGGGGAGGAATGTAGGTTCCCCCAGTTTATGTGCCATTTAGATGGGCAAGTTGGGGAGTGTCAGTGGCACCACAACAGAGACCTGTACATGCCACCTGCAAGCAGTAAAGACAGATTAATTGTACTCTCCATAGCGCCGAATATCAAATGTGGCACAGACCTGATCCAACTCGGGTGCAATGTTTTGCAGGATTAGACCCATGTACCTACACTGGGCAGATTTGCACTTGGGCAGTAACCAATCACAACTAGTTGTTGGGTTTCTTAAAGGAGAACTAAACCCTAAAGTTAAAAACCCCTACCCTTCATAGACCACCCCTCCCTCCTCCCCCCAGCCTAAGTGTTACCCCGGGCAAATGCCCCTAAGTCTTTCCTGATTGGGCGTTGGACCATCAAATTTTTTTTAAAAAAATGTGTTAGTATACTACAAAAAAAAAAACACCAACACATATTAAACTTTAAAATCACAAAGTCTTTATTAAGAAATAACTTACCGAAACTCTGCTTCCGCTACTTTTCAGAAAAGGCGACAGTGCAACGATTCAGCGTGCGGTGCTTGATTTCTCCTCCCTGGCTATCTCCTATATAGAAGGCAGGGAAGAGATATCGAGCGCCTCACGATGGATCACCTGATCGCCTTTTCTGAAGAGGAGCACAAGCAGGCTTTCGGTAAGCTATTTATAAATAAAGACTTTGCGGTTTTAAAGTTTAATTTGTGTTGGTGTTTTTTTTATTAGTATACTAACCAATTTTTTAAACATTTTTTTGATGTTACTGATCCTTTAACAATGCAAACACGACCTAGGGTTGTGGTAAAATAAAAATAAAATGAAAAGGGGAGAAACTATAGCGGTCTCAAATTAGTTCCAACCCGGCTCCGTCTCAAACCTCAGAATCAAGCACAATGTACTAAGATGGCCGCCTCCACACCAATAATACAGTAAAAAAAAAAAAAAAATACACTTGCTGATTCAAGAATAAAATAATTTTAAATGGCCGAGTGAATTATTTGCAATGTAAACAGTGTCATTTAGAAATAAAAATAAACCATAAAATCATGACAGTATCCCTTTAAGTTATATGGGGGGGGGGGAGATACAGTTTCCCTTCCTTTATACTGGGCATCGAAGCAGAGATGTACATTAACCCCCCCACTGCTAATAGATGTGATTTGGGAGCAGGGCTCATCTGTAATACTGATATTATAAACAGATAAACACATTGGGATATAGAAACACAGCAGCTGGGTGATGTTTAATCTGCTCATCTAATTTCTCCAGAATACCAAACTAAAAAGTTTAAAAATGGCTTTTTCCCTGTTAATTGAAGCCAAAGCAGTGTCCGAATTAAAATGAACATGAAAATGCTATAAAATAGGTCACTGAGCTTCTAATATCTCATTAACAGTATAACAAGGCAATCCTATTTACATCAATAAATATGTGGGCTAAAAAAAATCATCTGAAATCAATTTAAGACCTGATAAGAGTTCATAGGGTTAAGGCGGCAGTTTGAGGACTTCACGCAGAAGAACCGCCGCCTGTCTGGGCCTCCAGTTTTCCTACAATGCTTTTTAGTTGCTCTTCGTTTTGGAAGAAATAGACGTACAACTGCTTCTCTATCTGCTGCAACTTATTGGACTCCAGCATCTTCCTCTTCAGCTGCAGATCTCCCAGGATTTCCACTGTAATGTGGTTTAGTTTCTCCAGCTGGGACCCTAACTGATGGAACTCACCTGAAAGCTCCTAAAAAGAACAAAAAAAAAAAAGTAAAAGAAAGACTATTTTAGAATATTCAAATGTCACTGCTCTCCTGCAGCTTTTAATTACAAGGTAAATGAAAGGGGATTTAAATATCTAAACTATAAATGGAAACCTAATTATTTGTAGGGGTTTAGAGTGCTAGAATACACAAAAGCCATGAATATCCTGTAAATATCCTTATAAACAGTGGCTAGTGATGTCATCAGTTATTATTAGTGATGTCATTTTTGTCACATGACTCACTAAAACTTGTGTATTATAATAATAACGAGGATATTAGAAGTCACCTCGGAGTTCCATGACCTGTATAAAAGCACTTGGCCATGGAACTCCTCAGTGACTTATCATATCCTTATAATTTACAATAGGGGGTACTTTATTCACTATATAAAGCCAGGATTTTGGCTCAACAGCCAATAATTAGCTACTCTAGGGTTAGTGACTATATAATAAAGTGAAAAATCAAGTGCAAGACAGCCAGGGTGGCTGACACTGAACTAAAAGCCTACTTAAATATTAGCAGTCTAAAACTGCTTATTTCTCTGAAATCACAAAAAAACGATTAAATGAGAATTTAGTGTAAGAAATGTACATCTGGTTCATGTCACATTGGTTGCGTATCACAGATGGTGAAGTTTATATGATATGTATTTGCCAGGGCATAATCTGCATCTCTGGCCCATAAATATCCCTATGACATGTTAACAATGCTAGAATCTGATTTCTCCCTGCTATTAGGGATAACAATGTATTGTGTGTGTGCAACATGAGCCCCAGGGTGACTCACTGCACTTCATTCCAGCAGCAAAGGAGTGTGTGTGTTTGTAGGGGGGGTGGGAGGGTTCACCACTGAAATCCATAAGTTTGACCTCAATAGGGGTTGTAATTTAGCAGGCACAGGGCTGATGTTCTATTACCAAAAAGGCAAAATACACCCTTATTTAAAAGTTCCCTTTAAGATGTAATAACAAGGAATTTCAATATGGTTCTTTGCTGTCATAAAGACACATATTATGATCAGAGCTTAAAGGAGAACTAAACCCTTAATGACAAAAAAATCTTACATAGACCCCCCTCCCAACTCCCCCCCCCATCCTAGCTGCTACCCTGGGTAAATGCCCCTAACTTTTTACTTACCCCTCGGTGCAGATTCAGGGCATTGGGAGTTCACGGGCGCCATCTTTCAGCACTTCGGTAATCTTCAGGTCTTCTTCCTTCACTTCGGCAATTTCTGTCACTTTCGACGCATGCGCAGTTGTTGCGAAACGGAAGACTGCTCTAACTGCGCATGCGCTGATACACTACTCTCATTCCGAAGATTACCGAAGAGAAGAAGATGGCGCTGGTGAACTCTGATGCCCTGAATCTGCACCGAGGTGTAAGTAAAGAGTTAGGGGCATTTACCCAGGGTAACAGGGAGGGATGTGTATGTAGGGTTGGGGGGTAGGGTTTTTTTCATTAAGGGTTGAAAGTTATTTGGCACTTGGTGGTGCCAAATGTTAGGCACCCCAAAGTGATTGTATTTACTTACTTAAGGAACTAAAATGTTCTGAAATCTTGCTATGATTATATTAGTTAGCCAATAAAGGCATCACCTTTATACTACTTTCGTTATTTTTATTTCAAAAGGGTTGCCTTATAACATATTTACCTACCTGACACCCCGGGCTGGTGCTCCTATCAGCAGAAAACTGCACCGTCCCGGGGGTTATACCAGTGAGCACCACGGAGCCATCTTGTTCCGGCTTCTTCTTTATCCTCCCGGCTGCACATGCGCAGTACAGTGAAAAGCTATTTTGGTCTACTGCGCATGCATTTGCCCAAGGAAATTTTAAGAGTGAGGAAGTAGGAAGAGGATCTCTCCGTGGTGCTCGCTGGAATAACCCCAGGCCGGTGCAGTTTTCTGCTGATAGGAGCGCCGGCCCGGGGTTTCAGGTAAGTAAACACAATCACTTGGGGGTGCCTAACATTTGGCACCCCCAAGTTCCAAATGACTTTCCTTCTCCATTAAGGAATGAAAGGCAACGTTAACTATTGGGAGAACAGTGAAGTGCTGGGCCACGTCACAATGGTTTACTAAAAAGTACAGCAATAGGCGTGTGTGATAATCTAAGCAAGTTTGTGCTGTGTAAGTGTGATTGGGTGTCACTGAATAAACTGTGAGCTCAGTCCCTTACCGGGGTGGTTAACATAAGAGTGTTTCCTTCAGGATACATAAAGTCACGGAGCTCCTTCAGATGAGAGTCCAGTTTGGACAAGAGAAGGGAATGCTCTTGCTCAGAAACCTCCAGCTGATCTCTCATGGAAGCAATGTCTTGGCTTAACTTCTGGGCCACCGATTCCAAACCGTCATATGTTCTGAACAGTTTCTGGGTGTTGTCTCCATCCAGCAGCTGGTATAATCTGCAGTGTTTACAATCAGTGCCGTTAGGTAAGACAATGAAAATAACCTGTTCATCTTAAAATGTGCCTTTGTAGCCTGACAAATGACTGGGCAAGAAAGGAGTTAACTTGTGCGTAGAGCATACAGTCATTTTAAAGGTAAACATATATTTTTCAAAAAGCATCAGTTAATAGTGCTGCTCCAACAGAATTCTGCACTGAAATCCATTTCTCAAAAGAGCAAACAGATTTTTTTTTATATTCAATTTTGATATCGGACATGGGGCTAGACATATTGTCAGTTTCCCAGCTGCCCCTAGTCAGAAAACATTTTCTGTTTCTCTGTAATCATAAAACAGTAGCTTGTACTTGATCCCAACTAAGATATAATTAATCTTTATCGGGGGCAAAACCAATATATTGGATTTATTTAATGTTTTCATGATTTTTTTAACTTAAGGTCTAAGGTATGGAGATCCAAAATACAGAAAGATCACTTATCCAGAAAATCCTGGGTCCCGAGCATTCTGTATAACAGGTCCAATCACTGTACATTGTAGTCCATTGGTGGACTGGGACATTACAATATAACTAGGTATTTGTCTTCTAGACACTAAAGGGACACACCCTTGAAGCAGCTTCCTTAGGCACAGGGCCTTTGGATGCCTATATAGAAAATAAGGCCCTGTACAAGAATACCTTGCACCTTATATAAACTACAATAGGCCACATTTACCCATGATTACACTGAATGGACCACAGGGTAAAAACCTAGACATTAAATGAACCCTGGGTGCTCATGCAAAAATTGATAAAAAGAATGTCTGTAGTAATGGCACTCACAGGATTTACTAGGGATGCAGCAAATCCACTATTTTGAATTTGGCCAAACCCAGAATCCTCCGCAAAAGATTTGGCGCGAATAGCGAAGCAATTCCGAATTCTAATTTGCATATGCAAATTAGAGGTGGCAAGGGGAAAACGTTTTTTACTTCCTTGCTTTGTGACAAAAAGTCACGCGATATGCAAATTAGGATTCGGTTCGGCCAGGAAGAAGGATTCGGCCGAATCCTGCAGAAAAAGGCCGAATCTCGAACCGAATCCTGGATTCGGTGCATCCCTAGGATTTACACAACCAAAGCAAATGTGGTTAAAAAAGAAAACAGGTTTATTAGTCATAAGTTTTGGTCCCATACAGGAAGCTTTCTCGGACTAATATATATATATATATATATATATATATATATATATATATATATATAAAAATAAATAATAGTGCATTGCAATTTATAGAAGAAAAAGATCCTACCTGTGTGAAGTCAAATCCTTAGAATCAATATTGCTCCTGGGTTTGGAGGCTGACAGCAAGTTTACATCGGATAACATTGTCAACCTTTCCTCCAGTTTATCACCGCTTTCCTTCAGTTCCTGTACGATGCTTCCCAGCTCCCGATACACATCTCTGTGCTTCCTTAGTTCCAGCTCGTAGCCCAGCTGAAGGAGTTCAAAGGAAGCTTTCTGTTTCATGAGATGGTCACACACCAGGTCTTGTCTAGAGGAACACGAGGTCTGATGTGCCATCTGCAGGTCATAGTCTCCTTTCACAATGGGCATATTTAATAGCTGGGCATTGTCCCGCACCAAGCCAGGGAGCTTCTCATTGCTAATGCTATTTGTATGATTCTCAATTTGCAAAGTCTCGTTTTTTAAGCTTGTGATTCTTACTTTGAGATTTTCTTCTTTCTGAGAGGCCTAAACAGAATAAACATGAACATTAAAACCTTAAAGGAGAAGGAAAGCTATCAAAGCAGTCTATTGCCAATAGATTAGTCACAATAGTGCAAGCTATAAGACTATATTTATTCTGCAGAATGCTTTACCATACCTGATTAAACAGCTCTAAAAGCTCTCTCTGTTTGTTTAGGATAGCAGCTGCATATTAGCTTGGTGTGACATCACTTCCTGCCTGAGTCTTTCCCTGCTCACTCATAGCTCTGGGCTCAGATTACAGCAGAGAGGGGAGGAGGGAGGGTGAGAGGATCAAACTGAGCATGCTCAAGCCCTAGCCCTGGAGGTTTAAGCTGAAAACAGGAAGTCTGATACAGAGGCCCATGAGTACACAATAGAAGGAAAGAAATTCTGTTTTTATTTTAACAGAGGACTCAGAGCAGCATTACTTTGAGGGTTTACTGGTATATTTATATAGACCTTTCTGATAAAGCTCATTTAATTTTAGCCTTTCCTTCCCCTTTAAGTGTGCTCCTAGGACATTTAACTCCAGGCTGGCACCTATTTTTTTTTGCTTTGAACTGAGCGCTCACTGGACACTGTTAACCAGAAAACTCGCAATAACAGAAAGGCCATCTCCCATAGATTCCACTTTAATCAGATAATTACATTTTTTTTTTTAAATGACTTCCTATTTCTCTGTAATAATAAAACAGGACCTTGTACTTGATCCCAACTAAGATATAATTAATCCTAAATGGAGGTAAACAAGCTTATTGTCCTAAGGTATGGAGACCGAAATTATGGAAAGATCCCTTTTAGGAAAACTCCAAGACCTGAGCACTCTGGATAACAGTTCCCATACCCACACTGCATATGAACCATGCCCACACCATGGGACCCCTGGGAGCAAATGATAGGTGGCCATGCAGGTAAAGGGATAGCAACTTTTAGCCTAACAAATTGCCAACCCCAGTAATTTTTTTAATCTACTTGTCCTTTAAGAGGGCACTAACCAAATGATGCCATTGTTTCTGTGAATGCAGTGAAGGTTTATGAATGCCTGTTGAATGCCTGTTGGTTTATGGGGGTGAGAGTTTGGGGTGAATTTGCACCAGATACACTTATCCAAGCAACTGGCATGACTAAAAAAATAAAAACAAAGGTTGCCCATTCTAACCTATGCCATATGTTTTATTGGACATATATTCCAATTAGTCCAAGTCCATGCAAACCATATTTCCATTTGCTTCTAGTATATTCTGCTCAGTAGCAAAGAAAACTGTCACCAGAGACCCTGCTTATAAATAAGGTCTGTCCCATTGTATCCATTACTGCCTTACCTTATCCTGCACGACACTGGCATTATTTTCAGCCCACTGTAGGCCGACTTTCAAACTGGCACTTTTAGCCTTCATTTGAATCAGCTTGTGCTTGGCACAAATATACGCCAACTGAAGTCTCATCATCTCTTTGCACTTGTCCTCGGTGGTGCCATCTTCCCCGAAACTGTTCACATTCAGCTGGACAAGCTGAAAGTTCTCGTCAGAGCCTTCAACAAATTTAGACATGCCCTCAAAAAAATGTTCCTTAGTAAAGGAGGTAAGAGCGGCTGTGCTTTGTTCTTCAAGGGACAGGTACTTATCACGGAGGAGCTGAGACAGAAATATGGGCTGAGATGACAGCTCGCAGGCTGTTTCTGGAGTGGAAAAGAAGGACATTAGGGTCTGGACACCATTAACGATGCTCTGCAGCTCATGATTCAGCTTCTTGTTGGTGACCCGGAGGAGATGTAGAACTTCTTGGAAAGCTCTGCCAGTCTCTTCTTCCTTATCTTTAGATTTCAAGCACATTTGGCGGTTACCAGACTCCACCATCTGCAGCTTATTCCGCCTCCTGATATGTAGATTTTTCTGCTTCTGCAAAGCTTTAACTTCTTCCTCCAGTTTCTCAATTGCCACTTCTTCTATGGCGGGTACTTTTGATATGGAGAAGGTTTTTAGTACTTCATCCAAAGCCTTTTCATCCAGTACAGGTTTCCCCGACTCCTTGAGTGTATTAAAAGCTTGTAGCTTCTCGTCTGGCACCACATTCTGTTCACTTGCGGCAGAACAAAACCAGTCTAGGAAAGGTTTCAAATCGACTGCTTCAAAGAGCCAATCAAAATCCTCCCCGTCCAGCTGGGCGCCTTTAGGATAATTGAGCTTCTGCAGCGTTTGTACAAACCGGTCCCCCCCGCTCATGATTAGGAATCTGGGAACTAGAGCAGAATGACAAAGAATGAAACTGGATTTAGGCTCATGACAATACTAATACAGATACAGTTGGGAAACTGGAAAATGAGGTTCAATGTTGATAAATGCAGGTTATGCACTTTGGCAAAAATAATATAAATGCAAGTTATACACTAAATGGAAATTCAAGCACGCCGAAGGAGAAAGGGGAAACGCCGTGGTGCTAATCCAGTACAGATACGTGGCAGCCGATTCACTCTGGTCACGTGGTAACACATACGGTTCCTTAATAGCACATTAGCGGCTTACCATGTTACTGGATATATGAAGCTGTTGTAGTCGTAAAATCTATTTTATTAGACATTCAGATTAAAATCATGGAATAATGATGATGGCGGACAGGGGGTGCATGGCTTGACGCATTTCGTGACTATTCTTGTCACTGCCTATACTAATACACTAAATGCCAGTGTGTTGGGAGTTTCCTTAACTGAGAAGGATCTAACTCAAGGGATGAAAACATAATTCTGCCTCTTTATAGGTCCCTGGTGAGGCCTCATCTGGAGTATGCAGTGCAGTTTTGGACTCCAGTCCTTAAGAGGGATATAAATGAGCTGGAGAGAGTGCAGAGACTTAAGTGCAACTAAACTGGTTAGAGGGATGGAAGACTTAAATTATGAGGGGAGACTGTCACTGTACACTAGCGCAAAAGAGCTTAACTGCGCTCTCTGCACTAGAAGAGCCGAATTAAGGCCAGAAAACCGGAAATTCTGCTCTTAAAATACCAGGAGCAGCATTTTTGCCACCCCTGGTACCTAGTGGGGCTCTGCTGCCTGAGGCTACAGCCTCAACTTGCCTCATTGGCGAAGCTCCCCTGATAGCAGGGGACCTTTTTACCCATAAAGTGGATCACCGTACCAGAGGCCTCCCCTTTAGACTAGAAGAAAAGAACTTTCATTTGAAGCAACGTAGGGGGTTCTTCACAGTCAGGACAGTGAGGTTGTGGAATGCACTGCCGGGTGATGTTGTGATGCTGATTCAGTTAATGCCTTTAAGAATGGCTTGGATGATTTCTTGGACAGACATAATATCAAAGGCTATTGTGATACTAAACTCTATAGTTAGTATAGATATGGGTATATATAAGGGAGGGGTGTGTGTATGGATGCTGGGTTTTCATTTGGAGGGGTTGAACTTGATGGACTTTGTCTTTTTTCAACCTGATCTAACTATGTACAGGGTTGGACTGGGGGCTGCGTCTCTCCGCCGTGTGTCTGTGCATGTTGCATTTATACGCATGCGACCGGCGCCTTGGTTGTACGTATGCGCACACAAGAATTTTTTTTGCCTTGACCTCCAATAAAGGGGGTTGCGGCATTAACAGGCAGATATGGGTACGGACCACCGGCCCAGTGCAATACTGACGATGTAACTATGGGGACCTTTAGAGACTGGAATATAAATAGGAGAGGCCTGAACAGAAAGATGAGTAATAAAATGTAGCAATAGCAATAAATGTGTAGCCTTACAGAGCATTTGTTTTTAGATGGGGTCAGTGACCCCCCATTTGAAAGTTGTAAAGAGTCTGAAGAAGAAGACAAATAAAAAAATAAATAATGAAGTCCAATAGTAAAGTTTCTGAGAATTAGCCATTCTATAACATACTAAAAGGTAATTAAAGGAGCAGCGCCTCGTTTGTTTTATATAAAGCATTTGTTGATCGCAGGGCACAGGGTGGGCAGCGCAAATAACAGCAAGTGAAAGGGATATCAATTGTATGTGTGTAGAATTAAACTCACCAACTCCAGGCGCTGTCTCTGAGGCGTAACCTTCTTACTCTTCAGTTCCTGATGTGTGCTTTTGTCTTTCCCGCTATCGCCCGTATAGCACTGAAGAAACTTCCGCCCTTCTGACGGAAGCTCAGAAAGGCCAATATGCGCCGGCTCGTTCTTCTTTCCCTGCCACACGTGACATTTGGCACTTATAGAAGCGAGTGGTATCGCTGTACGTGTTTCTTTCTGTTCTTGTGTCTGAAATGGTTCGGTGTTCTGCCTCGACTGCCACACTGAGCTCCCCATTTCATTTGCTTTATGTATTAATTATAAACCCCATTCGTGTGATTATAAACATAACTGACCTCATTTGTCCCACCTTAATATCTATTTGTGACCTCAGTTCAGCCAGTGTTGCAGGTAATCATCAGGGGTGGGTCACATTTCAGGTAACTTTTAGTTTATTATAGAATGGCCGATTCCAAGCAACTTTTCAATTGGTTTTTATTATTTAGTTTTCTTATAGTTTTTTTTTATTTATTTTCTTTGTTCTTCTGACTCTTTCCAGCTTACATATAGGGGGTTGCTGACTCCATCTAAAAACAAATGCTCTGTAAAGCTACAAATGTTTTGTTATTGCTACTTTTTATTACTCATCTTTCTATCCAGGCCTCTCCTATTCATATTCCAGTTTCTTATACAAATCAATGCATGGTTGCTAGGTTAATTGGGACCCTAGCAACCAGCTTGCTGAATAGTAATGTGCGTGTTGCACCCGACCCTAACATGCCCTCCCTCAGCCGGCGCCCGCCCCCAAATTCGACTTACGGGTTCCTTTTATAGAACCACGTCACAAAAGGGCAGGACAAGCAGTCGCACGGCTATAAAGCCGGAAGTCAGAAGCCCGCCACCCGCAAAGAGGAGTGCGAGGTCGGCCCGAACCCACCCAAACAGCGGGTAAGGAGGGCCGCGGATATCAGGCCGGCCTCCACATCACTATTGCTGAAACTGCAAACTGGAGAGTTGCTGAATAAAAAGCTAAATAACTCAAAAACCCATAAAAATAATAAAAAACTAAAACCAATTTGCAAATTGTCTCAGAATATCACTCTGTACATCATACTAAAAATTAACTAAAGGTGAACAACCCCTTTCATGGCTCTTCATTTTTATTTATTTATTTATTACAGTTTTGGAATTATTAGTCTTCCTCTTCTGCCTCTTCCCGGCTTTTAAATGGGGGTCAGTAACCCCCTCAGTCAAAAAAAAAACCTGATTGCTCTGAGGCTACAATTTTATTGATATTGTTAATTTTTTTATTATTTATGTTTTTGTTCAGACCCTCTTCTATTTGTATTCCGGTCCCTAACTTGTTGCTTGAGTAAACTGGATCCTAGCAGCGAGATGGATACTGAGATTGCAGACAAGAGAGCTGCTAAGAAAAGCTAAATAATTTAAAAAAAAACACACAAAAAGTATCACTGTCGACACCTTATTAAAGGGGTTGCTGACCTTTGAGTTAACGTTTAATATGAGAGAGATATTCTGAGACAAGTTGCAGTTGGTTTTCATTTTTATTTGTTTTTTGTTATTTAGCTTTGTCAGCTCTCCAATTTGCAATTTCAGCAATCTGGTTGCTAGGTGCCAAATTACCCTAGCAACCATGCATTGATTGGAATAAGATACTGGAATATGAATAGGAGAGGCCTGAATTGAAATATGAGTAATAAAATGGAGAGATAATACATTTCTATTTTTTTTTTGTATGTAATATTTATGTTGAGTTATTGTACAGTGCTATGGAATATATTAGTGCTTTATGAATACGTGGTGATAATAATAATAAATGCTGTGAATCATGATAGTATACATGTGAGACCACTGGAGGTGTATCAGTCTTCTGAATTAATACTGAACGTAAGGATGCTGGGAGAGTTGCAATTAAGCAACAGAAGGCTGCAGGTCAGATATCCCTAATGTATATACATGTATGGAACCTGTTATCCAGAATGCTCAGGACATGGGGTTTGCCAGATAATGGATCTTTCCGTAATTTGGATCTTCATACCATAAGTCTGCTAGAAATTCATATAAACATGAAATAAACCCAATAGGCTGGTTTTGCTTCCAATAAGGATTAATTATAACTTAGTTTGCATCAAGTACAAGCTATGTAACTATGTAACTATGTAACTGTTTTATTAACTGTTTTATTATTACAGAGAAAAAGGAAATCATTTTTAAAGATTTGGATTATTTGATTATAATTGAATCCAGTGTCGGACTGGCCCGGCGGGAAACCGGGAAAAAACCCGGTGGGCCCCGACCCTCGTGGGCCCCCGCCGGGCCAGAACCCTTCTCTAGATATTTCCAATCGTGGGGAAAAAAATTTTTTCCGGCGATGCGCAGCGCCGCCAGCGCATACACGCTGAACGGCGCTGTTGCGCATGCGCGCCGAACGGCGCTCTTGCGCATGCGCGCCGAACGGCGCTCTTGCTCATACGCGCCAAGCGGCGGTGTTGCTGGCCCGACGCATCTTAGTAGGGGTGCAGGGGGCCGGAGGGGGGCCCCTGGACAGCAGTCCCGGTGGGCCCCGGGCCCCCCAGTCCGACCCTGATTGAATCTATAGGAGACCGCGTAATTCGGAACTTTCGTGATAATGGGTTTCCGGATAACAGACCCCATACCTGTACTGAATAAAAAATATACATTGTAATTTGCCCATGGCCACTTCCCACACCAACTGAACATAGACAAAAGCAGTGCTGCCTTTGTTTTTGCCAGTCTCAGGCATATAACATCATACATTTCTGATTGGCTACTTTTCCTTTCTATAGTGTTACAGTAACCAATGATACCACTTCCTGGTTTTCTCCTCATACTTAATTTAGGCCTTGCTCCTCCATCTTGTTATGCAAGAATAGGTCAGTCAGTTTCCCTCAGCCCCACACACCTTTATCATGCCATTGTGTGCAGGCATAAACAATTGTTCCTTCTATGTGCTAGCCCTTTGTTTAATTTGGTAGACCTTGAGTTTTCTTTGTTTAAGTTGTGTTAAAAATGCTGTAGCTGAATGAAGTGAAATTCACATAAGAATTGGGATGAATTCCCTAAGAAATCCTCTCAGATATGTAACCAAGCCAGGGTGCCTATAGGGTACAGTGTAGTGCTTTCCACTTTTTTTTAAAATGACACTATCAACATCCCAAATTATTTTATTTAGGCCTGAAAAACTGGAATTTTTCGAGATTTATTATACTCCCAACAGGGTCGGACTGGGGGGCCCTGGGCCCACTGGAACTGCTGTCCAGGGCCCCCCTCCGGACCCCCTGGCCCCACTAAAATGGTGGCACGGTTGTCCCAATGCAGCGCAGCCAGAGCCGCGCCAGCGCGCATGCCCGAAATGCGCTGTGCAGCGCCGCATATTGATTTTTTTTAGGAAGGCCCAGGAGATTGGCAGAGGGGTCTGGGCCGGGGCCCACCAGGTTTTTTCCCGGTCTCCCACCGGGCCAGTCCGACCCTGACTCCAAAGCTGCTAAATCTGAAAATACTCCAGCTAAAACCTGTTGAAATCATGTTGTTGTTGCGGCGACAATTTGATAAAGTTGAGTTTTTGGAGCGGCATTTTGAAAAAATTGCACGATTTGAATTGACATAGGATTTTGTTCGCAATGCTTTTTCTTATCAATTTTCAAGGGGATTCAGGTTTCTCATCAAGTTTTTTTTTCTTTATAAGAGTAAGAAAAAGTGGAGTTTTAGTAAATACCCCCCTTAAGCTATGGAGATCCAAATTACTGAAAAATCCCTTATCCAGAAAACCCCAGGTCCTAAGAATTCTGAATAATAGACCCCATATCCGTACTTGCAACTGAGGCGCTAAAAAATACATTTTCTATTGGTAAAAATTTTATTTTTAATTTTGCATTCCCTAAGAAACCCTCATATAATTTACCAGTTGTTTTTGCTCCTTTGCGTATTAGCACACCTCTCTACGTTGCTGTTAATATGCTGTATTTTTACCAACAGTCTGGTTAACAATAGCGGCAAATGGAGAGAAACAAACATACACACTATATACACTATGGGGCAGATTTATTAAGGTTCGAGTTGTTTTTCCCACAAAAATTTGAGTAATCGAGTTGTTTTCTTTGGTCAAAACTCAAATTTTCGGGTTAAAAAAAAATTTGAATATTAGAGATTTATTAAAAATAGCTTGAATCCGAAAATGCACCACCTATACCCTGTCGAGGTTCTGTAGAAGTCAATGGCAGAGGTCCCTTGAACCGGTTCAAGAGGTTAACAGCCTGCATGGGCGAGTTTTTTTCTGAGGGTTTTGGCCAAAAACTCGAATCGAGAACTCTATTCGCGTTTTTCCACACTGAAAATTTGATCGGTTTGAGTTTTCGGCTTGTGGTACTGGAACTCGCAGAATCGTATTTTTGTAAGAAACCATTCGAGTTTCAAGGCCATTTGAATTCATTCGAGGTGAAAGAACGTCTGCAGATATACAAAAAAAAGTTAATAAGAATGTGTGTTCAATCTTTCTAAAGTATTCTATACATGAATATTAGATAATATTAGTATTTATGACCCCACTTCAGTAACCTATAGCTTCACTAGACATAAATGTGCCATGCTGATTGGTTGCTGTAGGTTGCTGCCAGTTTTACTATAAAACCCCCTTTGTGACCATACATAAATGCGACCTGCTTTTCATTTTGCCTTCCCACTTGTGTCATTGTTTATTTAACTACATATCCTTGTAGTGAATTGCTCTTATTCTGTGTTCTGTTCTCCCAAAATGGCTGTATGCCATCCATTCCTACGTGTCACAATGCATCTTGTTGTTTTGCCTTATAATCACTCCTAACATGCCATGAACAATACTTGAGAGGCGAAAAGACTCTTGTGATACAGTAAACATAACGTTGTGACTTGTATATAATGATTAATATGTGTGACATGGTTAATTATGGGGGTTATTTATCAAAGGTCAAACTTTAGAGCTTTATATATCTCGAATGAACTCAAAATTTGAATGGTTTACAGTGTAAAACAAAACTTGAATGAGAAAAACTCGAATCAGTTCACAACCTGAAAACTTGAATTAATCGAGTTTTCGGCAGGGACAAACTCAATCGAATTTTCAGGCAGAACTCTCCAAAAAACTCGAACGTCATTAAGGATATTAAAATCTTTAAATAGTTCAAGGATCTGTCTCTGCCATTGACTCCTACATGACCTCAACAGGTTCTAGATGTTGTATTTTCGGATCCAAGCTATTTCCAGGGTTGGTGTATAACAACTCTAGAAAAAACTTGAATAATTAGAGTTTTTTATACCTGAAAATGTGACTTTTGACCAAAAAACACTTGAAAACTCAAATTTTGTGGAAAACACAACTCAACACATTTAAACATAAACCCCTATATGTCAAGCTTGCTTATTTGTTACATAACAAATCTACTGAAAAACCCAGTGCTCCATTCTGAGACTGGTAATAGGTAGGGCCGCCTGCCTCAAGCCAAACTTCTAATGGTGGAGAATTACTGCATAGTGCTTATTTACTAATTACTGCCATACATACTTTATCACTAATACTTAAACACACTTGTACTCAACTTTGGTTTTAAGGACAAGGCAAAAATGGAGAAATACAGGCAAGACTTTGGATTCTACAGTTACAAAGAACCATTGTCAGACGCTGCTGGAAAAATTATGACCGCTCTACAGTATAATCCTCCAAACACCATGAATCCAGTATGGGGTGAGCAGTGTAAATATTTTGTTGCCTGAAAGTTAAGTATATATGAATCAAATTTTTGTGTTTGCCATTTCAGTCTATTCTCCATTCTGGAATTTTGGGTCAGTGATAGTGGACTTTGGTTTTAGCAAATTGTAATATTACAATTAGGGATGCACTGAATCCACTATTTTGGATCCGGCCGAACCCCCGAATCTTTCACGAAAGATTTGGGCCGAATACTGAACCGAATTCTAATTTGCATATGCAAATTAGGGGTGGAAAGGGGCACATTTTGTTACTTCCTTTTTTTGTGACAAAAAGTCACACAATTTCCCTCCCCGTCCCTAATTTGCATATGCAAGTTCAGAGTTGGTTCGACTGGGCAGAAGGATTTGGCCGAATCCAAATCCTGCTGAAAAAGACCGAATCCCGAACTGAATCCTGAATTTGGTACATCCCTAATTACAATTGCTAAGGACTGTTTTATGTACACTATAAAATTAATACCAATATTTGAGTCACATGGAGTATTATGAATACAGGTATGTGACCTGTTATCCAGCATGTTTAAGACCTGGGGGTTTTTGGATAAGGGATCTTTCTGTAATTTGGATCTCCATTAGGGTTGCCACCTGTCCAGTTTTGAACAGGACAGCCTGGTTTTTTGAAGGGCTGCTTGGGTCAAAACTGCCTGTCCTACTGCAGGATTCCCTATGATTGACATGGGGATCTGCAAATTGCCGATTGCACGTCATAGCCCCCCTGACATCACGTCCCGCCCCTCATAACGTCACAGCCCTGCTCCCATTGCCTCACGGCCCCACCACCTACACGGATTCAACTGGGCCAAAAGGTGGCAACCATAATCTCCATACTTTGTCTGTTAAAAATATAATTTAAACAGGATTTTAAAGGATTGTTTTTCCATCAATAAGGATTAATGATATCTTAGTTAGGATTAAGTACAAGGCACTATTTTAGAATTACAGAGAAAAAGGAAATCGTTAAATTTGTTTAAAATGGAGTCTATAGGATCTGACCTACTTTTAATTCAGAGGTTTCTGGATAACAGGTTTCTAGATAACAGATCCCATCACCATTCATGTACACTAGATGAGCACCAGAGTCTAACCTTGAAAACTCCATTAAGTTAATTGTATATAATTGTGGCCCCTGCGACTAAATGGGGAGGTTGAGATTATAGTAGTATTATTAATATCGTATGTTTATGTGTATACCTAGAAAGCGCCTGTATACAGTGTCAATGCTTTATTCTAGATGAAGATGTTATCTGGGAAAAAGTGCTTTGTCAGGATGTTAATTCAGACACAAAAAACAAGTAAGAATTATTTTCCTAGTTACTATACCTTTCATCATTGAATGTTCTCTGCTTTGGAAGAGACAAATTATTCTTCATTCCTTATATCCAATCCCTAACAAATCTTGAAGGATATGTCTAAAAAGGATTTCGGGGGGTTATTTATCAAGTTTCGAATATCCGAACTTCGAATAATTTTTTGTTTGTAGAGCAAAAAAAAATATACGTCAAATTATTCGAGATTTATTAAAGTCCGATGGTCTAAAAACCAGAATCCGAAACCCCGGCATCTAAAAGCTCTCGAGGTCCTGTATAATTCAACAGGAGAAGGGCTCAGTGTCTGCGCTGATGTCCGTACCGATATCTGATGATTTGGAGGATTTGGAGCAAAAAACTTTTACTTTTTGCGGAAAACCCTGAGTTTTCGGGGAAAACTCCGAAGTTTTCAGAGTTTTGCTCGACCCTATTTTTTCAGGCTTTTTTCTCTATAAATAATGTCCATTCGGGAATTCGGAGTTGATTGGAGTTGGATATTAGAAATACTGAGATAAATTCGAACCTTGATAAATAACCCCCTAAATGAATAAGACCATTCTTTCTCAGTAAACTAGCTGATGGCACAAGGTAAGTTACGGTGGGGAGAACGGGACTCGGACACAGTTTTCCCGATAATCAGTTAAAGGAGAAGGAAAGCTACGGAGGCATTTTATTGCCAATAGATTAGCTACAATAGTGCAAACTAGAATGCTATATTTATTCTGTAGAATGTTTTATGTAAAAAGCTCTAGAAACTCTCTGTTTGTTTAGAATAGGAGCTGCAGTATTAATGTGGTGTGACATCACTTCCTGCCCGAGTCTCTCCCTGCTCTGGGCTCAGATTACAGTAGAGAAGGGAGGGGTGGGGGGAGAGGAGCAAACTGAGCATGCTCTTGCCCAGGGCAGTGAGGTTTAAGCTGAGGGCAGGAAGTCTGATAGAGAAGCCAATGTGTACACAATAGAAGGAAAGAAATGCAGTGTTTCTTTTGACAGGGGACTCAGAGCAACACTACTTTGGGGGTTTACTGGTATATTTAGATGGACCTTTCTGATAAGGCTTACTTAGTTTTAACGTTTCCTTCTCCTTTAAATGGAAAATCAGGTTGGTAACAGGCAAGGATTGCAAACCACATCATTTTATGCTCTCCCATTGAGACCAGCTGTGACAGCACACAACAAAGGGGCTGATTTACTAAGCCAAAACTTTTTTGGGTTAAGCTTTCTGTCACCCAAAACCCCGAAAAAGTTGCGGGAAAAAAAGTGCAACTTGGGAATTATTATGCGACAAAACTGCGACAATTCATAATCCGAAAATACTCCAACTAAAACCTGTCGAAATCATTTTGAAGTCAATGGCAGATTATAACTGGAAGATTTTTCTTTGCTTTGCAGTTTCAGAAGGCTGTGATTCTTTAAATGGAGACCCATGAGACCTAAAGGTTAAAACTTTTAAAAGTTTATAAGCGGTGTTATATTTTGTGGCTCCAGACTATTTTTCTTTAGTGGAAGCGGGGGCAAAATGGCTCTTTTGATAGTAGAGATTGCTGACCCCTAGGCTAGATGTTGCTGACTGCCAGTGAGAGGGGGTGGGATCTCTCTAGTTGGTTGGTTTCAATCCCCTCCCCTTGGCTCAAGGCAGGTATGAGAGGGGAGGAGGTTAAAGCTTATAAAGTGAGGTGGGGAGGAGAGGGACCAGATAACAACTTTGAGGTCAAATGGCAATGGTTTGACAGTGGGGTAAAAAAGAGTGTGAGGCTGCACCATAATCTTGTTTAGGTTAGGAGTCCCCTCTTTTTTAATGGAGGAATGCGGCAGGACAGAGAAAGCGCAGAGGGTAGGGGCTATGCCCAGGCTAGCAGGCTGTGATCGTACGGTTAGGTTTTTGAGGAAACCTGGGGTATAGACAAACATGGGGTGCGGCATGAGCTGAGAAGAGAGAAACCAGGGAGAGCAGGGCAAAGTACTCTGGGCTCCTCCTTGGTATATTCTTTTAAAAAATTACATGTGATGTCCACTTGACCGCATTTGGTGGAGGGGACTTATTATTTACAATGTTTAATAAAGCTGTGACCTCTGGTCCCTCTTATTTTCTCATAAGTTTTGTTGCATAGAACATTTAAGGCTAATGAGGTTTTCAGGTAATCTTGATGATGGCTTTTGTGCAACAATACAAAAAGTCATAGTTATTGTGTGACAAGTCAAAAAAGTCAGTTTTCGCAACTTTTCTGCAACTTTTTCCCATTAGTGCTTTTTCAGTTCGGGTCTTTTTGATAAATGACTGACATTCGTAAAGTTTAAAATAACAATGAGAAGAATTTGAGCTTTAGTAAATCCCTCCCATGTGTAGTACTTGACAGTCCCGATTTTGTTCCAGTATTGAGGAACTGATAAAAATCCTTTGCATAAAAATTTGGAGGAATTGATAGAAATAGTTTGCTATGATACCTCACTCATTTTGAAACACCCGCTTTAAAAAAAAAAACTTGGAATATAGTATTTTGCATTTTTGATGGCTTTGTCAGGCTCTGTAGTACAGAGGCATCATGTCCGAAAGAAATGCCATACTGCTCATAAGTAGTTTTATTTTTAAAAATAAGACAAAACCACTGGAAAGTTCACTATTTCATTCACTTTGCATAGTATGAATTGACCAGGGTTGGCTTAATCGATGTTTTCAAAATCATCCTGCGTATGTGTAAAGGTGGCCATAGATGCACAGATAGCATCGTACAAAATTAATGTTACTATATTCAGTGTGTATGGTGTGAAAAGAGCCGACGATATCGGCAGAAGACTTGGATATCAGTCAGCTCGTCGATCGGCCTAGACAGAAAATTTTGATCGGGTGCCTTTGAAGGCCATTGTTAGTGCTGAATCATCAGATACAGGTAGAATTCTATTGTTTCTATCTGTATATCTGACGATTCTGCTCTACATGTGTGTATTGGAACGAAGGATCTTTCTTGGAAACATCTTTTCCAAGAAAGATCGTAATTGTTACGTCTATGGCCAACTTAACTTGGAAGTGGATGGAGGCAATGAAGATCTACAGCAATAATCTTCACATAACATCACACGCCTGTCACCTTTGGCCAAACCCTTGAGTCATCTGAAACTTTCCATGCTTCAGGTATGCCCTACCAATTTTTATGTCTGTGATTTGGGACTATACGACCTAAAAGAGTTGGACACCTAAACAAATATGATCAACATGGTTCAACACATACATGCTCGTCAATATTATATATAAATAGGGACAGCTGGGAGGTTTGGTATTCAATTACATTTTTTGTAGTCATGAGAAGCGAGTGAGGAAGGTTGAGATTTGGGAGAGTTCATACAGTATCTTACTAAAGTAGATGTTGGATTTTGGGCATCATTCTCGTTCACAGTAATGATTTATTTTATATACATTTTTCAGGGCGAATGTTCATGCAGTTACCTTTCATCCAAAGAATCAGCCTCCATCGGGTTCATCTGTTGATCAGGAAATGGTACAATGTTCTTTACAGGGGCAGTGCCATCTTAAGGAATGGCCTGTTGATTTGATAGGGAGGAATTTGAAAGCTATTACTGGTAAGTGAATAAAACTGAACTTATAAAAATCAACTCTACTGGTCCTGTGTTTAGATTTGTCTGGTGTTGAGCTAAAAACAGTCTAAAGGGCACACAAACCTAAATATCATTCATATTATGCAATAAAATTTAATTTTCTCGATAGCAATTAGCTGAACCCAAGGCAACTCCATTCAGTAACTCCCAGAGATATTAATTGATGTTAGTCTAAATAGGGGATGCGGATTTATAAAAATGAAATAGGTATTGGGCATTTCTGTGACTTCACCCCCATTCTTTCTATGCTGCTAAGAACAACTATGGATGCAGCCTACAGATTTGATTTTCTACTATATTAGATTTATCTATGTATGAGATTAAGTATTTTGTGTTAGCCACAATCTATTCCTCACAAACACATATACACACACAACAATTAAAATGATTCACTTGCATTGACATACTAATTTTATGGGGTGGAATGGGCAGGCCAGACACTCTGTTTCACTGGTCCAGCTCACATATTGGACTTTCTATTGGAAGGTTGTCTTGTGGAAAGATATTTAACTGTCCTGTCTCTCTGAGCAGGACGCAGAGCATGAAAGCTACCTGCTTGTGGTAGGAACTCTCAGGACGCTAAACATTCCCCCAAAGAATCAATAAATACTGTTTAAAGGGATCCCTGTACTCATAGTAGCAATTTAACTTATAAATGTGTATACAATGAAACACAAAAAATAATCAGAGGCCTCTGCTTGTGAGAGTTTATAATTCTGTTTTCTTTTGTAGATATTCCTGAAACGTTCAGCCATGATAATGCTGTTACCAAAGTGTATGGGAAAAATAATAAGGCAAGTTGCAATAGTTTAAAATAAATCTTACATTTGATTTGGCTTTTTATTAAGGCCCTGCTGTACATATTGCGTAACAGTGCTACGCAATATGTTGGCGCTATATAAATACATGTTAATAATAATAATAATAATATTCAAAGTTTGTAATCATATAAAGTGGCTATGAGTTATAGGTCATAATATTCAACAGCGACTTTAAATATAAAACAGGGAAAGGCTCTATTACTTGCACTTCATGATAACAATGCTGGTTTAAATTCATGGTGATGGGAAACAGCTTCCAAGTATTCTGAATAATTGATCCCTTAGCTATATATATATATATATATATATATATATATATATATATATATATATATATATATATTTATTACAGTTGGGTTTGATGGCATGCAGATGTGTAAATGTATAGGGTTCGTGTAGAATGTTACCACTGTATGCAGGGATTTATTTAACAGCACATTTCTCTGTGCAGAGGGGATATGTACAATAGAGCCTATGCTGCATTGCAGTTGTTCAAAGCAGATAAAGAGATTTACTGAGGCTTTGCACCTTTTAATTACAGCTATAATGGTACATCTTCCCCACTGTGCATTATATAACAAACACCAATTGCTTTGATGTACTGGTTCAGATCCATTCATCTTATATGTCTTGTCATTAGGCTCACGCCGAGGTATAGTCTAGGTGCTGACACTGTTTGCACCATCATTGGCAATGTCAGCTATGCTGTGTGTGCCAAGGCAGCATAAAATAATTACAATAAGATTAATGTCTTATTGTAGCATTCCTTCAATAATCTTTTAAACCTTTGTTTCAGGATAAAGCTGCCATATCTCTTGCTGCACCTTCGGTTTGTACCAACTCAACTAAAGTGAAATATGTCCGAGAACACCAAGAACAAGCAGCATGTGCCTTTCCTCTGCAGAAAAGCCCTGTCAGTGAAGACATAAGTCATACCTTGGGCTGTGCAACCAGAAAAGTAAAGCAGGATTCATTTTTTGAACAACAATCCTTTTCGGAACATGGGGATGTGAAAATATTTCAACCTCAGTCTGTTAAGGAGACTGAAAAGCTACAGATATGCAATGTTGGTTCTATGAGGAAAGAACAACGGAATGACTTACTGGAAGAGATAAAACAGGCCAGAGCCCTGGTAGTAACAATGGAGTTTCATGATGGATCCTCGCAGCTCAGTAATAAAACGGTTTGTATACTGCAGCATAATTATAGCGATTAAAGAAATAGAATAAGAGGTTATAGCCAAAGCTAAAATAAATAATCATCCCCCAATATCAGCATTAATATTAGTGAGGGCCTTGCCTGCAAAACTTCTGCTTTAATTTTGTTATGTCAACTTGATTTTGATGGAATTTTTCATGATGCCTGGTTAACTGAACAAGCTTCAGTCTTATGTTGATCAGGGAGGGTGTCATTTTAGTTTCATACCCAGTTGAGGTTAATTCTTTCTGGCAATTTCCATAGAAATGACATTGGTAGGGCTTAGTTGGAAAATAGTGTGAAATTATTTTAGGGGCTTTGCTCTTGGGTTAACTTGGATACGGGCATGTTAACTCAGATTGAGTGAAAGATATCGAGAGGTGATAAAGAACAACCCCAACGTTTGCACTTAGTTTATACATAGAAATAATGTTTAGCATACAGTATATCTTCTCTGTTAATAAACACAGTAAAGCAATACATGTTGGAAATGTTGTTTCCCATAACTGTAAAACTACATATTTGTCACTAGTCACTATTAAATATATATATTCTGTTGGTTGTATATATATATATATATATATATATATATATTTCTTGCAGGTTTCAGCCTCGCCAGTTAAAGGGATTATTATATTAATTAAAAAGCAGCCAATACATGTGTCCTTAGAGATGAAAGCAGCTGATGCCAGTGAAGAGAAATATATTTATATAGCTACAGCAGATGATACTTTATTGAAGAAAAAACAGGCCCCGAAAGATTTTGTTTGGTAAAGGTGTTTTAAATCATATGTTTAATAACAATTTTTAGTTCTTACTTTTGCATTTGTATACTGAAATTGAAGAATAATATGAAAACATGAAAGTTACTCTGCATATATTTTTCAATGTATCTTATTTTTTAAATTTCCTGTATAATATTGTATTTTTGGGCAGTCATTTTGTATTCACACTCCCTATTATCCCTGTATAATATTGTATTTTTGGGCAGTCATTTTGTATTCACACTCCCTATTATCCCTGTATAATATTGTATTTTTGGGCAGTCATTTTGTATTCACACTCCCTATTATCCCTGTATAATATTGTATTTTTGGGAAGTCATTTTGTATTCACACTCCCTATTAACCCTAATAGGGATCATAATAGTGTTTTAAATAGCCAAGGCCTTTGTATTGATGTGTGTTTGTCCAGTTACATCTGAACATTCAGTAAGATCATAAAAGGTAACTGGTTTGTATTTTCATGTCAGCTAGCCATTCCTACAATTATCTGTAGGGTGTAATTCATTATCCACTATAGCTTTCACATGTAGTACAGTTTTACTAGATAAAAATAAATACTAAAGTGGCCACTAAATAGTGGTCACATTCAACAGCCACAATAGCTATGCACCCATCCGCTTGCAATACACACATCACTTGTGCCTGACAATGCACTTGTGGAGCACTATATTCATCCATAAAGAGCATGTCCTTGGTCTACATTTAGGAGCATGAGGACCTGTGCCACAAAAACATTGAGGCTTGCACCTGTTTTTTGCACTTTGTGCACCCAACTTTTGTAAATGTTACCTGTATTTTTCACTTTAAATCCTGCCTTTGATAAATGATCCTTTATGTGGCTTACTTACTTATGTAAATGTCTCCTCCTTTAGTTCACTTGATTTATGCACTTTATAAATAAACCCCATGTGAAAAAAATTAACATGGGATAAAAAAATGAATAACAAAAATGTAATGCAAAAAGTTAGCTTAGTAAATAGGCAAAATGAAAGCAAATTAGTGTTTCTTGGGGTAATTTTGACCAGGAAGTAAGACAAACATTGCCTTGGTCAGCCTTAGAGCACAAAACAAGCCTGTTCCTTCCTATAAGCTGATGTTCCTCTCTGCTTTTAAGTACAAGGTTCTTGCTTATCCCATTGGAAACACCAGGATTCTTTATAAAGTTTTTTTTTTTTTTTTTTAAACAGTACCACTGTCATGCAATACAAACTGACTGCTCAGAAATATATTCTTCAATTTCTATGTAGACAAAAAAAGTTATGTTTGTTTAAATGCTAAATTAAAGAAAATTTGACATCTTAAGGACATGAATAAATGGCTTTTTGATGAAAAAAATGTTTTCTCAAATGTAAAAAAAATCCTTTGGTATTCTATTTTGTAGGGATTTGCTCTCACTTATGCTGCAAACGAATACAAATGTTATTTGCTTCAATGCCAAAGACTTTCTACGGACAGTCTTTCTTGTTTATGGGAAGGAAGAAAGCTGGAAAAGAGGTAGATCAGGTCTATCAAATTCAGAAATCAACTATATATTTTAATTTAATTTTTATTTTTATAATCAGTAAAGATGCAGCAGCAAATTTGTTGTTAAAGCATAAAAACTATAGTAAAAACATTATTGATTTAGAGCAGTATATTTTTTAGCCAATGTGTCCATTTTAAAACACTGTTTTTGAATACGTCTTGGCTTTTTGAATTTCCATTTAAATGGAATTTTATAGATAGTTATTGACAAGTTTAGCTTTCATCAGATGCTGTCATTAACGCAGAGTTTATATTTGTATACACATCCCCACCTAGGTATAAAAGGCATTGTGCTGGACCCCAGAATAGCAGCATGGCTCTTAAATCCAGCGGACTGTAACCCATCATTTGAAGATTTAGTTTGCAAGTACTGCAAGAATGTGGACATAAAAACTGCTAGCAAAATCTCAGATCCTTTGGTAGGTAAATACTGTTCTTCTGTTGCCTGATGTAAAACAGTATGTAGGTTTGGACTAAGGTTTTCTTGTTGAATACCTGTATTGTATTCAAGTGTCAGATGCAATAACTAAATGTCTCAGCTCCTTGATCGTAACACCATACCCAGTCATAGTCATGAGGGGGCAGATTCCCTAAAGGCCGAAGTGACTAACGCTAGCGAAAATTCGCCAGCGTGATGTAATTTTGGAACTTCGCTATTTCCTAACGGGCACAGGCGTCACTTCACTAGCGAAGGATATAGACGCTAGCATTGCTTCGCACTCTAACGGCCGCCGAATTTTCGCCTCTGGCGAACGGACGTAACGCCTCAAATTCACTAAGATGCGGATTTTACTGAACGATACCTCTTGTGCCAGACTTGCCTTCGCCAGCTCAGACCAGGTGAAGTGCATTGCAGTGCATAGATCTTCCTCAATTTTTAGTGCAGAATTTCCAACTCCCAAAAACTCTGGCGTCTTTTCCTTTTTTCAGAGTGATAGCCTGCAAAGGTCCGTAAAAATTGTTTTGGGTAACCGTGTTCCCCCCTACATTTCCTAACATATGGAACATAAACTATACACTGGGCTCATGTGTAGGGCATTATAACAACTCTTTTTTCTTTATTAAGGTTCCCTGGACTTGTGTAATGTAATGTATTTGCTGCAACATATACTTCTTTTCCTGGCATATGCAAATTAGGCAACGCTAGCACATCCTCGGTTTGATTGCCAAAGTAATGCTACCGAAAATTCGCTAGCGTTTGGTGCCCTGGACACAACGTTGCACTTTAGTGAATTGGCGTTATCCTAGAGAATTTACACCTGGCAAAGTGTTGCGATGGCTGCAAAGCTGTCGCTGGCGAATTTTCGCTGGTTAGGGAATTTGCCCCAAGGAACGAGGGATGCATTTAAATTTAGCTAAATTCTTAGTGCCTGGCTGAACCAAATCTAAATCCTAAGAGGCCCATTTATTAAACCTTGATTTTATCTGGTTTAGGTTTTTAGGGGGAAAACTCAAATTTTTCATGGAAAAAAACCCCTAGAATTTTTAGAGATTTATCATACCCCAAAGCAGCTAAAAATCTGAATCTGGAAATACACCATCTCAAACCTGTCAAGGTCACATAGAAGTCAATTTGTTTCTTGATCTAAAATGAATAATCTGAAAAATTTGGGATTTTCGTCTACTAATCGGAATCTGATTTTTCGCAGGAAAAACGAAAAAAGAATTTCGTACGGTATGAATTGATTCTCAAATTTGTCATGCCATTTTGTTGCTCCGATTGTTTCGAGATAAATGAGTTCAAATCATGGAGGGGAGTTTGGTTGATTTGGTTGAATTCGAGTTTAAATAAACCAGTCATGTGACTTTTAGGAAATTAACAATTTTTTATCAATAAATTGTGCAAATGTATCATTTTTATGAAGTGTGAATATGCACATTAAGGTTCAGATTCAGCCACATTTACTAGATCACTTGAAAAATTAGGGACACTTCTAATAAACTCAACAATAATGATCCCTAAAGTTGGTCACTGATTATAAACCTGAGTGCATATTAATTATAATATAATTGTCAGAGCAGCCCCTGTTGCTGATTTTTCTAAAAGTGTCCCCAATTTTTTGAAAAACCCATAAAAACAAACCTAAGGGCAATTTGAAAATGATGTGACAAGATTGTCTTTGGAGGCTAATGCAGGGGGATTCCAAGCTTTTTGCCTCTGTTTTAGGTAAGTTAAAGAACAGCTGTTAAAATGCCCCATCCCTTCCCATGTGCATTTGCCCTGTGTTAGTTTAATAGACATGTATATAATAATTATTGCTTTGATGTACTGAATTTAGCAGGTAAATACATTTACTTCTCTTCACTTAAAAGCAAGTGTCATTTCTTCAAACTATCTTTTTTAAGTAGAGTCTGGTTCAAATAGTTTCCCCATTGCAAGCTCATGTGATGTAAGTGACCAAGTGCTCGTATGAAAAGCTCATTTTACTTGCTCAAGACATTCCTGACATAACTCATCCCTTACATTCTATACCCCCATATGGTAACTGTTGAATTCTCTTTTTATCTTTTCTCTTCTGAAGGGCAGGATTATATGGATGAGTTGTCAATTCATTATCTGAATTAACTGGCCAATTACGAATATGATATTGTCACATCTTAGTACTTTTAGGGTCATTATGGGTCACTTGTTCTTTACCTGTTGCATTATTTAAAATCTCTGTCACTTGTAGTGGAAAAAATCTCATTAATGTGCTAGTTGGACTTCACTTATATGCTACCTTCTATAATTTACCGTTTAACTGATGTATTTCTTTGTGGTTATAATGAACTTATATTGGACTCTAATGAAGAAATTAAAGCACAGATAGAGCAGATCATTTTGCAGTATTATTCCACAAAAATGATATGCTGTCTATTGCTTTCCATGTGGTAGGCCAGTTGTTGGCTCATTCAAAGTAATGTGTGTGTCTCTTGAGCAATATAGGGGCCACAAAATCCCTTAGAGGGTGAACATTTGCATTGGGCAGCCGGCCACAGATAAAAACAACAGAATGGCTCAAGGCTATAAAGCTTTTGGGTTCTCTTATAAAAAAGCAAGATCCAGGTTCCTTAAGTTAAAATCTCAGAAGACAAAAAGAGAAACCAAATAATACAGAGCACAGTGGCACCCCAAATGATTTTTAAAAAAATCTGTGAATCTCTTATACCTGATATACTTGCCAAATATCTCATACAAAAGATAAAAACAGACAAGCGTGTGTTATCACAACTTGGAAAAAAAGTAATACCTTTGTTTTTACATCTAGAATGTAACGGACAACAGATCTTACAGTTTATCATTGAAGCCCTGCTAATATTCATTTTGTAGTTTTTAAAAGAAAAGTAAAGAAAATCAACATGATGTACTAAAATGATAAGTGAAATATATTATTTTTGTCTCTTTTAGCATCAGAACACTTACACAAATATGAATGTACTGTATACTCTGATGATGAACATACGCACTAAACTTCAGGTAAGAAAATAACTGTGTGCACAATTTCCTTAAAGGAGAACTTTAGCTTCACTAAAGAAGTAGGCTAGAAATATTGTACATTATGTTTTGGGTTTCTGTACCAGCCCAAGGCATTCACAGCCCTTGAGCAGTAAAGATCTGTTTCTCCCAAGATGCCCCAGTAGCTCCCCATCTTCTTTTCTGCTGATTCACTGCACATGCTCTGTGCTGCTGTCACTCACTGAGCTTAGGGACCCACTCACAATATACAGTACACATAGAATAGAAATGTCACAATATAAGGCTGATTAGTAATTAATACAGATAATTACTACATGGCAGCACAGAAACCAGTGCAATTAGCATCAGAATTTAATAAACAGCCCTGTAGCATCATCTTATATTACAGGGGAAGCTCATTTTCTGCTGGATAAGTAGTGACGAGCCCTAAGCTTAGCTTCTCAACAGCCAATCAGAGCCCACTGAGCATGTGAGTGTCACAGACACTTTCCAAGATGGTGACCCCCTGTGACAAATTTGAAGTCCTTTGCGCTATTGAGAAGCTGATTCTTTAGGCTGGTGCAATAAGTTCAGTATATGAAATATGGCATATTCATTTTTAGGGTTTAGTTCTCCTTTAAACTATAATAAAGAAACCCATACTTCAATACTAGAACATATAGACACCATGAATATTTAAGTATAACATCACCCTAGTAAAACATTGACACAAGAGGGTTAATTTCTAATGGCGAGATGAAGAAGTGCAAGAGCACTGAGGGGCACAAGTGCAGAACACAGTGTCATTGGACGTATACCAGCCTTGTCCATAGCATTGTGGCCTAAGTCGTCTGACTTTCAATAAATTGCATGTCTTACACATAAGTTAGAGGCCAAGAGATGGGAAGCCTATATTTCTTCCACTACCTCCCCTCATGAATATAGTCCAGTCAAACACAGTCAGAGCTATAATCATAGGGCAGCCACAGTCCTGTTCTCTGAAACAGAATTCAGGACCAATGGTATGCAATAGGGATGCACCGAATCCAGGATTTGGTTTGGGATTCAGCCAGGATTTGGCCTTTTTCACTAGATTTTACCATTCATATTGCCCACTGTACCTGTGCCAGCAGCCATCATGTTGCCCCATGTACCTTTGCCAGCCCGGCTGCTGCGCCGGCTGGTTGAGCGCTTCTGCGCATGCGCGAAAAGATGCTTCTGCGCATGCGCGAAAACCGCTTCCGCGCATGCGTGGAAAAATGCTTCCACGCATGCACGGAAAAACGCTTCTGCGCATGCGCAAATTGACGCATGCATACTCTCACAGATGGGACAGTGGGCGGTCGGCAGAGAAGGGACCGGACTAGGGGTAGGAGTAAGTACGTGCCTGGCGCCCCTCCACCTTTGCGCCCCAGGCATTTGTCTACTCTGCCTACCCCTTGTTCATAGATCATATTGCCCCCATTTGTACATGTGCCAACGGCAGTAAACCCACTCAGATTGCCCCCAATCTGTACCTGTGCCAGCATAAACCAAAACATCCATCATATTGTTACCCCCAATCTGTACCTATTCCAGCAGCAGCCAAAAAAATCCATCATTGATTTGTAACTGTGCTAGCAGGAGCCAAATATCCATCATATTGCCCAAACATCTGTGTACCTGTGCCAGCAGCCACCATATTACCCCATATACCTGTGCCAGCAGCAGCCAATCCTTTATATTCCCCCCAATCTGTACCTGTGTCAGCAGCAGCCAAAAAATCCACAAAATTGCCCCAAATATGTACTTGTGCCAACAGGAGCCAAAAAGCCTTTGTCCCCAAATATGTACCTGTGCCAGCAGCTGTCAAGAGGGAGGTGGGGAGTGCTTTTGCCCGCAGTACAAATCACTGGCAAGAGGGGGTTGGAACAGGAGGTTTATAAAATTGAAAAACTATTAAAGGCCAAGCAAACTATGGTTTAAAAAAAATTCCCTTAAAAGTGCGTCCCCCCCATGATTGCGCACTAGGCGGCCACCTACTCTTCCTACCCCTAATTCCAGCCTTGCAAATTAGGATTTGGTTCGTTATTCGGCTGAATCCTTCATGAAAAATTCGGCCAAATAAGGATCTGAATCCTAATCCCAAATAGTGGATTCAGTGCATCCCTAGTAGATAGTGTAAAAAATACATGGGCAATTCAGAAGATGGCTCAGTGTTATGGTTGCCATCTGGTATTTTGGTATTTTACCCACCTGGCCAGAAAAAATAACACTTGATGCCAATGTTGTTAATAGGGGAAAAAATATAAACATATATGAAGTCCAATATAGTTTTCTATAAAAGTTGGCATCTCTACTCAGTGGGAGAGAGAACCGTATCATTGCCTCGGCACGTAAACACAATATTCTGAATCTCAGTACAGTGACAGAGTAGCAGGAGTGGAGTTCCAAGACATAATCCAAAAGAAAGGCCAAAGTTAGGGCACCATGAGTTTGTGAGTCAAATAATGGGCTGCAGTTCAAGAGATATACAAAAATCAAGGAAATCTTGGAAAAGGCAAAGGGGAGTTAGCAAACAAGAAATGTCCAAAACTCAGGCTAAGTGAGAGAGCCAAAAAACTGGGACCCATGAGTGCAAGTGCCAACCACCTAGACTATGCCATATGTAAGCACGGATGCAGACAAATGCAACATTGTACTTGAGCAGGTCACAGGACTCACCATATATGTGCCAGAAAGGGACTTATTTAACCTAAGCTCCAGGAACAACGTGTCTTAGATACAGTATTTCCGGATGGGTTAAAGGGGTGGTTCACCTTTAAGTTAAATGTTAGTATGTTATAGAATGACCATTTCTAAGCAACTTTTCAATTGGCCTTCATTATTTATCTTTTACAGTGTTTTAATTATTTGCCTTTTTCTTTTGACTCTTTCCAGCTTTCAAATGGGAGTCACTGACCCCATCTAAAAACAAATACTCTGTAAGGCTACACATTTATTGTTATTGCTACTTTTTATTACTCATCTTTCTATTCAGACCCTCTCCTTTTCATATTCCAGTCTCTTATTGCTTGGTTGCTAGGGTAATTTAGACCCTAGCAACCTGAAATTGCAAACTGAATAAAAAGCTAAATAACTCGAAAAACACAAACAATGAAAAATGAAAACTGATTGCAAATTTACTCAGAATATCAAGTCGATATTCGAATCGAAGGTTCGTAGTAGCCAATTCGATGGTCGAAGTATCCAAAAATTCCTTTGAATTTCGAATTTTTTAACTTTGAAAATTCCCTAGATTTCACTTTGACCCTTGATAAATCTGTCCTCAAAAGTTCACTGAAAGGTGAACAACCCCTTTAAGTATATAGTATGTCCAAAATTCTAAGGAAGTGGGCAATTTCTGTCATATATATTGGGCTTGCCCCCAAATAATGGTTAAATTGTGTTCCTTTTTTGGGGTACCTTTTAGACAGTGGAAAGAATAAACTGCAAAATGAGTCACAAGTAAAATAAAATTACTGTTTTAACAAATCCAAATATCCAGAATGCATCAAAAAACAGTTAAGTCATTATTTCCAGTCTTCTGTTGTTTAAATAAGGGATGCACTGAATCCAGGATTTGGTTTGGGATTCGGCCAGGATTCGGCATTTTTCAGCAGGATTCGGATTCGGCCGAACCCTTCTGTCCGGCCGAACCAAATCCAAATTTTCATATGCAAATTAGGGGCTGGGAGGGAAATTGCGTGACTTTTTGTCACAAAACAAGAAAGTAAAAAATGTTTTCCCCTTCCCACATATGCAAATTAGGATTTGGTTCAGTATCAGCCGAATCTTTCGCAAAGGATTCGGGGGTTCGGCCGAATCCAAAATAGTGGATTCAGTGCATCCCTAGTTTAAATGATTCTACATTTCTTGCCTCACACACAGTCATTTCATAGTATGTCACTATGAGTGCCCATCAAGACAATGCTTTTAATTGATGTTTTGGTACATTTCAGTCAAATTAATTAACAGAATTTGGAAAATGCAAAGTCAGCATCATCGAAAAGCCTTTGACCTTTATGTCCTCTCTTTCAGCAATACTTTTAACCTAAAGTATCATTCTCCATGGCTTTGTGCTCTTAGTTCTAATAGTCAGGTTGCTCTGTTGCCTCAACATGAATGCCCTACAACTGTCTCCAGGGCTGAACTAGGGGTAGGCAGAGTAGGCACCTGCCTAGGGCGCAACGCTGAGGGGGCGCCAGGCACGTACCTCCTCTGGCTCCTACACCCTAGTCTGGTCCCTTCTCTCCTGTCTGGACTGTCCGCGTCTGTTCGCTCACGTCGATTGGCCAGCAGTGATTCGCACATGCGCACCAGCAGTGATTCGCGCATGCGTGCCAGCGTCTATTTGCCCATGCGTGCCCCCCTTCGGCGCAACAGCTGGCCAGGTTGCCTAGGGCGCATGCCCGCCCTGGCCCGGCTCTGACTGTCTCTACATCTAAATGAACTCTGTGCAGACATTTTCTTCTTTCTTATCACAATTTCCATTACTCTCAACAACACTTTGATTCATCCACTGCTTAAAGACTGGCGCATTGAAATATTTTTCAATTCAACCCTATCTTTCATCATACTCTACTGCACAGACGCAAAATTACTCTAAATCTTCTGCTTTCTGTTCTCTAACAAAGGCAAGATTAGATCATCCGAGTCTCAGGCAGCCAGGACTTCTTTATGCTGCCTCTTGTTATTTCATGCTTTGATTACTGTAACTTCCATCCATTTATATTCCATTTATCATCTCTTCTTGTCTGCATTGTATCCTAAAGTGCCTCTGTCAAACCTATCTGTTTTCATAATGGATCTCAATCTACTGCCAAGGTACTTGTGTGACTGCAGTGGCTGCCGTTCTCGTACTGAGCATTATTGTTACAGACCTAATCCTCATTTGAAGCAGATGCTTTCCAAAATTCATCTAAACTGCTTTCATTACCTTCCTTTATTCAGAATAAATTCACATTTTACATCTCTCAAAGCAATATACAAAACCCTCATAACAAAAAAAAATAAATAAAAAAAAATAACCCTCTGGGCACTGAATTCAAAATTTGATGTCTTAAGTCCGGGCATAGTTGGAAGTGAATTAAATGGACAGTATACACAGTAACTATTCATATTTTTTTCCAGTATAAGCAAAATAAATTAGGGATGCACCGAATCCACTATTTTGGATTCGGCCGAACCCGCAAATCCTTCACAAGGATTCAGCCGAATACCGAACCGAATCTGAACCCTAATTCGGTTTCGGATTCGGTTTGGCGGGGCGGAAGAATTGGGCCGAATCCAAATCCTGCTGAAAAAGGCCAAATCCCGAACCGAATCCTGGATTCGGTGCATCCCTAAAATAAATATAAAAAATATGCTGAGAATTCATTCTATCTATTCTACAGATTTTTTTGTTTTTCTTTGTTTTTCTTTTCTTTATAAAGCACATCATTGTTTTGTTTTTACAATTCCAATACCCCCTCCCTCACCCTATAAACAGTTGAGTTAGTTTAAATAGCGATAATGAGCTCTGTATAAAAACCCTCTCTCTTCCACCTTTACAGTAGCTTGGCAGATGTGATCATTGAGTGTTTCGATTTTAAAGTAGAACTAAACCCTTAAAATGAATATGGCTTAAAATGCCATGTTTTATATAATGACCTTATTGCACCAGCCTAAAGTTTCAGCTTGTCAATAGCAGCAATGATCCAGGACTTCACAGGGGGTCACAATCTTGGAAAGTGTCTGTGACACTCACATTGGGCTCTGAGCAGCTGTTGAGAAGTTAAGCTTAGGGGTCATCACAAATTATCAAGCAGAAAATGGAGTTGGCCTATAATATAAGCTGATGCTACAGGGCTGATTATTAAATTCTGATGCTAATTGCACTGGTTTCTGTGCTGCCATGTAGTAATTATCTGTATTAATTACTAATCAGCCTTATATTGTGACATTTCTATTCTATGTGTACTGTATATTGTGAGTGGGTCCCTAAGCTCAGTAAGTGACAGCAGCACAGAGCATGTGCAGTGAATCAGCAGAAAAGAAGATGGGGAGCTACTGGGGCATCTTTGGAGACAGATCTTTACTGCTAAAGGACTGTGGTTGCCTTGGGCTGGTACAGAAACCCAAAACATAATGTACAACATTTCTAGCTACTTCTTGAGTGAAGCTAAAGTTCTACTTGTTCTTAGTTCTCCATGTTGCTTTAGCTCAGATAAGGCTGGATTTTGTTCCGTTTCCTTTTAACAATATTATCCCATATCTGGCCAGCTTATCATTGGCTTTCTCTAACAAACACAAGCATTTGTGCCATAGCCCATTTTTAACAGATCTTATGTTTTAATTTTACAGTTGGAAGGGTTATGGGAGCTCTATTGTACCATAGAACTTCCGATGACAGCAATTTTGGCAGGTAAGAAAATTAAGAATGGGATGTCCTTTAAAAATATTAGCACTGTGCCAGGGGATGGTAGTTTATTAGGTGTGGGCATGGTGCAAAGTGAAAAAATTAAAGAAGCCATAACATTTTTCACACTTTGCACCCTGACCCATGGGTGAACACCTGCAGGTACAGGTGTCCTGTGCTTGGCAGCACTGTATTTATGAAGGATGGGCTTGGGGAGGCAGGTACGTGTCCCCATCTCACTCCCTAACTTACACGTCATTTAAACATACAAGTAAAAATTGTTCACAATTGTCACGTGCCTGCAATGACTACGTTTGCTGGTGTCATTACCCCACCAACGTCCTTGCTGGGGCAACAGCTGCCCTTGTTAAAGGAAAACTTTACCCCCAAAATGAATATTTAAGCAACAGATAGTCTATATCATATTAAGTCCACACAAAAATGGAGTGCTCACCTCAGACAATATCCTTTCGGATCAGGTGCTTCTAGCAGTATTCGATCACACCTGCCACGGATCCAAACCTCAATTGTAGAAATCCAATATACTGCAGCACACTGTAATTTGTGTAAAAGTTTAAAGGTGTACTTTATTGGCTCAAATACGAGCAGAAATGTGGCAACGTTTCGGGCCTCGCAGGACCCTTTCTCAAGCCTTGAGAAAGGGTCCTGCGAGGCCCGAAACGTTGCCACATGTCTGCTCGTATTTGAGCCAATAAAGTACACCTTTAAACTTTTACACAAATTACAGTGTGCTGCAGTATATTGGATTTCTATATCATATTAAGTGACATATTAAAGAATCTTACCAAACTGGAATATATATTTAAGTAAATATCGCCCTTTTACATCTATTGCCTTGAACCACCATTTTGTGATGGTCTGTGTGTTGCCTCAGAGATCACCTGACCAGAAATACTGCAGCTCTAACTGTAACAGGAAGAAGCTTGGAAGCAAAAGACAGAACTCTGTCTGTTAATTGGCTCATGTGACCTAACATGTTTGGTTTGTTTGTGTGCACCTTGCATCCTATGATCCCAGGGAGCAGCCTTTATTTTTTTAAAATGGCAATTTTCTATTTATGATTACCCAATGGCACATACTGCAAAAAAAGTATATTATTATGAAAATTGTTTATTTACATGAAGCAGGGTTTTACACAAGCTGTTTTATGCAATATATAGTATAAATATATAAAGTATAGTTTTCCTTTAAGTAACCTAGCTGCCTCTCACCTATAAAGAGAGCTGTAAAATGGGTGCAGGTGGACCTTGTTGATAGTCCTTAGGCCTTACCAAGGAAGAAGTACTTACTATTTCTGGTGTCCATCAAGATCTTAATCAGGCAATAGATCCCATTGGAGGGCCCATCTGGTCCCCTCACCCCATCATTTCCCTAATCTGGTTTCACACAGACATATACTTTACATTTAATATATTATTAGATGTAAAATCCAGAGTTGTTTATTTTTATTAATGAGAACCCAACCAAGATACAAGCATTTGTTATGGGAAGCCTAACCAACGTCCTAATTTAGGGGGTTGCTGCCCCCTGCTGACCAAAAGGGAAATTTAAACATAACACGTTTCACCTCACTTAAGTATGTGCTTAAAACCTCTTATAAACTTACGTTCTAAGTGAGACCAATAAACAGTTTTCTTGTTTTGTTTTTTAATTTGTACAGCAATGGAAGTCAACAGAATACAAGTTAATCAGGAGGAGTTAAAGATGACATCTGACCTTCTAGGGGTGATTTTTAAAAATTATTTGAACTGCCAATCTTTCAAATGATTCATTTTCCTCTGTAATAAAAAAAACAGAACTTTGTACTTGGTAACTAATTTATATGAATCCAAATTGTTGGAAAAATCATCCTATTGGGTTTATTTAATGTTTCAATTATTTCTAGCAGATGTAAGGTATACCGATCCAAAGTACGGAAAGATTCTTTATCTGGAAAACCCCAGGTCCTATGCATTCTGGATAACAGATCCTATACCTGTAATACATTCTGTTTATTGTGCAAGGCCAGTCATGGAGAGATTAAGCTGTAATGCATACTTGCTCTCCTAGATGCACATGAATGCATTTGTACTTGGTAACTTTAAATGAATCCAAATTGTAGGCAAACCCATCCTATGGGGTTTATTTAATGTTTCAATTATTTATAGCAGATGTAAGGTATAGCGATCCAAAGTACAGGTATAGGACCTATTATCCAGAATGCTCGGGACCTGGGGTTTTCCGGATAACGGGTCTTTCTGTAATTTGGATCTACATACCTTAATACCTACTAGAAAATCATATAAACATTAAATAAACCCAATAGGCTGTCTCTGCTTCCAATAAAGATTAATTATATCTTAGTTGGGATCAAGTACAAGCTACTGTTTTATTATTACAGAGAAAAAGGAAGTTATTTTAAAAAATTTGGATTATTTGTTTATCATGGAGACTATGGGAGACAGCCTTTCCGTAATTTGGTACTTTCTGAATAATTTGTTTCCGGATAAGGGATCCCATACCTGTACCAAAAGATTCTTTATCTGGAAAACCCCAGGTCCTATGCATTCATGATAATAAATCCTATACCTGTAATACATTCTGTTTATTGTCCATGGCCAGTTAAGGAGAGATTAAGCTGTAATACCTACCTGCTCTCCTAGATATACCTGAATGCCAAGTTTGAAGGTCATTTGGGGTGAGATTTGGGATGAAAAATTTGCTACCCTAAGTATTCTTGAAACTATGGGTGAATGATTGACACCAAATGTTTTGTAACTTGTGGCTCTCACATGTGTGTGTGTGTGTATATATATATATATATATATATATATATATATATATATATATATATATATATATATATATATATATATATAATACACAAAAGCCATGAATATCTTGTAAATTATATCCTTATAAACGGTGAGTTCTGATGTCATCAGTTATAAACGGTGAGTTCTGATGTCATTTCTGTCACATGTCACTGAAACGTGTGTATTGTATTATAGTAAATAAAATACCCCCTGTTGCAAAATATGAGGATATTAGAAGTTACCTCGGAGTTCCATGACCTGTATAAAAATATGGTCATGAAACTCCTCGGTAACTTATAATATCCTTATTATTTCAAGAGGGGGTACTTTATTCACTATATATATATATATTTTTTAATAAAGTCTAATCCATCAATATAAAATTAATCCTGCAGGCTCACCTTAAACAACTGGAACGGGACGCACACCATGTGGCAGGGCAGAAGTTCAGAATAACCAGCAGCAATGAAATCAGAGAGGTGGGTGCGTATATAAGGCTGATACTACTTATCTGCCATAGTGACATACATAATGTCATTACTATCTAGTCTGCAATACATCTTCTTCATCAAGCATTCAAAGCAATTAGCAACAATGTGCAGCAGAATTCCAAACCTTATGTACAGACCAGTGGACTCTTTCTTGCAATACAACTTTATTTCAATGATATCACTTGATAAATGGAAGAAATTCATATACATGTTTTGATGATCTCTGAAATAAGGTGTATTGTAGCCCCATACTCCATACTTACCCCTTGGTGCAGATTCTTCCAGGGAAGTTCCACCAGTCCATCTTCCGGCTCCTCTGTAAGCTGACTGAGAGATCGGTATTTCTGAGCATGCGCAGTTGGAGCAGTTTGCCGGTTTGTGACAACTGTGCATGTGCGGAATTGCATGGAAATTGCCGATCTCTCAGTCAGCTTACAGAGGGGCCGGAAGATGGATGCATGGAACTTCGCTGGAAGAATCTGCGCTGAGGGGTAAGTATGGCGTATGGGGCATCAACCGGGGGGGGGGTAGTTAACCTGGGGGGAGGAGGGAGGGAGGGCTACCTTGGGTGGGGGGTAGGGTTTTTTTCCCCCACAGGTTGATTTCTCCTTTAATAAAGACCATTTCATACAACTAAATTATTGATAGCCACAACACTGCACATGTCATTTTATCCCTTTCCTTCCACAATGGGATCTGAGCTGTCTATATAAGGACATACACATAAATATATGGTTTATATGTGGGATACAAAGCACCCAGATATTATCTGTTCAGATTTATTATTAGTTGTGCCTGTGTCAGTAAGCTAGTAGTAATAGATAATACAGGTAATACTTTTTGCAAGTGTAGTAGTACAGTACATACCATTACCAGTGGACCAGAGGTGAAAAAATCACAAACATGTTTTTAAGAAATTGGGAACATGGGAACCTTTTTTTCCCATTGAAAAATCAGTTGTAGTCTAGTTGATAGGAGCTCCTCCAACAATGTAGGGCACGTGTGTAGCAGTATACTGAGTGAAACATGCATGTGATTTTGCCCTCCCATTTACCCCAATGTAATACAAGTTTTGTGAATTTTTTGCCGTTTCGTGAATTTTTCAGTAATGCAAAACGGGACAGATTCACTCATCACTTCCCCCAAGTACAATACAACTAATGTTGTACTACAAATACTGTACCTCCTCTACACAGATAAATCCCTGTCTCCTCTGCGAAAACATGCAGCGCTCATTGTGAAACGGGCAAATGCACAATTTCTTGGAGGGCTCCAGGTTTAAAAGGGGGGGGGGTGCAGCAGCCGTTTAGTATATGGAGGAGTCAGTGTGTGTGTATGGATGCTGGGCTTCATATGGAGGGGTTGAACTTGGAGGATTTTTTCTAACTAGGTAACTATATGGTAAATATAGTACAGAGCCCTTAAAGGCACAGGAAGGTTCAGCTTTGACTCTTTCTACACTTATGATGTCATTTTATATTTCAACTTATATGTTTCAGACATTACAAATGTGCTTTTCTATTATATTCTTACAGTGAGAGCCTGTATTGTACTCTCACTGGTCTCTGGATATCTGTCTCAGGGTAAAACCTCTTGTTAGTAACTTTCATTTAAGGGGGGTGTAATGTCTGCAAGCAGCCTGTGAGGGCACAGACCTGGTTACCCATTAGGGTCTGGCCACATGGGCAGATTCGGGGAGATTAGTCGCCAGATGACAAATCTCCTCTTCTTCGCGGCGACTTCGTTTTCCAAAGTTGCCCGAATTTTCCTCCGTGTAACTGCCCCCAGGCCATTTACATTTTAGCCAGGGGAAGGCAGATCGGGGAGATTAGTCACCGCGAAAAAGAGGAGATTTGTCTCCTGGCGACTAATCTCCCCGAATCTGCCCGTGTGGCCAGACCCTAAATGAGAACCAATGATATGTTTCCCATAGACTCAAAGGGGGTTATTTATCAGAGGTCGAGTTTGTGTGGTTTTTTCCTACTCTAGCAATACACTGAATCCTCGAATCCGTCATGAAAGATTTGGCAGCATACTGAACCAAATCCGAATTTGCATATGCAAATTAGGGACACGGAAGGGAAAAAGTGGAAACAACTTTTTTACTTCCTTGTTTCAAGACAAAAAGTTAAGTGATTTCCCTTCCAGCCCCTAAGTTGCATATGCAAAATTAGGGATGGGAGGGAAATTTGCATATGCAAATTAGTATTCAGATTCAGTTTGAAAAAGGCTGAATCCTGGATTTGACGTCTACATGACCTTGACAGGTTTTTGCTGGAGTATTTTTGGATTTGGGCTTTTTGCAGCTTTGGGGCATAATAAATATTGAAGACTTTGAGTTTTTTTTTTATCCCAAAAAATTTGTGAAAAAAAAAAACCTTGAAGTTTTCAGGAAAACACAACTTGACCATTAATAAATAACCCCCAAAACTTGCATTCAGCAAGCATTAAGACAATATTTGGACAGGTATCCTTACAGAATCATGAACATTTGAAGTTGTTTATAAAGTATATCTGAACTGAAGAATTTTTTTTTATGTATGTATATATACATTAGGTGCTTTTTGATAAATTACACTTGCATCTTCAATGTACAACTAAGAAACTTCCTCGGACCAACCTGCGCCACCTTCCGTCCACTGCCGAAACCGTGGTAAGAATCTTCACCTTATTTACTGAAGTAGTAATGAATCCGATCTCCTGGTTCCATGACATGAGATTATTTCTGTGAAACACCACTTGTTACCTCTTGGTTTAGCAATGATCACTCTTTTCCATAGACGGAAGTACCATGTATCCAAAATGCTCAGGCCCTGTTATCCAGAATGCTCAGGACCTGGGGTTTTCTGGATAACAGATCTTTCTGTAATTTGGATCTTCATACCTTAAATCTTCTAGAAAATAATGCAAACATTAAACAAACCCAATAGGCTGGTTTTGCTTCCTATAAGGATTCATTATAGCTTAGTTGGGATCAAGTACAAGGTACTATATTATTACTACAGAGAAAAAGGAAAATATTTTTTAAAAATTGGAGAAAATGGAGTCTATGGGAGATAGCCATTCTGTAATTTGCAACTTTCGGGTTTCCGGATACCTGTAGAACAATACCAGCTTCTGACTAAAGCCTAATGCTTCTTTGTTATATAACCTTTGAATAAAATATCTCTAAAAATGACAAAGCCCTTCTTTAAATATAATAAAACAATTGTGTACAATGGGAAAGTTCTATACAGCATATCTGTTTGCCATAAAAAGAGCACAATAAAGTCTGATGCTTTACTTTTATTTTTCAGTTGCTTCAACTTCAGGATCTGCATCCACTGCCCAAAATTGTGTTAGAATATAGACAGGTATGTGGAATTGCCTCTGGGTAATACAAACTGTAGCTCACATTACTGCTGGTCTTAATGTGGCTCATATGTTTAGTTACTATGGTCTTCATTCTTATTAAAAAAAAATCCTTACAGCAAATTAGATTTGACCAGAGCAGATCTGTATGCTCATCTGTGACTGTCCATGTATGGTGCTTCTGAACAAGAATTCATGTTTAGCTGAACATTATACAAACTTGAATTATCTATTGCATAAAAACCAGACGAAACAATGACCCCCCTTCATTGTGTGTATGATAGTGATGTGCAGGCTGGGCCGATACCAGTGGGACCCACGGGTTGAACCGCGGGTCGGCCAGGTTCGGGCCGACCTCGCACCCCTCTTTCAGGCCTTACAAGTAGATGTAGATGCCCGTCTGCGTGCCCCGCCCCTTCTGTGATGTCATCGGCAGGGCGGGACGAGTATAAAAGGAACCCGATAGATGGGCTCTGACGGGCGCAGGTGGAGAGAGGGCGGGTTGCAAATGGGTGCGGGTTGGGAAAATCCCGAACCGCACATCACTAGTGTATGGGTCACTGGCCAACCTGGAACAAAATGATACTTTTTACTGCAGATGTGATAGTTTAGTTCTGAAACCAAGTGAATGGCTGCAGTAATACACAGGTAGCAGGCAAAGGAAAGTAATTATATTTAAGTTAATTAAATACGAAAGGAAGATAATATAGGATTTGCCATGAAATAAAAAGACAAAAGAATAGAACATGGCTTCTTTAGTAAACTCATAGTTACTACACTTAGCTTTGAATTATGTTATTTTTTTTTTTTTTTTGCTTTTATTGTTACGCTATTTACTTTGCATTTTAGATACGAAAAATTAAATCAACTTATATAGACGGGCTTCTATCTTGCATGACCACGGTATGTCAAATATAACATATATTTTAGTGTTTTTGCTGGTGCCATCAAAACATTTGTGCTTGAAAAGTAGTAAATATATAGAGAAAACAAATATATCTTTACGTAAAATGACAATATACCCTCAGGCTTTCCTTGTGCATAATACAGAGGAATACCATTCATGTCCTGCACAAGCTATGAGAATACATAATAACTGTCACAGCTATGTACTGTCACACTTATACACTTGGGGGATACTGGCCCAATGTACAGTGTGATTTCATACCATTTGGAGAAATACCAAAATGCAAACTTGGCAACGCAGGGGAGACTTTTCCTTTGGCACAGGTCCTGTTCTGGTGAAACTCCATGCAGGCCAAACACTAGAACACCATGGGGCAGATTTATAAAGGGTAAAGTGGCCGTCACTAGCGAAAATTCACCAGAAATCCCATCCGCAGGGACATTGCCAATTTACTAACAGGAGCAGAGAACAATTTGCTAGTGAAAGAGACCGTCACTAGCACAGTTCTTCGCCCTATCGCCAGGTGAATTTTCGCTCAGGCGAACGATTGTTACTCTGCAAATTCACTAAAGTGCGAATTTTATAGAACGTTACCTCTTTCGCCAGAGTTTCCTTCGCCACCTAACTTGTCGAAATGATAAGATAAAGCTTCATCCTCCTCAATCTTATGTCAGTGACATCATATCCTGTATGCCGAAAAGTCATAAAAGTAAAAAAAAAGCTGGAGTTTTTTCATTTTTTAAAGTGGGATTGCCTTCAAAAGTCCTAACTATTAAAGATTTTTGAATTAACATTTTTTTTCCCAGACATTTGAGGGGCGTGCCACATTTGTTTTAGGGTCGGCTCATGTCTAGGGCATTAGAGGATATCTTTTGTCTTTATTTTGTTTCCTTGGACATTTGTTATAATAAATGGCCACTTCAAGCATTTGCACCAAAATCTCTAATAAAGACGTCTATACGACCTATATATACCTGCCCTATTCAAACTGATCTAAGTGTAAGAGTACTGAAGAAGTTTCATTTGGCAGAAATGAATGCTAGCGAAAGATCGCAATGAAATGCTTGCGCTGCCAAATTAATGCTAGCAAAACTTCGCCAGCATTCGGCTGCCCAAACGCAACTTTCATATTAGTGAATTAGTGAATTTCCTGACGAAGTGTCAATAAGTGTGGCGGATCATTCACTGGCAAAATCTTACCCTGTAGTGAATTTGCCCCCCATGGAAGCTAAGTCAAGGCTGAAGCTGGCAGTGGACAGATACTATAAAGTGTAGGGATGACAGATAGAAAGGGACAAATTATATGTGCCACTTATCTACCATACCATAGACTCCATTTTATTCAAATAATTAGACAAAATATTTCCTTTTTTTGTGCAATAATAAAATAGAACACTATACTTGATCCTAAGATACAACTAATCCTTATTGCAGGCTAAAAAATCCTATTGGGTTGTTTTAGTAGCCTTAGGTGACCATACACGGGCAGATTTAATCTGGTGATTTGGGCCCTTTAGACTAAAGATGGCCATAGACTCAAAGATCCGCTCGTTTGGCGACATCGCCAAACGAGCGGATCTTTCCTCGATATGCCAATATGGCATGGCTATATCGGGGGTAATCCGAATGTTCGGCCATATGGTTGAACAATCGGATTACGATACGCCAAGGGGCTCAGACGGGTCGGTCGGGTTAAAATCAAACCTTCCCGATCGATATCGTGGCCAGATATCGATCGGGAAGACCTGTCGGAAGCCCCCATCCATGGGCAGATAAGCTGTCAAATTGGTCTAAACGGCCGATATCAGCAGTTTTATCTGCCCGTGTATGGCCACCTTGATACTGCAGTTTATCTGCTGGTGTATAGAGACTTCTAACGGGCCCACCTGCCAGTGGGGACTGCACTGGCTAATTGATGTGATTCTCACTCTGACGGCTCATATTCTTGCTGTTGTAATTCAAGTGTTTGGCCCTAGGGCCAACGAATAGATTATAGCCTGATATTGTCCCCTTTACAAGGGCATATTGGGGGGATAGATAAATAAGTGGATCTCATAGTGCATGGCCTTTAAAAAATGGCGATCCAAATTACAAAAAAATCCCTTATCTGAAAAAGGTCCCAAGCATTCTGGATAATAGGTCCCATACCTGTATTATATACATGTATATCGTTACATTCAGATTGACAGTTTTTCACTTTCATTTAGGGTGGCGGAGCTTGTGTATCTCCAACTTGGAATCAAACAGGAACAGTGAGCGGCAGACTTTCTGCAAACCATCCTGTAAGGTTCTGCCATGAAAATATTAAAGTTGTTCATATATGATCGGTTTTGTAGCCCATTCATTTACAAATAGACGGTGTTAGCATGAAGGAGTCTTTTTGCATTATTTTTATCTATTCATTTGAATCAGACCTGCCATTAGTGCGCAGTACCTTACCTGAACTGTGAATGGTGCCAATGGGGAAGTTTCCTTTTAGGTGGTTATTTCTAAAACTCAGATTTTTTTTTTGGTTGGGCTTTTTGGGGCAAAAACTAAATTTTTGTCGAAAAAAATGACTTTTTCGAGATTTATTATACCCTGATGCTGCAAAAAGCCTGAATCCGAAAATCTGGCATCTCCAACCAGTTGAGGTCATGTATAAGTCAATGGCGATGTCCCTATCTCAATTTGAAGATATCGTGGTCTGCGCTGTGTCCAATAATCTAAAAAATTATGGGGAAAAAATCAATGATTCAAGACTAAAATTTGTACAAATTTTTTCCTGACCTGATATTTTGGAGTTATTTTAATAACTAAGGTAATATCTTGGATGGAGCTTTCTTTTTTAAAAAAAAAATTAGATTAGTAAATAACCCCTCCTAGTGTACGTTTATTCATGGGATCTGTAACTGCCTCCCAAGAATAAGTTGCTGGTGTGTATTACATCTCTAAAGTATAGTTTGGAATGTGCACCTGGACCCCATGTGGTTACTGCTGATCTTGACATTCGTGCAAAGATTCCTCTTTCCAGTTTTAAATGCCTTACACAACTTGATATCCATAAAAATCCCCAAATGCTTCTCAGTTATTATTTTATTAACATGTATTTATATAGCGCCAACATATTGCGTAGCACTGTTAAAGGAGAAGGAAAGACTAAAACTAAGTAAGCCTTATCAGAAAGGTCCACCTAAATATACTAGTAAACCCTCAAAGTAATGCTGCTCTGAGTCCTCTGTCAAAAGAAACACAGCATTTCTTTCCTTCTATTGTGTACTCATGGGCTTCTGTATCAGACTTTCTGTTTTCAGCTTAAACCATCTTGCCCGAGGCGTGAGCATGCTCAGTTTGCTCCTCTCCCCCCCCCCCATCTCTACTTTAATCTGAGCCCAAGTGAGCTGGGAGAGACTCAGGCAGGAAGTGATGTCACACCAAGCTAATATGGCAACTGCTATCCTGAACAAACAGAGAGCTTCTAAAGCTTTTTACTCCGGTATGGTAAAACATTCTACAGAATAAATATAGCATTCTAGCTTGCACAATTGCAACTAATCTATTGGCAATAAAATGCCTCTGTAGCTTTCCTTCTCCTTTAAGGAGGTCCCATCACACCATTTAGGGGCAGATTTATCAAGGGTGGAATTTTGAGTTTATGGGAGTTTCTAAAAATCTACATATACTCCCATAAACTCGAAATTCGAAAAAAAGGCGAATCAAAATTTATTACATTTTTTTTTTTTATTAAATTCGGAGGTCCCCAACATACCATTTAGGGGCAGATTTATCAATGGTCGAATTTCGAGTTTATGGGAGTTTCTAAAAACTCCCATAAACTTCCATAAACTCAAAATTGGGAAAAAAAACAACCAATCAAAATTTATTAAAAAATTTAATTTTTTTTAAATGCGGTTGAATAGGATCGACCTGCAAACTCGAATCGAATTTGAATCTATTTTTTTTCAAAAGTCTACCAAACGACTCCAGATTGATTGTAGGAGGTCCCCCATAGGCTAAAACATCAATTCAGCAGGTTTTAGATGGCGAATAGTCGAATTTGGATTCTTAAAGGGACAGTACATGATACATTTCGAAATTTGAATTTCTTTATTTTTTTAAACTCGAATCAAATTTGGTCTATTCACTAGTCGAATTACACTAAAATAAATTCGAATTCGAAAATTCAAATTTTCAATTCGATCCTTGAATAATCTGCCCCTTAGTGTATATCTCGCATTTATTTGTTATTTCTACCAAACTGCATAACCCTTGTGACAAGCTTGCTGCTTGCACACGGAAATGTTGGGGAAATTAGACAATGGTAGGCAGGCAAGATGAAAAATTTGTAGAGCAGGCACTCAAAATAAAGGCATTCTTTCACCAGGCGCATAAAAGCAAGTAGAAAAAGTTTATTATGTCCAAATATACATCATTACGCATTTTTATTCATAATACGAGGAAAAAAACGGTGCGGATTTGGTCGGAGTATATTTCAGAAAATAATGAGATAAATTCGGATTGTGATAAATAACCCCCATGGTGTTCAAAATGTTGGATTTTTTTCAATAAATCTTGATTTTTTTTACAAGTGTTCCCATTGAGTGCGTTACGATGTCTCATATATATATATATATATATATATATATATATATATATATATATATATATATATATATATATATATATATATATATAATTGCTTAATATAATATGCCTTTTATGCAATTACTGAGCATTTTTGTGTAATCAGATGCTTGTGTCTTGCAGAACATCCAGGGTGTTCCAAAGCTGGCAGTTCAGATAGCAAAGCCGCAATATATCCAAGGTCAGAACCATAACATTTATTTATGATACATATAAAAACCATGAAGCTACAGAACTCACAAAACTTTATAGCCGAATACCTGGAGAAGCTCATTAGTGGACCAAGGTTCTGGCTAGCGAATGATGGGCGGCCTTAATCAAGCAGCCTAACTATATGATCTGTGTATCTTTTTCTTGTCATAATGGTTTAAAGTAACAAAAGTGAGAATTGGATTGAACCAGATTTACTATATGGCCAGACAAAAAGAACAATAGAGCTTGGCAATAGTTGAGATTTAAAGCAGTGTAACATTGCCGAAACCCACAGCCTGTTAGCAATGTCCTATGAGGTATTCAGTCCAACTGAATATTCTCTTATCGCTATCTTTTGTGTAAAAAGTGAGAAGGTATTGTTTAGTTTTCCTTTAAATGCATGTTCATTTGATGCTGATTTTAGCAATTGTATAGAACCTGCGACTAATTTCCCTGAACTCCCTTTCCCTGCCTTGCTTGTGTGTGACCAATCCTTACAGAGTCTTCCAGTTTTATCAGTAAGGACAGAAAACACCTTTAAAGGGGTTGTTCACCTTCATATTAACTTTTAGTATGACGTAGAGCATGGTATTTTGAGAATTTGCAATTGGTTTTCATTTTTTATTTGTGATTTTTGCATACCTCCCAGCTGTCCGTTTTTTGCGGGACAGTTCTGATTTTGACAGCTCAGCCCGTAGTCCTGGACTGTTACTGAAATGTCCCGACTTTCTCTTTGATCTCCTGCACTGAACAGCCTTGAAAAATATACAATGTTTCTAAAACTTAATTGGCTTTTGGCAGAGAGCCCAGAATATGTGGCAGGTGCACTTAGATACTTTTGTAAGATAAGCAGATCTCTTGGGGAAACTGTCACTTGCAGCTTATAGGGCAATTCACCTTCATTAGTAAAACTGTAATAAAAACCACAGAAATACTTTCATAACCTGCCAAATTTTGTAAAATTAACATGGTAATTAGAGGGTGTGGCCACAAAAAGGGGAATGGTCAGAAAACGTTTGCAAAACTTTTATCCCTCTTTCTATTGCCAAGATATTCGGAGGTATGTTTTTGAGTTATTCAGCTTTTTATTCATCAGCTCTCCAGTTTGCAATTTCAGCAATCTGGTTGCTAGGGTCCAAATTACACTAGCAACAATGTATTGATTTTAATAAGAGACTGGAATATGAATAGGAGAGGCCTGAATAGAAAGATGAGAGTTAAGAAACAGCAGTAACAATAAATGTGTAGCCTTAGGGTAAGGCCAGACGAGGAGATTCGGGGAGGTTTTGTCGCCTGGCGACTAATCGCCACGTCTTTTGCGTGACTATCTCCCCGAACTGCCTCAGCGTTTTTTCCCCATAGGCTACATCGCAAAATCGCCTGCGCTAATGCACCCGTGGCGATGCGTTTTCAATAGTCGCCCAAAGTTGCCTCAAAAATCGCCTGCGCATTAGCGCAGGTGATTTTGCGCTGTAGCCTATGGGGAAAAAACGCTGAGGCAGTTCGGGGAGGTAGTCGCGCAAAAGACGTGGCGATTAGTCGCCAGGCGACAAAATCCCCGAATCTCCTTGTCTGGCCTTACCCTTAAAGGGCATTAGTTTTAGATAGGGTCAATGACCCCCATTTTAAAGCTGGAATCTGAATAAGAAGGCAAATTATTAAAAGAAAATATACAAATAATTAAAGTGGACTAATCACCCTTACACAAAAAAACTGTATATTAAAAGTCCTTTTCAAATTAAACATGAAATCCAATTTTTATTTTTTATTAGCCAATCAGTGACTTGAGGGGGGGGGGGCACAAGGGTCATAACTGTTGCTTTTGAATCTGAGCTGAATGCTGAGGATCAATTGCAAACTCACTGAACAGTTATGTCCCATGTGGCCCCCCTTAAAGTCACTGACTAACTCAGTGTTAGAAAAGCAGGAAGTAGTGTTCTGGCTATTATGTTACACATCCAGTCACTCCAGCCTTTATACATTACATTTTTGGCTAACTAACTATATTAGAAACTTTATTTATTTTGCACAGCCTTATTCATCCATTTTCTATTTTTACACTGAACTGTTCATTTAAACGCCTCTTCTTCAGCATGAACATCCCCAATTTGGCCAGTCTTTCTTCATAGCTAAGATTTTCCATCCCTTTTACCAGCTTAGTTGCCCTTCTCTGTACCCTCTCTAATATATACATGTCCTGTTTGATTGTTGGATAGTGATGAGCGAATCTGTCCTGACAAAATTTGTGAAACTGCAAAAAAATTTGCGCAACAATTTTTCTTGCTCCAAATGCATTAAAGTCAATGGGCGTTTTTTTCTTCTGGTGACTTTTTTGTCCTAATGCATTAAAGTCAATGGACATTTTTTCTTATGGCGACTTTTTTGTCCTAATTCGTTAAAGTCAATAGGTGTTTTTTCTTATGGGCGTTTTTTCGCGGCAACTATTTTCAGTGCTAATTTTTGCCGCAGTTTTGTGGAAAAAAATGCACGTGCCATAATTTGTCATTTTGCCGAAAATCCATGGCCGGTTAATAAATTCACTCATCACTAGTGCTGAAGACCAAAACTGTACCTATATAATGTATATAATGAGAATGTTATTGCAACAATCTTACTTTTGAGCATATGCAATCTGTATTGCAGGCAAAGACAAGGAAATGATCACCATTAATCCAAGGTCTATGTTTATAGCAGCCAAAGGCTTTACTTTCCTAGCAGCAGGTAGGCTCTATTAAATTAATTTATTTCTCTAGTTGCCGCTGAATTGCTGTAGCAGCTTTATTACCATTTAATCTTATTTATGAAAATCATTAGTAAAAGAGCAATGATATAGTCAAGGGAGAAACGCTTAGCTCTCAACGTGAATGGTTTGCAAATGTAAGTCGTTTTTATTTCATGGCCATATCAATTGGATTCACCTTTTATAATCCATTACAGGTATGGGACCTGTTGTCCAGAATGCTCGGGACCTGGGGGTTTTCAGATAACGGATCTTTCTGTGATTTGGATCTCCATACCTTAAGTCTACTAGAAAATTATGTAAACATTAAATAAACCCAATAGGCTGGTTTTGCTTCCAGTAAAGCTGGCCATAGACGCAAAGATCTGATCGTACGAATCGAGGATTCGTACGATTTTCGGAATGTGTGTGGAGAGTCCCGACATTTTTCGCCCGGCGGAGATCGGTCGTTTGGTCGATCGGACAGGTTAGAAAATTTCTGTCGGCTGCCGATAATATCTCTGCGTGTATTGCCGATCGTACGATTTTCAGTGGGAGACTGTCACCAGCTTTGGTTGGACATAGATATCGTACGATTGCTGTCAGGGGCAAAACATTGCTGATCTGTTCTTTAACTAATCTGACTGGTAAGACTTTGATCTGAATGGTTAGTGGCGGGTCGGGAGATGGGAAAGTCCGGTCATACGGTGATTCGTACGATCGGATCTTTGCATCTATGGCCAGCTTAAGGATTAATTATATCTTCAAGTACAAGGCACTGTTTTATTAGTACAGAGAAAAAGGAAATTGTTTTTAAAAATTTGGATTATTTGGATAAAATGGAGTCTATGGGAGACAGCCTTCGGTAATTCAGAGCTTTCTGGATAATGGGCTTCCAGATAACGATTCCCATACCTGTATATTATACAGTCCCTGACTATGGAGCTTACAATATAAATTCCCTGTGACAGACACTCAGGGCCAGTTTAATTTTTCTGCTTTGTTTTTTTTTTAGTATTCTGCTTTCTTGGCAAATAGATTTATGTTGTAAACCCATAATGAAGCTTTTAAGTACATGGGGAAGTACATGGTAGGTGTACACTTATACCTACAGCAGCATCACCTTGTTTATGAAAACCATGGGCAGTAAGCTTGCCTATTAATTAAAAGAACAGCAACAGCAAAAATAAAAGCATAGTACAGTAGAACCCCCATTTTACGTTTTTCAGGGGACCATAAAAAAACGGTGTAAATCCAGGAAAATTTAAAATCAGGTTAATGTATTATGCATAATATATACTGTAGGTGGGACCACAAAACAACTCTGTAAAATGAGGGGAAATTTAAAATCAGGGGATGTAAAATCGAAGTTCCACTGTAATTAAAATATAGTGCACTGTTGCCCTGCATTGGTATAAGTTATGTGTTTGCTTTAGAAACTTTACTATAGGTTATATAAATAGTTATCTACTGTCTATCCTGTGCTACACAGTAGCTTGTTTATATAAACTATAGTAGTACTTATCTGTTATCTACTGTGTATCCTGTGCTTGAATGGCTGCCCCCATGGCTACACAGCAGCTTGTTTATATAAACTATAGTAGTACTTATCTGTTATATACTGTGTATCCTGTGCTTGAATGGCTGCCCCCATGGCTACACAGCAGCTTGTTTATATAAACTATAGTAGTACTTATCTGTTATCTACTGTGTATCCTGTGCTTGAATGGCTGCCCCCATTGCTACACAGCAGCTTGTTTATGTAAACTATAGTAGTACTTATCTGTTATCTACTGTGTATCCTCTGCTTGAATGGCTGCCCCCATGGCTACACAGCAGCTTGTTTATGTAAACTATAGTAGTACTTATCTGTTATCTACTGTGTATCCTGTGCTTGAATGGCTGCCCCCATGGCTACACAGCAACTTGATTGTATAAACTATAGTTGTACTTATCTGTTATCTACTGTGTATCCTGTGCTTGAATGGCTGCCCCCATTGCTACACAGCAGCTTGTTTATGTAATCTATAGTAGTACTTATCTGTTATTTACTGTGTATCCTGTACTTGAATGGCTGCCCCCATGGCTACACAGCAGCTTGTTTATATAATCTATAGTAGTACTTATCTGTTATTTACTGTGTATCCTGTACTTGAATGGCTGCCCCCATGGCTACACAGCAGCTTGTTTATATAAACTATAGTAGTACTTATCTATTATCTACTGAGTATCCTGTGCTTGAATGGCTGCCACCATTGCTACACAGCAGCTTGTTTTTATAAACTATAGTAGTGTTTCTTAGTGTTACCAGTGCAGGGAAATAGTACATTCTATTTTGATAAACCAGCTGGAATATTATTGACCGCATGTGTACACAGCATTTTGTCACAAAGCAGATATATGATATTATTATTATACTATAATATGTATAAGCTGTTCACATCACAGAATCAAAGTTTCACAAAAATGACACCAGGTATTATGGTTGACCACAAGAGGGAGACATTTTCCTGCACCTTTTCAAACCCAGTATAACAGAAACAAACTTTTTCAGTTGAATCCCCTCACTTGAAGGACCGAGCTTTGGTCAGGACCCCCCTTAGCTTGTGAAATGAGTACAGATATAGGAAAATATAGGTGTATCAGACATTCAGTCATAGTTCCAAGAATATCAACAAATTCATATTAAGCTTCTAGTACAGAAATGTTCTTTTCTCTGTACATTCCATTTTAATAGGTAAATGGTACGTTAGAAAGCACATGTATTTCAAGGGTTGCCAGCTTTTGCTAATTCCAAAAAACGAACAGATGTTTTAAAATCAGGGGCACACAGACCATTTTCTTAGTTGTACATTTTCTGAGTTCTAAATTATTTAAAGCGGTTGTTCACCTTCAAACACCTAGTTGTTTTCAGATGGTTCACCGGAAATATTGAGAGGGCAATTCTATGCAATTTTGTAATGTACATTCATTATTTATTTTGTTTTAATTCCAAGATATTAAAGGATACATGTACTGTTACTATGAACAAACGTTCTTACAACAGCGCCACCTGCTGGTCAGTTTCTGACTAGACTGACCACCAAGTAGTCAAGGAAGTTGTCAGGAGAAAGAAAAAGGCTGCTCTGATGTTCTTCTGGTTAGGAAAGATTTGAGGGACGTTTCTAATTGTTTTCCTAAGCAGAAGAACACCAGAGCAGCCTCTTTCTTTCTCCTGACAATTTCTTTGACTTCTTGGTGGTCAGACTGGTCAGAAATTGATCAGCAGGTGGTGCTGTAGTAACAAAATTAATTCATAGTAACAGTTCATGTATCCCTTAGTATCTTAGAATGATAAAAAATAAATAATGAATGTTCATGTGCTTAGAATAGCACTCTCGTCAATTTTGCATTCACTTATTTTAAAGGTTCACTTATCCTTTAAAATACTGGTCCTTTACGTTACTAGTCCCAAATTGGATTCAGTGGCAGTTTTACTGAGCCAAGCATGTAATGCCACAGCTGCTTGCCAGGCACATTTGCAAATGGGTTTCCATGCACTTTATTTTTCATTTGTTCCTCTGACAATTTGTAAAAGTTCTAAACTTGTATCGTGGCAAATGAAATATATATCTGTTTGGATAGTAAAGAAATGATAGCTGTGTGTATTTTTTTTTGCCCATTTCAGATTTTTCACAAATAGAACTACGCTTAATGGCGCACTTTTCTTCTGATCCTGAACTCCTAAGATTATTTGACAAGCCGGAAACCATAGACGTTTTTACAAAACTGGCATCACAGTGGTGCGTATTGAATCTCATATTGATAAAGTTTACAATGAAAAGGTGTAAAGATGTTCAAATTCCTGTTAAAAACAATTCCTAGAAAGGTAAAGAATGACTGCTGTATGGAAAGAGAAGGTACGGAACCGGTTATCCATAATGCTTGGGACCTGAGGCTTTCCAGATAAGGGGGGTCTTTATGTCATTTAGATCTCCATATCTTCAGCCTACTAAAAAATCATTTAAACATTAATCAATAGGATAGTTTTGTCTGTGATAAAGATACATTACACCTTAGTTAGAATCAAGTTCAATGTACTGTTTTCAAATTGTAGTGAAAAAGGAAATAATTCTTAAAAATATGAATTATTTGATTAAAATGGAGTCTAAGGAAGAAGGCCTTCCTGTAATTTGGAGCTTTCTGGATAACGGGTTTCCAGATCCCATACCTGTAGTGGCACCCAGTATACAACCCATTAAACAGAGGCCAATCACATTACAATATATTCAACCCATGCTCCCAGATCACTGGCACATCCATCACTTGCTGCTCCATACACGACACAAGTCTCTCAGCAAAGTAAAATTCCCCTCTCAAAATGATCACCAGGGCTGTATTTAGGTCCGATGTGGCCCTAGGCATCGGACCTAAACACGCCCCTACGTCGTGCATGCTGAAATCAATCGTCGCTGCGCTCACGTCACGAGTGTTTAAATCACATGACGTATTCAGAGGAAGTGACGTCAGCACGCCATGCACGTGAAGTCACTTCCGCATTCTTCCTTGGCCCCACTACACCTCAGCTCCGTCACCGGATTTCCTATGGAAATCCGTGGCAGAGGGTGGGGAAGGTTTAAAAAAAAAAAATAGGCACCCCGTCCTAGGGGGCCTATATATAAATACGGTCCTGATTATCACTAGACAAAAATAAAAAATACTATTAATAGGATTTAATTGGTTCAATGCACTTTGGTTTTATAGATAACCCTGACACAGTGGAAGAGACGCGCCGGGAGGTAAGGACGCCAAGAGATCTCCCAGTGCGTCTTACAGCCACTTTATGTAGAATGTCAGGCTGTAGATTCCCTGAAGGACCCTATCCTTGTCTTTGCTGAGATATTGGGAATAGTTATTGTAAGATTATAGTAAAACGAGCAACACTAGTAGCTTTACCCCAAATAAATGCACCAGATGAGACCTTGATTCTCAGTTCAACTGTAACGGTATGCAGAGCACAATTGGGTGCCAGCGGTTCTTACAGCTAAACCATATAACTTATTTATCCACAACACAGTTCAATAAGAGATAAGCAGGAACATAGAACAACAGTGGATAGGCATATACTCAGATACATCAATCGTCAGTATAGACCCCGCAGGTTAAAGGAAAAATATACCTCCAAACAATGTAGGTCTATATAAAAATATATTGCATAAAACAGCTCATATGTAAAACCCTGCTTCGTGTAAATAAAGTATTTTCATAATAATATACTTATACATAATAATATAGTCTGTTGCTTAAGTATTGATTTTGGGGGTTTAGTTTTCCTTTAAGTTGAGAGAGAATATGCAGCACACATAGGAATACTCCCAGTTTTCAACCTTTTCCCTTAGTAGAGCTCCAAAGGGCACCTCTCTGGACCCTGCTCTTCCACTTAGTCCTTGCTCTGGGTGATTAGCACCCAGTCCTAATCCCACTCAAAACTCCAAAGTGGAGCCTGTACTGCTTGGATAAATAGCCCTAACTATCTATCACTCCTAGAGTGGCCTATTAAAGTGAGTAGCCTTTCCCAGACCTTGTCTGGGTTCCACTTTGCCCTTCCTGCCTCCTCAGGTAAGGGGATTAACAAAATGGAGCTTGAGCAAGTGTGTTCATTTTATATATTTTAACACTATGCCATCTAGTGGCCAAACTGGGAAACGCTAGGGGTCAGGCTTTGACCCAGGAAGAGGAGTTTAGCTCCTTTATAACCAAGGGCCCCCTTGGTGACCAATCCAATCAAAGTACATTGGGAATACATTTATCAGTCCCCTGCATTATTAAAGGACGAAAATAGACTTTACAGCAGTTTACCAGAGAGAAATTTAACAGCTCACTGTTTTCTTGTCTACTAGTTTCTTCCTTGCACTGTATTTTCACCTTCCCAATGGCGCCAACACGTTTCTGTAAAAAATAGCTGTTTTGCAGATTTTCACAAAGTTTTGTGAATTTTTCAGCAAAACCAGAGTACTATTCAGCAAAACTAGAGTACTGTTGTACTATGATATTGCCTATGGAATGACAGATGACTCTCCACTTTAACTTATCTTTGCCTTATTACTCCTTTTTCTCTCAACTGTTGTACATCAGGTTCTAGATCCAGAATACATTCTTGCTTTTCTTTTGGATAAACCTTTAGCTTCTTTTGGCTTCTTGATACACAGCCTTATCGCTTTGTGCCAGACCTCATACAATCAGTGCAGATCTCAGTCCATAGCTTTATAGCATAACTGAGGATTTGAGAAGATTATTTCATCAGCCTGTTCTACATTTTAGGTACCATTTTTTTTACATTATTGCGCTCTATTATTATTATTTAGCAGAAAAGCTAAAAGGTATATTTTAAAAACAATAAGAATTGGATTTTCTCGTTTCTTTCTGTATTATCTGGCTAAATCTCACAGATATTCATTACAATATTCCAGTCTTTCACCCAACACTAGTGTATGTTAGAGATGTCGCGAACTGTTCGCCGGCGAACTTGTTCGCGCGAACATCGGGTGTTCGCGCTCGCCGGAAGTTCGCGAACGTCGCGCGACGTTCGCCATTTTGGGTTCGCCATTGTTGGCGCTTTTTTTTGCCCTCTCACCCCAGACCAGCAGGTACATGGCAGCCAATCAGGAAGCTCTCCCCTGGACCACTCCCCTTCCCTATAAAAACCGAAGCCCTGCAGCGTTTTTTCACTCTGCCTGTGTGTGCTGAAGAGATAGTGTAGGGAGAGAGCTGCTGCCTGTTAGTGATTTCAGGGACAGTTGAAAGTTTGCTGGCTAGTAATCGTTTTGATACTGCTCTGTTATTGGAGGGACAGAAGTCTGCAGGGGTTTGAGGGACATTTAAGCTTAGGTAGCTTTGCTGGCTAGTAATCTACCTTCTACTGCAGTGCTCTGTATGTAGCTGCAGTGGGCAGCTGTCCTGCTTCTGATCTCATCTGCTGACTGCTGCAATAACAGTAGTCCTTGTAAGGACTGCTTTTATTTATTTTTTTGTTGTTTTACTACTACTACTACTACTACTACTATAAGAGCCCAGTGCTATTAGTCTAGCAGTGTTGGGGAGTGGGACTGGTGTGCTAATCTGCTGCTCCTAGTAGTTCAGCAGCACCAACTTTAATTTTTTTTTTTTAATATTCATTTTTTTTTTATTTTACTTTTTTTTATTTTACTACCGCTGTAGTAGTGTATAAGTTGACCTTTTAGGCATTATTTGCCCTGTAGGCATTATTTGCACAGTGTTTTCTTCAACCCGCCATCTAGCTGTGTGACCTTGTTCACATTCTGTCTAAATATCCATAATATTACCGTCTCCAGAAAAAACACCGGAGTGACTTTTTTCAAGCAGCCATAATATATTTTACGTAATCCGTATCCACCGCTGTAGTAGTGTATACGTTGACCTTGTAGGCATTATTTGCACAGTGTTTTCTTCAACCCGCCACCTAGCTGTGTGACCTTGTTCACATTCTGTCTAAATATCCATAATATTACCGTCTCCAGAAAAAACACCGGAGTGACTTTTTTCAAGCAGCCATAATATATTTTACGTAATCCGTATCCACCGCTGTAGTAGTGTATACGTTGACCTTGTAGGCATTATTTGCACAGTGTTTTCTTCAACCCGCCATCTAGCTGTGTGACCTTGTTCACATTCTGTCTAAATATCCATAATATTACCGTCTCCAGAAAAAACACCGGAGTGACTTTTTTCAAGCAGCCATAATATATTTTACGTAATCCGTATCCACCGCTGTAGTAGTGTATACGTTGACCTTGTAGGCATTGTTTGCCCAGTTTTTTTGGCCGCAGCCACTGAAGCACAGAGGCCAGAAAAAATATGCCATATAAATGCTGAAAATAGTCATTTTTTGCCATACGTTGACTCAACGTATATGGCAAAAAATGACTATTTTCAGCATTTATATGGCATATTTTTTCTGGCAACTGTGCTTCAGTGGCTGCGACCAAAAAAATGCATATTTTCTGCATTTATATGGCATAATTTTTCTGGCCTCTGTGCTTCAGTGGCTGCAACCAAAAAAATTTATATTTTCAGCATTTATATGGCATAATTTTTCTGTCAACTGTGCTTCAGTGGCTGCGACCAAAAAAATGCATGTTTTCTGCATTTATATGGCATAATTTTTCTGGCCTCTGTGCTTCAGTGGCTGCAACCAAAAAAGTTTATATTTTCAGCATTTATATGGCATAATTTTTCTGTCAACTGTGCTTCAGTGGCTGCGACCAAAAAAATGCATATTTTCTGCATTTATATGGCATAATTTTTCTGGCCTCTGTGCTTCAGTGGCTGCAACCAAAAAAATTTATATTTTCAGCATTTATATGGCATAATTTTTCTGGCAACTGTGCTTCAGTGGCTGCGTCCAAAAAAACTGGGCAAACAATGTCTACAAGGTCAACGTATGGCGAAAAATGACTATTTTCAGCATTTATATGGCATATTTTTTCTGGCAACTGTGCTTCAGTGGCTGCGTCCAAAAAAACTGGGCAAACAATGCCTACAAGGTCAACGTATGGCAGTTGTTTAAAGAGAACAGCAGATTACTAGCCAGCAAAGCTACCTAAGCTAAAATGTCCCTCAAATCCCTGCAGACTTCTGTCCCTCCAATACAGAGCAGTATCAAGCAGATTACTAGCCAGCAAACTTACTATCATCTGTCCCTGAAATCACTAACAGCTCTCCCCCTACACTATCTCTTCCAAGCACACACAGGCAGATTTTTCAGATACATTTTTGCCCTTGATCCCCCTCTGGCATGCCACTGTCCAGGTCGTTGCACCCTTTAAACAACTTTAAAATCATTTTTCTGGCCAGAAATGTCTTTTCTAGATGTTAAAGTTCGCCTTCCCATTGAAGTCTATGGGGTTCGCGAACCGTTCGCGAACCGCTCGCGTTTTTGCGCAAGTTCGCGAATATGTTCGCGAACTTTTTTTCCGACGTTCGCTACATCCCTAGTGTATGTAACGTGTTTCCTTCATATTTAAATAAAGGGCAATAATATAAGTTATATACACCATGCATCAAGCTTATCTTCTCATCAGAAGGATGAAATCCTAAAGGAGGTTCTGTGATGGTATGAATATGTTGCAATAAAATGTATTTGCTTGAATTCTGGTACAGGTATAGGAATTTTTATTAAAGAAATTTAAAAAAGTAGCAAAAACTTACAGTACTCAAGTAACTCAAATTCCCCGTTACAAAAGGTTTCCCTAGAAATGCAAACCATGCATTGGTAAAAATTTAATACAATCACCCATACTTATAGTAGGGCAATCTTTTAAACTTAATGCAGAAACAAAAAAAGGAATCAAGCACCAATCTATACAACTCTTTCCTAGAGAGATTTTAAATTTCCCTAAAACTCAAATTCCATTTTTAACCCCAAAGTGATGTGCCGTGGAAACTCAGATTCCCAAAATTAAATTTTAAGAAAATGGTGCCAAAGAAGGTGATTGGACAAAGCATCCCTAGACCTACCTCTTTCCACTGCAGGAATGTCACCCCCTCTTTTTACTCTGTTCAGTCTGTTCCCCCAGAGCATCTGGAAGAACATTCTGGTATAGATATAGGATCTATTATCTAGAATGCTCAGGACCTGGGGGTTTTCATATTAAGGATCTCTCCATAATTTGGATCACAATACCTGAAGAATCCTTAACTGTTTGCTTTCTAATAAGGTAAAGTAGATGAGGCAGTATCAGCAATCACACTCACACTTATCCAGTCTGTTATAAGGAACACAAGTATACCTATTCACACAGGGGAAAACTGGAGCTACCATCACCTTGAAAGTGGTGATAATTCCAACGTTTCAACTGTGGGCTGCACCAATAGGTATGCATATTATCCATTATACAAGAGGTCTTCTGCACTCAACCCATTATTAATATATTAAGCACATTGAAAAATTTTGTGCCTTACAATACTAAAAAATGCCTTACTCTTTAAAGTGGAACTCCAGCTTCCAAGCCAAAACTTGATAAATAGGCCCACATAACACAGAAACCCCTAATATACCCATCACAGTTACCTGTTACTTCAAAAAGTATAAATAAATGCCATCTTCTATGCTGAAATCCAGCTGTTAAACAGTTCTTTTCTTTCTGCATCATTTGAAATTCTGGAAGGGAAGGAGGGACTAAACACTGATGTTACAAATTGTAACAACTTCTCCACAGTTTACAGACAGCATGCAGGAACTACATAACCCACAATGCATTTCACTGGGATGTTCCTTTCCTTATTGAAATCACGTGTGCAGGGAATTGTGGGGTTTGGAGGATACAGGCTAAGGACAGATGGCTGTTGATACAAAGTAACAGTAGTCAGCCAGCTCAGCAAAGTAGTCAGAAAGATCAGCAGAAGAGCCAGGGCAGGATTTACATAGTGGGCACCCCTAGGCCAGCTGCCATTCGTCACCCCTGCCCCCCTTCATTTATGCACATGTACAAATTTTTATCATCAGGTCGGGAGCATTGGGAATTGGCACATGGGAGATTTAAAAAAAACTATTGTATCTCCTGAGCAGCCCCAGAGGTTCCAAACCAATGTGGATGTGGTTGAGCGGCATGCCACCCCCTAAAATCCTGCTGCCCTAGGCCTTCATTATACATTTAATAAAGGGGCTACGTTTTTCCCGGAACTTACTTGCTGCTTTCAAAGTAAAACTCCAAATCTAGGTTGCCATTTTATTGGCCACCAGTGGGATCACCTGACTATAGCTGGAAAGGGTGGGAGCAACAACATGGAGCTGGCCACTGCTCCTGTATAAATTGTAACAAGCAAGGGAAAGTTTCACCCCTGCTTAATATTATGCATTATGTTTGATCTCTCTTCTCCTGATGTTCTCCATCCACTCTCATACTGATGAAGGCTATGAACCTAATTGGCTACATGGTGGCTCAGTGGGAAGCATTTTTGCCTTGCAGCACTGGGGTTCTGAGTTTGATGTATGCTTGGGCACGGAGATTGTATGTGAGTTTCCTCTGGGTACTCCAGTTTCCCAGCTTGGAGCCAACATACAATGTAGGAGGGCCATTAGACTATAAAGGAGGAGGAAAATGATGACATGATGATGGAGAGCTTAACATGGAAATAAACTAGTAGAGAGGAGCACTGAAAAAATGATGGAGAATATGAGGTGGGAAGAAAATAGATGATGAACTGTGCTAATGGCACTTGGGTAACAGTTTGATATGCTCGTGGAGGGCAGGTATTTGGAGAAAGCATGTCCTAAATTTTTTTGAAGCTATCTCATTTTTCTTACTGGAGCAAGTCTACAGCTGCCCATCTTTTATCAGACAGTAAAATTCTCTATAAATAAGCGATTGGAGTTGTAGAGTGTGACTTAAAACGTGTGCAATTAGTGTTAGTTGCAAAGTATTTAAATCTGTGCTAAAACATGAATTCTTAAAATAACCTATGCAAAGACTGCTCTTGCAGAAGCACAATATGCATTCAACTATCAGTGCTTTCTCTGCAAATGCTAAATAATTTATAGGAGACATAACATGATCCATAGATCACTATGGCTGCAGCATGAAGAATCAGTGGAAAATATTTTTGGTTGCGCATTTCATCTCTATGGACATTCTCGGGCCTGACACAGGAATATGAGGGACATACAAGTCAAATTCGTTATTTAAGTCTTCTAGGATCATAATGAATATCAGGATCTGCCATGAGGTATTATTTGGCTTGTCGTGAGTGTGCCCCACAATAAAATCAGTCCCCCCAAAATTCTATGACTTTTTTGAAAACCGAGCAATGACTAGAAATAGCAATTTGCAGGTACATTTTCTGTATCGGATTGGTTGATATTAATCAGAGATGGCACTGCACTTGCGTCTCTTCGGGTTGACTGCACAGATCAGTAGCACACAGTACAGAATATTTGTAATATGGGGAACAGAAAATCAATAAACTATCATTACAAGATTAGGTAACGGTTGCTTGTTAGTTAACTTCATATAATCAGTCAGCTGATAACTGTCCTAAGTGGAACACAATCTCACTGAAGACATTGGGTTAGCACATATCTGCAAATTATCTGTCATTTTCTGTAATTCCTTGGTGATGCTCAAATGAACAGCATGTTGGTGTGGGAATTTTCACAACATTGTTTCTGGAAAAATGTGCTAATACTTAATTGTAATTTTCTCAGGTGAGACAGCTCTGTTTTTCAGCCATGGAGGACATCCTGTATTTATATTTACATAGTTGACCATTCGTCCATACAAAATCTCTCGGACTTTTAGCAGCTTCGGGGCAAAATACATCATGAAAAATGTTAGTTTTTTATCCCGAAAAATTCAAATTTTTAGTGAAAGTTTTTAGTGTTTGGGAAAAACACAACTCAACTATTAATAAATAACCACAAGTTTTTGCATTTTCAAATTTGTAGTTTTGGAGACGGTTGTTAGAAAATTATACCGTGGAAGTTATGTTAAGTGAGCAAGAAAATTACCAAATCTTTAAATCAAATCACATAATGCCACTGCAAGGAAATACGTTTAATAATTATGTATAAACCATGTTCTTCAGCCAGCAAAACCCATGCTGTCCTTCAAGTTGAGACATCCAGGAGCACCAGCCGTGAATTCTCCAGAGCAGGAATAACTACCATTTCTTTTTGGAGGAAGCTAAGACCATGAGGACACTAGGTTCACAAATACTCCTATCAATTAATTTGGGGACAGTCAAGGAACAGGGTAGGCAGGAGTCATGCCTTGCCCAGCAAGGAGACAGAGATGGACCTGGTAGACTAACAACATCAAGGAACATTGCAAGTCAGTGCCTACCAAAAGAGCTGTGTGTTGCGGAAAACAATATTGATGATCAGGGCCGCCACCAGGTGCCCCCCTTGACAGTGCCGCGCAGCCGAATCTCCAAATTCCCAAGAGTTGAAGATCGGAAGACCCAAAGACCTGAAGCGCCGAAGATCCGAAGCTGCGAAAAGTCCCAAAGCACCAAAACCACTAACGGAGCAAAGGCCGCAAGCCACTAAAATACCCGAAGTTGAAGTCCTGAAGCCGCAAAAAGAACCGAATCCACGAAAGAAGCTGAAGCTGCAAAAAGACTAACGTCAATGCTTTTTTTTTAAGTTATGGGGGGGCCTGGCCACCAATGATTTTTTTTAACTTGTAGGGGGGCCCTGACCATCAATTTTTAAAAAAAACTTTTATGTGGGACCCTGGCCGCCAATGATTTTTTAAAATGTATAATGGGGTCCTGACCACCAATGGCTTTTTACAACTTGTGTGCGGGATCGGACCACTCCCCAGGCCAAAAGAAAACAGTGTATGGCGTGTGCCGGCGGTTATTCATGTGTACTGTGCGCCTACGTTCTCTCATGCGCTTGGGCCCCCGGATGTTTGGAACCTGGTGGGCCCCAAATGCTCCACTCTGACCCTGCCTGTGTGTGAGGGGGTTTTACAGTTTTTAGCACTGATGTCTGTGTGGCCTTTTTTACTATGGTGTGGGGTGGGCAGGATCTGGGGACTGGGCTGGGCAGGGACCAGGGGGCCCACAAAATGTTGTTGTATGGGGCCCCATGATTTCTGATGGTGGCCCTGTTGATGATGTACTGTTGTAATGCTGTTGACATCATTATACTCTGTCAGTATGTAGACCTTGGCTAGACAGACAGGTGGGTTTTCATAGCCAAATACTGAAACTGAAAAAAAAAAAAAATATGAACAACTGCAGAATACATAATTGGATTTCACTATTGATATTAAGTTAACTATAAACTAAACAAAAAATTTAATTGTCAGCAACATTGAGTTGACCCCGTATTTTACATGATGTACTTTAGTCAGAACAATTCAAAGACTTATGCGGTTCCAATGATTAATTCTATCTTTTGCCAGTTTCATTAGTGATATAAACAGACCAGATGGCATTAAATTTCAAGGAAATTGCCTTTTCATGTTGTGATTTACGATTAAGCAGTATGTAATTTTGCTTGGACGGAAATGGCATTCGGACCCCTGAACCTTATTTGGCTGCTCACACCATATTTGTCCTACTGTTGTTTTGTTTTGTGTTTGCTGTCCATGTAGCAACCATCTACTTTGTGACAGAAAGAACTGAACTTCAATATAGATGAAAGAGGTTTTTGAGGTTGGAAGTGAAGGCTGTCTGATATGTCAAGCGGGAAATAGTTGAGCATGGAAGTAATCACGGAAAGCTAACAGAAAAAAATGTCAGACTGTTAGGTATGATGATATTTTTAATGGGGAGCTTCTGATGGAAAAGTGCTTTACAGAACATAGAATTGTATCTGTATCTGAAATAATGATATATTCTCACAGTTGTTTGCTACCTTCCCATAATTGTCCTGTGAGCTATTTCCGAACTTGTAGTTTGGAGGGGGCAGGAGGCCTTTGTAGGGAACTTAGGGTTTTAAAAAGGCTTTAATTATATTTAACAGGGCATGGAGAGTTGGTTTTGGGAATGACACGATACATTATCAGGCTGTAGAACAAAAACACTTGAGCTAAGTGGACCCCAACCAGTGGCTCATAAGCAACATGTTGCTCACCAACCCCTTGGATGTTGCTCCCAGTGGCCTCAAAGTAGGCGATTCTTTTTAAATTCCTGGCTTGGAGGCAAGTTTTGGTTCCATTGAAACCAGGTGTACAGACAAACCAAGCTAAGCCTCCTGTAGGCTGCCAGTCCACATAAGAGCTACCAAATAGCCAATCACAGCCCCTATTTGGTTTCCCTGGGAACTTTTTTCATGCTTGTGTTGCTCCCCAACTCTTTTTACTTTTGAATGGGACTCATGGGTAAAAAAGGTTGAGGATTTCCATTCTAGCCTATAATGTTGCCTGCAGTGATTGGTTTGGGTTCTGGCAGACTTTTGAGGGATAGCCCTATGTGATCCTAGTACTCAAATGTTTAAACGAATGCTAGAATTCTGGGGTACAGGATAATCCCTTATATCCACCTGTATACACAGAATTCAACATGTTTTAATTCCCAAAAGCAACTTACAACGAATGGTCTATAAGAAGCTAAGCATTTGCAGCACAAAAAAAAATCCTTGGTACAGGAAATATCAGCAAATTTTTTTTACAATACAAAACAATGTTTAGTATAAAAACAATATTCTCAGTGAATATAATGGCTAAATGTACCTCCAGTAGACAGATGAACACATGAAAGCATAATAAGCATGCAACATATAAGAAAATAGAGTAAAAAAGAAAACAAAGTTTGATTTTGAGAGGTCTTGGGGAAAAATATTGTATCCACAGCCAACAGGAAAAACATACAAAATAGTAGGAAAAGATCATTTTAATTAGAGATAAATGTTTTATATATATTAATGTAAAATAAATCTATTTTACATGACCATATGTTTATGGGGTAAAATGGAAATGGAGGGCTACATGCAAGCAGTTTGTTTCAAGAAAGACTGTATTTTATATTCTTGTTACCGGGAAGAGAGAATCGACATAAGTGACTCCAAATTTTGCATTCCCCATCTGTCAGTGGGTGAAGAGGTAAAGGCAGAGAATGTGGATCCAGAAAATGGAAAACACCAACAAGCAACTAAAATTGCAGTTTTAACCCAGTATTACCCCAGAGGTCTGAGGCAACAGATGGACAGAGATTGGGGAGAATTAATTCATTTAAAGTCAGTTGGAGCAATAATTGGACCTAGCCCAGGGTTTATGAAGTAGACATACAAGCAAGTCCAATAAAATGCCAACCCCAGGAAGGATTAAAGGACAAACACTTAGTCAAAACAAAGACCAAGCTTATTCAGAAAACCAGACTTGGGCAATGCCTGCATAGACCCATAATAAACACTGAAATCTAAATTGGAGCAGCTGCATGAGAAGAGTTTTATACCTACAATAACTCATGTGTGACCTGGCCTATGCCACAAATCATACACCTACACAGACAAACCACAAATCAAACACCAGTCAGCATGAAGGGGGGTCAGGAATGAGTACATAAAGCACTATTAGGCATGGGCAAACAGTGGCCTTGGAACAGGGGATTTATGCTTATGGCCAAATACATATAGAAAGATCAGAAAAATAACAATATCTCACAAGAAGCTCTTGAGCACGTGCTAAATGAATTATTAAGTGAATGCAAGGTTTTAGAGTTGCATGCACCATTTATTCCTTACATAAAATTTGCAAGAAATAACAAATTGCATAAATCCTGCTTTTGCAGAATTGTATTGTTTTCATACAATGAATCATTTTATATGAACATATTTGTGACTGCCTCCCATTGATCCTTGTGAAAACGCTAAGGGGCAGATTTACTAAGCTCGAGTGAATTTTCGAAGTCCAAAAAGTTTGAATATCGAAGTAATTTTTTGGATACTTCGACCATCAAATAGGATACTATGACTTCGAACTTACTTCGACTTTGATTCAAAGTAAAAATCGATAGTAAAAAGAGACAGTACTTCGATAGTCGAAGTACTGTTTCTTTAAAAATCCTTCGATTTCAATACTTCGCCAAATTAAAGCTACCGAATTGCTATATTAGCCTATGGGGACCTTCCAGTGCATTTTTTAAAGTTTTTGGCATCGAATAAAAATCCTGCGATCGATCTCTAAAATCGTTTGAAACGATTGGACGATTTTTATTCGATCAATCAAATGCTATTTTAGCGCTAAATCCTTCAAATTCGATATTCAAAGGATTTCAATTCGATGGTCGAATTTCGAGGGTTTTAACCCCTCGAAATTCGACCCTTGATAAATCTGACCCTAAGTATTTCTTCCATTGTTTCTTTTTGCTTTGAAAAGAGCTGTTCCTTATCTTTTCTAAATTGCTAAAAATTCTGTTCTTCTGTTATTTAGTTTGTATTTCTGTTACGATATATTTGCTCCTGCTCTTTTCTTTTTTTTAAACAGGAGAGATGTAGATCCTGAGAATGTAACGCAATTAGACAGAGAACAAGCAAAACGTATAGTCTACTCAGTACTCTATGGAGCAGGTATCAATTTCACTACGAATTTTCTTGAGTTCTCGGAAGTTATGCAGATCGTAAGGATCGTTGTGTATATTTATCAGTTCAAAGGTATTTTTCAGTAGCCTGCTATTTGCACTTTATGATTTGCTAGTTCCCCCTAAATCCTCTGTCGCAACAGTTATAGGCAGCAGTTTTTTTTGTCCAGAACACAAGTGCATTAAAGTAGCTAAGGTGGCAGGTGGGAGATAACTAAGGGAAGAGAAAATTATTCTGCCTGTTGTACATAGTAACATAGTTAGTTAGGTTGAAAAAAATACACACGTCCAAGTTCAACCTTAAAGGGATACTGTCATGGGAAAACATGTTTTTTTCAAAACACATCAGTTAATAGTGCTGCTCCAGTAGAATTGTGCACTGAAATCCATTTTTCAAAAGACCAAACAGATTCTGTTATTTTCAGTTTTGAAATCTGACATGAGGCTAGACATATTGTTAAATTCCCAGCTGCCCCAGTCATGTGACTTGTGCTCTGATAAACTTTAATCACTCTTTACTGCTGTACTAAAAGTTGGAGTGATATCACCCCCTCCCTCCCCCCCAGCAGCCAAACAACAGAACAATGGGAAGGTAACCAGATAACAGCTCCCTAACACAAGATAACAGCTCCCTGGAAGATCTAAGAACAGCACTTAATAGTAAAAACCCATGTCCCACTGAGACACATTCAGTTACATTAAAGGAATACTGTCATGGGAAAAAACATTTTTTTCAAAATTAATCAGTTAATAGTGCTGCTCCAGTAGAATTCTGCACTGAAATCGATTTCTTAAAAGAGCAAACAGATTTTTTTATATTCAATTTTGAAATCTGACATGGGGCTAGACATTTTGTCAATTTCCCAGCTGACCCTGGTCATGTGACTTGTGCCAGCACTTTAGGAAAGAAATGCTTTCTGGCAGGCTGCTGTTTTTCCTTCTCAATGTAACTGGATGTGTAGTTTTTACTATTAAGTGTTGTTCTTAGATCTACCAGGCAGCTGATATCTTGTGTTAAGGAGCTGTTATCTGGTTACCTTCCCATTGTTCTTTTGTTAGGCTGCTGGGGGGGGGGGAAAGGAAGGGGGGTGATATCACTCCAACTTGAAGTACAGCAGTAAAGAGTGATTAAAGTTTATCAGAGCACAAGTCACATGACTTGAGGCAGCTGGGAAATTGACAATATGTCTAGCCCCATTTCAGATTTCAAAATTGAATATAAAAAAAACAGTTTGCTCTTTTGAGAAATCGATTTCAGTGCAGAATTCTGCTGGAGCAGCACTATTAACTGATTTATTTTGAACATTTTTTTTCCCATGACAGTATCCCTTTAAGTAGGAGAAATAGCCTGCCAGAAAGTAATCCCACCCTAAAGTGCAGGCACAAGTCACATGACTGGGGCAGCTGGGAAACTGACAAAATGTCTAGCCCCATGTCAGATTTCAAAATTGAATATAAAAAAATCTGTTTGCTCTTTTGAGAAATCGATTTCAGTGCAGAATTCTGCTGGAGCAGCACTATTAACTGATGCGTTTTGTAAAAAACATGTTTTTCTATGACAGTATCCCTTTAAGTCTATATATAACCCGCCTAACTGCCAGCTGATCCAGAGGAAGGCAAAAAAAAAAACATTTGAAGCCTCTCCAATTTGCCTCAGAGGGGGAAAAATTCCTTCCTGACTCCAAGATAGGAATCAGCAAAGGCAATTGTATGAGGATTATTATTTATTGTCTGTATTAATATGTATTGTCTTTATATAAAGCCTTACTGGTGGTACTCAGGATGATTTAAAGGGCACCAATCATGACCAAAATCATTTACTAAGTAAATACACTATGTGAAAGTTCAAGAAATCCGATTTTTAAAACAGTTAGAATTGTTTGTATAATGTAAATGATCAGCTCACTATTCCTTCTGCAAGATCTCCCCTATCTCCACTGCAGTTCTAGCTGAGGCAGCCATCTTGGATTTCACTGGCTCCTCCTACCTATATCTTCCCAGCCAACTGTAGCTCTGAAATCTCGCACATGCTCAGTTCAAATTCCTTGTTTGCTTATCAACCCTTCTAAGCTATTTTCAAATCAGCCAAACCTGTGTGTTAGCTGCTGTACAGTAGTGCTGCCCCCTGCTGGAAGTTAGCAGGTGGCAGCACTTCTAGTGGATTCTTCTAGTGGAGGAGTTTACTAAAACAAGGCATTCTGGGTAGAATACTCAAAGCAGTGTTACAATCTGAGCATGCTCCTGAAATTTGCACATTAGAGTCTCTGTTAGAGTCTCAATATGGCCTCCCTCAGTGAAAGAAACCATTTGACAAAGTAAGGGATTTTTTTAAAACCTGCAGTGTTTTCAAAAAACTATATATGTAGTTTGATTAAACGTGTTTAGCTTGTACTGGTCAGATTGTTAATATGTGTTTGATTTTGGCTGTGATAGGTGCCCTTTAACCAAAGTTCACAGAGCTTACAATAGGAAGATAAAATGACACAGGTAATTGACAAAGGAATGAGACTTAGGGCTTTACACTTTATGACTGCATTGGATCACAGACAGTCTATGCAAACTTAGTATCTTACTGGTTAATGCCTGGCATGTGGAAGGGGCATCAGCAGCTCTCTTTGCTTTTGGACAAGATTACATTTAGTTGACACAAGAGTCAGCATCAGGAATTGAATCAGAGTCTAGAGATTTAAAGTTCCCATACCTGCTCAGGCTCCTCGGTTTTAGTTTTGACAGCCCTCTCTATGATTTTATTGGATCACAGATCTATCCAAAGTAGGTCTTACATGCTGATGCCTAACCTCGGCACTTTGAAGGGGCATCAGCAGCTTCCCCTGAGATCTTTTGGTCAAGATTAACGGATCAATGCAGTTTGCATTTGGCATAATGTCATATCTGATTGTTTTGCCAGTAGGAGAATCGGAAATCCATGAGATATATAAAATGTTCTTTACTTTTGACACTTGCTTTATCCTAGGAAAGCAAGGTTAGACAAATTGTTTATTGGCCTTGAATATAATTCTCAACATATGATTAAATGCTTATTATGCATATGATCAACACATATAGAATCCATGGTGACATATAGATCTGATCAAGTCATGGTCTCCAAGGTGACTACAGAGAGTAAAAACATGAAATGGCATATTATTGCTATTTTAATTACGTTTGCTGCACAATGCTGACTTTTCAGATAAGCCATGGATATAATATGTCCATTGGCTTATGACGGTGACATGACTAATAAACCATGTTTAGGGCCATATTATTTTGTTTTTATATCATCATTTTTAATTTTGCTTTATGATCATAATTGCCAGTTTGATTACAGTACCAGAAATAGTAATGTTAGAAACCAACACTGCAGTATGGTTTAGCTCTAAATTATACATGCGATGTAGTATTACACTTATTGATCTCTCAAGTAAATTCAGCTGAAATAGATTTATGAAAGGCTTTGTTATGATTCCTATTGAGCAGATGATAGAGACATTGCAGACCATAAAATAGAAGGGTTACATAGTAGTTACAGTTATTAAGTAGATGTTCCCATCAAGTACACTTAACGATAAGGTAAAACACCAATTTTACTTTCTTTCCAAACTGGCAGCATGATTTTTAAGCTGGATGAACAGGACAACTTGCAGTCAACCAGCCTTAATTATGGCCGCAAATGCGGCATGTAAAAACATACCTCCCAACTGTCCCTTTTTCGGAGGGACAGTCCCTCTTTTGACAGCTCAACCCGCAGTCCCTCATTTGTACTGGAAAGTCCCTCTTTTCTCTGCTCTGAACAGCCAGAAAAAGAAACAAAGTTTCTCACTTAATTGGCTTTTAGCAGAGAGCCCAGAACAGCTAACAGGTGCAAATAAGATACGTTGTAACAATTTTGAGACACAAAAAACCAGTTTAGATAAGGAGAAATATTTTCAAACTTTCATAACCTGCCAAATTTTGTAAAACGAGCATGGTAATTAGGGGGTGTGGCCACAGAAAGGGGTGTGGTCAAAAAATTTGCTCCGCTACATGTGGAAAAAAAAATTTTCTCCCTCTTTTTACTTCCAAAATGTTGGGAGGTATGCAAAAATGGAGGCAAATACCTATTGATGTTATTCACATGTCCAAACATGCAGCTTGCATTAAGTGCCATAGAACCCTGACATTACCAGCACCTAGGACATGGAAGGAATTATAGGAGGAGCAGACCAAGAAGATTGAGGGAAGAGGGGTCTGATGAGGTCCTGCAACTCAATTTCTCCCCTACCATAGCAATACTGTATCCAAAGGCCACACAACAGCCTCTGTGATGAGGTGATTTGGGGGGCAGCAATACATTGTTATGACCCTGCCTCTTGATTTTGTTATTTTTGTTTCACATAATGAGACATTCCCTCCAGGCCAGGCCTTGCTTGACTCTACCTAGAACTATACATCAGAATTGTATATAACTAATATAGCTTACTGAGAACTAGGTGGTATGGTTGCAACATTCATGTGTCTGAAACACAGGAGATGATTATACACGATGAATACATTTATCAGGTTATTTGTTATCTATATAAATTGTATGTGTACATTACACAGTGATACCTTCGGTTGGGTAATCGTTCAGCTTGGAGGGATAATACAGGGTTAATTCACGTGAGTTACGACATTGTTACTGTTATGTTTCTATATTAAAGGTAAGGAACGCCTTTCACAAAACCTGGGTATCACACCAAGTGAAGCCAACACATTTATCGAAAGCTTTCTCAAAAAATATAAAGTGTCGGAGTTTGCTCAACAAATTATACAGCAGTGCCAGAAAACAGGTAAGGGACACGTTATCATTTTTCTTGCTTCAAGGGAAACTAAAGCCAGTAGCTAATAATAGCCCTTTAACTCTTTGCCCCCCATGAAAATAGAAACATAAAAGGGCTCATTTATCAAGTGTGGGGCAACTTGCTAAGTGACATTTATGTGGAGTAGGGCTGTCCTGAATCTTTCTACAGCTTATAGCCCCCTACAATGTAAGTAGGAAATAGATTGCTACCTTTCAGGATACTCCAGCTTCCCCAACTTCTGTTCTTCAGAGGTGAATTCTGCCAGCAGGCAGGGAACTGGTGTGCACTCTGCAACCTGAAGCAGTGCAGTAAATGTGTGCTAGCTCCTGGGCGAGGAAGAGGAGGGATGTACCACAAGATCCTGGAAATTAAGAGGCATTTGCTTGGGACAGCCCTGTCTTAAATGACATAGGGGCTGAAGGAAATAAAAAGTGGTACAGCATCCCTAAGCCATAATAATAATAATCAAGCTATGGGGCAAATTCACTAAGCGCCGAACGCTAGCGTCAATTCGCTATCGTTGGGCATTTTCGTTACTTCGCAAATTCACTAACGAACGCTGGCGTAGATTCGCTAGTGTTACTTCGCACCCTTACGCCTGGCGAATTTTCGCTACGGACGTAACTACGCAAATTCACTAATGCGCGCCATGTACTGAACTCTACCTTTTACGCTAGACTTCCTTCGCCACCTCAGACCAGGCGAAGCGCAATAGAGTAGATAGGGATTGCTTCAAAAAAAGTCAAAAATTTTTCTAAGTCCCAAAAAACGCTGGCGTGTTTTCTACATCATGGGTGATAGGCTGAAAAAGATCGAAAAATTTTTTAGGGCTCCCCTCCTTCCCCCCTACATTTCCTGACTCATGGCAACTTACCTATACAGTGGGCACATTTATTTGATGTTTTGAAGGTTTTCTAGGCATTTGCAGTGCTGATACGTATTCCTCCATTGAAATTTGAATTTGGCGCCGTATGCAAATTAACCTTCGCTAGCGTAACTTCGCTTCACTTAGCGAATCAACGCTAGCGCAACTTCGCAACCTTACGCTACCCCTGTGCGCAACTTCGGATTTTAGTTAATTTGCGGAGCGCTGTCGAAACTATGCCTGGCGAAGTGCGGCGAAGCGTGGCGAAGTTGCGCCTGGCGCAACTACGAATCTTAGTGAATTTGCCCCTATGTTTCTTACTGGCTTTAGTTGTCCATTACATACCCACTCAATTTTTGTTAGGTTTCAGGTTATTTACAAACTCACAATGTGTCACAAAATACAGGTATGGGACCGGTTATACATGCTCAGGTCCTGGTGATTTCTGGATAACGGATCTTTCTGTAATTTGGATCTTCATACCATATGTCTACTAGAAAATCATGTGAGCATAAAATATACCCAACAGGCTGGTTTTGCTTCCAATAAGGATTAATTATATCTTAGTTGGGATCAAGTACAAGATACTGTTTTATTATTACAGAGAAAAAGGAAATTGTTTTTAAAAATTTGGATAAAATGGGGTCTATGGGAGACATCCTTTCCATAATTCGGAGCTTTCTGGATAATGGGTTTCCAGATAACTGATCCCATAGCTGTACTAATAATTCCTCTTTGCAAAATTACAATATTACTGACACACTTGAATTTGGTGATAATGATTGTATATCTCAATAAATGAAATCAAGCCAAATAAGGTTCTGTTAAGCATCTGTGGTGTAGGGAAGGCAGTAAAATGGATGTTTGTGACACACTGCAAAATTCATGAACCCAATTAAATCAGTCCCTATTGATCACAAGGCATTATGAATATTTAATGGTTATTATGGCTTTAGTGAACATTTTTTAAGGCCTGTATTGCTTACTGAGTTTTAAATTGACAGATTTTCCATGATTTACTAGAGTATAAAACCAACAGTGTAGGGGTATAATGACTGAAATATCCCTAGAGGTTCCCAACAAAAGAACATGGAACACATACCCCTACTAAAAGCTAAACAACGTCAATGTGCCTATTAAGAGGCCCATTTATCAAAGGTCGATTTTGGAATTCCAGTTTTTTTGAATTCTAATAAATTCTAATATACTCGAAATTCGATTGGGAAAAAAATCGAATATCTAAAACTTGAACTAATATTACCGACCCGAAAACTGAAATCGAATTCGACTAATCTCGAATTGAGTTTTTTCTCCGACACTAATGTCAGGAAGTCGGTTAACATCTTAATATGGGTCAATGGACCTCTCCCATTGACTTATACGTGAACTCGCCAGGTTTTAGGTGGCGAATTCGAATTATTCCCAGGAAATAGGTTTGATGAATCTCGAAATTCTAATTAAAATTCTAATTGAGTTTGGATAATTCACAATTCAAATTTGAGAGTTTTGACCAAAAAGAGAATTCGAATTTACTATTCGACCCATAATAATTCATGCCCCTAAATTTGGGAACCTTTATGTGTGCCGCCATAGCATAGGACAAGGACTGACTACTCTAAGGATAATGTTGTTACTTGGCTTTGCATTTTTAAATCTGGCATGACAGTAACAACAATTGAAACCAGTAGAATTTTTAAAGACAGTATATTCACTTTATTTAGAACAGTGATCAGTGCCAGTTTAAGGTACCGGTAGGCTGAGGGCAAAAATTTCATCGGTAGGCCCCTGCTGCCCAGAGAAATTTGTGATAAAACTAACCTCCTGCAGGTGAAACAAGGGAATGAAGAAATTATCAGTGCTTAGTTATGTAGATGTGAAGCCGCAAACAAAATATAGTAACAAAGATTCCTTAGATATATATGATCCAATAGATCAAAATGAACAAAGAACAGATATTATGGGTTTGTTGTAGAGCTCTTTCAGCTGAAGTGTGGTAGGGGGGTCTAACATTCTACTTCACTGCTTTATTATGGTTGCTGTATGCAGGCAATGTAAAAGTGTATTTAAGAATGACATCACACCACACTAGCATATAGTCCTAGACTACATATAGCTCAGGGATTAGTGTTAGTATTCAATGTGTGTTTGTGACCCCTAGCCATGTTCCAGTTCAGGAGATGGTACTTAGATTACCTATAAATATGACCCTTGTAAAATACTGTATATATATGCATTTGTGTACCCATATCCCAGTAGACATTGCATTGGGCTGATGATGCATTTTAGACAAAACTTTCAACATGAGTTTGATTCTATTAGGGACTGAGAGATTTGCTATATCATTTTTCCTTCCACCATAGCTTTCTATTAGAGGTAAAACCACTTTTATTGGATAACAGGGATGGCATTATGTAATTCAGCTGCAGCTCAATTAAGGCACCGAACCAACTTTTTTCATGTGTTTTTTGTTGACAGTTTTGTTATTGAAACAGCAAACTAATATTTTTGCGGTCCTTTTATTCATTCACCATATTGCTGTCTTTAATCCTACATAGTCTATGAACAGATGCATGAGAGGGACACAGAGGTTGGTGGAAGGGTAACTATTAAGAGAGAAAATGTCTCATTTAAAGGAGAAGGAAAGGCTAAAATTAAGTAAGCTTTATCAGAAAGGTCTATATAAATACACCAGTAAACCCTCAAAGTAATTCTGCTCTAAGTCCTCTGTCAAAAGAAACACAGCATTTATTTGCTTCTATTGTGTACTCATGGGCTTCTGTATCAGACTTCCTGTTTTCAGCATAAACCTCCAGGGCAGGGCTTGAGCATGCTCAGTTTGCTCCTCTCCCCCTCCCTCCTACCCTCGCTGCTGTAATCTGAGCTCAGAGCTGTAAGTGAGCAGGGAGAGACTCAGGCAGGAAGTGATGTCACACCAAGTTTATATGGCAGCTTCTATCCTAAACAAACAGAGAGAGTGTCTAGAGCTGTTTACTCAGGTATGGTAAAGACTACTGCAGAATAAATATAGCATTCTAACTTGCACTATTGTGGCTAATCTGTTGGCAATAAACCATCTTGGAGCTTTCCTTCTCCTTTAAGCACAACTGAATACGGGGCAATGGTGGGGACTACAACTGCACTTCTGGCTTTAAAGGAGAAGGAAAGCTCAGATTACAGCAGGGATGGTAGGAGGGAGGGGGAGAGGAGCAAACTGAGCATGCTCAAGCCCTGTCCTGGAGGTTTATGCTGAAAACAGGAAGTCTGATACAGAAGCCCATGAGTACACAATAAAAGCAAATAAATGCTGTGTTTCTTTTGACAGAGGACTTAGAGCAGCATTACTTTGAGGGTTTACTGGTGTATTTATATAGACCTTTCTGATAAAGCTTACTTAATTTTAGCCTTTCCTTCTCCTTTAAAACCACTTTCAAACAGTTCCTTCTTTATTCATTAGGGCACAAATCAGTACAGCAGTTCACCGACAGGGCTCTATCCCCTGGGCCTTTATCTTAAACATTCACTGGACTGCACACTGTCAAGTGGAGCTCACTCTTTCAGACACTTATGCCCACTAAAGCATACTAGTTACCACAAGCTTCCTCACTAACAAAGTCACTATCTCTTCCAGGGAATGACTCTACTGCTGCTCTCTTTCCTTCCAATGATGCATTTCAATAATTCTACCTGCAACCTTCCCTTTTATCACTTCCTTTCCTCTACCCATCGTGGATTCTACATAGCAACAGCTACCCTCTAGCTCCCCTTGGTGGTTAACCTGAAAATATCTGCATTAACTACTTTATACTAAAACAGTTTTCAATTTTACCCTACTACAAACATCCAAGGGATTGGTGAGTTACATGTTGCTCATGAGCCACTGGTTGGGGACCACTGCTGTAATGAAACTGAGATGTAGGTTGCATAAAATTCTACACTACTCTTCTGCATCAAAAGTAAAACAAAGTATCTGTATTGAGTTATAAAAGGCATGAAGGATCTTTTCAGACACCTCTTCAGTGACTGCAAAAACCAGTGCAGTTTGACCATGTTTCTGTCACTCTTGTGAACCGCCTATAACACCAATGTTTTTGTGTCTGGAAATTTTCTTATAAAACATGAGTTGAAGTGTATTTTGTCTTTATCTCCTGGGCGTGCTGATTAGCAATTTCCCTCTGTGTCCGTAGGATTTGTGGTATCACTAATGGGTCGCAAAAGGCCCCTTCCACACATCACAGCACAGGACTTCACTTTGAGAACACAGGCAGAAAGACAAGCTGTCAATTTTGTCATTCAAGGTAAATTTTACATTCACTAATAAAGAATACACACAATAGTTCTTCTGTCGTGCAAACTAGGGGGGCATTCACAAAACTGGTTTATTCAAAATTACTGCGATCAGTTTCTTTACATTTGACATTTTGTTGTTGCTAGACAAAGCTATGTGCTGATTAGCTGCTGTGGTTTACAACTTCAAAGTAACATTTACTCCAGATCTGTGAAATACTCCATTAATCTGTGTTCATGTTAATGACAACAGTTGTTATTTCTTTCCACATTCTAAAAATGGTACCGGTATGTATGTATATTTTATATACAGTATATTTATATATATATATATATATATATATATATATATATATATATATATATATATATATATATATATATATATATAGTATATAAAATATATGTATGTATATATATGTGTATATATATATATATATATATATATATATATATATATATACTGTATATAAAAATATACATACATGAGCGAGTGAATCTGTCTAGAAAAATTCACGAGACGACGAAAAATTTACGAAACGCATTGAAGTCACCATTTTTATGCGCATGACAATTTTTTCGTCCCAGATAACTTCTCTCTCTCCAAATGCATTAAAGTCAATGGACTTTTTTCTTATGGCGACTTTTTTATCCAAATGCATTAAAGTCAGTGGGCTTATTTTTTTTTTTGTCCGTTTTTCTCGGCAAATCGCAAAAAAAATCATGGCTGGAGAAAAAAAATCGCTCATCACTATTTACCACTACTGGGCAAATTTGCACCTGTTCAATATCCCATAGCACTCAATGAATTATTAGCATTATCTTAACCAGCTGCAGGTATAACAATGGAAGCAAAATTGAATTGGTTGCCATGGGTTAGTACCCAGGTAAAGATCTGACCAGTGTTAATAAATGATCCCAATTGTATGCCTGAATGGATGACTTTAGTGAGTAAGTGTGAGTGTTCTGAATTTGCTGGGCTGTCTATGTTTTCCATTGTAAAAAATGTTTTGCATATTAGGTAGCAACATTTTTCTCAAAGGCTAGAATTAACATGACACGGATCACTGTGTCAGTGGTCAGAGGTTCCCAGCCAGAAACCCGCATCAAATCTTCGGGTCGCGGTTGAGCAGTTCCTTATGCTCTTCCCTCCCGCGACCTAACACTGTCGGCTTCCGGCTCCTCCATTTATAGATTTGCGACTGCCGCGGGCGAGGGTCTTTAAATAAAGGAGCCATGTTGGGCCAGGTGCAGGTTGGGTGACCAAGACTGTGCACATGCTCAGTGTGATCTGGGCTGCTTAGGGATCACCATATATTATCAAAACAGCATAAGTCAAATAATAACTGCCAGAAGCTGATACAGCATCTGAAGATTAATATTCAGAATATACAGACTGCACTGGGTCCTGTGTTGTCATGTAATCTAATGTGGATTTTATAGTTTTTGTATTGTTTAATTCAAACTTTCTCCGACTCTGTAGAACCAGTGGCTGCAGCAAAATAATCCTCCAAATAGAATCCCAGTTTATCTGTTTAAATCTGTCTCCATGATCTTTGTCCCTGCAGATGGAGTTAGAAACAGTAAAAAGTGATCAGTGAAATAAGATGTCACAGACCTTTAAACTGTTTAGGAAATCCTCAGGGACATAAAATTATGCTGCATTGAATTTTTTTTTTATTTAATATCAGTTGAATTCCTGCCTTGTTTATTACTCATAGTGAAATGTAATCACTAATGTATTCGTTTTCCTGGAAAGGGATAGCAAACCCATTCAATTGATTCCAACACTTTTATACTGAAAATTTTAAATTTCAAGGAAATGCTAATTTTTAAGGAGAACTAAAGCCTAACTAAAGAAGTACCGTAGCTAGAAATGTTGTGCATTATGTTTTGTGCTTCTGTACCAGCCCAAGGCAACCACAACCCAGTAAAGATCTGTCTCTGCAAAGATGCCCCAGTAGCTCCCCATCTTCTTTTCTGCTGATTCACTGCACATGCTCTGTGCTGCTGTCACTTACTGAGCTTAGGGACCCACTCACAATATACAGTACACATAGAATAGAAATGTCGCAATATAAGGCTGATTAATAATTAATACAGATAATTAATACATGGCAGCACAGAAACCAATTGCATCAGAATTTAATAATCAGCCCTGTAGCATCAGCTTATATTACAGACCAACCTCATTTTCTACTGGATAATTAGTGACGACCCCTAAGCTTAGCTTCTCAACAGCTGCTCAGAGCCCACTGAGCATGTGAGTGTCACAGACACTTTCCAAGATGGTGACCCCCTGTGACAAGTTTGAAGTCCTGGATCATTGCTGCTATTGACAAGCTGAAACTTTAGGCTGGTGCAATGCGTTCACTATATAAAATATGGTATTTTTAGCCATATTTATTTGAAGTGTTTAGTTCTCCTTTAACATCCTTTAACACTGAAATCCGATTCACTTTCCTTCTAAATTCATTGGAAAGAAACCTTTTAAAGTTCTGTAAATAGGATATATCTGCTCTAGGATTCAAATGACCACAATGCAGGAGGTGGGGCTTTGTTTAGACAATAGATACAATTAATTGATTTCATCATAATTAGTTTCAAACACATGACAATAAAACGAGGACTTCCACCCCGAGAGGTGGAAACAGCAGCATGACTATCCCTTGAAGCTTAGCCACAACTCTGAATTTAATAAGATCACAACTAATACCTAGTATAACCTCTGAGGACAACCCTAATTTAAATATTCTTTATGCATGTTTCAGTTTTACTCTTTGGTCAGATAAATAATAAATCAAACTATTCTTATTACAGGGTCCGCTGCCGATCTGTGCAAAATGGCCATGATTAAAATCGCTGCATCAATAGCATCCGCTTCGGCTTCAGCCTCCAGGTTGGTGAATGTCGTATTACATGCTAATTATTTTAAAGGGGAAGTAAACCCAAAATATATAAAGCTGCCCAATGAAACAAAATGTAACTGTAAGCAACCTTCCGTTGTATATTCATTACACATTTGAACTGGTTTTAAATTTGTTTGTATGGAGTTAAGGCGTCACTAAACTTTTTACAGGTGGTTTTGTTAATTCCATAATGGGAAACATACTGGGCAGACTTCAGTCTATGGGCAAAACAGTTATCCATCTGGCCAGACAAAATCCATCCTTTTGTATTGGCAATGACATCAGTAAATGTATTGGAATGGGTATGACAAGGAGCTGCAGCTCCATCACATCATGGTATGTCAATGCTACAGAAGCCTTGGATGGCCAGAATGTATGAAACAATCCGTGCACCAACTTTTTTATTTTGAACTCTAGTAGCATCTTTCAAATATAGTTTTGTTGCAGCTGACTCAATAGGTCACAGGGTGGGGTGGCAGTCATAACTAATTTAACAGGTGGCTTGAAGACGGAATCGATACAGAAATTACATATTGACCGATATAAAAAAAAAAAATTATGAATGATTTTAAAGCAATGGCCATTTTTCTGGATTTAAAGTAAACTGATCTTTTTTGTGTATGAGATTTCGTCTCCAATAAATGCAATCCTCTGCGCTGAGTTGTGACCATCGACAATCCTGACACTGGAACCCTGTAATTGGATTTTAGCACAGTGTGATGTCCTGCATACCAGGGGTATTTGTGCTGTACAGATTCCCAGGCAAACACGTTTTAAGGATTTATATATCTGGCGGTATAAATATCCAGTTAAATAGGTGTGACAGAAATTCAAAGTGTGTGCTACAAATTTGTTAGGTGGGATATATACCCTCGCGTAAAATGAAATGTGCAGTTTGCTTTAATTTTCTTCAAGTTTTAAAAGCATCTTTCTCTCTGCACCATTTGCACAAGGGTTGTTTCTATATGGAGGGGGATTTTGCTATCAAAGCCCTTTGGCTATGTGTCCGATGTGTTCACCTTTTATTACATTTCATCGGAGAATGAAAAAAGGTGCCCTGCTGAGTTTTAATAGGTACTTGGATCCTAAGGGAATGAGGAAAAGCCGTGTACAAACTCTCCAAATCCCTGGAGGGTGAAACTTTTGTTTAGGGAGGCTACCAACTAAAAGCTTCACATTGGAGAACATAAATTTGTATATGAATATACAGCAGTGTGTCTCCTTTTGCGAAGTGTAAGCCTCTTCATTATTCTCTCTGCTGTTGGGTTAGAATTCAACACTGCCCATGTTGTCCTCTGTAGGCAAAGCTCTGTGTTGGCTTTTTTTGCTTGCTGCACAGGGCTGTCAAGGGCAGAGTGTCATGATCGGTACCCAAAATCCAGAACCAATGCTAGGCTCCCTGATCTCGGCTCTTGCTTCAGCCTTTAACAGCCACCTTTCATCTCGGGAGGAGCCCTCCGCTAATTGGATGCCGCCAGGTCTTATTAAGAGAGAAGCCAAGCTAAGGGTTCTGGACAAGCAGAAGGACATGATCGTTAGCAAAGTCTTTTTGGGCAGAAGGTCTCAGTTCAAGTCAATCAGGCCGGGTCGGGCGGACAGAGTACAAGCGAAGAAGTCGGACAAGCAAGGGTCAAAACCAGAAGATCAGATCAGAAGAGTCAAGCCAGGCACGGGTCAGATAACGGATTTTAGAATGGTCGGATAACAGGCCAAGGTCAGGATTGCAGAAGTCAAGGAGAGTCAGGCAGGCAGGGGTCAAAACAGGATTCAAACAACAGATTAAGTAACAGGAATTCACCCAGGAACCAAACCAACGGGCAAAAAATACAGGGCAAGGTCCCTTTAAATATATTAAAATTTTGTACCATTGCGCACTGACATAACACACCAGCGTCAGTGCACACAATAAATCCGGAAGTGTGCGCCGCGCGACCCTAAGACAGAGGACTTCAGCCGGCTGACACTGCAGCACCAGGCGGCGGGCGTCCCTGCCACCCCACTGGACCACCAGGGTGAGTTTTCATCACACAGAGCTTAGTTATACATGAATCGACCAAAAGTCGGCTTGGGCTCTACACTAACCCTCCCTTTCTTAACCTGCCATACCTCCCAACTGTCCCGTTTTCTGTGGGACAGTGCTGATTTTGACAGCTCAGCCCGCAGACCCAGATTTTTATTGAAATGTCCCAACTTTCTATTTGATCTGCTGCACTGACTTGAGAAAAAGATACGTTTCTGAAACTTAATTAAAATAAGAGCCCTTTTAGCAGAGAGCTCAGAACACTCAGCAGCTGCACTTGGATACGTTATAACAATTTAAGATAAGTAAATTGTAACTATTTAAGATAAGCAGGTCTCTTGTGAGAACTGAGACTAGCAGTTTAAATGGCAATTCACTTTTAAACTGTCATACCACATAAAGCATTGCACTCAAACGCCCAGAAATGTATTAAAACTTTCATAACCTGCCAAATGTTGTAAAATGTATATATTTTCATTCCATTTTAATTTTTTGAATGTCTGGAGGCGTGTAATCAGGCCCTGAAATCCATCATTAATCATATACACATGCACATCCCACTAATCTGTGAAGAGGGCAGGACAGACACAAGTTTATGAATTGCTGGTTTATCCAGGGTTGCTTCCTGCAGCTGAAATTCACTCCTTCACGTGTTTTACGCAATTTAGAAGCTTCAGAAAGATCTGATAAAGAGAATCCTTCCCAAAGAACCTGGTCTATAAATACATACAGTCGAAAACAAAAATTCTTGCAAAATTCCTACAGCTTGCAGCTGTTGGGCCAACATCTTAGGTATCGCTAGTAAAGAGAGCCGAATTAAAACCTGCCTAACTGCCAGTTGATCCAGAGGAAGGCAAAAAACCCAATTTGAAGCCTCTCCAATTTGCCTCAAAGGAGGAAAAAACCTTCCCGACTCCAAAATGGCAATCAGACTTGTCCCTGAATCAACTTGTACTATGAGCTATCTCCCATAACCCTGTATTCCCTCACTTGCTAAACACCATCCAACACCTTAAATCTATCTACCAACTAGTAGAACCCTGGTACTACCAGCAAATCCAGGCTGGTGGTGGTTCCAGGCCTCGCTTGTGCCTATGACATAACTCCCAACTGTCCCGTTTTCAGCAGGACAATCCTGTTTTTGACAGCTCAACCCGCAGACCCGTGTTTGTACTGGAAAGTCCCGATTTTCTCTGCTCTGAACAGCTAAAAAAAGAAACAATGGTTCTAACTTAATTGGCTTTTGGCAGAGAGCCCAGAAACAGCCAGGAGGCTCAGATAGGGTACTTTTGTAACGATTGTGAGATAAGCAAATATGTAATTGTAACAATATAAGATAACAGGTCCCTTGGGAGATGTTAGACTCACATCTTAAAGGGCAATTCACCTTCATTAGCACAATTGTAATAACTTGAAAAAAAAAACACAGAAATAAATATATGGTCAAACTTTCATAACCTGCCAAATTTTTTAAAATGAACATGGAAATTAGGGGATGTGGCCACACAATGGGCATGGTAAAACAATGTTGTCCCTCTTTTTATTTCCAAAATGTTGGGAGGTATGCCTATGAGCACACTAGCTTGTAATTGCTTTGAGTAGGAGGTGCTTCCTGCTAATGGGTGTAAATTTTAGTGCTTCGTGCTTGTCCTTGCTATTAGGTAGATAATAAAAATAAATGAGTTTAGTTGATCTGGCAGGATATATTTATGCACACGCTCAGAATCAATGTATTAATAAATAATGATTTGTGATTGATGTCTCAGAGAAGAAACGTGAATTTGTGCTGTTGGGTGAGAGGGAGACTGCTGATCTAATAGAAACTGAAATGTAAATAGGAGAGAATATGCTAGATAACTGTAGCAGGTTAGCTCTTGCAATCACGGGGGTTGATTTGCTTTTTTTTTTTACAATGGGTCGAGTAAATGATGTAGGTGTGAAAAATACTGCAGTGCAGTTAGCAGGACACTTAATCTATATATCAGTTCAGTGCCAATGACTGCGCTAAGCATCTGCAGAGCCTCAGTTGGAATCGCATGCTAGAGCGCCTTTGACAGTTTCACAGGTCAGTAGCCTTGAGTTACAGTATTAACTGCCACACAGTTTGCAGTGTGCTTTTGTGTGTATCATTTCATACTTTCGGCTTTGAAAAATATCAACAACCACAGGAACAATAAATTCGCTAATTAATGTGTTTGGGTCTGTCATTTACTTACTAGAGATGCACCGAATCCAAATGTTTCCAGTGGACGAATTACAAATAAAAACGATTTGGTTGGTTATATGAAGTCCAAACCTTAGGGGGTTAGTTATCAAAGGCCAAGTTGTGTTTTTTCCAAAAAAAATCGAGTTTTCTAGGGTATTTTCAGTAGAAATTCAAATTTTTCTAGATTTACTGTATGATGCCCCGAAGCTGCAAAAAGCTCAAATCTGAAAATACTGCAAAACCTGTCGAGGTCATGTAGAAGTCAATGGAAGAGGTCCCTTGAACCATAAGAAGATATTTGTAGCCTTCATGATATTCTGGGTTTTCTCTGGTGGTTATCTCTAATACTCGATAAATTTGAGCGATTCAAGGTTTTTTTCTGCCGATAACTCGATCAATTAGAGTACCGTATATACTCGAGTATAAGCCGAGTTTTTCAGCCCCCAAAATATGCTGAAAAACTCTACCACGGCTTATACCCGGGTCAAGCGCAAAAATGGTCGCCCGCGCCTAAGAATATTCGCCGGCGCCTTAGAATAGTAGCTGGCGCCTAAGAATAGTCATCCAAAAACGAGATTGAAACTTACCAGAAGCTGCTGCATTTCTCACCCTTGGCTTATACTCGAGTCAATAAGTTTTCCCAGTTTTTGGAGGTAAAATTAGGTACCTCGGCTTATACTCGGGACGGCTTATACTCGAGTATATACGGTAATCGAGTTTTTCCCCCCGATTGCACTGATTCGCGTTTTTTACATAAATAAGCCAACATCCGAGTTGTGAGTTTATTCAAGGTGTATAAAACCTCACAAACTCGACCTTTGATAATATTTACATTTGATCGACACTCTGCCATCTGTGTTGACAATTAAATACTAAGGATTTGATAATAAACACATAAACACAATGTGCTGAGGGTTGTCAGGTCAATCTTCCAAAATGGTCAGCATTAAAAACACTTTGTGTTTACAAAAATAATGTTTCCAGGGATACTGTCATGGGAAAAAACATTTTTTTCAAAATGAATCAGATAATAGTGCTGCTCCAGCAGAATTCTGCACTGAATCCATTTCTCAAAAGAGCAAACAGATTTTTTTATATTCAATTTTGAAATCTGACATGGGGCTAGACATTTTGTCAATTTCCCAGCTGCCCCAAGTCATGTGACTTGTGCTCTGATAAACTTCAATCACTCTTTACTGCTGTACTGCAAGTTGGAGTGATATCACCCCCTCCCTTTTTCCCCCCAGCAGCCAAACAAAAGAACAATGGGACGATAGCAGCTCCCTAACACAAGATAACAACTGCCTGGTAGATCTAAGAACAACACTCGATAGTAAAAACCCATGTCCCACTGAGACATTCAGATACATTGAGAAGGAAAAACAGCAGCCTGCCAGAAAGCATTTCTCTCCGAAAGTGCAGGCACAAGTCACATGACATGGGGCAGCTGGGAAATTGACAAAATGTCTAGCCCCATGTCAGATTTCAAAATTGAATATAAAAAAATCTGTTTGCTCTTTTGAGTGGATTTCAGTGCAGAATTCTGCTGGAGTAGCACTATTAACTGATGTGTTTTGAAAAAAACATGTTTTCCGATGACAGGATCCCTTTAAATCCTAAAATAACAACCAATGCCTTACTTTGTATAGAACTTTGTGCTACTTATTGATGCCTATCAGATCCTAACACCTGTGCCCACTATAGTTACACCCCTGTTTACTATTATTTTTGCATATCCGAACCTCTAATAATTTGTGGGTTTCAGAGGAAAAAAACTAAGATTTTTTCGTGATTTATGAAAGTCCGATGGTCTAAAAACTCAGAATCCGAAACCCCGGCATCTAAAAGCTCTCGAGGTCCTGTATAAGTCAATGGGGAAGGTCCCAGTGTCTGTGCTGATGTCCGTACCGATATCCGATGAGTTTGTGGTTTCTGCGTAAAAAACTCTGAAAACTACGGGGAAAGCTCCGAAGTTTGCCCAACCCTTTTTTGCGGGCTTTTTTCTTCATAAATAAGGTCCATTCGGGTAATCGGAGTTGCTCGGATTTCGAACTTAGAAATACTCAGATAAATTCGGACCTTGATAAATAACCCCCTAAATGTTAGTCCAAACAGAGACTGAGAAAGACAGATTTAACTCCCAGCACATGCCAGTTATAAACCCTATATTTTTAAGTTCATTAAGTACCATCAACATGAAACGTTCCTTGCTTTAGCTGTTTATGATTTCTGGAGTGTTGCTTACTGAGAAGATTGTGAACAGTGTGAAAACAAGATTAACAGCAAAGTCACGCTGAGAAATGTGATATCTTTCCTTCAGGATTATTGCTCAGATCCATGACGAGCTGCTGTTTGAAGTGGAGGATGCACAAATGCATGAGTTTGCAGGTAGGTGAAAATGTCTCCAAATCTCTACACAATACAGATGCAGCCATAGCCTTCAGATTCTTTGTGCTACAGTCATATTTTATGTAGCTGGGGAGAAGCAGTGAAACCTGCAGATCGTATGAAAACTAATGCAAATGAATGAACAATTAAAGGCAATCAATCTTTTATCTTAAAGGGCACCTATCACAGCCAAAATCAAACACATATTAACAATCTGACCAGTACAAGCTAAACACGTTTAATCAAACTACATATATAGTTTTTTGAAAACACCGCAGGTTTTAAAAAAATCCCTTACTTTGTCAAATGGATTCTTTCACTGAGGGAGGCCATATTGAGACTCTAACAGAGACTCTAATGTGCAAATTTCAGGAGCATGCTCAGATTGTAACACTGCTTTGAGTATTCTACCCAGAATGCCTTGTTTTAGTAAACTCCTCCACTAGAAGTATCCACTAGAAGTGCTGCCACCTGCTAACTTCCAGCAGGTGGCAGCACTACTGTACAGCAGCTAACACACAGGTTTGGCTGATTTGAAAATAGCTTAGAAGGGTTGATAAGCAAACAGGGAATTTGAACTGAGCATGTGCGAGATTTCAGAGCTACAGTTGGCTGGGAAGATATAGGTAGGAGGAGCCAGTGAAATCCAAGATGGCTGCCTCAGCTAGAACTGCAGGGGAGATAGGGGAGATCTTGCAGAAGGAATAGTGAGCTGATCATTTACATTATACAAACAATTCTAACTGTTTTAAAAATCGGATTTCTTGAACTTTCACAGTGTATTTACTTAGTAAATGATTTTGGTCATGATTGGTGCCCTTTAATTGCTAGATGCTGCCCCATAATGTAGTAACCTTAATCCAGACTAGGAAAGGGATATACTGTATAAGGGTCATTTACTATGACCCCTGTAGCAAATGCTAGAACATTAAGGGGCATAAAAGTGTGCCCATCAGTCCTTATTCTAAAAGTGCTTAAGTCCAGGGTCTGGCCTCGCCCTGCACATACTGTAACATCAAATTGGAAAGATGCAGCTCTGGCAGCTGTAAAGCAGTCATTGGGAAGATAAGTAGTACAGGTAAATAGTACAGGGCTAGTTGCTATCTGTGCTAGCCAGTGCTTCTTAAAGGGATCCTGTCATCGGAAAACATGTTTTTTTCAAAATGCATCAGTTAATAGTGCTACTCCAGCAGAATTCTGCACTAAAATCCATTTCTCAAAAGAGCAAACAGATTTTTTTATATTCAATTTTGAAATCTGACATGGGGCTAGACATATTGTCAATTTCCCAGCTGCCCCTGGTCATGTGACTTGTGCCTGCACTTTAGGAGAGAAATGCTTTCTGCCAGGCTGCTGTTTTTCCTTCTCAATGTATCTGAATGTGTCTCAGTGGGACATGGGTTTTTACTATCGAGTGTTGTTCTTAGATCTACCAGGCAGTTGTTATCTTGTGTTAGGGAGCTGCTATCGTCCCATTGTTCTTTTGTTTGGCTGCTGGTGGGGAAAAGGGAGGGTGGTGATAGTGGGACATGGGTTTTTACTATTGAGTGTTGTTCTTAGATCTACCAGGCAGCTGTTATCTTGTGTTAGGGAGCTGTTATCTCGTTACCTTCCCATTGTTCTTTTGTTTGGCTGCTGGGGGAAAGGGAGGGGGGTGATATCACTCCAACTTGCAGTACAGCAGTGAAGAGCGATTGAAGTTTATCAGAGCACAAGTCACATGACTTGTGGCAACTGGGAAATTGACAATATGTCTAGCCCCATGTCAGATTTCAAAATTGAATATAAAAAAATCTGTTTGCTCTTTTGAGAAATGGATTTCAGTGCAGAATTCTGCTGAAGTAGCACTATTAACTGATTCATTTTGAAAAATTTTTTTTCCCATGACAGTATCCCTTTAATCTGTGCATCTGGGTGAACCAGTTTGAGCATCAAAATGGTCATTTAGAGAAGTGCAGGTTGCAAAGTGCAAAATACATGGTGGATTGTGTCCATATCATTAAAAAAGGATAACGCTAAACATTTATAAGCCAGACAATAACAAATTGATTCTAAGTGCAGCAGTCACACTATACAGTATATATATACATGCACACCAATTTTCCTGTTTCCTATTTGTCTCCCTAAGAAACATAATTGCAACATATTTCATATTTTAACCGTATGAGTTGAGTAGTGTAGAGAATTAGGGTGTAATTATTTCCCTAATGTTAGAAATTCCCTAGTGGCCTCTTTGGCCTCCACTTTAGGGATGACAGTGGATGGTCCCAGGGCTGAAACTAGGGTTAGGCAGGGTAAGGGGGTGCCTTGTTGTGTTTGCTTCAGAAACACTAATGTTGTTTATATAAACAAGCTGCTGTGTAGCCATTCAAGCACAGGATACACAGTAGATAACAGATGAGTACTACTATAGCTTATATAAACAAGCTGCTGTGTAACCATGGGGGCAGCCATTCAAGCACAGGATACACAGTAGATAACAGATAAGTACTACTATAGTTTATATAAACAAGCTGATGTGTAGACATGGGGGCAGCCATTCAAGCACAGGATACACAGTAGATATCAGATAAGTACTACTATAGTTTATATAAACAAGCTGCTGTGTAGCCATGGGGGCAGCCATTTAAGCACATGATACACAGTAGATAACAGATAAGTACTACTATAGTTTATATAAACAAGCTGCTGTGTAGCCATGGGGGCAGCCATTCAAGCACAGGATTCACAGTAGATAACAGATAAGTACTACTATAGTTTATATAAACAAGCTGCTGTGTAGCCATGGGGGCAACCATTCAAGCACAGGATACACAGTAGATAACAGATAAGTACTACTATAGTTTATATAAACAAGCTGCTGTGTAGCCATGGGGGCAGCCATTCAAGCACAGGATACACAGTAGATAACAGATAAGTACTACTATAGTTTATATAAACAAGCTGCTGTGTAGCCATGGGGGCAGCCATTCAAGCACAGGATACACAGTAAATAACAAATAATTTCTGAAGAATATCAGTTTTATACTTACACATTTGCTCAGAGCCACTATCAGAAATTTCGGGCCCCATGCAAGTTATTTATATGAGGCCCACCATGAACACAAGCACACAGTACCAACATTTTTGGCCATGCCTCTTGTGTGTCCTAATCAAATGAACAACAAGCAGGTAGGTTTTGCTAGGACTAAAGGTTGAACTTGGTGTATTTTTATTTTCAGTCACTATGATAAAAACCCACCAATCATTTTACTGAAAAGCAGCAGTGTAACTACAGGAGTGTAGCAGCCTGGGGGGCAGAATCTATAGGGGCTACAGTGGGCCTGATAAGTAGCTGCACTACATGTTCATAGAAAATGTCTTGGGCCCAATGATTTTGCTGTGGGGCCCAATAACTAGTCAGTAGTAGTTCATATAAATAGTCAAAATAATAAGTCAGAAGTCAGTCAGTTTGGGGGCAGTCATTGCTTAATACATACGTTTCATACGCACATAGTACAGTTTTGCATAAGTAACATAAGTCATAAGTCATCTAAATTGTGTAAGTCCAGGGAGCCCAACAATCTTGCTGTGGAGCCCAATGATCTTGCTGTGGGACCAAAGAACTATTCATTCCACTACTGGAAAGTTCGTCGTTCAGTAAATAGATCCCAATAAAACAGCTGATACTCTATAATGAGCAGTTGATATAAAAAGTTAATAAAATAGTTAATTAATGTGCTAATAAATCTGTAATTTCATTGGGGTCAGTGGAATTTACCTTGATATTTAATTCATTGTTGGTCAGTGGAGTAAGGAGTTTGTTCCTGTTAAGCTTCTCTGCAATTCCATTACTTGATATTTAGCTTATGCAAGCTTCTATGTAAATTTGTAGGCACAAATAAATTAGCAAAACGACGGCGATTCGCCAGCAAAAGATTTGCGGCGACAAAAAACATTATCGTGCATCAGAATAGGCGCACATAAATTTGTCGCATGTCAAAATTATCCTGACGCCCATTGAATTTAATGTATTTGGACAAAATAGTCGCACATATAAAAATTGTCATTTGCCTCAAAATTGACGCGCGTCAATTGACTTCAATGCATTTTGCGGCACAGATTCGCCCATCACTACTCTTTACTATATAAAAAGCAGCACTGAAAAGTGCTTTCCAGTTTTTACACAGTTTTATAAACATGCCCTTAGTTCTGCATGTACCTCTATGTACCCATACCATTGACCTATGCTGTTCCCCTAATATTAATGGTCTTATTGATTCGTAACTACATATTCTATCATTAGACAGTGTAAATGCTGTAGACTCACCATACTCATGTCTGAACCTCAGAAATATGTGAAGATCACAGGCTTTATTATAAATTAGCAATAATTAATAATGTGTAGCATAAGGGCTCTTACACATGAGCGTTCCGACCTGTGCTCCCCTGCGTTCCGTTTTTTGGCGTTCAGCCGCAGGGGAGCGCAGGAATAGATGCAAGTCATTATTTGAAATGGGGCTGTACTCACTCAGGCGCGTGTAGGCGCTGAACGCAGGTTCAGACGCAACATGCTGCATTTTTCCTGCGTTCGGCACCTACAGGCGCAAACTGATTTTTTTTATATTTCATTTTGGCATGGGGTTAGAAATGTTGTCAGTTTCCCAGGTGACCTCAGGTTATCTGACTTGTGCTCTGAAAAAATGCAGTCACTCTTTACTGCTGTACTGCAAGTTGTAGTGATTTCAACCCTCCCTTTCCCTCCTCAGCAGTCCATCAACAGAACAATGGGTCTCTGCTGAAGGATTTGTTTGCACTGCTAAAATTGTTTCCTAGTGGTAGACATGAGAATAGCACAACAGCAGGAACCCCCCCTGCTTTTTTTCCTGCTTGTATACCACTAGGTGGGACTAGCAATGTATTCACAACCTAAGGTAGTGGTTTAATACAATGGGAAGGGGAAAAACAATAGCTGCCTCAAAGCAGTTCCATCCTGAAGTGCTGGCTCAAAGCTCAGGATCAGGCACAATGCACTCCACACCAATATTACAGCTACAAAAAAAAAAATGTTTTGATTCAAGAATACAATTTTAAATAGTAGAGTGGATTATTTGCAGTGTAAACAGTGTAAATCATAAAAATCATGACAGAATCCCTTTAAGGCCCTAAGTAAATCATAAAAATCATGTTAGAAACCCTTTAAGGCCCTATATAGGTTTAATTAAAACTTTGCTTTGTAGTCATTTTTTTGCAGGCTATTTTCTGCCACCATAGATCATACTTCCTCCCATTACTGACAGTTGTATGTATCAGTGAAGTGCACAGCGTATAATCTGTTCCTGAAGCACTAAATTGTCTGCATAATAAGTAGCTGATTTGGCTCTCGACCCATCATGCAATCAGCAGAAGCCAATGCAGCACACTGCTTCCTTTAAATTCTATTACATGGAAACTGCTGAATATATAACACCCAAATATGAGGTCTGTCTGAATAATCCTTACACCTCTCAGATTTGCCTAGTGACTAGTCCATTGTACTCCGTATCATCGGCCTCGTTTCAGTCGCACTGTCCATCAACTTTCATTTTACTCCAATGAAATTGGCAATATTCTATATTAAACCAGAGATAAATGAGCTCGGGGATTGAAATGCACAACCCTCTTTGGATACTGAGATTTAAAATCCCATCTCCCAGTAAGAAATAATGAATTGGATTGTTACTGAATGAAAGCTAGTGTGTGTATTACAGTCAATTTATTTCCACAATAACACAGTGAAAGCAGTTCTTTGATTTCTCTCCAGCCATGCAGAATCTGCAAACACATGAGAAATAGAATTACAGTGACAGGCATCATTAAGAGATTACTGATCTAATTATACAGTTAGGAAGCAGGCAAGTTGCGGAATAACCTCCAGAGGTTTCCATGCAAATCCAACCAATGAATGCAACACTTCTTGATGGGGTGCTTCACCTTTAAGCTCGTTTTTAATATGTAATAGAATGGCCAATCCCAACCTACTTTTCAATTGCTCTTCATTATTTTATTTTTATTTTTTGATAGTTTTTGAATTAATTGCAGTTTTCTTCTGACTCTTTTCATTTTAAAAATGACGGTCACTGACCCCATCTACAACAAATGCACTGTAAGATTACACATTTATTGTTATTACTACTTTTTATTACGCATCTTTATATTCAGGCCTCTCCTATTCATATTCCAGTCTCTTATTCAAATCAATGCATGGTTGCTAGGCTCCAAATTACCGTATCAACCATGCATTGATTTGAATAAGAGATTGCTGACATTGCATACTAGAGAGCTGCTAAATAAAAAGCTAAAACACAAATAATTAAAAAATTAAAACTAGTTGCAAATTGTCTCAGAATATCACTCTCTACATCATAATTTAAAAGGGAATAATCCCTTTAAAGGGCACCTAAACCCTGAATAAAACCACCCCTATATTTTTTGTTTGGTAATATGGCTGATGTGCTAATTACCATGGCCAGAAGTTTTATAAGATTTAATTTATATTAATTCAAAGGTAAAATATACCCCCTTTTTTAGATGTTAGGGTTATATATAAAAAAGGCATATACCCACTATGGAAGGAAAAGGGAGTTCAAGTCCCATAATGGAACAAGGTAAGGGAGCGACCTTATGGCCTTGTGAGAGTAAGGGGGGGGGGGGCTGGTCCCATAGAGCACAGAGACAATCTGTGGAATCAGTTATGTGAAAATAAAAAATTCTGGAAATTTAGAATTACATTCTGGAAATGTATTTATTTATGGACCTTTTCTATTAAACCACAAATTAGCTCATGTCAAAAAGTCTATTTTCCCTTTAAGTTAGACACCTCCTTGTAACACAAACACTTACCTTCTATATTTTTCTGGTACTGCCCTCCTTCTCCAACCCCTGGCTTCACATTCAAACCATTAGCTGAAGCAAGGGTATTATTGCCCTAGACTTTGAGAAAGAGGGCTGAGCAGGAGAGACATAGAAGATGCATGAGGCTAACACAGGACTCCACGATCAATTGCAGTGCTGGTGGCCCTGTAGCTTTAGACTCTAAGGGCTCTTACACACGGTCAGTTTTTCCTGCGCTCCCCTGCATTGAGCTTTCTTCCATTCAGCCGCAGGGGAGTGCAGGAGTAGATGCACTCAATTATTGCGAAGGGGGCTGTACTCACACAGACACATATAAGCGCCAAACGAAGGTGGGACGCAGAATGTTTCATTTAACCTGTGTTTGGTGCATACATGCATAATTGAGTGTGTTTACTCCTGCACTCCCCTGCAGCTGAATGGAAGAAATCGTAATACAGGGGGAGCGCAGGAAAATCCACCCATGTGTAAGAGCCCTAAGAATAGGGCCATCTTTATTCAGGTCTTTGAATTTTAATGCAAGGACTGGGATAATACAAGTGGGGACCCAATTGCAATAATGGCAGGGAATGGTCCTAACTGCACACACCAAGGATGACCAACCTGCAACAGCAAGCACTAGAGGGATTCTGGCATGTACAGTTTAACAACTGATGGGTTGGGCACAACTCCTTATAGAGGAAAATAGCTGATAAGTTTAAGAATCTGCAATTGTTTTTTATTTCACACTTGACATGAATTTGAAATTGAAGCTTTTTATTGTTTGTATTATTACTGTATCAATATTATTATTGGTCCAAAATGTGTGTTTTTTTATTATTATATTATTATATTATATTGTAGCTGTCGTTAGAGAAACCATGGAGTCTGTACAGCACATGAAAGGACTTCTTCGGCTAAAGGTAGGGATCATCTGACAAGATGCTGCCACACTGCAGCCACCGTGACAGCACACAGATGCTTTGGGATACTGTGGTGTAACTAGATGTTACTGGGCCCCACAGCAAATTAATTTTAGAGCCCCCAACATATCCAGAGGTCGTCCTGTTTTAACAATATATGTTGAAATTGCTGATTAAAGGGGGACCTGTCATCCAAAAAAAAAATTCGAAATCCTATTTTATCATGTTAGTCAAGCAAAATTAACTTTAATTACACTATATAAATTATTTGAATCTTGTTTCCATCAGTCTGGGAGCTCATAATTATAACAAGCAGGCAGGAGCCATTTTGTGGACACTGTTATTAAGACAAGCCTTGTATCATCTCAGAATCTTGTTTGTGCACCAGAATGGGGGACCTGATGTCCATCCCCATGCCCTGGCTACACAATTAAATAGTGAAGAGAATGGGGGAATGTTGGGAGAGCAGTGACATGTAGGAAGTGCTGAATGGAAAGTGAAAGTATTTGCCTAAAACAAAGAGGCGGGGCAGACAATATTTGATGATTTTTAAATGAGTTTTCAACAGCTATGAATGCTTTAATAAAAAAAAAAGAATTTGGATTTCATGTTTAATGTGAAAAGGACTTTTATTATACAGCTTTTTATGTCTGGGTGACAGGTCCACTTTAATTAGTGCCTCATGGGCCCCCCTATAACTCCTGGCCCCCCTGCAGCCACAGGGTCTGCTTCCTCTGTAGTTACAACCATGCTGTGGCTTGTAGTTCAGCAGCAGTATCCTCCAGCTGTTTTGGTGACACTTTCCCATTGGCCACTTAGGTCCCTTTGAAAGTGGCTCTGACCTCCGGCAAATCCTGGGGGTGCATGAGAGAAATAGACGAGAAGAAGAAGAGCCTTTAGAAGGGTTATTCAGCCATTCCACCAACTCCGGCCTCCGCTGATTCCCTGACAAATCTCCAAGCAACCACCCGGCTGGATCTTTCATCAGCACCTAATTCTCAGCATATAAATTTCCTTTACTTCATTCTGTCAGTAGCCCTTGGCAACGGCAGGGGGATTAGACTGGTTCATTCCGGTTTATTTGACTTTTTTTTTTAGTCACCGTGCCAAGAACAGAGCTCTTCTTAATGGGAATCTCAAGCACCTGTAATAAGGGGAAAATTACAGCCGTGTGTGTGGGTTATACACTTTCCCCTCACTATTCATACAGCACACGAAAGGTTTATCTTCCACTTTTTTACTCACCTTTTATTTTTCTTGTATCTCTCATTTACAGAGGAGTCATATTATTATTATTTGAAATTACAGGCATTGATTCTGTGTATAAAATAGTACATGATGTCCACCCCTACTACATTATCTGATTCATAATACAAAAAAAATACATATAACTGTGTTCCACTAGAGCAATAGAGAATCTGCATTCTTGCCTGTCATTTATTTACCATGTATAGCTCAGTGAGGCAAGTAGTGTTAGATGTCAAGGTTTGAAATTATTCTTAAACATATATATGTATATGGAGAGAGAATCAGAGAGAGAGAAAGAGAGGTAAGCAGATGTAATGTATTCCATAATCCCCGCCTAACTGTCTGGATGCAAAAAGTACTATATAAAAGATATCTAAAAGTGTTGAGAAACAAGATTTTATAACAATAATATTGTTTATTTATAAAGAAAAAGCCAACCCCTAAATAGAAAGAACCATGAGCCAGGGCATTTCTTACTAAAGAAGAGAGCCAGCCCAGGGGAAAAGGTTATGATTTTATTTAGTGGGGAGAGCCCAATAAATTGGCAACCCCCCAGGAATGTAAGTTTCCTTGCCCTTAAAAGACCTTTGTATGTTGTGAGATATATATATATATATATATATATATATATAAAATACAAAAAAGCCATGAATATCCTTATAAACGGTGAGTTCTGATGTCATCAGTTATAAACGGTGAGTTCTGATGTCATTTCTGTCACATGACTAACTGAAATTTGTGTATTATAATAAATAAAGTACCCCCAATTGTAAAATATGAGGATATTAGAAGTTACCTTGGAGTTCCATGACCTGTATAAAAACACTCGTCATGAAACTCCTCTGTAACTTATAATATCCTTATATATTACAAGAGGGGGTACTTTATTCACTATATAGTGAAGAGTACATGTGAGCAAATATAAAAACACCCCCTAAATTCATATATAAAGGTTGAAATACTCCCTAAGGGCTAAGTAAAATATAAGCTTTTGACCCCCAACCAAGTGGAAACCAAAGCAACTCCATGATGTGATATAATTTGTTATTAACCATTTACACAGTTTTGCAGCAGCTAAAGACTACTTAGCCCCCAATGCTTTCACTATGGGGTACAGCCTAAAGAATACAATCTCAACAACATTACACACACTGGAGGCCCAAGGATCCCAATTATTTGTGCGTGAGTAAGTAATAAATAGGAAAAGAAACTGAATTATACAATTATTGGTTTCAGCATGGGGCTAAACCAATCCATTCATTAATGGTAAGACTAATGTTTTACAGGTAACAGTAGGAGAACAGTATTTAGCTGAATTCCCTGCCGGGCACAACTGTGTCTATGTTTTACAGTTTAATGTTTATAGTTTATAGAGTTGTGATGGGTGAGTTTGGATGAAATTCTTCCTTGTGACTAAATTCAAAGCAGCCATCACACCGAGCCGGCCCTGTCTTGGAATAATATATAAGTGTACAGGCTACTAAAGTGTGCCAATAGAAATGACTGTAACTGAACAGGTCCTTTTATGTTACATGGAAGTTATTAGGCTTAAGTCAATGTTAATATTTCATGTGTGCACTCTTGTTTAGAAACTCCTCTTGCCTAGAATAGGAATAAAGTCTCTTCCATGACCTGTAAAAAAAAAAAAAAAAAAAAATATATATATATATATATATATATACAGTATATATATATATATATATATATATATATATATATATAAATATGCAGGTTTTATGAGGAAGGGTTTGATGTTATTCATGTGGTGTGTTGTTGTTTTTTGTTTTTTGTTTTTTTTCAACCTTCACAGCAAACACACGATGGCTGTCAGTGAACAAAGATTCTTAATGAAGTGTAGCCTGTTCTTGCCACAGGCTATGTTTATATATACCCTGGCAATGGTATGATGAAAGCAGACTGTTACCATCCTTGGAAGAGTGGGATGCCTATGTCGACTTGTAGGGGCCTTGGGGCTTATATTAGGAGAGAATTCCCCATAAAAGAGGTTACATTTATAATGTATGTGTGTTCTAAACTCCTACATCCGTATCTAAACGTAGCAGGCAGTTTATTATTCAGTACCCTGATGGCAAAGGTTGATTTAACTGGCTGCCCCATGCCTACAACCAATTACAGTACCTTTACTACAGGAGCAACAGGGGTGGTTTATCGTTGAAACTGTTGTTCACTTGTCCTAGGACTGGCCTGTGGACTCTTGAGGAATAGAAGAATGTGTAGGTTTAATTACACTACAATCCTGAATTCCATAATGGAGTGCAGTCACTGGATGTGGCACACAGAGCTTGAAGTCCTGACCTGCATCCATAACCATTCTACATATAATCTACATATAAAGCGTGCACAGTCCTCTTCTGTTTATAAGATTAGAATACAAATCAATGAGATCAATATTTGATGATGTTGCAAAAAGGTAAAGGCAAAAATATTATGTTATGACAGAAACCATGTTACATGTTATAGATTCATTTCTGGGACCAAATACTGTAAGCAGACAACTTGGGAATCTATCCATTTATCATGATCATTATACAAGAAAGCTACTGCTTGAGATACACACTTTAGGGCCAATAGTATCTGGGCACCAGCATTTACATCTCATGCCCGGTCTTCTCTTTGCTTCTAAGAAGGATTTATATTAGATGGTAGAATATTGTTGCCAGGATTTGCTTCCTTTCAACCACAGGATGGGCACTGATGTTGGGGATCAGGCCTGGCTCGCAGATGGCATTTCAATTCATCCCACTAGCGTTGTGTTGTGAGGTCGGAGCTGTGTGCAGGCCAGGCAGTAGTGATGTGCGGTCCAGTCCGAAACTCATGTGACCCGCCGGTTTACCCGCATGTCAGCCTTTTTTAGGCTGGGATACTGTGTATCCTGTGCTTGAATGGCTGCCCCCATGGCTACACAGCAGTTTGTTTATATAAACTATAGTAGTACTTATCTGTTATCTACTGTGTATCCTGTGCTTGAATGGCTGCCCCCATGGCTACACAGCAGTTTGTTTATATAAACTATAGTAGTACTTATCTGTTATCTACTGTGTATCCTGTGCTTGAATGGCTGCCCCCATGGGTACACAGCAGCTTGTTTATATAAACTATAGTAGTACATATCTGTTATCTACTGTGTATCCTGTGCTTGGATGGCTGCCCCCATGGGCAGCTTGTTTATATAAACGATAGTAGTAATTATCTGTTATCTACTTTGTATCCTGTGCTTGAATGGCTGCCCCCATGGGTACACAGCAGCTTGTTTATATAAACTATAGTAGTACTTATATGTTATCTACTGTGTATCCTGTGCTTGAATGGCTGCCCCATAGCTACACAGCAGCTTGTTTATATAAACTATAGTAGTACTTATCTGTTATCTACTGTGTATCCTGTGCTTGAATGGCTGCCCCCATGGCTACACTGCAGCTTGTTTATATAAACTATAATAGTACTTATCTGTTATCTACTGTGTATCCTGTGCTTGAATGGCTGCCCCCATGGCTACACAGCAGCTTGTTTATATAAACTATAGTAGTACTTATCTGTTATCTACTGTGTATCTTGTGCTTGAATGGCTGCCCCCATGGCTACACAGCAGCTTGTTTATATAAACTATAGTAGTACTTATCTGTTATCTACTGTGTATCCTGTGCTTGAATGGCTGCCCCATTGCTACACAGCAGCTTGTTTATATAAACTATAATAGTGTTTCTGAAGCAAACACACCAGTTTTATTAATATAGGACAGCAATACATTATATTTCTTTCTATGATATGTGGAAATATATAGAATCTACATAGGCAGAAAGAAATCAGGTCTGACAAAGTGAAGCAATTACAGGATTATCAGGGAAAGCGATTACCGGGGAATGCTTAGAGTCAGCATTTGTTAAATTGTATTCCCTATTGTGCTGTTTAACACTAGTGTTATGATCATACTGTCACATTTCATCACTGCACTGGAATATAGTATATATCCATAAATACTGTAGTCTTAATGAACCTAAAAACTGAGTATGACACCGATCAGTGAGAGTTTAGAAGAACTCATTGTTGGGCACTTGTTGTCAAGCATAATCCTTGGCCGAACCACAAAAAGAGAATCCTATAGAAAAAAAGGAAACTGTTCCGGTGGTTTCTCTCTATGCAATAGAAGTGTGAGGGTGCCATAGCAATGTTCAAATTGTTGAGCTCCACTTGTGTGATTGGAGAAGGACACACAATATAACCACAACTCTTGGGACCCGGGCATATTGTTTCTGAGTACTAAATATAGAATTACAGTATATATTGGGGGTTTTAAAAATATTTAATCATGCTTTCACCTCACTTGCCCAATCATTGCATGCCACTGCCACGCAGAGCAAATATCATTAGTAACTGACCTTCATAACTATTAACAACTCTTGTCCCACCTAACATCTGTAACGTTGTCATTAAAATGTTCCCCCACATAAAAGTCTGCCTGCTGTGTCTGCATCAGACAATAAACTCCTGTATTGCTCATACCTGTAATGTTCACAACTCAGACCGAAACTGAAACTGCCCACATTGTTCATCTGTTCACACTACATACAAACTGCTGGAGGGTCACTAGCACTGTGTCACTGTATGTAGTACAGTTAGAGTGGTCCTGATAGGTTTCCCTGTCTCCTGCTTTATTCTGCCTTCCCTATGCTCCTTGTGTGTGCCCAACTCTGCCAGCCCTATGCTCCCTGTGTGTGCCATACTCTACCTTCCCTATGAACCCTGTGTGTCTCATACTCTGCTTGCCCTATGCTTCCTGTGTGTGCCATATTCTGCCTGCCCTATGCTCCCTGTGTGTGTCATACTCTGCCTGCCCTATGCTCCCTGTGTGTGCCATACTCTACCCACCCTATGCTCCGTGTGTGCCATACTCTACCTTCCCTATGAACCCTGTGTGTCTCATACTCTGCTTGCCCTATGCTTTGTGTGCCATACTCTGCTTGCCCTATGCTCCCTGTGTGTGTCATACTCTGCCTGCCCTATGCTCCCTGTGTGTGCCATACTCTACCCGCCCTATGCTCCCTGTGTGTGCCATACTCTACCTTCCCTATGAACCCTGTGTGTCTCATACTCTGCCTGCCCTATGCTTCCTGAGTGTGTTATACTCTGCCTGCCCTATGCTCCCTGTGTGTGCCATACTCTGCCTGTGTGTGCCATACCCTGTCTGCCCTATGCTCCCTGTGTGTCATAATCTGCCTACCCTATGCTGCCTGTGTGTGCCATACTCTGCCTGCCCTATGCTCCCTGTGTGTGCCATACTCTGCCTGCCCTATGGTCTTAAAAGTTCTGGTGGTAACATGGGTGTGATTTAAAGTGGATGTGGTTTTAAAACAGGGAGTGGTCAACACTGGCTTCCATTTCTCTAAAATCTCAATTGCCTTGTAATTTGTTAAAAGATCAAATATAGAAATCACTAATGAAAAAACTAGCTAAACAATCCAAAAAAATGAGTTTTTCAGACAATTACTAGTGGAAAAAAAATCTGAATGGCTAAAAAGTCCAACAGGATCAGCGCAGCTGACTTCTATAGAACCATGACAGCTTTTGCTTGCCAAAGTTTGCATTAGAGCTTTTTGTGGTTTTTACACTTCAGATATCTCGACAGTTTACAGTTTTAGAGAAATAAAAAAAAAACATGAATCTTTAGAGAACAAATTTGATTTGTAAAAGAAAACTAGAAATTTGAATGTTAGTAATTAGCAGGGATGCACCAAATACACTATACGGTTCGGGATTCAGCCTTTTTCAGCAGGATTCTGATTCGGGCAAATCCTTCTGCTGGCTGATCCGAATCCTAATTTGCATATGGGATGGGGAGGGAAATCACGTTACTTTTTGTAGGAAGTAAAAATGTTTTCCCCTTTCCACCTCTAATTTTGACAAGCTCTTCAACCAGTGGAGTAACTACCGGGTGAGCAGGGGGTGCGACTGCACTGAGGCCCACCATAGGAACTGCATGACTTGGAGAATTGAAGTAAAAAAAGGTTTCACATGTGTATGCATCTGAGAGGGTAAGCTTGCTTCTGCAGAAAGTAGGGCCACGGAGGGCCCTAGGGAGAGCGATGGAGCCCATAGGTGGGGGTCCAAATTCAATACTTGAACCAGGGCCCATGGTACCCTAGTTCCGCCAGTCTTTGACAAGTGGCCAGCCTGAGCATAGTCACTGAGTTTATACAGAAGATGGACAAAATAATGGAAACAGTCTACATTGTTGGCACTTGTTCATTATTGTGCAAATTTGTGATTGTTTTTTCATAACAGTGTTAAAATCGTGTGAAGGAAATTACAAACTTGCTGGAACTCTATTTAGACTGAAGTCCATTGGGGGACCCCATTGAGTACAGTTCATTGGTACCCATATTACAAGGGCTGATGCGAGGGAAAACAGCTATGACACAATGACAACAAGGTAATTTGATTTAGAATTTACTTTATTTACATCATCCAGATACATATCCTTTAAAAAAAAATGTTTTCAATTGACATAGAAAATAAATCATGAAACGTTATGCGGCAAAATGAAATTGTTGCAGCAAGTCAGATATTCACAGTAAATCGGTTACAGGTACAGTAACTTTTCAAGTGCCAGAGAGACTTACCATGCAGTGACCCTGCACCCCTAGCTGTCTGCAAAACCAGTTACGTCCATAGTACAAGCTTAGAAATCTTGTTGTAACAGTGCGACACTGACAAGGTATAGTAATGAGACCAACATCACATTCCATAGAATGCATTATCATAAAAAGAAGAAGGACCTACGTTTAGAATGCCTCTAACTAGTTTCTTCTATTACATTTTGTAGGATTATGTTCCACTGCACAGCGATAATTAGAAATGTATGCCAAAGGCGTAATGGTGTGCATTAGTCATGAGCGAAATTATTTGCAGAGAAAATAATGAACAAAATAATTTTGACACCCATAGATGCATTTTGGCTAATTTTTGCCATTTTGCTCATTTTTGGCGAAACGGGTCACACTCGCCCATCCCAATAATAGTCCCAATCTATGCCAAATCCCATCCTGGCGGGTGGATCAAATCCGCTCAGGTTTTTTATGCTTCTTTATTATTACATTTTCACGAAAATTTGTTTTGCCGGGAAAAAAAACTGATTTTCACGATTTTTTCACATAACTTTCACAATTTGTTCTGATTTTTCACCCGAATTCTGAATTTTCCAACCTCCGGGTTTAATAAATTCCGAAAAAATCGTGATTTTTTTAATAGTCTGTTTTTATTTAAAAAAAAATTCGTGATTTTTGCATTCGGAGTTTAGTAAATAACCCAATTGTTGCAAGAAAAGAAACTTTATTAAACAAACTATAGCTATAGCTTCCCACCCATGGCAGTTATATTATTCAATTTGCATATTAGCTTGTAATTGTAATAAATATTAAAACATTTTATTGAATTTAAGCTCTGAATTGTACATTTTTATATTTTCTCCTTTTGGGACCATATCGCCTGACTATAGCTGTCAGCAGGTACAAGCCATTAAGTCTGGTCAGCTTGTAAACCACCTCAAAACTGCTTTTATAAGTTACCAGTTACGCTGTCTTTAACTAGAAACCAATGTTTTTAGGCTCAACAAACTAACTTTCCAGTGCAAAATTTTGCCTGCACCCACTTTAGCTCATAAGAAGGTTGCAGACCCGTAAAACCAGTCACCGTGCTATTGTTTTAGGAATATCTGACAAATGGGAAAACCACTCAAAACTGAACTCTCACTGGCTTTCATATTGATTCCATGATCTTCTAAGAACGGCCTTTGGGTCAGATATATCAATCAAAATTGATTTCTCTAACCAAAATACTGCTTGACCGTATGCTAAATATATTTCCTTCTAACAGTATTGTTTCTGATTTCTGTTTTAAGCTCATTAGAACAAACATGATTGTATAGCTTATGAGCGAATACTGCCATTGGAAACAACACTTTTTTGGGGGTTTTATGCCCAAAAAGCAAGAATTTTTCGTGTTATTGCTTTTGGTTAAAAGGCTTTCTTTGTGCTTGGCCTGACTCTCCCTCCTCTCTGAAACTCAGTGCAGACCATGATATCTTCAAATTTGAAATGGGTCCTTTGCCATTGACTTCTACAGGACCCCGACAGCTTGGAGATGGAGTATTTTCAGATTTGGACTTTTAGCAGCCTTGGGGTATAATAAATCATGAAAAAATTTGTTTGTTTTTTTTCACTAAAAATTCAGATTTTATAGTTAAAAAAAAAACAAATTGTTTGAGTTTGTGGAATTCGTACTTTAATAAATAACCCCCTAAATGTCTGTAAAGATACTAAATGTGTAAGGCTATGTTGTAAGTACCCAATAAAGTAAGTTGGGAAGATTGTTCCTTGAGTTCCTGCTCAACTGTAGTAGGGTGTGGACCTGCTCCCTAAGCTGAAGGTTCAGGGCAGTGCACCTGGACCTCTTCCTATACTCGGTGAGTCAACCTTCATGTGACCTACCTTCTTTTTGAGGTTTCTGAATTGCATGGGAAACACTTGAGTTCACTTGAAAATTATGTAATAATACCTGCAAACTGTTATTTGTTCAATCATCTAGATACCAGCAACAGAAAGGGAACCAATTTAGCTGGAAAGGGCATGTCTTTAGGACTTACGAAAATACCCTGGTGTTGTCGCTAATAAAAAAACTCTTTCTGTGCTCCAAAGAAATTCCATTCAGAACATTTTCAATATAATTATATTTATGGCAGATTTCTTAGTTCAGATCTCTGGCAATTTTTATGCTGACCACACACTGCTGCATTCCTGAATATTTCCACAGATCAGCAGGCATCCCAATCTATTGTTTATTTAACTTGGCAACAGTCATGGGAAACCATAACCACTATTTGAATGGATCAGCTGACCAGTTGTAATACTAAATAGAAGTACCGCGTTCCATAGATATGCCAAAACTGTGGCACACAGGCCTGTGAAATATTGACATATCTATAAGAAGAGTGTGGACAACATAATAACAGGTCTATACTCACTATGCATGTTACACTATAACATTTTGGGGGTTATCTATTAAACGTCAAGTTGTGTTTTCACAAAAAACTCGGATTTTTGGCAGTTTTTAAAAAAAAAAGCGAAATTTTTCGGCTTTTTGTAAAAAAAAAACTAACATTTTTTCGAGGTTTGTTAAACCCCGAAGTTTGGAAATAGCTTGAATCCTAAAATACTTGAGCTAAAACCTATCAAGGTGATGTAGAAGTCAACGCCAGCGGTTCCTTTAACCATTTGAAGATGTTAATAGCCTTCATGATGTTCGAGTTTTCTTCAGTTGGGTTTCGAGATGTGATGAATCTTACATACGAATTTACATTCCAGTTGATGCTCTTAAATCCGAATTTGTGAGTTTGGACATAAAAAAAAAATTGAAACCTTAATAAATCTGCCCCATAAAGTTCAAGGCTAACAGAGTGCACAAAGCAGCCATGTATAGTTAGTTGAGCAAATGACTGTACAGTTTATTAACTGATCTATGCAAACAAATGACCTGCATTAAAAAATAGAAAACCTTTTCATACTCAACACTCACAGTAAAACATGCATTACATTGAACATAAAATCTCACAATATACATCGCAGCATAATTATCGCTAATGCAAGGCTCGGGCAGCAAAAAAAGGGAAGCATTCATAACAAACATTCTTAGGTCTTGTCCAGAAATAGTATTTTTTTTTTCCTGATAATTCTGCTTTGTAAAAATATATATTTTTTGTACGTAGTAGATGAACCGCTGCTTGTTTCTTGTGATACAATTATACAAAGTTGAAAGAATTATTTTAACCTTATGGGTATCTTAAACACAGGATGAAATGCCGACTACGTCAGCATGGCTGCAAACTCTCCGGCAACCTTATTTCTCTCACTTTACTCCTCTAGTAGAGAACTTGTGGCGGTTACATGTATTGGGACATTGCTCCAATCCGTGTCTTCTTTGGCCTGGCTATGTTTGCCAACCATGCAACCACATTCCAATTTTTTTTCCCTAAGGCAAAAGTATAGCCTAAAAGTGATACTGTGTCACATCTATTTTATTTAGAAATGTGTTGCAAACACAATCATCATTGTGTGCTTATCATGCCCTTTAATAGTGGACCCATCACCCTTTTCTTTTTCAGCTTCTGCAGCCATCATGCCAGCCTTGTAGGTGCTGGAACCCCCCACCAATCTGTGTACACGAGACTCCAGTCTCTCAGCACTTTTCTCCAACCCAAAGCCCAGCATGGTGGCATCTGGGTGTACTTTTGCCTTGCTAAGCTGGCTATACTATAATACATTTTTCAAGTGATCTGTTGTGGTTTGAGCCAATAGTTTAGACCAGTGATTCCCAACCAGTAGCTCGTGAGCAACATGGTGCTCTCCAACCCCTTGGATGTTGCTCTCAGGGTCCTCAAAGCAGGTGCTTATTTTTGAATTCCTTGCTTAAAAGCAAGTTTTAATTGCATAAAAACTAAGCATAGTGCCAAGTAGAGCCTCTTATAAACTGGCAGTCCACATAGGGGCTGCCAAGTAGCCAATCACAGCCCTTATTTGGCACCCCAAGGGACTTTTTCATGCTGGTGTTGCTCCCGGATAATGTGGCTCACGGGTAAAAAAGGTTGGAGACCCCTGGTTTAGACTATACAGAGAGGCTGTCCATTTAGGCCCTGTTGAGATACATTAAAAACAGTGAAATGTAAAGGCCTGAGCCTTATTTTGAGAACAAATGCAAGAACATTTATAATAACCAATAAGTGCTGGTTTGCCTAAGCACCTAAGCCTATGTTCTGTTTTAAGAACCAAACTGAACAATAAAAACAATTACCAACACTTTCACTGAGATCACATTTTATTTTGTCACATTCCTGGTAGTGCACTTTCTTTCTCTTTCCCTCCGAGCTTTTATATTTTGAGTATATCTAACAGCAAAATAGCACCCGAGCACCCATACAGGAAACAGAATACAAAGCCCCAACGGTCTGCCAACAGAGGCCCGTGTAGAACAGTGTTTGGAGGCGATGACTTGTTTATGCAAAGTGCTGATAAATATTATTAGGCATATGGCACTACTTTTATAGAAAAACACATAGAAGAAACTGCATAGTCCATATGCATAGTAATAATTATTACTGCTTTGAAATAAGGTACAGACATAACGGCTAATATTTTTAACATCCAGCGGATGACAATTCAGCAATAAATAGAGCAAATGTAGTGCACATAGGCAACGCGCATCAACAGGAACGATCACTCCAGGAGAATTCCATCATTTTTCCGGCAAAGCTTGTCAATATTTCCTTTCCACTGCATTGATCCCTGGTGCAATGATACATAGTGGGCACCCAGATTTACACTGATTTTGGTTTCGTGAGTTAGAAGAAAAGGCACAGAGATGAAAAATGAATCTTACATTTAGTGGCATATTTATCAAAACCCGAATTTTTCTGAGTGGTTAAATTTAAAACGTCCGACCAAACTAGAATGCACGATTGGACCTTATTTTTTATTAAAAAAGCTCGGGGACAAACCACTAAAAAAATCGAGCGAAAATCCGAATCTTATAATTATTTTTTTCCAGAACCTCTTGATTTTTTTCAGGCTTTTTCCTGAAAAGCCAGAATTTTTCAGATTTTGGTTCGAAATAGTCAGATTTTCAGGCTACTTCCAGCGCAGACCACAGAAACCTCCAAATATGATAGAGACCTCTCCTATTGACTTATATACAACCTCGGTAAGTCTGAGATGCCGGATTTTCGGATTCTGACTTTTTCCATCCTTGGGTTATAATAAATCTTGAAAAACTTCAGAGTTTTTCCAACTAAAAATTCAGCTTTTATAGTAAAAAAAACTTGAATTTTTCGAGTTTTTGGCATTCGGATTGTAATAAATAACCCCCATAGCGTGCAATTTGCAGCAAACAGTTAAAGTCAACTTAATTTAAAAAAAAACAAAAAAAAAACCTTGATGCCATAGTTGGGAGGTTTATGTGGCAAAGAGAATTATGTTTTTATGTGTTACATATAAATATATATTTATAAAGCTGAAGAATAAAAATACAGTTGGAGAAGGCTTCATACAATTGGAGGCCCCCTGGTGGCTGTAATGTGAAAGGGCGCCGTCTTAGGCGGCGTGTCTTGGCATATTAATAACATGAAACATATTCATAGCACTGGCTAGAGTGAAGTTGTTCTTACGGTGGAGCGCACGCACAATATGCTCCAGAGACAGGGCAGGTAAACTAGAATGTATTGCATAAATTGTCTTCACTCTGTATTGCATCATGATTACATCATTGCGCCAAACAACAATTTGTGTAACAGAGAACCATGTCCTATTGTAAACAAAATCGTATGTTGTATACAAGTATAAAATTATTGTATCCCATGAATAATAGTGTCTTGTGGCACTAGCTTTAGACTCTCACTCCAGAAAATTGCTGACCAATGGGAACATGGGGCAAGGGTGGGGTACTGCAATCTAGTATGATCAAAGATGGCTGCTTGCAATACTGACTATGATCACCCTGGGGAAATATATGCACTAATTTAACCTTCTGTCATACAATACGTGCTACATTGGTGTGCCATAGGGATGCACGGAATCCAGGATTTTGCTTGTATTTAAATATCTAAATGGTTTGGATTCTGGTATCCAGCTGAGTTTTTAGTCGAAAATAATGGATTGGGTGCATCCTTAGAGTGTGTCACTAAACTCAATACAGAAGGAAGTGGTTAGATAAGAGTCTATAGCAACTCAAATTAGAACAAGGAGAACGATATCAAGAGAAATGGCTCTCAAAATAATCTGATCACAACAATCGTCTCTGGGAAGACTGTGGCAATCCAAAAACTTGCAGTTATTTCACACCGACTCCAGTTGAGAGTATGCAATGGCATCAGCATCTACTCTGGCCATACTAGCTCCATGCCTACTACTGGCATTGGGATCCCTTTAAAGCATGTTGGGATGGGGGTTGCCAGTAATTCAAGGCTTTTTGATCACAGTGATTTTCCCTGAGCAGATTATGGTGATCAAAACACCTTGGGTGCCATGAAAAGAAGGATACAGTACCATGTACAAACACTACTCAACAGGAGCCTCTACTGGATCTTCTGTACATTGAAACACCACATTTAGATAGGACTTTTATCCTGTAGGCTGAATTATATCATTTTTTGCTCTGGGTATAAATGGGATATACCCCTTAGTCCAGTGATCCACAACCAGTGGCTTGGGAGAAACATATTACTCACCAACCCCTTGGCTGTTGCTCTCAGTGGCCTCAAAGCAGGTGCTTGTTTTTAAATTCTTGGCTTGAAGGCAAGTTTTAGTTGTATAAAAACCAGATGTACTGCCAAAGAGAGCCTTCTGTAGGCTGACAGTCCACATAGGGGCTACCATATAGCCAATCACAGCCCTTATTTGGCATCCCTATGAACCTTTTTCATGCTCTTTTCTTTTCAACACTTTTACGTTTTAATGTGGCTCACCGATATAAACGTTTGGGGACCCCTACCTTAGGCATTACTTTCTTCTACCAACAATAATTCCCCTTAACTGTTGCGTTAGGGCCCCTGGTTTATTGTCATAACAAGTTCTGCTACATACTGCATTAATGAGCAAAACAACGACCGTCTAACAAACTCCACATATGCCAAATGAACGGAAGGGCAGGACGTATTTAAGTGCCAATGTTGTCACCATAGATTACCCCTTCTTGGCAGCGATCGAGTGCTGTGAGCAAGCAGCCAACACAATGTAACAACACAAAATAGGCGAGAAAGGCACAATCTGTTTTATCCTTCTAACATTAACCCAACTATCAACTCAGTGTAGCAAGAAAATATACTGTACATCTTCCTTATGTTACAGGACCCTATGTACATAGTTACTATCTGTATAGTTGGATATTTTTATATGCAATTTACAGCAACAGACAGATATTTTTTAATATATATATATATATATATATATATATATATATATATATATATATAACAATTGTTATCTCTGCATGCAAGAAAATCCAGTTGCCTCCCATATAATTATATATATATGTGTGAACCACCCAACACCCTGTTAAAATGCTACGTCTGGTAGCGCAGTGCTCGTGTCATGGTAGAACAAGCGTGTGCACCAGTACATGCATGCATGCATCTACAAAAATATACACACAAACAGACACACACGTTTGGGAAAGAGAAAAATTGCCAGCGCGTGGTTTGCCTTTAAGAATAATTATTACAAAAAATTAGCTGTTGGTACCACACTTTGGCCAAAATATGTAAGCTCACGTGCCCCTCATTGTATGTGAGTCCTACACTATCCATTAGTATTGTATGTAGTGCATTTAAAATCAAGTCCCCCAGCAAACAGTGTGACTGAGTAGTAAGACCAACAGTGCACTTAGCCTTAAAGGAACAGTAACACCAAAAATGAAAAGTGTTTTAAAGGAATGACAATATAATGTACTGTTGCCCCACTCTGGTACAGCTGGTATATTTGCTTTAGATATGCAACTATAGTTTATAACAACAAGCTGCTGTGTTGCCATTCAAGCACAGAACAGACTGTAGATAACAGTTCTTAAGAATCCCATTGTATACTACAGAGCATCTTTGTTATCTGCTGTGTATCCTGTGCCGTTTCTCCAGCTTGAATGGCTTCCCCCATGGCTACACAGCAGCTTCTTTATATATTCTATAGTAGTGTTTCTGAAGCAAACACACCAGTTTTACCAGTTCAGTGCAACACTACATTATATTGTCATTACTTTAAAACAATTTCTGTTTTTTTTTGGTGTTACTGTTCCTTTAACTCAGAAGCTCTAGTGAGAAAGCAGGGAGCTTTTAAGCCCTGGCCCATTTACATACACCTGTAAATCATTCCCTGTTTTAAAGGCTGAATGGCAGCTATTGGCAAAATTTGGCTACAATTTGTACATGAAACACAGAGAGAAATGTCTTAACCGCAATCTGGAGTTGAGCAGCAGCTATAAATTAGGGATGCACCAAATCCACTATCTCGGATTCGGCCGAACCCCTGAATCCTTCGTAAAAGATTTGGCGGAATACTGAACCAAATCCGAATTTGCAAATGCAAATTAGAGGTGGGAAGAGGAAAACATTTTTTACTTCCTTGTTTTTTGACAAAAAAAGGCATGTGATTTCCCTCCCCACCCCTAATTTGCATATGCAAATTAGGATCCGGATTCGTTTTGGCCGTGCAGAAAGATTTGGCCGAATTCGAATCTTGCTGAAAAAGGCCGAATCCTGTCGGAATCCCAAACCGAATCCTGGATGGATCTCTAATATAAATGATAAAAAGCCAATATTTGCACACAAAGAGAAAAATTGCCAGCGCATGGTTTGCTTTTAAAAATAATTATTACAAAATTACATGTTTGTCATTTAGTTTTTTTCCTGTTAAAAGGGTATCAAAGAAGACCCAAACCTCAATTACATTGATTAAAGGGATTACAGTGACTAATGGGCAATGTTAATATATCAGTGCATAATGTTAAACCGTAACTAATATTTAGGGGATATGGGTAGGGATGGGTGAATTTGACCCGTTTCGTTTCGCCAAAAAATTCACCACTGGCGAAATGTCGCTGACGCCCATTATAGTCTATGGGTGTCAAAAAAAAAAATTGTCGCGCTGCGAAATTTTTTTGAAGCGCGTCTTTTTATTTTGATGCTATACAAGTCTATGGGCGTCATTTTTCTGGCTAAAAAATGTGCCCATCCCTAGATATGGGTGGTTTTGTTGCATTTTTTCGCTATCAGGACCACTAAATTCTAATTACACCACTCACTGAAATATAGGCAACCCAAGGGTTGGGAAATACCATGGCATTTTTAGTAGAATAGAAATCTTCTCTATGACTGCTCTGCATTGGAGCTACTGTATATGTGGTTGAGCAAAACAGACTTTGTACTGTCACTAGTGTTCCTATAAACAGCTGCTCTTGGGACCTTGGGGAGTCATTACAGTTTGTACCCATTACTGACAGTTCTGCAGATATTTGACCTCTGTAAGTGCGTTTAGTTCTCCTTTAACCAATTGTTTTTTCTAATTGTAGCTCTGCTATAAAACTATCTGTACATTTATTGGGCATTGACATGTCAAAGTGAGACCCTAATGTCCTAAGCTATATTACACTGCAGCAATTTATTCATTTAGACTCAGTAGGAGGGTGAATCATTTTTACAGTAATGTCTGGTTCCCTGTGGGGGGGGGGGGGGCTGCGTCATTAAAGTGACAAACAACAGTGTAAACGTGAATTAATTCAATTCAGCAGAAAAAGACGGATCTCATATGGGCTGTACAGAAAGCCTAGCTGTATTTCCCTTATTTATTGTATTGTTAATTTATGTCAAGGATCTGTATGCACTCTGCAGGACCATATAAAACAGTTTTGCTCCCTACTGCCTATTTACTCTAAGGCAAAAAGGAAATCCACTTTTAAATGACACTAAGGTAGGGTTGCCACCTGTCAGTTTTTGAACCGGACAGCCCAGTATTTTGAAGCGCTGCCGGGTCAAAACTTATTATATATATTCCCCATAATTGACACAGCGATCGGGCAATCACCGAGTCATAGCCCCACCCCTCTGCATCATGGCCCGCCCCTCCACATCATGGCCCCACCCTGCATGTTGCTGTCCTAAGAAAAATAAAGACGGTTTTATGGAAAAAGGAGGGCTGTCCATTGGATGGAATTTGGCCCCACCCCTGCCCAGTCTTTACTGGGCGAAAAGGTGGCAACACTACACTATGGTCAATCGCATGGTTAATGGCAGGTTCTCATTCTAGCTTGGGATTGTCCTTGATTCTCATCTGCATAAAGAAAGCTTGGCAGACCAACAGTCTTTTATGATAAGATACAAATATATTTTTATATATATATATATATATATATATATATATATATATATATATATATATATATATATATATATATATATATGTGTATAGGGCCTTGAATTTTTCTGGTCTGGCTTTTTGATGCAAAAACCTAAAAAAAAAATTTGAAAAATAAAATGCCCAAATCTGAAAATCTGCCATCTCTGACTTGTTGAGGTCATGTATAAATCAATGGGAGATGTCCCGATCCCTAAGTGAAGATATTGTGGTTTGCGCTGGGTTTAGCCCGATAATCCTATAAATTCGGGGTAAACTAATTTATCTCATATTTTTTTTTTAAACCAAGCTCAATCAAGCTCCCATCCATGATTTTATCTTATTTATCAATAAAATAGCTCTAAAAAGTTAGGTCTGGAAAAAAATAAAATCGTGTGAAAACTCAAATCGTACAAATTTTTCAGACTTTACTCCCGAATCGCTTGTAAATAGAATTATTCAGATTATTGGCCTGAACTCAGCACAGAACACGATATCTTCAATTTGGGATATCTGACATTGAATTATACATGACCTCGACAGGTTGAGATGCTGGGTTTTCAGATTCAGGCTTTTTGCAGCATTGGGGTATAATAAATCTGGAAAAATTTGAGTTTTTGCCCCAAAAAGCAGACCAGAAAAAATAGAGTTTTAGCAAATAACCCCCTTATGTGTCAATGAATAGTGAAAAACGTCAAAAATGGACGTCCGTTTTTTTTTTGGCGAAAATGCACCAGCGTCCAAAAAACGGATGACGGCGTCCAATTTTTTTTGATGCACGCAAATTTTCGCCACCGTTTTGCAAATTTATTCGCCAGCCGTGAATCGCACAAATGTGCCGAATAAATTCACCCATCACTATCAATGAACATCAAGTGCATGGCAGACGGTTTGTTACCCCCTACATCAGCCATTTTGACAGGAGTCTTATATCCAAGCATGTTTTGGATCATTTTCCTATATTTTTTTTACTATTTTGCCTTGATGATCTAGCTGTCATCTTTCACTGTGTGTTACAGAAATAATTTATCACTCACATCAGTCCCTGCCCCAGTGGGGCTTACAATCTAACTACATCACTCTTGTTACCCCCTACCCCAGCCAGCAGTGATCTTACTGTATTTACAAGCATGTTTTGGATCATTTTTCTAAATTCTTGTTACTATTTTGCCTTGATGATCTAGCTGTCATCTTTCACTGTGTGTTACAGAGATAATTGATCATTCTCATCCGTCCCTGCCTCAGTGGGGCTTACAATCTAACTGGGGTAATCACTCTCCAATTTAACCTGCAAGTATTTTTACTTAGAATGAATTGACTATGAACTGTCCCTGCATCCCCTACACCTGTACAAATGCGTAAAGTGGGATAATCTTATTCTATGTGAAAAAATAGAGAAAGAAATTATATCTACTATATTATTTAGAAGAATATCTCATTACCTCTAAAACCTCTCATTCTAGTAATACAAAATAAAATTCTCTATTGCCCCATTTTTTACATTTTTTTTATCCCCTCTAAACTACACAAATCTATGATGTTAAAGTTAATCCGCTCTTACAATAGCAGTAGGCACAAGGGGGGCTCTTCAAAAAAGTAGCTACACCCCATGAGAATTTACTGTCCCCAGCACAATGAAATCATGCTCTGCCCCCTTTGCCTCATTATTGAACCCTAGAGGACACTGGTGATGTCACCAAGCGGTGATGTCATGACAATTGAAAGCTTTCGATAAATCGTTTTTATCCCTGTTAAATGGGAAGACCAATTAATCAATTTTGATTTTTCAAGATTTTTTTAGATTCCTAAATCTTGAAAGTTCAAGATCAAATTCAATGGTGTTTTTTTTTGAATCATTGAAATAATGCAGTCACAGATTTTAATATATAGTCACATCAAATATTCTCAAGGTTTCGAGGAGCTTGAAGGTTAATAAGTGAACCAAGAACTCCATAATCAGCCAGATCAACATGGGCCCCAACAACTGTAGTTCATAGCAATGGGTACAGGGAAGTCTTCTGGGGTCTAAGCAAAAAGCTAAAGGTATGGACCTAAATACTTTGCATCTTTCGGGCAGGGCCACAAGACCTGACCATGCAATTTCAATTGTGCCTCAGTGAAGCAGAAATACTTTTACATGATAGAGATCCAGTACCTTGTAATCTAAATATATATATATATCTATATGTCATGCAAAATTCTAATTCTACATCATTTACAAAGTGTACATATTTCAGGAGAAAATAAATCATTGGCTATAGTATTTGGGCATGCACTGTACATACATACTGAGTACAGACACATTCCTCACCCGCATTGCATTGCTATTTGCCATGTACACGTCGGAGTTTTGAGATTATTGAAGCAGGTCGATTTACGGGAAAAGTGCTTGGACATTATATACAGCGGATCAGTGGGGACTGTACATTCTTCATTAAAAAATAAATGTTGATATCAAACATATTTCATCCCGCTCCCCGAATTATATTTTGTGAAGAATTCACTGCAAAATTTTTCTTTTGTGCTTCGATGACACCGTTATGACGTCATTAGCAGACCAAAATGGAAACAAGAAACACTTTTGATGTCTATGTCCCAAGCTACATGTCCGGACAAACTGGGATTCGTTTTCTATACACTATATACACAAAGGCTCAGAGTTTAAAACAGCTTGCTGGCTTAACAAAGGCATGGCGTCCTGTGACTGGATGCCCCAAGGTCCAGTTTTGGCAGAGTTGTTGTTGAGCACATGCCATCCAAGAAAGTGCAAGATCGGTGCCTCGTTGGCGGTGCAACGTGTACGTGCAAACACTTCCTCTTCATGCATTGTTCCAAGCACTCGTTTTTCACTTTGTCCCTCAAAAGAGGTCAAATGAATTGATAAAGTTATAGCACGATTTAAAAAAAAAAAAAAAGTTGGCGCATTCAAGTTGGAATTCATCCCAACCGGGAAATTCACCATCTTATTTTACAGTGGAAAAATACATTTTTTTTACAACAGAACAGCATCTAGGTTTGTAAGTTAGTTAATGGATCAGGTTAATGGTCCTCTTCTAACCAGTCGGATAATACGATCCATGTATGGAAAGTAACAACCGTGCCATCGAATGCAAAGGACTTGTGTTGCAATAGTTGTTATCTACTAAAGAAAACCCTGGTTAAGTGTGATATTTACCCGCATAACAAGCTGCAAGCATTATATAACTAAGGTGGAAGAAAATAAAACATATGGAGTTGCAAGAGTAAGGCTGAATTGCTTTCTACTCCTCTCGAAGCTGTAGACAATAGTGATGGTAGCGGAGCTGGAAGAAAAGCCTCTCCAGTAAGGAGTGGTTCATTCCAGGAACGACGTGGTGCTCTACGACTCCGACATGCTTGAATCCCAAGGACTCGTAGAGCTTGTGGGCTGCGATCTTGACGGCTGTTGTGCCGAGCACAATGGAAGAGTAGTGGTTGAGCATGGAAAACTCAAGAACCTTGCGACCTAGAGCCTTGGCAATACCTTTACCGCGATAGTTGGAGTCTACAGACATCCGCCGTAACTCGACCACGTTGTCTTCTTCATTGCCTCGGGCAGCCACTATTCCAACAACTTTCCCATCTAGGACCGCCACCCAGAAGCAAGAACCTACAAAACCAAAAATCAGTACAATCAATTGGTTTCAGCTTTGTGTTTCAAGTAAATAGAGCTGTTTTTGCAAAAATAACAACTAAAATGTTTAATGCACATTTTCTGATGTCCAGAAAAACCTATTACAGGAGCCATCAGCTTTGTATCATAAAGGATCACTTCAATAAAATCAAAATGTTAAATTCCACCCATGATCTTGGCACTTACTAAACCCTAACTCATAGCATTCAACAGTTTGCAGTTTCTTAACTACTAAACAGCCACAACTTGGGTATCTGTATACAGGTATGGGACCTTTTATCCAGAATGCTTGGGACCTAGAGTTTTCCAGATAACCAGATACCCCATAATATGGGTATCCATATCTTAAGTCTACTAAAAGATCATTTAATCATGAATTAATTGTTAATTAAACAATTAAGGATTGTTTTGTCTCCAATAAGGAAGTCTTATTATTATAAAATAAATATAAGATATATTATTAATATAAGGTTATGTTTCATTATTATAAATTTGAATAATTTGGAGAAAATGGGAGATGGCTGTCCTGTAATTCAGAGCTTTCTAAATAATGGATCCCATACTTGTAGTAGGAGAGAATTTGATAGAAAGCATGTTTTCAAGTGCACTGTGCAAACCAATGAAAAAAAAAATTTTTGGTTAGTGTTTGATAAACAAAATTATTTCACCAAGAGCCTGGCAAACACAAGCTAAGGATAAATACTAAAAACATACAGAAAGGGTAGAGTAAGTAGGCGGTAGAGTAAGTAGGCGGTTTCATAGTTGTTCTTATTCAAACTGGGTAAAGTCTAAGGGGGTTATTTACTAAGCTCCAAATGCCCGAAATTCGAAAAAAAAATTATTTCCTTTGTGTTATAATAGGCTTAAAAAAAATCATGAATTTTTCGAAATTTATTGAACCCTGAGGGCTTAAAAGCCAGAATATAAAAACACGGCATCTCAAACCTGTCGAGGTTGCATAAAAGTCAATTGGAACAGTCCCATTGATTTTTGTTTTTTTTGGTTGTGTCGGGGGTTTCGGGCAATTTCACTATGTTTTTGGAGCTTTTGAAGGAAAACTCATTTTTGTGGAAAATTCACGAAAAAATCGAGAAATTCTTAGGTTTCCAGCAAAGGTAATTTTCGGGAAAATATAATAATAAATAAGCGTGGAAAACCTGAGCGGGTTAGATCGGAGTTTGTAGCAGCCGATATTGAGATAAATTTGGACCTTGATAAATAACCCCCTTAGGGTCTGATTTACTAGCATTCAGATTTACATTTTTTTCACAAATTATATTTTTTTCACTAGATGTATTTTTTATTTCTCTAAAGCTTTTACAATTCAAGATTTATTAAGGGGGTTATTTAGGAAAGGTCAAGTTTGTGAGGTTTTTTTTCTATCTTGAATAAACTCACAACTCAAATGTCTGCTCATTTATTGAAAAAACCTGAATGTAAAAAACTTGATTGAATGCAATTGGGGAAACAACTTTATCACGTTTACAGGCTAAAAAAACTCAAATCCCTCGAATTTATTGCGTTTTCGATCGCAAACCACTGTAAAACCCAAAAATCATAAAGGAAAAAAACCTTCTTCAAATGGTTTAAGGAACCTCTGTCATTGATTTGTAAATGACCTCAACAGATTTTAGCTGGAGTATTTTTGGATTAGGGCTTTTAGCAGTTTTGGGGTTTAATAAATCTCGAAAAAATTTTTAGTTCCACGGAACCATCCAGATGGAAGTGGATCGCTCCGTGTTGCTCACTGATATAACCCCAGGCCAGTGCAGTTTTCTGCTGATAGGAGCACTGACCTGGGGTTTAAGGTAAGTCAATAAAATCACTTGGGGGTGCCTAACATGTGGCACCCCCAAATGTACGAAACCTTTCCTTCTCCTTTAAGAGATAAAACATGTATATGATTATGGTTTTCAGTGATTTTCTTGAGGATCGCTTAAAGGAGAAGGAAAGGTTAAAACTAAGTTAGCCTTATCAGAAAGGTCCATCTAAATATACCAGTAAACCCACAAAGTAGTGTTGCTCTGAGTCCCCTGTCAAAAGAAACACTGCATTTCTTTCCTTCTATTGTGTACACATGGGCTTCTGTATCAGACTTCCTGCCTTCAGTTTAAACCTCATTGCCCTGGGCAAGAGCATGCTCAGTTTGTTCCTCTTCCCCTGCCCCCCTCCCATTTCTACTGTAATCTGAGCCCAGAGCAGGGAGAGACACAGGCAGGAAGTGATGTCACACCACGTTATTGCTGCAGCTCCTATTCTAAACAAACAGAGAGCTTTTTACTCAGGTATGGTAAAACATTCTACAGAATAAATATAGCATTCTAGTTTGCACTATTGCGCTAATCTATTGGCAATAAAATGCCTCTGTAGCTTTCCTTCTCCTTTAACACAAATTAGTGTCATCTTTACAGCCGAAAACCACAAAAAGTGCAAACCAGCCTCATTTTCACCTTCTGTACAGAGCAATGGCAGGGTTCGCTGATCCAATGGGTTATTATTCATTTATAATGACTTGCTGGTGGTGACAGTGAGCTTTTCCTTTGACCAGTGTTGTACATGAGAAACATTAGAGAGAGGGGGGGATTGTAGAATGAAGGATTTTAGTATCTCAGTGGGTAGAGACAACGAAACTCTGTGACAGACGCCAAGGGCACTGGAATGGAACAGCTTGTGGCTGTGCAACATGAGAAATAGCATTAAATATGCATGAACAGAGGGGATTCTCCTAAGAAGAATCACCATTCTTACCTTAGCTTTTTAGCTTACAGCATATAGAGATTTAAATAGTGTCATTCCAAAACGCATCAGTTAATAGTGCTGCTCCAGCAGAATTCTGCACTGAAATCCATTTCTCAAAAGAGCAAACAGAGTTGTTTAATTTTGAAATCTGACATGAGGCTAGACATATTGTCAGTTTCCCAGCTGCCCCCAGTCATGTGACTTGTGCTCTGATAAACTTTAGTCACACTTTACTGCTGTACTGCAAGTTGGAGTGATATCACCCCCTCCCTTTCCCCCCCAGCAGCCTAACAACAGAACAATGGGAAGGTAACCAGATAACAGCTCCCTAACACAAGATAACAGCTCCCTGGTAGATCTAAGAACAGCACTCAATGGTAAAATCCAGGTCCCACTGAGACACATTCAGTTACAATGAGTAGGAGAAACAACAGCCTGCCAGAAAGCAGTTCCATCCTAAAGTGCTGGCTCTTTCTGAAAGCACATGACCAGCAAACGACCCGAGATGCACCTACACACCAATATTACAACTAAAAAATACACTTGTTGGTTCAGGAATGACATTTTATATTGTAGAGTGAATTATTTGCAGTGTAAACAGTGTCATTTAGAAATAAAAACGACATCAAAAACATCATGACAGAATCCCTGTAAAGGGCCAGAGTATGATAAATCTCGAAATTCAAATTAAAACTCAAATTGAGTTTGGATATTTCACAATTCGAATTTGAGAGAATTGAAAAAAAAAAAAAAAAAAAATTTCACTTTATAATCTGCCCCTCAGTCTCATTAGTCAGATTGGCAGGTTTGGGATTTTGCAGTAAATTTGCAGAGGATTGAAACGTTACAAAACATTCGCCTTAAAGGAGAATTCAACCCCTTCAGCGCTAAAATTCCTCCCGTGTTTCCCTCCTCCCCTCCGACCTAACTCCACCCCAGGCAAATGCCCCTAACTTGTTCCTGACCCCTCCCTCTCCTGTTGAGTTCATGGCAGCCATGCTCGCCCGTGCGCTCTTCTTCCTGTATTCGCCGGCATTTGGTGGCGCATGCGCAGTAGAGGGATTTATCGGTAAGGATCTACTGTGCATGCGCCCGGAAGTCACGAAGTTTCTTTTTTCGGAAACTTCGTGACTTTCGGCACATGCGCAGTAGATCTGTTTGCTCTTTTGAGAAATGGATTTCCGTGCAGAATTCTGCTGGAGCAGCACAATTAACTGATGTGTTTTGAAAAAAACATTTTTTCCCATGAGAGTATCCCTTTAACCACTCGAATTCGACTATTCACCACCAGTGGCAGATTAATGCACAGGTTACCCCCTAGGCTATAGCCTAGGTAGGGCCGGGCCAGATCCGCACCCTGCGCTGGTTCTTTTACTCCTGCCGTGACCTCCCTTATACGGGCCGGTCGCGGCAAAACCACATTGCGTGCTCATACTGGCACGCACACGACAGCGGAGGTGGGGAGGTCCGGAGGGGGGCCCTAAAACTGCAGCCCTGGTGGGCCAGGGCCCCCCAGTCCAACTCTGAGCCTAGGGGCCCAGTGTGATCAGGGGCCCATTTCAATTTGCTTAATATTTTTATTTGCATTGCTGGTTCTGGTTGGGGGTAGCTACTGAGAGAAAGAGGCAGGCAAGGTGAATACATGTGCCCAGATGCATTCAGATCCAGTGACATCACTGGCACATCCCAAAACTGACCCAGCATAGAGCTCAGTGCACTTATCCAGACCCAGAAGTAGCTTAGAAGGGGGCCCTATGTAAATGTAGCCTAGGGCCCCACATGTTATTAATCTGCAAATGCTCACCACCTAAAACCTGCCGAATTACCGTATAAGTCAGCAGGAGAGGTCCATGGATCAATTTGGTGATGTTTGTAGCCTTCCTGACATTCAAGGTTTTTTTTGGAGAAAAAAACTCGAATTTAGTTTTTTAAATTCAAATGGAGTTTTTATAATAATTCGAATTAGAGTTTTCCGGACGTTTAAATGTGTTCAAGTTTAAAAAATTCGATGTTATTAATACATTTCGACTAGTCCAATTTCAAATTCATGGGAGTTTAAAAAAACTCCCATGAATTCGAAATTCGACCCCTGATAAATATCCCTCCTGGTGTTGAAGAACTATTATTGTGGCAATGGACAAAACTGGTACCCAGAGTTTTCCAAAGGGGCAGAGCTTCAGTGTCCCATCCATTTACCCACAAAGCTATGGACTTGCCCTACTGATACAGGTATGGCATCCCTTATCCAGAAACTCATTATACAGAAAGCTCCTAATTATGGGCAGGCCATCCAAGGTAGGACTGGGTTGGCGGGACACCGGGATAATACCCAGTCCCGCTCCCTTTGCCACAGTTTCTGATCTCCCTACTGGGCACATGAAGAAAAAGGTATGCGTGAGGGGTCGGAGGAGGAGGGTTGTGGCTCGGGCAGGGGGGCCAGAGGGGGCTTTATGGCTAACGCCGAGGCCATCTCCCATAGACTACATTACTATATGCATCATAGGCTTTAAGCTTGTGCCTCTTAATGCTCTAGATAGACCATACCTCCCAAATGTCCCGTTCTTTGCGGGACAGTCCCGCGTTAATTACTGAAATGTACCAACTTTCTCTTTGATCTCCTGCACTGAACGGCCAGAAAAAGATACAAAGTTTCTAACTTAATTGGCTTTTGGCAGAGAGCCCAGAAAAAATACTTAGATACTTTTGTAACAGTTTAAGATGAGAAAGTCTCTTGGGAGAACGTTTCCTTTGTGGGTGTGATCAGGGGAGGCCATACCTCCCAACTGTCCCATTTTTAGAGGGACAGTCCCTCTTTTAACAGCTCAACCCGCAGTCCCTCATTTGTAGTGGAAAGTCACGTTTTTTTCTGCACTGAACAGCCAGAAAAATAAATTAATTGGCTTTTGGCAGAGAGCCCAGAACAGCCACAGCTGCAGATAAGATACCTTTGTTACAATTCCTCTTGGGAGAAGTTAGACTCACAATTCACCTTCATTAGCAAAACTGTAATAACACATAAAAAACATAGAAATGCGTTCAGACTTTAATAACCTGCCAAATTTTGTAAAATGGACATGGTAATTAGCGGGTGTGGCCACAACTATGGGTGTGGTTAAAAGATTTTCGTCTTTTTTTTCCCTCTTTTTATTTCGAAAATGTTGGGAGGTATTCTCTAGACGTGTGCCCTGGTGAATAAAAAAGTGTTGTAAATATTTTTTTTTATTTTTTTTAAGAAAAAACAAAATAGATAACAGTGTAAAAAAAATACATCTCCTCCTGCCCATTTTTATCTGCGATGCAAAAAACTTGAAATTCGAAGTACAAAATTAGCTCAATAATTAATAAATTTAAGCCCAGGAATGTATAAGCCAATAATAATCAGAGCTACTGCAGGGACACACGACATTCTGTCAGGAGATCAGGAGAAAAGAGAAGGCAATGGAAGTGATTAGAATGGCTTTGGCCTGTTGAACCCGCACGCTGTGTGCCGCTGTCTGCATCCGAATTGGCGTTTTATAAATAAAACCATTTACAGAAGTGCAGAGAGAGAGAGACCGGCGAGCCAAGGTTACGGCTACGCAATCGTAATTATTTCATTTTTAGTAAACGAATGGCCAATATAAGGACGGTAATTGCTCATCTGAGTCACATTACAGCTGAGAAGCCAATGGCTCCATTCTCAGGGCTTTCATGTAAATGTTAATAAATACATGTTATTACTGCGGCTATTATTAAATATGCAGCTAGACCGAAATGTAACATAAATGAAGGGCTAAAATGCTAACGGAAACTGCCGTTGGTGCACTGTGGCTTTTTTTTACGGCCAGCAATAGGCCAAAACAAGGCATGTTTATCTTTAAGTTAACTTATACTGTATGTTATAGTGTGGCCAACTTTTCTGCCTTAATTTTAATAGTTTTTTCTAATTATTTGCCTTCTTCTTCTGACCCTTACCAGCTTTCAAAAAGGGGTCACTGACCCCATCTAAAAAACAAATGCTCTGTAAGGCTACAAATGTATTGTTATTGCTACTTTTTATTACTCGTCTTTCTAGTCAGGCCTTTCCTATTCATATTCCAGACTCTTATACAAATCAGTGCATGGTTGCTAGGGGAATTTGGACCCTAGAAACCAGATTGCTGAAACTGTAAACTGAAGAGCTGCTGAATAAAAAGCTAAATAACTCAAAAACCACAAATAGTAAAAAATGAAAACCAATTGCAAATTGTCTCAGAATATCACTGTCTGCATCATACTAGTTAATTAAAAGGTGAACAACCCCTTTAAGTATGACAGAATTATTTAGTGCTGTGTATATATATATATATATATATACATAAAAACATAGTCACATAATTCTGGTTGATGAAGGCAGAAGTCAATCAAGATCCAATTGATACAGAAAACAGTTCCAATATATAATTAAGGACACAATGTTGTACAGTTGCACCCCCAACAAACACACCTTGGGGGTTATTTATCAAAGTCGGAATTTATCTCAATATTTTCTGCTACAAACTCCAATCAAATCTGCTCGGGTTTTTTGCGCTTTTTTATTAAATTTTCCCCAAAAAAATCAGATTTTTCATCCAATTTTCATGATTTTTTTTTTATTTTTTACCCAATTTTCAAAATGGATTTTTCATCAGATTTTGAAATTTTTTCGTTTTTTTTATCCAATTTTCACGTTTTTTTTTTATTTTTTATCCGATTTTCAAGATTTTTTGGGATTTGTTTACCCGCATATTCAGATTTTTGCCCTAAAACGTATTGCACGATCAAATTTGCTAGATTTTTTCACTTATTTATTATTACATTTTCCCAGAAAATTTGCTTTGCGGGGAAAAAAATAGATTGTAACGATTTCTTGGATTTTTCATCTGATTTTCATGTTTTTTTTGGGATTTTTCATCAGATTTTCACAATTTTTTCAGATCTTTCACCTGAAAACTCAGATTTTAGCCCAAAAACTTCGGGGTATTACATTGAACCCATCAAAAAATCATTGGGACTTCTCCCATTAACTTATATGCAAACTCGATGCCGGATTTTATGATTCTAAAGTTTCCAAATTTGTGATATTTTAAAAGTCCGATTTTATTAAAAAAAATCACGAATTTTTTGTGATTTTTGCATTTGGAGTAAATTACCCCCATACTCTCCATGGGTGATAGCACAACATATAGATCCATATCTAATCATTTATTTGAGTATCAAATGGGCAAAGTCAGGGATGTGATTAACTGCATTATTATTAGGACTCTCACAAATGGTTCATTCCAAGCAGGGAAACAGAATTCACATCCCAAGAGGCTTCGTGTGCTTAAAACACTCCATTGATCATGCTAACATATCCCATTAGATGTGACTGCTGAAACAATTTAGAAGAAGCCAGTTGATTAACAGACTTGTGGAGAAGCATGGTCCTGTGAGAACTGGAGTCTTGCCTGGCATCTACAGGTAAATAAACCCAATAGTCTGGTTTTGCTTCTAATAAGGATTAATTATATCTTAGTTTAGATGAAGTACAATCTACTGCTTTATTATTACAGAGAAAAAACGAAATCATTTTTAAAAATTTCAATTATTTGAATAAAATGAAGTCTATGGTAGTTTGGAGCTTTCTGGATAAAGAGTTTCTGGATAACAGATCCCATGCCTGTACTACATTATCATGTAAAATAGCTTATAGCATTATCAAAAAATCAGGGTGGTGTTTCCCCTTTAACTACTATGGCATCTCCTACGCATATGAATGAAGGGATTTATTCAGATAAATAAGGCTGTTTGGGGAAAGATTTAACAAGTGGCAAGTTTGCTCCAGGTCTAGTAAGTCACAGCAGCCATTTAGCAGCCAGCAATTACTGATAGGTTGCTAAGGGTTACTAGACCTGGAGCAAATGATTTGCCTGTTATAACCCATGTGTGCAGACCTGTAGCATTTAAAATAAAAACTGCTATAATGTGACTGCCACTGGTATGTAAGTACAGGGCACGTGTTCCCTCTGGATGCAGACGACTGATTCTGTCCTTCTCATTAGTCATTAACGGCTGCATTTAAAGCAGAGCCACTGAATTGCCTAATGCGGAAAATTCCTGAACAGCAAGAAGATGAATGACTTGGCTGGAATAAGCCATTTACTGCTTCACTTACACTTTCACTCTATCAAGAAACACATCTTTTTATTCAGCAGCTCTCCTGTTTGCAATTTCAGCAATCTGGTTGCTAGGGTCCAAATTACCCTAGTAATTAAGCACAATAAGCATTTCGAAGTTATGCTAGCGATGCCTAATTTGCATACGGCGGGAAGTTAAAGTACAATGGACGTATATGTTGCAGCAAATACATTACACTACACAAGCCTGGGAAACCTTAATAAAATAGAGTTGTTATATTGCCCTACACATGAGCCCATTGTATAGTTTATGTGCCATATGTTAGGAAATGTAGGGGGGAAGCCTGGTACCCCGAAAAAATAAATTAAGCTATTTTTCAGCCTATCACCATGAAAAAAGTAAAAGACGCCAGCATTTTTTGGGACTTAGAAAAATTTTCAACAAACTCTATTGCACTTTGCCTGGTCTGAAATGGTGAAATAAACTCTGGTGCAAGAGGAAACATTCATAAAAAATCTGCATCTTAGTGAATTTGCGTAGTTACGTCCCTTCGCCAGAATGCAACTTCGCCTGGCGTTAGTGAGCAAACTACCGCTAGAGGCTATCTACTTCGCTAGCGAATTTACACCAGGGACCCTTAGTAAATCGGCGAAGTGGCAAAACAACGTCAGGCTGTCGAATATCGCCAGCGATATCCACTTCGCACTTGGGTGAATTTGCCCCTTGGTTGGTTGGTTAATGGTGCAAATTTGCCTAGTGTTTATAAATGACCCCAAGTGACTCTAGATCCCCTTGAAAGCTCAGGCATAGAGGCGGGGCGGTCACTTCCTTTCTTTTTCCATTCAGCACTTCCTATATGTCACTGCACTCCTTACATTCCCCCTCCCTCCTCACACTCAATAATAGTGTAGAGTCCCACGCATGGGCATTAGGTCCCCAATTCTGGCACATACACAAGATTGTGGGGGGATAAACAACTTTTGCTTTGTCACAAAATGGCATCTGCCCGCTTACTATGATTATGGATTCCAAGACACAGAATTTAAACAATAAATATATTGTGAGTAAACTTTATTTTTCTCAACTAACATGATAGAAAAGAATTTGGAATTATTTCTTAGGGTGACAGGTCCCCTTTAATTGTACTAAAATATAATTTAAACATTCATTAAACCCAATAGGATTCATTAAACCCAATAGGATTGTTTTGCCTCCGACACCTTAGTTTGGTTTAAGTACAAGCTACTGTTCTATTATTACAGAGAAAAAGCAAATCATTTTTTAAAAAAATGTACATTATTTCATTATAGTGGAGTCTATAGGAGATGGCTTTCCTGTAATTCAGAGCTTTCCGGATAACAGGTTTCCAGCTACTGGATCCCATACCTGTACAATCATATCCCAACTACCCTCTTTTTGAACTGAAAGAAATACAATTTCCGCAGGAGGGTACAGTGCCCTTTTCATGAACTACAGACCTGCGTGTTTACCAGCCAGTTGTTTATCACAGTCTAACTGCCATGTTGTTTTGTCATGTGGTTTGTTTGGAACTGGCACTTTACCAGCAGGGCCCATACTATTATCAGAACCTTATCTGCTGCATTCTCCACATTCTGACCAATCCTAAAACAAAACACAAACAGCCGTCTCCTGCATGTGCTGGAATATATTTATAACTAATGTAGTAAAGTGACACCCTAAATGTTTACAGGGTGCCCTTCATCTATATATTTCTATTTTGTTACTGTGACTGCAATCATCTACAGTCGCTTTAACTCACAGTCACTTGTCTTATTCTTCCATGATTAAAACATATGCAGGTATGGGACCTCTTATCCAAAATGCTTGAACGTGGGTTTTTTTTTTTTTGGATAAAGGATCTACTTAAAACGGTCTACTAGAAAATGATGTAATGTTAATTAATACCAATAGACTGGTTTTGTCTCCAATAAGGATTAATTATATCTTAGTTGGGATCAAGTACAATCTACTGTTTTATTATTACAGAGAAAAAGGAAGTCATTTTAAGAATTTGGATTATTTGGATAAAACAAAATCTGTTGGAGACAGCCTTTCCTTAAAGGGCATGTAAAGGCAAAAAAAAGTCCCTAACTGCTGAGCAGGGAAACAATCATACTTATGAACAGCAGGGGGAGCCCCCGCCTTACTTCCCAGCCATGCACAACTCAAGCAGCTTTGTTTATGACGATCCCTGAGCAGCCCAGACCACACTGAGCATGTGCACAGTCTTCGTCTTGCAAAGATGTTACAAGATGGTGACCCCCTGTAGCCAACTTATTTGTTTGTTTGATTAGGCTTGTGGTGCAGTAAATTCATGTTTATATTTAGTATACAAAATACAGCATTTCTAGCCTTATTTTATTTTAGACTTTACATGCCCTTTAATTCTAATCTTTCTGGATAATGGGTTTCTGAAGAATGGATCCCGTTTAATCTGAATGTCAGAATAAATTACGGATGCCCCGAATCCACTATTTGGGATTCGGCCGAATCCCCAACTCCTTGGTGAGAGATTCGGCCGAATGCCGAACCGAATCCTAATTCACATATGCAAAACCAGATCCTAATTTACATATGCAAATTTGGGTCAGGAAAGGAAAAAGTGGAAAAAATTCTTCTTTTGTGATGAAAAGTCACGTGATTTCCCTACCCACCCCTAATTTACATATGCAAATTAGGATTCAGTTGGGCCAGGCACAAGGATTCGGCCAGATCTGAATCCTGCTGAAAAAGGCAGAATCCTGAATTCGGTGCATCCCTAGAATATTTGGTTAGATAGGCCCCCAAATACAATTCTAAGGTTCACTTTGTGTAGCTATTGGCTTATCAACACATTATTAGACAGTTCACTCAAATCCATCATCCAGGCAAAGGGGGCAACACACCAGTGATTAGAAGAGTTGTCTGTCAGAAAAAATGACTCAGACAAAAAGCTGCATATGGAGATAATGTAGATTTCAGATAATGGTGCCAAATCTATCATCTGATTTTACTTAGATAGTTTTAGATGTATTTCCCATGTTTATGTATTTCTATTTTTTTTTTGTTTGTTTTCATGATAGTTCCCCATCTAATAATAACCCACCAATCAAGATTTCTCCTTCTAATAATAACCGGCGGAGAGCCCTAATTAAATGAATTAATTAAAACCAGATGAATAGTTTTGCCTCCAATAGAGATTAATTATATCTAAAGCTGGCCACAGACGCAAAGATCCGATCGTACGAATCAATGAATAATCGGACTTTTCCCATCTCCCGACCTGCCACTAACCATTCAGATCAAAGTCTTACCAATCCGATCAAATAAAGTAATAAAAGAACAGATCAGCCGATGTTCTGCCCCTGACACCAATCGTACGATAGACAAAGCTGGTGACTGCCACTGAAGATCTTACGATTGGCAATACACGCAGAGATATTATCAGCAGCCGATTATCTAACCTGTCCGATCGAGCAAACGACCGATGTCCGCTGGACGAAAAATGTCGGGACTCTCCACACACGTTCCGAAAATCGTACGAATCCTCGATTCGTACGATGAGATCTTTGCGTCTATGGCTTTAGTTGAGATCAAGTACAAAGTACCGTTTTATTATATACAGAGAAAAAGGAAATTTACATTTTTTAAATTATTTGATTAAAGTTGAGTCTATGGGAGATGGCCTTCCTGTAATTTGGAGCTTTCTGGATAACGGATCCCATACATGTAGTTGGGGATAAAAGCATAAACCATGCTGAGCGCCCATACTTTTCCTTGTATCAGATTATAAATCGAGTTCAATCGACTTAACTACACCGACCTGCCGTCTAATGAGATTTACAGCAAAGGGCCCTTTAATAAATGAGTCTCTAGCTCTAGACGTTGCAAACTGAATTGGCTCCAATATGAATAATCCCAGTTGCATTATATGGACATATTGCAGGGAACAAAATTCACTTGGCACCAATTTCCCTCAATCCGACAACAGGAAAGCGACAGATCACTTAGGAAACCCACCACTAACACAATTATGATGGAGCCAGCGAGGATTTACATGCAAACAACTGATAGTATTCACAGGGCAAGAGATATCAATTCCTAGCTTGGAAAGACTTGCACTGCGCAGTCTTGGGTCCTGAGTTAAAAATTCACCAACTGAATTTGTGTCCCATTAGGTTAAGAATCCCTGCTGTAAAGAAATGGAGCCTGACTAATTTCCAGCTATTTCTCTGCATTGATTTCTATTTTTACCGATGTTGAAGCCACTAATTGAATCTGTTTTACCAGCGAGATAATGATCCGGTAGTAAACCATTTTATACTAAGGAGGAACAGGTCCTGCAAGCACAGAGGGCCCCACAGCAAATTATTTTTCATGCCCCCCCAAAAAGGTTGACATGTTTTACCAATATGTATTGAAATTGTATATGAATTAGGGCCTCATGGGGCCCCTATACCTCCTGGGTGCTCCTGCAGCTGCAGGGTCTGCTTCCTCTGTAGTAACTCCCCGGCCAAAGGGAAGTAGTTGGCATCTCAGCCTTAGAATTAAATGTAAACTCATTTTTATCCGGCGCCGTGCAGCACCATCGGCACATCACAGTAGGGGAGCAGGGTGCTGGAGAGCGGCCCTGGACAGCAGTCCCGGCCCCCAGTCCGACCCTGCCTACATACACCCCCCTCGTTGCAGATTCAGGGCATCTGAGTTTAGGGGCGTCATCTTCTTCTTTTCGGTAATCTTCGGGAAGAGAGCGGTGTAATGGCGCATGCGCAGTTGGAGCGATCTTCTGTTTCGCAACAACTGCACATGCGCCGAAAGTCACGAAAAATTGCTGGAGCCCTGGAAGATCCAAAGATTAACAAAGATGGCGCCCGTGAACTCCGATGCCCTGAATCTGCACCGAAAGGTAAGAGTTAGGGGCATTTACCAAAGGTACCACCTAGGCTGGGGGGAGCAGGGAGGGGGTCTATGTAGGGTAGGGGGGGGCAAGGGTTTGATTCTCCTTCATTAGCAAAACTGTAAAATGCGTTCAAACTTTCACAACCTGCCAAATTTTGTAAAAGTTACATAGTAATTAGGGGGAGTAGCCACAAAATGGGCGTGGTCAAAAATGTTGCCGCGCTCCACACAGCAAATCATTTTGTCCCTCTTTCTATTTCTAAAATGTTGGGAGGATTGTAAAGTATCAAATATCTATAACAAAATCCCTGATTTAAAAAGTCATATTCAGCCACACCTGAGCCCCCCCATTACCCCCATCCATCCAAAATAAGGACAGAGGGGGTAGGATTTATTTCATATACACGCTCAGTTCAGAATATGGGATAAGTACTACTATAGTTTATATAAACAAGCAGCCATTCAAGCAAAGAATACACAGTAGATAACAGATAAGCTCTGTAGTGTACAATGGGATTCATCAAAACTTCATCTGTTATCTACTGTGTATCCTGTGCTTGAATGGCTGCCCCCATGGCTACACAGCAGCTTGTTTATATAAACTATAGTAGTACTTATCTGTTATCTACTGTGTATCCTGTGCTTAAATGGCTGCCCCCATGGCTACACAGCAGCTTGTTTATATAAACTATAGTAGTACTTATCTGTTATCTACTGTGTATCCTGTGCTTGAATGTCTGCCCCCATGGCTACACAGTATAAAATGTAAACATTGGAACTTAAAGGGCATGTAAAGGCAAACAAATAAAATCCCATTTTTACTTTCTTTAATGAAAAAGAAACCTATCTCCAATATACTTTAATTAAAAAATGTGTACTGTTTTTATAAGAAACCTGACTGTATGCAGTGAAATTCTCCCTTCATTTACTGCTGTGGATAGGAATTGTCAGACGGTCCCTAACTGCTGTGCAAGGAAACAATCATACTTATGAACAGCAGGGGGAGCCCCCGCCTTACTTCCCAGCCATGCAGAACTCAAGCAGCTTTGTTTATGACAATCCCTAAGCAGCCCAGACCACACTGAGCATGTGCACAGTCTTAGTCTTGCAAAGATGTTTAACAAAGTTACAAGATGGTGACCCCCTGTCAGGGCCGCCATCAGGGGGTCACAGGGGGGACAGTCCTCCCGGGCCCGGTGGGTTTTTAGATCTAAGGGGGCCCTAATCTAATGGGCCCGCCCGCCCTCCCTATATTTCATTGGTGGTCAGAGGCAGTTCCAGTTGGCTGCAACCCGTGCGTACACTTGACGTGAGTACGCACGGGGGCGCAGTTGTAATAGAGAAGTGTGTAGCCTGCTGGATTAAAGACACAACCGGAGGCGGTGCTTCTTCCTTGGAGACGGCGGTGCTTCTTCCTGGAGACGAAGACGCCACAGGAGAAGAAGCCATCTGAGAAGGAGACTGCCGTGGAAGAAGACATCGTTAAGGAGGCACAAGAGAGATCCCCGTTGCAGGTAAGTTCTAATGAAGGCAATGTAGCCCCTGGCCACCAATGTGTTTTCATAATTTGAGTAGGAGTCCACTGGCCATCAATTATTTTTTACTTGGGCAAGGGTTTTTTTTGTAACTCTCTAAAGGGGGCCCTGGTTTGAAGAACTTGTAGCGGGCCCTGGTGACTTGTTTTTTTTTCTAACCCCTGGTCACCAATCAATGTATTTTTATAATTTAAGTAGGAGTTCCCTGGCCACCAATTATTTTTTATAACTATGGTAACATATTTTTTTGGAAAATTTTTAAGGGGGTCCCTGGCCGCTCATGTTTATTTTTCATCAACTTGTAGGGGGCCCTGGCCGCTCTGGGTTTTTTTTCTTAAACTTGTAGGGGGCCCTGGCCACTTGGGTTTTTTTTTCTTTAACTTATAGCAAGCCCTGGCCACTTCGTTTTTTTTTCTTAAACTTGTAGGGGGCCCTGGCCACTTGGGTTTTTTTTTTTTTTTTTACTTGTAGCGAGCCCTGGCCACTTGGGTTTTTTTTCTTAAACTTGTAGGGGGCCCTGGCCACTTGGCCGTGGAACTTTATTTTTGCAAATTTGCACTTTATTTTCATTTTACTGTGGATTTGAGTACTTTTGGTAGGATTTTGGTCCCTAGTGTAATAACTTGGTAACCTTTGCACTTTTTTTTAACGTATACAAAAAATGCACTGTACAATAAATATGTGTATACATTAGACATGCAAGTTAGATGGGGAAGTTATTTTTAGGATTTTTTTCAGCAGGAGACACAATTCAATCTTCCATGGCCCTTATTAGGACTGGTTATTTTTTGACCGAGGGGTTAAACCAAATGGCTCTTATTTGTACAATTTAAATGCAGAATAATTGTAAAACAAAGTGTATTTTAGGTTAGAGCAGGTAACTGCTTAAAGAGCCTACCTTGACGTGGTGGCAGGCTTAATAACCCTTGGCCAAATGATTTTCTTCACTGTTTTAGTGCTTGTATTCATGTGACATTTGTACTGTTGGGGGGGCGTGGCAAGATAGACGTGACAAGGAGATGGGAGGCGTGGTGACTGAGGGGGTCCCAGAAAATTTTGTTGTGTGGGGCACCGTGATTTCTGATGGCAGCCCTGCCCCCCGTAGCCAACTTTGAAAGCATAAATTATTTGTTTGATTAGGCTTGTGGTGCAGTAAGTTCATGTTTATATTTAGTATACAAAATACAGCATTTCTAGCCTTATTCTATTTTAGACTTTACATGCCCTTTAAGCACAGCCGTGGGTGATTTGATTTTGTTGTGTAAATGCTGCTTATTGACAAACCAATGGTGCCAAAAAAATACCTGCTGGCTCATGGGACTGAACAAGACAATATATCAGGGAATCATACTCTGTATTTTACACAAAATGATTCACAACTTCTGTTTTGTCACACTTTGCCCAATTTTTTCAAAACCTGATTTGCTCTACAGACAGACAAGGGGTCCAACAGTTAATAAAAATTCAGTACAAGAATAATTAACGTTTTTCTGTTTGGCTATTTCCTGTGATATTTTCAGGAAAAAAAAACCTTAGTCAGAAATGTCTAGAATCAGTGCTTGTATTTCAACAAAAGTATGTCCGGATGCAGCCATACATTATAATAATATCCAATATTATAGAATGGAATGCACTCATATATTATAATAACATCTAATATTATAGAATGGAATGCACTCATATATTATAATAACATCTAATATTATAGAATGGAATGCACTCATATATTATAATAATATCTAATATTATAGAATGGAATGCACTCATATATTATAATAATATCTAATATTATAGAATGGAATGCACTCATATATTATAATAATATCTAATATTATAGAATGGAATGCACTCATATATTATAATAATTAGGGATGCACCGAATCCAGGATTCGGTTTTTCCGCAGGATTCAGCTGAATCCTTGTGCCTGGCCAAACCGAATCCAAATTTGCATATGCAAATTAGGAGCGGGAGGAAAATCTGGTGACTTTTTGTCACAAAACAAGGAAATACAAAATGTTTTCCCCTTCCCACCCCTAATTTGCATATGCAAATTAGGATTTGGATTAGGTATTCAACCGGATCCAAAATAGTGGAATCAGTGCATCCCTAATATAGTGAATAAAGTACCCCCTCTTGTAAAATATGAGGATATTATAAGTTACCGAGGAGTTTCATGACCCTATAAAAACACGAGGCCGAAGGCCGAGTGTTTTTATACAGGTCATGGAACTCCGAGGTAACTTATAATATCCTCATATTTTACAACTGGGGGTACTTTATTTATTATAATACACAAATTTTAGTGAGTCATGTGACAGAAATTACATCACTACTCACCGTTTATAACTGATGACATCACTACTCACCGTTTATAAGGATATAATTTACAAGATATTCATGGCTTTTGTGTATTATAATAATATCTAATATTATAGAATGAAATGCACGCTTATATTTTAATAATATCTAATATTATAGAATGGAATGCACTCATATATTATAATAATATCTAATATTATAGAATGGAATGCACTCATATATTATAATAATATCTAATATTATAGAATGGAATGCACTCATATATTATAATAATATCTAATATAGAATGGAATGCACTCATATATTATAATAATATCTAATATTATAGAATGGAATGCACTCATATATTATAATAATATCTAATATTATAGAATGGAATGTACTCATATATTATAATAATATCTAATATTATAGAATGGAATGCACTCATATATTATACTAATATCTAATATTATAGAATGGAATGCACGCTTATATTATAATATCTAATATTATAGAATGGAATGCACGCATATATTATAATAATAACTAATATTATAGAATGGAATGCACTCATATATTATAATAATATCTAATATTATAGAATGGAATGCACTCATATATTATAATAATATCTAATATTATAGAATGGAATGCACTCATATATTATAATAATATCTAATATTATAGAATGGAATGCACTCATATATTATAATATCTAATATTATAGAATGGAATGTACTCATATATTATAATAATATCTAATATTATAGAATGGAATGCACGCTTATATTATAATATCTAATATTATAGAATGGAATGTACTGATATATTATAATAATATCTAATATTATAGAATGGAATGCACGCATATATTATAATAATAACTAATATTATAGAATGGAATGCACTCATATATTATAATAATATCTAATATTATAGAATGGAATGCACTCATATATTATAATAATATCTAATATTATAGAATGGAATGCACTCATATATTATAATAATATCTAATATTATAGAATGGAATGCACTCATATATTATAATAATATCTAATATTATAGAATGGAATGCACTCATATATTATAAGTATATGAAACTTACTGCACATTAAGGATACACCGAATCCAGGATTCTGCCTTTTTCAGCAGGATTCAGATTCGACCGAATCCTCGTTATGCAAATAAGGGTCGGAAAGGGAAATCACGTAACTTTTTGGCACAAAACAAGGAAGTAAAAAATGTTTTTACACTTTTTACCTTCCCATCCCAAGGATTCGGATTTGGATCTTTATTCGGCCGAATCATTCATGAAGGATTCGGCTGAATCCCAAATAGTGGATTCGGTGCATCCCTACTGCACATACAAAAAGGAACACAGATCTCACATTTATGTTCCAGTAACATATAAGGCTATACTGGCAATCACTGGCACAGTTTATTCTGAATGTACATTTGGGTATATTCTCATTTGTACACAAGAAGACCCAGAGCAAAGCAGAACAGGGCCGGCCAGGGTGTTGCACGGCCCGAGGTGCCCAAAAATCACCAGGATTTGGTTACAAAAAAGGTCAACATCTCTGCATGAGACAGTGGATACAGTATAAGGACTCATTTACTAACACAGTTGTCAGCCCCCCAATGCACCGGTTGAGTAACCCCCTGCAGCCAACAAGTTATTTGCAATGATTTTCTAACTTGTAGAAGTCTGATCTGAACAAACTGACAACTGGTTGCTTGGGGTCACAAAACGAATGCAGATTAGCACTTATGTTAGTAAATCAGCTCTATATTTTCTCAGTTGTGACACAAGAAAAGAAGCAGCATAAATGTATGGCTAGTACGGGTCATTATTTTGTCTGTCTGCGCAGAATGACGCAGTTAAAGGAACTGTTCCGTGTAAAACTAAAAACTAGGTAAATAGACTGTGCAACATGAAAAATGTCTCTAATATAGTTAGTTAGCCAAAAATGTAATGTATAAAGGCTGGAGTGACTGGATGTGTAACATAATAACTAGAACACTACTAAAACTCCAATGCCTAGAAAAAAATATCCAAAGGCAGACAGAACTTCCGCATTAAACGGTGCAAGGTGTTCCTTGCTTGCAGCAGTTCTGTGTGCCTTTGGATAACTTCCACTGATTGGTTACCAGGCAGTAACCAATCAGTGACTTGAGGGGGGCACATGGGTTGTGACTGTTACTTTTGAATCTGAGCTGAATTCTGAGGATCAATTGCAAACTCACTGAACAGTTATGTCCCATGTGGCCCCCCTTAAAGTCGCTGACTAACTCAGAGTTAGAGAACTGAAAAGCAGGAAGTAGTGTTCTGGTTATTATATTACACATCCAGTCACTCCAGCTTTTATACATAACATTTTTGGCTAAATAACTATATAAGAAACATTGTTTATTTTGCACAGCCTATCTATTTACCCAGTTTTTATTTTTACACTGAACAATTCCTTTAAGGCAGGTATCATGGCAGCTCCTAAATTCCTGCATAAAAACAAAGCTGTTGACAAAGAGTGTTTTAACACTGAGTTACTTCTTGCTTGCTGTAAGGAAATAAATGAATTATATTCAGTGGCATAACTTGGGGAGGGGGTTGTGCTGGGGACAATGGCACAAAGATATCAGTGTAGGTCTCCAAACATTAGGCACAAGGTTTTACTCTGGGCCTGTAGGGAGGTAGTTATGCCACTGAACAGCTAAAGAACTAGTAAAATAAATATATATATATACGTACCTTTTCTCTGCATTAGTCTTCTGAAACTATACAATCACGCAGCAGCTACAATTTAAAATTAGAGAGAACAGAGCAAAAACCCAGTCTGGCACCCAGCCCTACAGAGTCAGAGTCGCGGCACCTCTTGGGCTTCTGATCAACAACAAGAAAACCGGCGCCCTTCAACTCTTCACATGTAGGAGGCGCACCAGCTCACACACTACATGCTCATGGGCCGGATTACATCATCACTATGACATCACAATCAGCAGTCTATGGAACTCATAGGCTAAAAAATACCTTTGAGGGCCACATCTGTCCTTGAACTAAATGATAAACATTCCCTGTCCATACAGTTTCTTGGTGCTGACCCGAAGGTAGATATATTTCTGCTTTTGGGACAGAAAGGGACCCGCTGGCTGATTGTCCTCCATGGGGTTATACTCACCTGGCTGTTTCATGTAATATTGCTCAATATCAGACATGTCCGTGCGTAGAGCGCACTCGAGATGATTGAGGATAATTTTCCTACTGTAGTAATACCTCATGCCCAATAGAAAGAGGGGCATACAGCACGTCACCAGCAAGGACTTGGTCACAACAAAGCACATTACTATGGAGATAAGGAAGAGAAATAAACGATACCTGTCAGAAAAGAGAATGTAGTGTTGATTTCGGAATAGAAAAACCCAATCATCAAGCAGCAGAATAGAGTCACAGAATACACATTATTACATGTTATACACATATCTTATTCATTTACATGGTAATTATTTTGTTGTAGTGGCAAAAGAAACCATGTCAATAACTCATTATCCCCTTATGTGCCTTTAACTATTATCCCACTGTTACTATAGGCACCATCTCTCCCTACTATACCTGCTATCCCACAGTCACACTCCCTTCCCAGAGACTATTATCCACTGTTACTATAGGCACCATCTCTCCCTACTATACCTGCTATCCCACAGTCACACTCCCTTCCCAGAGACTATTATCCACTGTTACTATAGACACCATCTCTCCCTACTATACCTGCTATCCCACAGTCACACTCCCTTCCCAGAGACTATTATCCACTGTTACTATAGGCACCATCTCTCCCTACTATACCTGCTATACCACAGTCACACTCCTTCCCAGAGACTATTATCCACTGTTACTATAGACACCATCTCTCCCTACTATACCTGCTATCCCACAGTCACAGTCCCTTCCCAGAGACTATTATCCACTGTTACTATAGGCACCATCTCTCCCTACTATACCTGCTATCCCACAGTCACACTCCCTTCCCAGAGATTATTATCCACTGTTACTATAGGCACCATCTCTCCCTACTATACCTGCTATCCCACAGTCACACTCCCTTCCCAGAGACTATTATCCCACTGTTACTATAGACACCATCTCTCCCTACTATACCTGCTATCCCACAGTCACACTCCCTTCCCAGAGACTATTATCCTACTGCTACTATAGGCACCATCTCTCCCTACTATACCTGCTATCCCACAGTCACACTCCCTTCCCAGAGACTATTATCCACTGTTACTATAGGCACCATCTCTCCCTACTATACCTGCTATCCCACAGTCACACTCCCTTCCCAGAGACTATTATCCACTGTTACTATAGACACCATCTCTCCCTACTATACCTGCTATCCCACAGTCACACTCCCTTCCCAGAGACTATTATCCCACTGTTACTATAGGCACCATTTCTCCCTACTATACCTGCTATCCCACAGTCACACTCCCTTCCCAGAGACTATTATCCACTGTTACTATAGACACCATCTCTCCCTACTATACCTGCTATCCCACAGTCACACTCCCTTCCCAGAGACTATTATCCACTGTTACTATACTCACCATCTCTCCCTACTATACCTGCTATCCCACAGTCACACTCCCTTCCCAGAGACTATTATCCACTGTTACTATAGGCACCATCTCTCCCTACTATACCTGCTATCCCACAGTCACACTCCCTTCCCAGAGACTATTATCCCACTGTTACTATAGACACCATCTCTCCCTACTATACCTGCTATCCCACAGTCACACTCCCTTCCCAGAGACTATTATCCTACTGCTACTATAGGCACCATCTCTCCCTACTATACCTGCTATCCCACAGTCACACTCCCTTCCCAGAGACTATTATCCACTGTTACTATAGGCACCATCTCTCCCTACTATACCTGCTATCCCACAGTCACACTCCCTTCCCAGAGACTATTATCCACTGTTACTATAGACACCATCTCTCCCTACTATACCTGCTATCCCACAGTCACACTCCCTTCCCAGAGACTATTATCCCACTGTTACTATAGGCACCATTTCTCCCTACTATACCTGCTATCCCACAGTCACACTCCCTTCCCAGAGACTATTATCCACTGTTACTATAGACACCATCTCTCCCTACTATACCTGCTATCCCACAGTCACACTCCCTTCCCAGAGACTATTATCCACTGTTACTATACTCACCATCTCTCCCTACTATACCTGCTATCCCACAGTCACACTCCCTTCCCAGAGACTATTATCCACTGTTACTATAGGCACCATCTCTCCCTACTATACCTGCTATCCCACAGTCACACTCCCTTCCCAGAGACTATTATCCCACTTTTACTATAGGCACCATCTCTCCCTACTATACCTGCTATCCCACAGTCACACTCCCTTCCCAGAGACTATTATCCCACTGTTACTATAGGCACCATCTCTCCCTACTATACCTGCTATCCCACAGTCACACTCCCTTCCCAGAGACTATTATCCTCTGTTACTATAGGCACCATCTCTCCCTACTATACCTGCTATCCCACAGTCACACTCCCTTCCCAGAGACTATTATCCCACTGTTACTATAGACACCATCTCTCCCTACTATACCTGTAATCCCACAGTCACACTCCCTTCCCAGAGACTATTATCCCACTGTTACTATAGACACCATCTCTCCCTACTATACCTGCTATCCCACAGTCACACTCCCTTCCCAGAGACTATTATCCTCTGTTACTATAGGCACCATCTCTCCCTACTATACCTGCTATCCCACAGTCACACTCCCTTCCCAGAGACTATTATCCACTGTTACTATAGGCACCATCTCTCCCTACTATACCTGCTATCCCACAGTCACACTCCCTTCCCAGAGACTATTATCCACTGTTACTATAGGCACCATCTCTCCCTACTATACCTGCTATCCCACAGTCACACTCCCTTCCCAGAGACTATTATCCACTGTTACTATAGGCACCATCTCTCCCTACTATACCTGCTATCCCACAGTCACACTCCCTTCCCAGAGACTATTATCCCACTGTTAATATACATAGATTCTATTGTGATTGTTGAGATTTAAACACTGGGGTGTATGGCATCTTCCTGCTTAGATGGCTCTGGTTCTTCTCTGAATTACAATACTAGTTTATGCTTCAGTGATGATATAAATGGTCAACTCATTGTGTCAGCTAAGGGTGAGTACCTAAAATCACGGTGTCAGCATCTTTACAGAACTGTTGTGTCAGACAGAATTAAATCCCGTTGGAGAATGAGAACATCTGCAGACCCTCCATTAACCCTTCAGAGAAACCTCCCAACAGCTATTGATTAAGTGATAGAGGTAAGTACAATGTTAATACTGCAGGCAGTGACAAGACGCAGACATAAGAGCAGCAATGGGCAATTAGAAACTGCCAGCGTTGTTGCACTGTAGCTCCCAGCATAGTCCCCAGTTCAGCAACATCAATGCAGCATCCCAATATAAAAACCTAGAACTGAAGGAAACCCTCTATCTAACAGGCATGAAACTCCCAGCACTCAGCCCATGGGACCCCCTACCCGTGTCAGCTTCCGGGAGCTTGAAAAATAACCAAGAGATGAAAAGTTATTCAAGCCTTGAATAGAATTCCTCGAGTAGCAGGGACACGTACCCCAGCAACACAAATCAATCCTACTCTGATCTCTATCCCACCCCAAGCAGAAATAAAGAGAACATGGCACATCCCAGTATGAGTGGAGTAGGGGATACATTTCATTCTTGCAGGTCAGTCTCAAAAATGTCACTTTTCATGGCAAATTCCTGGGCTGGGATGACATTTGCTGCATAAGAGCGAAGGATCCAGCACTTATTGTACATCTGCATTCTATTAGAGCACTGGGGTGGGGAATAGGGGGGGGGAGGCCAATCTTGCTCACTGTCTCATTGGCCTACATTCTATTCTGTTTCTAGGTAACTGCTGAGAATTGTAGCCGAAAGCCTTGTGACCCCCCTTTTTTAAATGTGTCTCCTGTAAGTAAGAGCCTGCTGAATTCATGTGCTGCACCGGGAGATGGATATATCCATAATGTTGCTGCATTGTCCGACTGCAAGATCACATCAATGGGATGCTAATACTTCCCACTGCCACCCCCAACCGCCGCCAGCAGCAAAAATGGCAGCCCTTAAGGTGCCAGACAAGAAGTAAAATCCCCCTATAATGAAGTATTTAGCAGCCCTGTAACGATGAGCCAATGGATAAAATGCAGCGTAACACAGCAAGCAGCTGGCGTGACAATCCCTTTCCGTATCTATGTCACAGGCAGAAAGTTCCAGGGCACACCTCCTGCACCAATTCCCAATCTGCAATTCCACCTCCTTCAGGGGAAAGCATTTAATAGGGGTGCGTTACAGCAACCAATCACATGCACCGAATAGGGAACCTGGGGTGACAGGTGACTCCATAACCCTACTCATTACTATGGAATGTGTTTCTTTATACATATTGAATATGAATATATATATATATATATATATATATATATATATATATATATATATATATATACACAGACATACAGATGCAAAGCCACAGTACATCCAAGGAATTTGTAACAAGGTTTAAGTGTCAAAAAAAGGTTGGTTTTATTGATTCCGATGTTTCAGTTCCATCTTGGAACTTTCATCAGGGTTTTCTCCCATATGGACTTTTATATATATGTATTAGGGATGCACCGAATCCAGGATTCGGTTCGGGATTCGGCCAGGATTTGGCCTTTTTCAGCAGGATTCGGATTCGGCCGAATCCTTCTGCCCGGCCGAATCAAATCCTAATTTGCATATGCAAATTAGGGGCGGGGAGGGAAATCGCGTGACTTTTTGTCACAAAACAAGGAAGAAAAAAAAAGTTTTCCCCTTCCCACCCCTAATTTGCATATGCAAATTCGGGTTCGGTATTCGGCTAAATCTTTCGCTAAGGATTCAGGGGATCGGCCGAATCCAAAATAGTGGATTCGGTGCATCCCTAATATGTATATATACTCCCATCTATCATATAGTATTCCTCCCCCAATTTCTTTTTAGTCCTCATACTGGTGTGCGGGTGCTGAGTGAGGTTATCTTTGCTAATAAACGTGATGTATGGCCCTGCACCAAGAGGAGGGAGGAATCCCAGCAGAGAAGATAGAACACTGCAATCTATTGTATAAATGACTTGTCGTTGGGAGGGTGAAAGCTGGGAGGCTGCCATATCCACAAATAACCATGTGTTACACCCTGGGGGCTCACCAGTACCTTGAGACTATATCACGCCTTGGTACTGGGTCCAAACAAATTGTAGCACCCTACAGCATGTCAGAAGGAGCCCATGGAGCAAAAGGGTGGCCTTGGGCAACGAGGCAGTGGTTACATTTCCTGGCAAGTATTTTTTAGTGTTTTGGGCCACACTGAGTGTCAGTTGTGGGGTTCATAGTATCCCAATCCATTTTATAGCCTAACGTTTGGGAATTTTTAGGGAGGTGGCACATGATCGTTGTACCACTGTGCTTCAGGGAGAGCAGAGAATCCAGAATCTTTCTAGGAGGTGTGGCTTTGGGCCAAGATGTAGGGTAAGAGGTAGCCCACATCAGGGGTCCTCATGGGATGCATCACATAACAAGGAGGTACCACAATGTGGACTCACGAGTAATCTAGTAATTCCTCCACTTGGAACAGACGGAACAGAATTAAGGGATGTTCATTTTATTATCTGGGCATGTGGGCTATGGGGCTGGAGCTTCTGCAGAACCACAATAGAGAAGGAATTCAGAAGAGTGAGAGCTCTATGTACAGACGGAAACTGCAGAAGCTTCAGCTTTACTATAGGTGTTAAGACCAAGTGCACCAATAGGTTTTTTTAGCCATGTCTTTCATTCTGCAGTAATAATACACTGATTAAGATAATGGCCTCAGATGCTGGATAGTTAAATGCATTTTCCTTTTTACTCAAAGATTCTGGAATTCCTCTCCAATCCATCCTGCCAGTACTTTATATCCCATAACATTTAATTCAATTGTAAAATGACCTGCGTCTTCTCCATCTCTTCCTACCAGTGCCTTGAGTCCATCACATGGGACACTTGCTTCATGCTCCCAGCTCTCCTCATCTCTAACCTTCTTGCCAGTGCTTAGAGCCCATCAGAAATCACAAATGAGACCACTGCACCCGAACATCTTCTACCCCAAACCTTCCTGCCAGTGCTAAGAATTTATCACCTATCCAGCCATCAAATGGGACATCACATAAATACTGCCAGGTGTCCTCTAAAGCTTCCCTACCTGTGCCCAGCACCCAGTCCTCCTATTATACCCTCCTACCTGTGCCCAGTCTTCCTATTCTAACCTTCTGCCTTTGGTATAAAAGTGATGCTGCCAGTCTTATTCAGCAGCTCTTCGTCACACTTCACACTACCCCATTCCCCACCCATATGTTACATATATGATGCCCATAGCCAATGCATAAAGTGCACAAAATAATTACACGAGACTGGGCAGTGGCAGTAAGTGCAGTCCATACAGTGAAGGGATGAGTATTAAAGAGAGTGCTAGTAGTAAGTGCCAGTAGTAAGTAAGGGCCAGTAGTAAGTGCTAGTAGTAAGGGCCAGTAGTAAGTGCCAGTAGTAAGTAAGGGCCAGTAGTAAGTGCTAGTAAGTGCTAATAGTTAGTAAGTGCTAGTAAGTGCTAGTAGTAAGTAAGTGCCCGTAGTAAGTGCTAATAGTAAGTGCCAGTATTAAATGTAAGTTATAGGCTGGGAATATTCGTGGCACTGCTCCGCTATAATCCCAGGCTGGATGGGCAGAGGGCAGGGGGGGTACTTACTTATAATCACCGCATAGACACTCTGTAGGAGGGGCTGGTATTTTAACCCTCTGAATGCCGAGCTCAGGATCCTTTCCTTGATTCCTTCATAGAATATCCTCTGGGCAGACTCCTGCTCCTCGGCTTGGAATTGTCGGATATAAAGGTGTTCCTGAGCCCCGGGGCTGGGGGGCGCCAGAGAGGAGGCCGGGGGGCCGCTGGTGAGAGGAGGGGGGCACATGTGGGAGGAGGGGGTCACTAGTATCGGCTCTTTCTGCTGCCCCGGGAGATCATCCGCAACGATTTTCGTCTCGCAGACCATTTTGGGGGGCAGATAACTCATACACCCGGGAGGAGAGATACAAGAGCTGCAGGGGGTTCTGCTGGGGTCGGGGGATCCGCTGGGGTCGCTGCGGGAGGCGCAGTTGGGGCGCTGGGGCGGCAGGTGAGCGAAGCTGTAGAAGTGATGAGAGAGAATGTGCTCAGTCTGTTCCACCAGCATTTATATTGCAGCAAAGACCGTGCAAGTGGCAACGTCCCTTCTGGGTCCTAGCGCCCTCCTCTCCACTGACACTTCTTCTACTGCTGCTCTCGCCTTTACACTGAGGCCCCGCCCTGTCCTTGGGGTGATGATGAGGCTCAGGGGAGGTGCAAAGTCAAATGTATCATAAGGATCAGTATTAGGGTTACTCAGTGCAGGGACTGCTTAAATCTTAACCCCCAGCACCAGAGGGCCCCAAGGGCAGTAGATAAATGCAATACAATGACCTGTTATAGTTACCCATTAGTTTTTTGTTTTTGTGTGTCCAGTTCTAGTGACCACTAAACCAGAGCATCATGGGTATTCTCCTCTTGCAGAACAACTGTCACAGCTGGTCAGTGGCCACTTTGTAGGGCCCCATAGAGGAGCAGTTGTCTGCATAAAATAATCACTTCAAGTTTAAGGAGTGAATGACTGCCTTCTAGAATGTAATTTCACTTTTGTTTTCCAAAGTCACCCGAAGTTGCCTCACAAGGAAACTTCAGGAGACTTCAGAAAGCCAAAGTGATCCGAGTGCCATCCCGCCGGGGATTTACATTCTAGAAGGCGCGAAGGCAGTTCGGGAGATTAGTCGCCAGAAGCAGTGATTTGTCGCTGGGCGACTAACCACCTGAAATAGCAGCGTGTGTGTCTGACCTTAAAGGAGAAATCAACCTGTGGGGAAAAAAACCCTTTAAAAAAAACGCCTTTAAACTGCACCCAACGCTAAACCTGCAAAATGTTGCCATAGTAGGACCCACACCCAGGTCTGGACTTGGAGTCAAAACAGGCCCTGGCATTCCAAGTACATTGAGGCCTGAACAGCCCTCCAAATAGGGATTATCTATGGTATATGACAGGAGAACCCACAGATTGCCAGTCCCGACCTGCCCGCACCCAACCTGTACCCACATCTCACTCTGTGCACTACTTCTGTGTAGCTTGGCCCCATTCAAGATCCCATTCAGCCCAGATCCAATCTACTTTTATTCCGAAACAGGGAATCTTTTGGAGCAAAGGAGGAGTGGACTTCCCCAGTCTGACCCGTACCCAACCCTAACCTCCAATGGTCGCCCTAATTTCAACCCGAACCTGCGCAACTGGTTGTCACCATGGATTTCATGTCAGCACACACATCACTAGTAGACATCTCTGCATGGCATGTTAATAAGTAAAACTGGCGATTTTGGTGCTACTCTGTGCCGCCAGTTTTATCTCCAGCCTGGTCAGCAGTAAGTGCTCCTTACCTTCCACATCATCCAATAGGATGCCCAGCCCCTGTCTATCTAAGGAGCAGTATGGTGCACATTTGGAAAAAATAGGCAACACGAGAGCCTTTCTATGAAGAACAGATGTTTGATAGTGGAAAAGAGCTTCTATAACAAGGTAGAGCAATATATATGCTGTTTCAGAGCTACATAATGCCTCAACCACACTGTACTTTCACCTTCCCATTGACTCCAATGCATTTCAGTAAAATTGTTGTTTAATTCTGATTTCCCTTGAAGGTGTATTTTCCTTTGATTATTTGGCCTCAGGGTAACATATATATATACTGTAATATATACTGCATGTACCAGACTTAGAAATAACCAAAGTTCCTGGTGCAGCAGCTGTCAGTCCCCTATGAATTTCTCTCCACCATAGGAATGAGATACTGGCACAGCCTATTCACCCAAGGTGGGGTCTGCCTCCCCCTCTGAGCTCTCATTCTGCTTCTCAGGACAAAGGATATGATTTCAACACAAACGATTGGTGCACTTCTGTAATTTTTTGTATTAAAAAATTTGTTTTTCTGGCCATGGTAGTAGTAGTCTTAGTAAGGACCCATTGCAGTATCAACTCAGTATTGGGTATTAAAGGAGGATTAAACCCTAAACATTAATAAGGCTAAAAATGCCATATTTTATATACAGAACTTATTGCATCAGCCTAAAGTTTCAGCTTGTCAATAGCAGCAATGATCCAGGACTTCAAACTTGTCACAGGGGGTCACCATCTTGGAAAGTGTCTGTGACACTCACATGCTCAGTGGGCTCTGATTGGCTGTTGAGAAGCTAAGCTTAGGGCTCGTCACTAATTATCCAGCAGAATATGAGGTTGGTCTGTAATATAAGCTGATGCTACAGGGCTGATTATTAAATTCTGATGCTAATTGCACTGGTTTCTGTGCTGCCATGTAGTAATTATCTGTATTAATTACTAATCAGCCTTATATTGTGACATTTCTATTCTATGTGTACTGTATATTGTGAGTGGGTCCCTAAGCTCAGTAAGTGACAGCAGCATAGAGCATGTGCAGTGAATCAGCAGAAAAGAAGATGGGGAGCTACTGGGGCATCTTTGGAGACACAAATCTTTACTGCTAAAGGGCTGTGGTTGCCTTGGGCTGGTACAGAGGCACAAAACATAATGTACAACATTTCTATCTACTTTTTTAGTTAGGCTTTAGTTCTCCTTTAATACTCTGCACACCATACTGCTCCAGTCTGAGGATACACTGCGGATTCAGACTTCAGCTCTGTTTCAGAGGACAGACCTTCGGCAATTCATAGCATGCAGGGCAGGTGCAAAGGGCAAAAACATGGAGAACTGCACTTCTTTTTTACACTTACCTCCGACTGTCCTGTTTTTCGCAGGACAGTCCCGATTTTGACAGCTCAACCCACAGTCCTGGGTTGTTACCAGTAATGGAACAATACCCTGTGAGCCCCGGGTGCAGGCTGGCCGGGTGTAGGCCATGCAGCTTGGCCCCCCACCTCCCTCCTGAGCCATTTTTCGCAGCAATGTTTACTGCGAGAGGACCCTGAGAGGGTGCGGACCCTGGTGCAGTCACAGCCCCTACACCCTCAGTAGTTCCGCCACTGATTGCTACTGAAATGTCCCGACTTTCTCTTTGATCTCCTGCACTGAACAGCCAGAAAAAGATACAACGTTTCTAAAACTTAATTGGCTTTTGGCAGAGAGCCCAGAAGATGTGGCAGGTTCACTTAGATACATTTGTAACAATTTAAGATAAACAAAGAAACAATTGTAACTATTTAAGATAAGCAGGTCTCTTAGGGAATCTTTGACTTGCAGCTTAAAGGGGTTGTTCACTATTAAATTCACTTTTAGTTTTATTTAAAGAGTGATATTCTGAGACAATTTGCAATTTGTTTTCATTTTTTATTATTTGTGGTTTTTGAGTTATTTGGTTTTTTTATTGTAATTTCAGCAATCTGGTGGCTAGGGTCCATATTCCCCTAGCAACCAGGCACTGATTTGAATAAGAGACTGGACAAATGAATAGTAGAGGCCTGAATAGAAAGATAAGTAATAAAAGGTATAATAATAATAATATGTTTGTAGCCTTACAGAGCATTTGTTTTTTGGATGGGGTCAGTGACCCCTGTTTGAAAGCTGGAAAGAGTCAGAAGAAAAAGGCAAATAATTAAAAAACTATAAAAAAATAAATAATGAAGACCAAGCTGGTTAGACTTGACCATTCTATAACATACTAAACGTTAACTGAAAGGTGAACCACCCCTTTAAAGGGCAATGCACCTTCATTAGCAAAACTGTAATAACGCATTAAAAACCACAGATTTTGTAAAATGGACATGGTAATTAGGGGGTGTGGTCATACATGGGTGTGGTCAATTTTTTTTTTCTATTTTCAAAATGTTGGGAGGTCTGCTGGCACATAGTGAGATCCCCCTCTAGTGAGAGGATCCAGCATTCTTTTCTACCCAGAAATACCTTCATTTCTTTGCTCTTACTGAGAAAGTGCAGCCCGGCCAGATCCCATTCAGCTCAGATCTAAATCTATTTTTATTCTTCATATGGGAGAGAGGCTGAAATGTATTGGCATTAGCTATAGCTGGGGAGGCTCCTTGCTGGAAATGTCTCTGGCTGATCAGCGGAGCTGGATAATGTGTTGCTCCAACACCGTGACGGGAGCAGAGGGAAGGGAACTGATGCCGCAAGGCTTACTGGGTAGTAACCATGTAGTAGAGATTTGCAGAGCCAAGCTGAATCATCCTCACAGCTCTCCCATTCATACGATCTCTCATTATATCACTGATCCTCTACAGCTTCCCCACATAGCGCCACGCACAAAGCACTGGCAGATGAGAGCAGCACTCAATGCAGTTAAATGACAATAATTCCTTTTATAATCTATTCATATTTGAATTAGGGACAGACAAAGGCTACACTAACCAATTATACACCCACTGAATACTATAAATCAGTCCTGTGCTTACTAGAACAGTGTATGAGTAAAAGATGGATGGTGTTAAACTGTAACTCTCCTTTTGTAATAGTTTTAAATATAATAAAGAAGAAGGAATTTATTTATTATTTTTAGGGATGGACCGAATACCCAATACCAAACCATATTTGCATATGCAAATTAGGGGTGGGAAGGGGAAAACATTTTTGCATGTGCAAATTAGGATTCGGATTCGGTTCGGCCAGGCAGAAGAATTCGGCTGAATCCTGCTGAAAAAGGCCGAATCCCGAAATCCTGGATTCAGTGCATACCTAATTATTTTATAGTTGGGAAAGAGCTGGCCGGAGAAAATAAGTTAATGCCGTGGTTTCCAACTTGAGGAATACATGATACAAATAATGTCCATTGAGACAGAGGTGTACAATGTCGGACTGGCCCACCGGGATTCCAGGGAAAACTCCCCGTGGGCCCAGGTGTCAGTGGGCCTCTTGCTTTTAGCCATTTAGCATATTTCATGGTCCTTACCTATTCCTTTATGGGGAAAAATGCTTAATAATGGAAAAATATAGCAAGTAGATATAAAAGACTAGCAGAATAAAGAGCTTTAAAGAGGAGAGGAGGAATAATAGTTTGGAAAGTGGGCCCACTGTCTAAGGTTTTCCGGTGGGCCCCTGGCATCCCAGTCCAACATTGGGGGTGTAACTATAGAGGACGCAGACCCTGAGGCTGCAGGGGGCCCAGGAGCTATAGGGGTCCCATGAGGCCCTAATTCATATACAATTTCAATAAATATTGGTAAAACAAGTCAACCTCTGGACAATTTGTGGCCTGAAAACTAATTTACTTTGGGGCCAGAATATTTACTTACGCCACTGCATAGAGACTTGTAAAATTCCAGTTACTGGCACTTGGAGTTAGAAAGGTCCCACTCGATGAAACTAGAGTGGTACCACAACTTAAGAGGTGAAATGGAGTAAATATATAAACTGTGGCTTTCTGCTGCCCTTAGACACAGAAGGACCAATGAGCTGCTGATTCAGGCCAATATGGCTGCCAAAAAGTCTTCTCTTGACTTTACACTGTGAGCCATGTGGATCTATATACAGTTTCAAACACACAGCGAAGTCTGGACACTCAAAATGAAAACAAATTAATTTTATTCCATCAAAAGAAAAATAATTACAAAAGTGGCCCAAAGCATAGGCCCTGCGCGTTTCGCCCATTAAGGTCTTCATCAGGGGAAAATCATAGAAAATAATCAAAAGGAAAGCCCACAAGGCACGAAACACATAAGGCTACTGCTTGAGATGTTTCCTTTTTGTTAATTAAAACAATCTTTTATTGCATCAAGTTTCTGGACCGAAGTCCGGTTTTGAGCCAGCCTACAACTGAACATATCATTGACTCTCCTGGGGAGCCCCGTAATTATTGCACCTCATTCTGTTTTGTTGGGTGTGCGCCTTCTATCTCTATTTTTGCTATTTACAGTTTCAACTAAGTTACAGAGGTTCTGTATGTTCTATGTCTGCCCTCATTGTGGGGGTTATTTATTAAAATCTGAATTTATCTCATAAAAAAAAAAAGCTAGACCAAACTACAATGCTCGATTTTAGCTTATTTATTAATAGAAAAACCTGATTAAATCGGATCAAGGAAAAAATTAAATTGACCTTTTTTCCTGAATCACTCCATTTTTTTGAGTTTTCACCCCCAAAAACCCTAAAAAAAGTCAGATTTATGGGCAAAATCCACCAAAGACCACAATAACTTCAAATTGAGATAAAATCCTCTCTCCTCCACAGGTCTGAGATGGTGAATTTTCAGATTTGGGCTTTTTGCAGCATCAGGATATAATAAACCTCAAAAAATGTGTTTTGCCCGGAAAAGCCTAACCAGAAAGAAATGGAGGTTTAATAAATAACCCCCTGTATGTTTCCTGCCTTTTATGATTCAGAAAAGGTCAACATTGCACATTTTAGTGATTTCTCTTCTAAGCAATCATGTCTACTGTTTGTGCCTCACTGTAGCTGCTTCTTGCACTGATGTTTGTTTTCATATTTCATATTGAGGCACTCGAGTGGTGGTGAGTTGGCTGAGATATGGTACAGAATGACAGGTAGTTGGCCCTTGAGCCCATGGATATAAAGTTCTGATACTGCTTCCTGTTTGGTTCCTGAGCACAGTATTTGTTCTTAGAGGGGAATTATCACGAAAATGTATGCATACTGAAAAAAAGAAACTTTCTAAATACAATAAAATAAATATTCTGCATTGTTTCTAAAACAATCAAGTTTATCTTCACCATCCCTCTCTCAGCATCTGTTTCTCTTCATTCTGTCTTCATGCAGCAGTTGGGTGTCAGATAGTCATTGACAGTTAGATCCAATATATCTTATAGGGGGCTCCTTTTGCCTAGAAGATGTATTAGAGCTCACTCTATTAAACTCACCAGACATCATGTCTCTCTACATGCAGGATTTGTGCAAAAGGCAGTTATTTTGTTAGATTTTGTTTGTACTGGAATCAGTTATTTGAGTGAGCTCTAATTCATCTGCTAGGAAAGGAAGCCCCCTATAAGATATATTGGATCTAACTGTCAATGACTATCTGACACCCAACTCCAGAATGAAGAGAAACAGATGATGAGAAAGGAATAGTGAAGATAAACTTGATTATTTCAGAAACGGTGCAGAATTTTTAATTGATTGTATTTAGAAAACTTCTCATTTTAGTGTGCTAAAGCTTATATTAAATGCTTATTTTCACGATAGTTCCCCTTTAATCCCAATGTTGCTACTACCTATAATTTGGGTGGATGTTGTCAGCTGCAGGGCTTCACATGATCTGGGCTGCTCTCAGTCTTCTACATTATAGAATTCCTAATCTAAGTCTGATTTAATTCATTGTAGTAATCAACCCTGTGGCATCAGCTACTATAACAGACGTAACCCCTAAGTTCTGCTCATCGTTTTATCAATTACAATGAGCCCAAAGCTCATCTTTTCAGCTACAGTCCAGAGTTCACATGCGACACACAAAATCAGAAGATGAGGAGCTGCTGGAGACAACTTTGAAGTGATGGGTCATTACTGTTATAGTTCCGCTGAACCTCTTGCCTAGTACAGTAAGCACAGCATTTCTAGCCGATAATCATTAACTTGCTTTAGGGCAAAGACACATGCTCAGATTTGGAAAGATTAGTCGCCCATCGACAAATCTCCTCTTCTTCGGGCGACTGCCTCCCGCCGGCTAGGATGTAAATTGTCTCTGCCCTTAGACGGGAAAAAAATCCTTCCTGACTCCTCTTTGGCTCCCCATTGATACAGTACACCCAATCAAGTAATGTATACCAACCCACACAATCCAAAACAAGGCAGCAAATGTATACGAGAACCATATACATACCATATATTTTATTAAGGCAGTGACATTGGAGCTGAAAAGCTTTAGTTGGCCTACTGGCTGGATGAACAACTCAAAATGTTGTCTTGTACAAGGACTTCCAATGTCTTGTTCCTCCCCAATTCCACTGCAACTGGCATATTGCCTCATGGGAATACAATGTGTTTCATTGTGATTCATTAATTGTAAGGGGAGGTTTCTAGAAAAAGTTTTACCTTCAGCCAAGACTCCATAGCAAGTAGGGATTCAGCTTTTGATATGTAGGTATCAGTCAAGCCCAAAATGAGCCACTGAGATCCTTCTGAGAACAGTAGTAGACCATTTGTTGGAGTCTCTGCTTCTGAATTGTCTGAGACCCTGAAAGTACTGTTGTCTAATCTCTTCTTAGTCAATTCTTCTGTGGATCTGCTGAATCAGTCAGTAGCACTTGATCCATTAGTAGCAGTTGATCCAAGTATAATGCAACCAGATTGATATATTCGAGTCAATATGAATATTTTCCTCTGTAATTTTGCATTGACTACATGGCATTCGGTGTCTTTAGTTTACCTTCCCAGGGTTTTGGATTACCTTCCTCTAGTCTAGATTAACTGGTAGGATACAATATCTAGTAGTGCTAAGTCAGTGGTTTCTTAATACAATCATTATAGGCCATTAGTTTGCAGACTTCTTGGGTTCAACCTCACTTAGTAAATAGTATAGAATGGCTGGGCTCTTCAGCAGGGACCGGCCATACACAGGGGCTATCCTGGCTCCTCCGCCGCCTGATGCAGCAGCAGTTGTTGCTGCCCCCCCTCCCCCAGAAATTTGCTCTTAAAGTACCAGGAGCAGCATTTTTGCTGCCCCTGGTACACAGTGGGGCGCTGCCGCCTGAGGCGATAGCCTCAACTCGCCTCATTGGTGAAGCATCCCTGGCCATACAGTTTGGGGAGCTATGCAAAAGGCTTTATCTCTTCCTTTATTTTGGTTCTCTGTGAAACTAACTAAAGAATTTCTACATGTCTTGTGCTTGGACTATTGGCTCTCAATGTAAAGCTGGGACCAGTTTCACTATATAACTTCCATTTTTGACAACAAACGTCTTCACCTTTTCTCTACAAGAATGACCTGCTCCACATTATTCGTCGCTGATCCTATTTTCTGCTGCCAGTCCAAGAAGAAACTCTTTGAACTAACAAACCCATTACAGTGCTTTGAGTTTACATTAATTCCCATAGGGAAAGCTCCTGAGACTTGGAGCCAGGAGATGCCGTTTTCTCTGGTTTTGTCGCCAAAGCAGTGCAGATTTCTATTCTGCTGACTCCTCAGCCGTCAGTAAGGATAAAGAATAGATGGGATGTGTGATCCTTAGATATATTTATGCTTTGCTCCCAGATCTTGCTTCCTCACTCAGTGTACCAAGCACCTATTGATTTCTTCTTTTTTCCTCTCAGTCATCACATCTCCCAAGAGCTTTTTTCTAGAAAAATGCAGCAATTTGTTTTCTAATGTGGAAGCTCTGGGCCCACACTGATCCCTGCCTGAGGATTCCCCAGAGCTCCCCCTTCTCAGCCTTATTCCTGACAGCAGATGAATGGGGAACATTGTCCTCCTTCCAGGCAGCCTGACACAAAGCATTGCTCATGGAGCAGGTGAATGGTTGGACTCTGTGCTGTGGACTTGGACTTGCCCAGAGCCAAGTATGGAGCCAGCTCATTGAGAAAACTATGTAGGCATTTGACAACTCACACCCTCCAGTGCTGCAGTTATTTCCAACATGTGAAAACAGTAACACCTCTCATACAAGTGTGGAGATTATTGTACCAATTGTAGTCTCTGTGGAAGCAAAGTCATCATTAGCAGGGGTGATAGTCCTTGGCTCCACATAGTTTATAGCTCCCCAGAGGAACAATTGCAAGAAGGGTTTAGAAAAATGTAGTACTTTATTCCAGTTTCACATCATCAGTGTTACAAAGGCATGGTAGCACTTAATACAATGAACAATCATCTCTTGGAAGGGAGTGTGACTGTGGGATAGCAGGTATAGTAGGGAGAGATGGTGTCTATAGTAACAGTGGATAATAGTCTCTGGGAAGGGAGTGTGACTGTGGGATAGCAGGTATAGTAGGAGAGATGGTGCCTATAGTAACAGTGGATAATAGTCTCTGGGAAGGGAGTGTGACTGTGGGATAGCAGGTATAGTAGGGAGAGATGGGTGCCTATAGTAACAGTGGATAATAGTCTCTGGGAAGGGAGTGTGACTGTTGGATAGCAGGTATAGTAGGAGAGATGTTGCCTATAGTAAACAGTGGATAATAGTCTCTGGGAAGGGAGTGTGACTGTGGGATAGCAGGTATAGTAGGGAGAGATACTGGTCTATAGTACAGTGGGATAATAGTCTCTGGGTAAGGGAAGTGTGACTGTGGGATTAGCAGGTATAGTAGGAAGAGATGGTGGCCTAATAGTAACAGTGGGGATAATATGTCCTGCTGGGATAAGGGACGTGGTGACTGTGTGGATAGCAGGTATAGTAGGGAGAGATGGTGCCTATAGTAACAGTGGGATAATAGTCCTGGGAAGGGAGTGGGCTGTGGGCATAGAGGCAGGTAAAGTAGGGAGAGATGGCTGCCCTATAGTAACAGTGGGATAATAGTCTCTGGAAGGGAGTGTGACTGTGGGATAACAGGTATAGTAGGGAGAGATGGTGCCTATAGTAACAGTGGATAATAGTCTCTGGGAAGGGAGTGTGACTGTGGGATAGCAGGTATAGTAGGGAGAGATGGTGCCTATAGTAACAGTGGGGATAATAGTCTCTGGGAAGGGAGTGTGACTGTGGGATAGCAGGTATAGTAGGGAGAGATGGTGCCTATAGTAACAGTGGGATAATAGTCTCTGGGAAGGGAGTGTGACTTTGGGATAGCAGGTATAATAGGGAGAGATGGTGCCTATAGTAACAGTGGGATAATAGTCTCTGGGAAGGGAGTGTGACTGCGGGATAGCAGGTATAGTAGGGAGAGATGGTGCCTATAGTAACAGTGGGATAATAGTCTCTGGGAAGGGAGTGTGACTGCGGGATAGCAGGTATAGTAGGGAGAGATGGTGCCTATAGTAACAGTGGGATAATAGTCTCTGGGAAGGGAGTGTGACTGTGGGATAGCAGGTATAGTAGGGAGAGATGGTGCCTATAGTAACAGTGGGATAATAGTCTCTGGAAAGGGAGTGTGACTGTGGTATAACAGGTATAGTAGGGAGAGATGGTGCCTATAGTAACAGTGGGATATTAGTCTCTGGGAAGGGAGTGTGACTGTGGGATAGCAGGTATAGTAGGGAGAGATGGTGCCTATAGTAACAGTGGGATAATAGTCTCTGGGAAGGGAGTGTGACTGCGGGATAGCAGGTATAGTAGGGAGAGATGGTGCCTATAGTAACAGTGGGATAATAGTCTCTGAGAAGGGAGTGTGACTGTGGGATAGCAGGTATAGTAGGGAGAGATGGTGCCTATAGTAACAGTGGATAATAGTCTCTGGGAAGGGAGTGTGACTGTGGGATAGCAGGTATAGTAGGGAGAGATGGTGCCTATAGTAACAGTGGGGATAATAGTCTCTGGGAAGGGAGTGTGACTGTGGGATAGCAGGTATAGTAGGGAGAGATGGTGCCTATAGTAACAGTGGATAATAGTCTCTGGGAAGGGAGTGTGACTGTGGGATAGCAGGTATAGTAGGGAGAGATGGTGTCTATAGTAACAGTGGGTAATAGTCTCTGGGAAGGGAGTGTGACTGTGGGATAGCAGGTATAGTAGGGAGAGATGGTGCCTATAGTAACAGTGGATAATAGTCTCTGGGAAGGGAGTGTGACTGTGGGATAGCAGGTATAGTAGGGAGAGATGGTGCCTATAGTAACAGTGGATAATCGTCTCTGGGAAGGGAGTGTGACTGTGGGATAGCAGGTATAGTAGGGAGAGATGGTGCCTATAGTAACAGTGGGATAATAGTCTCTGGGAAGGGAGGCTGTGGCATAGCAGGTAAAGTATTTATGGTTGGTTGTAAATCACAACTGGGGGTGCAGTTGGGCTGAACGCACCTGTGTCAGGCAGGCGATTTGTTTTGTGCGAGTCTGGAGGTGGGGATCTAATAAACCAGGCAGTCAGATGAAAAAATGGACAAGTGTCAACCTTAAATGGTATGGCTTGGGACTCCAGGGGACATCAGGAGACCAGGAAACTGGGCAACAAGATTTGAAGGCAACAACACCACCCCCAGATTTACAGAGAAGCTCATACAATAAACACATTTGAGAATCCTTCTAGGGACAATGGACAATAAACAGTACACAGGTTAAAATTTAGAGAAGGTGACCTATTATATGGCATATCATTAAATGATGGCACGGATTCGGCCAAGATTAAACCAACCTAAAAAATCTTGCTTATGGTGCTTTTTCCTTTAGTAAAAGTTCCCAAATAGGAATCATTCTGTCATTCCACCAGCTGACAGTTAGGCTATAGATCTTGGGATCATTTGGTTGTAGAGGGTCCCAAGACTTCCACCTACAAGAATTATTCCTGGAATGGTGAAAGATCTCCCAGTAAATCACAGGTTACAGGCCCCAGGTCGAGCCCTCTTTATACAAAATCTCACTGTGGGTTTCCTACTGATCCGAGGAAAGGCCATGGCACATGTACTGGGGGCTTTCACTCTTATCCTATGAGCTTGTGGTGTTTTGGGGGGCACCTTCCCCTAGTGTAGGGTTACATTACACAACACAATGACAAAACCACATTCACAAGCCCCATTCACACTGTAAGGATTCTAAAGCTGGTCACTTTGTGCCTTGCACGGGTTAATAGCCCCATTGTTATGTTTATAGCAAAAAGGATCAAACCTGTGGCTTATACTCTTCTTGTCTCTATACGTCATTCCCTCTGCCACCGCCCCACTCACTAGGCCCTGTCTGGAAATTCTTTGGATGTGACCCTCCTGTGTATCACGCTGACCTGGCACCCAGGCTTTATATATATATATATATATATATATAGTGCAGATTTACAGGGGGAGTTTAAATATGTGTGGTTGCCCTGTACATGTACGTTTAATGGGTCTTTATTGGAATATTTGGCAGCACATGAAGCACAGGAGACCTTTATTTAAAGGAAAACTAAACCCTACAAATGAATATGGCTAAAACACCATATTTTATATAGGGAACTTTTTTACCAACCTAAAGTTTCAGCTTGTCAATAGCAGAAATGATCCAGGACTTCAAACTTGTCACAGGGGGTCACCATCTTGGAAAGTGTCTGTGACACTCACATGCTCAGTGGGCTCTGATTGGCTGTTGAGAAGCTAAGCTTAGGGCTCGTCACTAATTATCCAGCAGAAAATGAGCTTCCCCTGTAATATAAGCTGATGCTACGGGTTTGCTGATTATTAAATTCTGATGCTAATTGCACTGGTTTCTGTGCTGCCATGTAGTAATTATCTGTATTAATTACTAATCAGCCTTATATTGTGACATTTCTATTCTATGTGTACTGTATATTGTGAGTGGGTCCCTAAGCTCAGTAAGTGACAGCAGCACAGAGCATGTGCAGTGAATCAGCAGAAAAGAAGATGGGGAGCTACTGGGGCATCTTTGGAGACACAGATCTTTACTGCTAAAGGGCTGTGGTTGCCTTGGGTTGGTACAGAAGCACAAAACATAATGTACAACATTTCTAGCTACTTCTTTAGTTAAGCTTTAGTTCTCCTTTAAGAGCTTCCTTGACAGGCTGTTAGTATAACACTCCCAAATGCACTGTGTGCCCCCACATGTTCATTCTTGCCTATCAATAATGTTATAAAAGTAATGGCCATGTATGTGGAAGCCATGGGCTGCGCAAGTATTGCCCTTTTGATGGTGGGTGCAAGGTACATACGCCAATACCAGAGGCATAAAAGGGGCTGTTCAAATTTCAATTAACTTTTAGTATGATGAAGAGAGTGATATTCTGAGACAATTTGCAATTGGGTTTCATTTTTTATTATTTGCAATTTTTGAGCTATTTAGCTTTTTATTCAGCAGCTCTCCAATATGAATTTTCAGCAATCTGGTTGCTAGAGTCCAAATTCCCCTAGCAACCATGCACTGATTTGAATAAGAGACTGGAATATGAATAGGAGAGGGCGCAAATAGAAAAGGAATAATAAAAAGTATAACAATAACTTTGTAGCCTTACAGAAGTTTTGTTATTAGATGGGGTCAGTGACCCCCCCATTTGAAAGCTGGAAAGCGTCAGGTAAAAGGCAAATAATTATAAAACTATAATGAAGGCCAATTGAAAAGTTGCTTAGACTTAGCCATTCTGAAATTTTTGTTTTTGAGTTTCAAAAAATGCAAAAAGATGAAGTAGAACTGTGGTCACTTACCAGTAGTTAATACCAGTTAATGTTAAATTAATTTCTTTGTATGCTGGATTGTTCAAAATTCAATAAAGATCATTTGTAGGGATCCACCGAATCCAGGATTCGGATCGGGATTCGGGCTTTTTCAGCAGGATTCGGATTCGGCCGAATCCTTCTACCCGGCCGAACCGAATTGCACCTAAATTGCATAGGCAAATTAGGGGCGGGGAGGGAAATCGCATTTTGTCACAAAACAAGGAAGTAAAAAATGTTTTCCCCTTCCCACCACTAATTTGCATATGCAAATTCGGATTCAGTTCGGTATTCAGCCGAATCTTTCGCAATGGATTCGGGGGTTCGGCCGAATCCAAAATAGTGGATTCGGTGCATCCCTAATAATTTGAACTGAGAATTCGTCATTCTATAACATACAAAAAGTTAACTGAAAAGGGAAACCACCCCTTTAAGATTTGCACCTGACAGTGGCAAAAAAAGGAGGCTAAAAATGTCACTTTAGCAGCAGCATCAGGACATCTGTATGTTAAATCAAATCTGTGTCCTAAAGGGGAAGTTGACCTTTAAAGAGGTTGTTCACCTTTAAATTAGCTTTTAGTATGATGTATTGAGGGATATTCTATGACAATTTGCAATTGGTTTTAATTTTTTATTATTTGTGGCTTTTGAGTTATTTAGATTTTTATTCAACAGCAATCCAGTTTGCCGTTTCAGCACTCTGGTTGCTAGGGTCCAAATTCCCCTAGTAACCATGGATTGATTTGAATAAGAGACTGGTATATGAGTAGGAGAAGCCTGAATAGAAAGATGAGTAATAAAAAGTAGCAATAACAATTAATTTGAGGCCTTACAGAGTATTTGTTTTTAGATGGGGTCCGTGACCCCCATTTCAACACTGGAAAAAGACAGAAAAAGAAGGCAAATAATTCAAAACCTATAAAAAAATAAAGACCAATTGAAACTTTGCTTAGAATTGGCCATTCTATAACATACTAAAACTTAACTTAAAGGTGATTCACCCCTTTAAAGTTTTATGGTGCAGCTGCAGGCAATCTAAGCAACCTTGCAATTGGTCTATTCTGCCTTTCTTCCTTCCAAGACTCCATCGTTCACTCTTATATTCAGACTTGGGTCAGGCAGGGCATCATCCAGACAGAAGTTTCAGTTCTTGTAATAGTTACTTAAAACCATTATAGAATAAAACTGCAGATTATCTAACGGCTACACTAGCACGTGCCTCATTTTAATTGCCTTTTTCTCTGTTATAGTAAATTGTAATTTAGCGAAACATAGAAAAGACGAAAAAACCACAACAGTAAAAGGTTGAAGGCAAAGCAACGGATACTTCGGTCAAATGCTGGAGCCGTGCCCTTCAAATAGGCTGTGGATTATTCAATGATTAGTTATTTCCCATTCATGCACAAGGCTAGCCCCGGGGCAAATGCTGGTTAAACAGTCAGATAGTGATACGTACCAGCCTGACAGCCTGGAGAATTCAAAATTTTCCACTACTCTCTGAAATGCAGCTGGAGGCGACAGCCAAGTGTGTGTAGTTGTATAATATCTACAGTTGTTCACCTTAATATTAACTTCTACTATGATGTAGAGAATGGTATCCCGAGACAACTTGCAATTGGTTTTCATTTTTTTATTATTTGTGGCTTTTGAGTTATTTAGCTTTTTATTCAGCAGCTCTCCAGTTTGAAATGTCATCCATCTGGTTGCTAGGGTCCAAATTGCCTTAGCAACCAGGCAGTGGTTCGAATTAGAAACTGAAACATGAATAGGAGAGGGGCTGATTAGAATGAAAAGTAACAATAACAATAAAACGGTGGGCTAAAGAGCAATCGTTTTTGGCTGCTGGGGTCAGTGACCCCATTTTGAAAGCTGGAAAGAGTCAGAAGAAGCAGGCAAATAATTCAAAAACTTTAAGAAGTAATAAATGAAGACCCGTTGAAAAGTTGCTAAGAATCCGCCATTCTATAACAAAACAAAGGTAAGCTTAAAGGGATACAATAATGGTTACAGACACAGTTCTCAGTCTTGCCTGTATAGGGATATGCTAATATAGATAGAAACTGCCTCTATAATAGTCCCACACTTGTTAAAGGGCTAGTGGAGACCTGCCTACAACAGAGTGAGACCTACTGTAGCTGACCCTCATGAGTGTATGTGATGGGTCCATTCAGGATCAAAGCTGCCTCGCTGGACAGGGTTGGTGGTTGGGATGGAAAGATTACCCAATCAGGTAACTCGCTACTGATAACATTGACCATAGTGTGCGACTGTGATTGGGTCCAGTGGAGTAATGAGATGTTACTGGGCCCACATCAAATTCATTTTAGGGTCCCAAACACACAGGGTTGCCGGTTTTGACCCAGACAGCCTGGTATTTTGAAGCCCGGTCTCCACCAGTTCGAAAGGTGGCAACCCTACCACCATATCCAGAGCTTGTCCTGTTTTACCAATATATTTCAAAATTGCTCTTTATTTGGGCTTCATGGGGCCCCTTATACCTCAAGGGCCCCCTCTGCAGCCTCATGGTTTGCTTCCTCTGTAGTTACCCCCTTGATAGAGTCCGTTTAATAATTAACTTACTGGTCAGGGAGAGCTGGATGTGCGTACTGCTGATATAGGAGTGGGGGACAATGACTAAGAGGGTGGAGCTATGATGTTAATAGGTGGGATAATAATGGAGGGGTGGGGCTATGATTTTAATGGGTGGAACACTGATGTAGTGAGTGGGGCTATGATGTTAATAGGTTGGACAATAATGGAGGAGTGGGGCTATCATGTTAAAAGGTAGGACAATGAAGTAGTGGGTGGGGCTATGATGTTAATAGGTGGGACAATAATGGAGGGGTGGGGCTATAATTTTAATGGGTGGGGCACTGATGTAGTGGGTGGGGCTATGATGTTAATAGGTTGGACAATAACAGAGGAGTGGGGCTATCATGTTAAAAGGTAGGACAATGATGTAGTGGGTGGGGCTATAAAATTAATAGGTGGGACAATGAAGTAGGGGTGGGGCTATGATGTTAATGGGTGGACAATTTATCATTTATAATCTCTCTAAAGTGCTGCAGAATAGTGGTGGGTGAATCTGACCCAATTCTCCTTTCCAAATATTTGTGAAATGCCGAAAATTCGCTTTGAACGCAATACGTCGCATCAAATTTTGATTTTTTTTTTGACTCTTGACCATTTCTTTCACTCATTGGAGTCTATGGGAGTCATTTTTGCTGCAAAAAATTTCGCTCATCACTACTGACAAATATATCAGTGCTATATACTGTAATTAAAGGATAATAATATATCCAGTAATTATTACACATACGTATAATATATCCTTTGTATTTTTATCTGTCTCCTAATGGGGATCCTTTGATTCAGGAGGCCAAAAGCCCAGGAACTTACTGCCTTGTCTCCTATAAAGTCAGTGGTTCCAGCCCAGCAGATTCTGGAAGCATTTTCCGTCTGTCGGATCCAGGCCGGGGTTCTTGCAAGCTGGCTTCTGTTATATTCATCCTCTGGTATTATTATAACCCATCATGTGCCTGCTGCATGGTGCCAGCCATCCCTTTATTTAATAAATTCATATACACAGGGTATTTCTGTGGCTTCTATTATTTCAAGGGGAAGTGGTGATCACAATCTAACCTGCTGTATTTGCGCTGCAACTGCCAGAAGGCTACTAGGAAGTTATTGTTTAACCATATCTGGGGGCTGGTTGGACACATTTCTCATTTTCTCTGCAAATATATTTCAAACAAGAGAAAAGCCAGAGATAAACGTTGATTAACATCATTGTTAAGAATGTGGCAGGTCTGTGACAGATGGAATCCTTCATTCTCGGTAATTGAAAGAATATGACAGATATGATTAGAGCTGCTAAAATTAACGGTTATTTAAAAAAAAAAAAAAAATATATATATATATATATATACAGTATATATATATATATTTTACAAATGTATGTGCACTTGTCATTTCCCCCCCACGATCTTTATTTATATAACATGCCAAAATGCTCAGTAATGTTTCTTATTTAATTGCTCCCTGCATGACATTGAGCGTGGCGTGCTGATTAGAAAAAATCTCTCCCTTTAAGTCCCCCAGCATGCTCTGAGCTTAGAAAGATGGCCGACACCGCTGCAAAGTTTTAACATTTTCCTAAAGGCAAAAAAATTACATTTTAATGGGATAAAATTCAGAAATACCAATGATTTTAAAACATATGGAACACGGGGATAAAGGTTAAAGGGCACTATATTTTATTAAGTTTAAATGTGGATTTTTACAGTTTTTTCCCCCACATTCCACAAACATACAGGCAGGTTTAATTGGTTCCTGATAAAATTGCCCATAGTGTGTGTGAATGGGATAGAGACCTTAGATTGTAAGCTCCAATGGGGCAGAGACTTATATACAAGTATGGCACCTGTTATTTCTGTAATTTAGATCCCTATACTTAACTAAAAAATTATTTATGTATAAAATAAACACAACATGATTGTCTGGCCTCCAATAAGGATTAATTATATCTTAGTTGGGATCAAGTACAAGCTACTGTTTTATCATTACAGAGATTTTTAAAAATGTATTTATGGGAGGTGGCCTTCCCGTAGTTTGCTGGATAACAGGTTTCCGGATAACAGATTCCATACCTGTAATATGTTTCACTCCTGATGAAATTTGGGGCATGTACTAAAGCACAACAGAGAATTAGGAAATACACTACTCGTGACTCAAATTTCTTCACTTGTCAGTGTGTATATATATATATATATATATAGATATATATATATATGTGTGTGTGTGTGTGTGTGTGTGTTGTGGGTATAACATCATAGTAAAAGACAGGGAGTTAATCCATCCCAGCAAACCTGTTAAACCACAATGATACAGAGCCCTCAGGGCTTCCGTATTATGAACGACTTTAACTTACATTACATAGGCGGTGTTATTGGCAAAACAAATGGACTGATACAAGGTGTATCTCATGTACAAGTGATTATATGATCATTAGCAGATATATATTAAGTGCCAACGTATGCCACAGCACTGTAAAGTAAGCAAAAGACATACATCTTACATACACAACTGATAAATTATACAAGTGGTAAAGGGGTCCCTGCCCAAAAGTTCCAAAAGTTGTTACTCAACTATGTTTTAAATAAAGGCAAGATCTAGGGAGCTTCTGCTTAGCCTATGGGTCTCTGGTCATAGGGGCCAATTTAAAATATAGGGTCACTTTATGGGCAGAGGCAGCCAAACATAGGTTACACAATAAAAAGGTGCTCAGCTCAAAAGACAGTGCAGTAATATTTGAAGATTATAATTTAAGGTACAGGCATGGGATCTATTATCTGGAAACCTTTATCCAGAAAGCTGTGAATTATAAAAGGCTGTCTCCCATTTTATCCAAAAAAATCCAAATTTTTACAAATAATTTCCTTTTTCTCTGTAATAATAAAACAGTAGCTTGTACTTGATCCCAACTAAGATATAATTAATCCTTATTGGAAGCAAAACCAGACTATTGGGTTTATTTAATGTTTACATGATTTTCTACAAGACTGAAGGTATGAAGATCCAAATTATGGAATGAACTGATATCTAAAAAAATCCAGGTCCCAAGCACAGCGCTGTGCAATATGTTGGAGCTCTAAAAATACATGTTAATAATAATAATAATTCTGGATAACAGGTCCCATACCTGTATTCCCAAGCTTGATTTGCGCACTGGATCAAAACAAAACAGGAATAAATATTTAGCCTTCATTTCATGTAAAATGTAAAAATGTCTGACATTTTTTTCCTGCTTCGTTATTGGTCCAGTGTGCTGTCTATCTTTTATGCAAGTGAGCCATACACAAGTTGCTGTTATTGATAACAATAAATCGTTAATATGAAATAAAGAAAGGTGGAAGTGTGGCATTTGGTATTACCCTCATGCCTTGTAACCAAATAAATGCACCTTTGTTTGTCTGTTCTGTGGCTGTGGGATAGCAGGTATAGTAGGGAGAGATGGTGTCTATAGTAACAGTGGATAATAGTCTCTGGGAAGGGAGTGTGACTGTGGGATAGCAGGTATAGTAGGGAGAGATGGTGTCTATAGTAACAGTGGATAATAGTCTCTGGGAAGGGAGTGTGACTGTGGGATAGCAGGTATGGTAGGGAGAGATGGTGTCTATAGTAACAGTGGATAATAGTCTCTGGGAAGGGAGTGTGACTGTGGGATAGCAGGTATAGTAGGGAGAGATGGTGTCTATAGTAACAGTGGATAATAGTCTCTGGGAAGGGAGTGTGACTGTGGGATAGCAGGTATAGTAGGGAGAGATGGTGCCTATAGTAACAGTAGGATATTAGTCTCTGGGAAGGGAGTGTGACTGTGGGATAGCAGGTATAGTAGGGAGAGATGGTGCCTATAGTAACAGTGGATAATAGTCTCTGGGAAGGGAGTGTGGCTGTGAGATAGCAGGTATAGTAGGGAGAGATGGTGTCTATAGTAACAGTGGATAATAGTCTCTGGGAAGGGAGTGTGACTGTGGGATAGCAGGTATAGTAGGGAGAGATGGTGTCTATAGTAACAGTGGATAATAGTCTCTGGGAAGGGAGTGTGACTGTGGGATAGCAGGTATAGTAGGGAGAGATGGTGCCTATAGTAACAGTGGATAATAGTCTCTGGGAAGGGAGTGTGACTGTAGGATAGCAGGTATAGTAGGGAGAGATGGTGCCTATAGTAACAATAGATAATAGTCTCTGGGAAGGGAGTGTGACTGTGGGATAGCAGGTATAGTAGGGAGAGATGGTGCCTATAGTAACAGTGGATAATAGTCTCTGGGAAGGGAGTGTGACTGTGGGATAGCAGGTATAGTAGGGAGAGATGGTGTCTATAGTAACAGTGGATAATAGTCTCTGGGAAGGGAGTGTGACTGTGGGATAGCAGGCATAGTAGGGAGAGATGGTGCCTATAGTAACAGTGGATAATAGTCTCTGGGAAGGGAGTGTGACTGTGGGATAGCAGATATAGTAGGGAGAGATGGTGCCTATAGTAACAGTGGATAATAATCTCTGGGAAGGGAGTGTGACTGTGGGATAGCAGGTATAGTAGGGAGAGATGGTGTCTATAGTAACAGTGGATAATAGTCTCTGGGAAGGGAGTGTGACTGTGGGATAGCAGGTATAGTAGAGAGAGATGGTGCCTATAGTAACAGTGGATAATAGTCTCTGGGAAGGGAGTGTGACTGTGGGATAGCAGGTATAGTAGGGAGAGATGGTGTCTATAGTAACAGTGGATAATAGTCTCTGGGAAGGGAGTGTGACTGTGGGATAGCAGGTATAGTAGAGAGAGATGGTGCCTATAGTAACAGTGGATAATAGTCTCTGGGAAGGGAGTGTGACTGTGGGATAGCAGGTATAGTAGGGAGAGATGGTGTCTATAGTAACAGTGGATAATAGTCTCTGGGAAGGGAGTGTGACTGTGGGATAGCAGGTATAGTAGGGAGAGATGGTGTCTATAGTAACAGTGGATAATAGTCTCTGGGAAGGGAGTGTGACTGTGGGATAGCAGGTATAGTAGGGAGAGATGGTGCTTATAGTAACAGTGGATAATAGTCTCTGGGAAGGGAGTGTGACTGTAGGATAGCAGGTATAGTAGGGAGAGATGGTGCCTATAGTAACAGTGGATAATAGTCTCTGGGAAGGGAGTGTGACTGTGGGATAGCAGGTATAGTAGGGAGAGATGGTGTCTATAGTAACAGTGGATAATAGTTTCTGGGAAGGGGGTGTGACTGTGGGATAGCAGGTATAGTAGAGAGAGATGGTGCCTATAGTAACAGTGGATAATAGTCTCTGGGAAGGGAGTGTGACTGTGGGATAGCAGGTATAGTAGGGAGAGATGGTGCCTATAGTAACAGTGGGATAATAGTCTCTGGGAAGGGAGTGTGACTGTGGGATAGCAGGTATAGTAGGTAGAGATGGTGCCTATAGTAACAGTGGGATAATTGTCTCTAGGAAGGGACTGTGGCTGTGGGATAGCAGGTATAGTAGGGAGAGATGGTGCCTATAGTAACAGTGGGATAATAGTCTCTGGGAAGGGAGTGTGACTGTGGGATAGCAGGTATAGTAGGGAGAGATGGTGCCTATAGTAACAGTGGGATAATAGTCTCTGGGAAGGGAGTGTGACTGTGGGATAGCAGGTATAGTAGGGAGAGATGGTGCCTATAGTAAACAGTGGGATAATAGTCTCTGGGAAGGGAGTCTGACTGTGGGATAGCAGGTATAGTAGGGAGAGATGGTGCCTATAGTAACAGTGGATAATAGTCTCTGGGAAGGGAGTGTGACTGTGGATAGCAGATATAGTAGGGAGAGATGGTGCCTATAGTAACAGTGGATAATAGTCTCTGGGAAGGGAGTGTGACTGTGGGATAGCAGGTATAGTAGGGAGAGATGGTGCCTATAGTAACAGTGGGATAATAGTCTCTGGGAAGGGAGTGTGACTGTGGGATAGCAGGTATAGTAGGGAGAGATGGTGCCTATAGTAACAGTGGATAATAGTCTCTGGGAAGGGAGTGTGACTGTGGGATAGCAGGTATAGTAGGGAGAGATGGTGTCTATAGTAACAGTGGATAATAGTCTCTGGGAAGGGAGTGTGACTGTGGGATAGCAGGTATAGTAGGGAGAGATGGTGCCTATAGTAACAGTGGATAATAGTCTCTGGGAAGGGAGTGTGACTGTGGGATAGCAGGTTATAGTAGGGAGAGATGGTACCTATAGTAACAGTGGATAATAGTCTCTGGGAAGGGAGTGTGACTGTGGGATAGCAGGTATAGTAGGGAGAGATGGTGCCTATAGTAACAGTGGGATAATAGTCTCAGAAGTTTCACTGTCATTGACACTACATTGCCTAGGCTACTATGTTATTGTGTATACAAAAGGGAAAGTGTGACCTGAGTACAGAGGTAATGTTGAAGATTTCCTATAATCTCCACAATTGTGATTCCTGGCAACATTGTATCCCTGAGCTATTTCCCCTGTGACACAGTTAGCTGTTTGTTTGTGTTTTATACACAGAAGTGTTTCTTTGCCAAGTTGTACATTGTACACAGTTTGGTCCCAACCAGTTTATTCCGGGGCATCTCTGGCTCATGTCAGCTTTACAGTAATAATGTGTATATACACAAATACAAGGTGTATATTTACATATATTTACAATATAATATTGTAGTGAATACAACCTGAATAAGGAGCAGGGAGAGTAAGCGCCACAAAGAGCAGATGCCAAGAATCGAACCCCGGTCTCATAGGACAATTTAGTGTCTGAAACAGGGGAGGGGCATTTTGTTTCTCAGAATTCCTACCAATAAGAAGAGCTGTGATTTTTTTCCTCTCATTCCCTTCCATCCGCTGCACTTTTCTCCAAGCAGCCAAATGATGTGAGCGCTGTTAATATAATTGGAATATTTTCAGACATGAAACGGAATGCCAGGGAGCTGCCAACATGCAGTGAAGTCATGGTGTATATATTGTCAGTAGCCACATGACCGCATTGTCTATTTCTAATGCCAAACAATAAGCGCACAACCATTATATACATATATAGATATAAATAGTATGTATGCAGCACCTGAGATATGCTGGAGCACAACACAACTGTCATATTGTCAGGCCTATACTCAAAGTCAAACTGGCATAGATATGAAAAGCAAAATATACTGTATCTTTATATTAATTACAGGTCTACAATACAAAAATACTGTTCCAGGCCAAGCAGGAAAGATCTGCGCCTATAAAAACCCCTATTAGCTCCTTGTATTCTTTTCTACTAATTCCCAGCACATGCTTCTGGCAGTTGCCACTTACCTGAGTTTTGGCGGCTGAAAGTAGACAGTGTATATTTATTACCGTATACAAGTTACAAGTTATGATACAGGGCTAATCAGCAACTAATATAGATCCCCATTATTTAAAGGGATACTGTCATGGAAAAACATGTTTTTTTCCAAAACACATCAGTTAATAGTGCTGCTCCAACAGAATTATGCACTGAAATCCATTTCTCAAAAGAGCAAACTGATTTTTTTATATTCAATTTTGAAAACTGACATGGGGCTAGACATTTTGTCAGTTTCCCAACTGCCTCAGTCATCTGACTTGTGCCTGCACTTTAGGATGGAATTACTTTCTGGCAGGCTGTTGTTTCTCCTACTTAGGGTAAGGCCACACGAGGAGATTCAGGGAGATTTTGTCGCCTGGCTACTAATTGCCTCGTCTTTTGAGCAACTATCTCCCTGAACTGCCTCAGCGTTTTTCCCCATAGGCTACAATGAAAAGTCGCCTGCGCTAATGCACACACGGCGATGCGTTTTCAATAGTTGCCTGAAATTGCCTCACTGAGGCAACTTTGGGGGACTATTGAAAACGCATCGCCGCGTGTGCATTAGCGCAGGCGACTTTTCATTCTAGCCTATGGGGAAAAAACGCTGAGGCAGTTCGGGGAGATAGTCGCGCAAAAGACGTGGCGATAAGTCGCCAGGCGACAAAATCTCCCCGAATCTCCTCGTCTGGCCTTACACTTAATGTAACTGAATCAGTCTCAGTCGGACTTGGCTTTTACTATTGAGTGCTGTTCTTAGATCTACCAGGCAGCCGTTATCTTGTGTTAGGGAGCTGCTATCTCATTACCTTCCCATTGTTCTGTTGGAGGGGGGGAAAGGGAAGGGGTGATATCACTCCAACTTGCAGTATAGCAGTAAAGAGTGATTGAAGTTTATCAGAGCACTAGTCACATGACTGGAGGCAGCCGGGAAACTGACAATATGCCTAGTCCCATGTCAGATTTCAAAATTGAATATAAAAAAATCTGTTTGCTCTTTTGAGAAATGGATTTCAGTGCAGAATTCTGCTGGAGCACACCTTTAACTGAGGCGTTTTGAAAAAAACACGTTTTCCCATGACCGTATCCCTTTAAGTTGTCCTGTAGCATCTGGAGAATGCTCTGGAGAATGAGCATTTAGTCAGTTTAAGAGAAGACAGGGGTATAAAACTGAGAGTGCTAACTGCGCAATATGTTGGCGCTCTATAAATACATGTTAATAATAATAATAATAATAACTGTCTACATTAAGTTATCAGTCCATCATTGTATGACAAATAAGTGAAAACTTCACATCTGATACTAGATTAAGTAATACATCCTAACACAGAACGGTTCATGGTTTCACTTATAATTAGTGTAGGGTTTTAAAAAATGAGTGGCTGTGCTGCCACCTTATATTTCACTGGCTCGAATCCAAACAACCCCCCTCTGCTTATTTGTGAGCATGGAGAGCGATGCGTGACCCGCATGTTAATTGTCTCTTTATAATGAATAGACTGCTGAGAGTATAAATAAACTTCCACCATCCATGCCAACTGTCTAATGTCATTGCTGAGTTCATGTCACAAAACTGATACTCACATCACCTGTCCCAGTTACAGGGCCACTTCTATTTCTTTATAAATTTACCCTTTGCATTTGTTTAATGGAAATAATGAGCGGTGGAAATAGAAATATTTTCCTCTTGCTGCCTCCCCCAGTTTCTATTAAGTTGTTTCTGCTTGTTTCTTCCAGTTTATTATGTTTGTCTACATTGAACTTGTCTCATAGTGGCTACCCCAACTTTACTTATTGCCCCCGATAGCCCTCCTCTTGTATTAGAAAACCATTTCAGAAAAAGGAAGCATGTCGTTTAATTGAGGGGGCATCATTGGATGTCACTATCATTAGCAACCATAAACCATAATCCATAGAAGCAGCATGGGTATTCCCCTCTACTTAAAAAAATAAAATCCCATTTTTACTTTCTTTAATGAAAAAGAAACCTATCTCCAATATATTTTAATTAAAAAATGTGTACACTTTTAATAAGAAACCTTACTGTATGCAGTGAAATTCTCCCTTCATTTACTGCTGTGGATAGGAATTGTCAGATGGTCCCTAACTGCTCCGAAAGGGAAACAATCATACTTATGAACAGCAGGGGGAGCCCCCCGACTTACTTTCATTTCTGCCTAGCGAATCTCCTTCCTGCTCTCAGGTCAATTTGCATAGGGCGGGAAATTTAAAGTTGTATGGACGTCTTTATGTTAAATGTTGGTGCAGATCCTTACAAATTATACTTTTTAAAACTCATGTCCAGGGAACCATAATAAAGACAATACAGTTATTCTAATGCCCTACACATGAGCCCACTGTAAAATAAATGTCCCATATGTTTGCAGATGTATGGGTCTTTTGCAGGCAATCAGGCTGAAAAAAAGAAAAGTCGCCAGCGTTTTTTGGACTTTGATGCATTTTTGGCTCACAGAATATGATGTAAGTGACAGAAGATTGAGGAAGATCTAGCTACTTTAATGCACTTCGTCTGGTCTTTGGTGCCTCTGGCGAAAGAGGTAACATCCAGTAAAATCTGCAATTCAGTGAAACGAGAGTGAAAAGTCGCCAATGACCTCTAGCGTCTATCTCTTTCACTAGCAAATTGGCTCCTTCGCCCGTTAGTAAATCGGCAATGTCCCTGCAGGCGGTAATGCTAGCGTATTGTCGATATCGTTAGCCACTTTCGCCCTTTAGTAAATCTGCCCCTTGGAGCGAGTGTTGTCTAACACAGGCCAACCACATGTCTCTGTTCTCTGCAAAGGAGCTCAGAGGCCTTCAGCTGCTTACACAGTACAATGTGCAAAAAAAGGCGCTTTACACACGGCGTCCTGCCAGTGACGAAACTAGAGGGGGGCGGGCCCTGGCACGGGACATGCTGCCGGGCCCCCCGCCCTCCTCCGTACACCCGGAAACTGCCGGAATCGTGGCGAGTGAGCTGCTGGGGGGCCCTGAGGGGGTGCGGGCCCTGGCCCAATCGCACCCCCTGCTCCCCCGGTAGTTACGCCACTGCGTCCTGCATTGTGAATGACCCTCATGTTCCTAAAAGTGGTCCCAAAGGCGGAACTCATGGCGTCACATAGTGACATCACCCTGACCCAAAGCTGGTCCTTTTGTTATCAACTTTGAAATTAAAAGGTTATCTAGACCCAGGTTCAATGTTAAGGGTATCACTGCACCAGAAAAGTGTCCGGTGACTGCACTACAAGAAAAAGCTCTGTATACAAAATAAACACTTGTATCTTGAGTCAATACACCCTAAACTGACATGGTTCATGGTCTCTAGAGTGCTTCAGCATATAGTGTGCAGGATGGACAAGGATTTGATCCCCAGGTCATAGAATGATCCAGAGGACACCTCCTCAATATTAATATTACCCCTTTGCTGGCACCGAAACCAGTACAGTAACTAGGGGGTGCGGGGCCATAGTGCAGGTCAAGCAGTCGAGCCACCCCCCTCCAGAGGAGATTTTTTCAGCAGATTCGTGTCTGCGGGCCTAAGGGTGATCGCACCCACGGGAGTTTCGCCACTGACTGAGAATCTGGTGGCAGCTGCCTCGGATACTTCTGGTCACCTAACATCAATGTCCAGGGATGTGAAACTTTATGTTTCCCAACATTTAAAGAAAACTTTTTACATCTTTAATGACCCAAATGCCTAGGATAGCTGCAAATTGTACGACACAATCCATTAATGGGTTTGTTCATCTTTGAGTTAACTCGAGTGAAGGAATAGAGGGAAAAAACTTCGAATTTCGAATGTTTTTTTTGGCTACTTCAACCATCGAATGGGCTACTTCGAATCGAACTAAAAATCGTTCGACTATTCGACCATTCGATAGTCGAAGTACTGTCTCTTTAAGAAAAAACTTCGACCCCCTAGTTCGCCACCTAAAAGCTACCGAAGTCAATGTTAGCCTATGGGGAAGGTCCCCATAGGCTTTGGTAGCTTTTTTTTGTCGAAGAAAAATCGTTCGATCAATGGATTAAAATCCTTCGGATCGAACGATTCAAAAGATTTAATCAATCGAACGAATAGCACTAAATCCTTCGACTTCGATATTCTAAGTCGAAGGATTTAACTTCGTCAGTCGAATATCGAGGGTTAATTAACCCTCGATATTCGACCCTATGTAAATCTTCCCCCCAGTATGAAATATGTAGCCTTTTAGAGCATTTGTTTTTTTTAAATGGGGTCATTAAGTTACGAGACTTGCGCTATTACAGGGGTTAAAGTGTCCCTGTGGCAAAGTGTATGTTGGCAAAACTAAACGAGAGATTAGACGATTACATTTAGGATTGGCGGACACAAAAGGGCAATTAATAACTGTGATTTGGAGAAAGAGAAATATGTCACACTTGTGAGTAGACATTTCAAATGGCAAGGTCACAATAGTAAACAGCTGAGGTGGTTGGTTCTACAAGTTGTCAGAATTCCCCCTAGGGGAGGTGACTTTGACCGAATTTTATTACAAAAAGAAACAATGTGGATTGATAAACTCAACACTATGGCCCCTATGGGTTTAAATAAACAGTTCAATTACTCCTGGTTTTTTTGAAGACGTAATTTCTGATGTAATTTGGATTTGTTGTGACTTTAGTTTGGCCCTCGTGGATTAATTTCCTTTTACTTTTTTCACAGTAACAACAGGAGACTCGTCTACTTATGGACTTATATTATTTGATATATCATGACTTTGGGGCAGATTTACTAAAGGTCGAAGTGGCTAACAGTAGCGTCAATTCACTAGCGTTACAGCCAGCAGGAACATCGCCAATTTACTAACGGGCTCAGGCGACAATTCACTAGCGTTACAGCCAGCAGGAACATCGCCAATTTACTAACGGGTGCAGGCCACAATTGAGACAGGCACTTGTGGTCATTCGCACTCTATCACCAGGCGACAATTCGCTCTGGCGAATGGACGTTACTCCTCAAATTCACTAAGAAGCGGATTTTACTGAACACACCTTCTTTTCCTCTTAGCCCAACAATTATTTCGTGAGAGTTGCGCTTTTACTGTCACAGCTGGTTTAAGGGTTTGCAGAGTGGGTAATGGCCAGCGGGTAAACCCAAGAATGGTGCTGATATTAGGAAACAGGTAAGGATCATTTATTAAAAAAACATTTTAAAACTAAGGTTCCAATTCGCCATCTCGAAATATTATTGCTGAAATGGACCAATACTGGACAAATATTCTTAAACAGGTGGTTCACCTTTAAGTTAATTTTTAGTATGTTATAGAATGGCTAATTCTAAGCAACTTTTCACTATTTATTTTTTCATCGTTTTTGAATGATTTGTCTTCTTCTTGACTCTTTCAAGCTTTCGAAAGTGGGTCACCGACCCCATCTAAAAACAAATGCTCTCTGACACTACAGATTTGTTGTTATGGCTACTTTTTATTCAGCCCCTCTCCTATTCACATTACTGTCTCTTATTTAAATCAACGGTTAGTAGGTTAATTTGGACTTTTTTTTGGGAATTTTGACAGTGGAGAGCTGCTGAATAAAAAGCTAACTCACTTAAAAATCACAAATACTAAAAATGAAAAACAGTTGCAAATTGTCTTCTAATATCACTCTGTACGTCATACTAAAAGTTAAATCTAAGGTGAACAACCCCATGAAAATCATAATTTTTATCCTGAAAATGCAGTGACAAAACACCATGTGCATTGGTCTAATTAGTGAGCAAAAATGGGAAAGGTTTTCCAGAGCCACGAGTATTGCGAAGAAAGTTGTGTTCATTAATTATTAACCTCTCACCTTAATCCTGCTGAAAGCATGGGCTCTGATTAGGTATTAATGCTGCAGAACACGTACATAGAAATACAATGGGCAAGAGAGTCAAGAAATGCAAGTTGAGCCTAATTAAAGTTGCATTTTGTAGTCTAGAAGGGTGTCCGCTACAAGTCTCCCACTATATATAATCGACATCAAATGGAGCAGAGGTTTTTTTTTTATATAACTGGGACCAATGTGTACAGTACATTTAATGGCTTGTTTATTTCCTCAATTTCTCATTGTTCTTTCGGGGATTTGCTTTCTGAACTGGCGAGAGGAAGACTTTGGTCACACGTTGTTGAGCACCAAGTGTAACAAGCAGTTACTTTGGATAAAACATTAGCTAACAAGGTGCTATGGGCATTTCATAATGAAGGGCAGTCATTGAGGGACACATAGGAAAGTTACTGTGTGAAGAAACATATTAAAGAGTAACAAGGATCAATTATTTCTCAAGCACAATGATGCCTGGAGATCGTCAATACTGGAAGGAAACACCTAGAAGACTTTTTGGCTGCATCAGAAACTGCTTGAGATCTACATCTTATCAGATCTCAGGGGACTTTAAGGGGCAGATTTATCAAGGGTCGAATTTCGAAGTACAAAAAAATTCGACCATCTAATTGATAAACTTCGAATTCGAATATCGAATTCAAACTTTTTTCACCGAATTTGGCAATCCTACGATCGAATAAAAATCCTTTGATCGAACGATTAAATCGTTCGATCGAACAATTAAATCGTTCGAATCGAACGATTCAAATGATTTTAGCGTACGATCGAAGGATTTTTATTCGATGTGCAAAGACTTTGTAGAAGGTCCCCATAGGCTAACATAGCAATTCGGCAGGTTTAATTTGGCGAAGTATTGTAAGTTGACGTTTTTTTTGAGACAGTACTTCGAAATTCGAACTTTTTGTACTTCGAAATTCGAACTTTTTGTACTTCGAAAATTCACTCGAACCTTAGTAAATGTGTCCCGATGTCCAGAACCTTCTGTCATGATTTTTATGATGTAAATTACACTGCAGATAAGTCAGTCTACAATATAAAATTTCATTCCTGAATGTATTGGAATGTATTGTTTTTAGAAGAGGTCTTCTGGTTAATCCAGGTTAATTGTTACACCCACATTCTCCAGTTATTAAAAGGTGGCCATGTACAGGGAGATCCGATCGTTTGCCGATGTTGCCAAACAAGCAGATCTCTCCCTGATAAGCCCACATTGAAGTTGGCGATATCGGGCTCACAATCGGATCAGAATGGAGGTCAAATGGGCAGTCAGATCGTGGGACGGCATCAATGAAAAAATGCGGCCGCGATCCGACGGGATTTTTTAACTTACCCGATCGCCATCTGCCTGACTTTCAGCCAGATATCAATCGGGGGAAAGCCCGTCGGATGGCCCCACACACGGGCCAATAGGTTGCTGATTCAGTCTGTTGGCAGCTTTTATCGGCCTGTGTATGGGGCCTTTAGACATAGCTTCCCAATTATTTATAGGATCTCAGACATCATGGTTTTCTCATGATTGTTCCGATTTGTAAACTGTTGGCCTAATAGTTTGCTTTGTCAAAGTTTTGAGGCAAGTGTTTTTACAGAAACATGTGTAACGCAAATCTGGGCTATCCAGACCACAGATAGTTAAGTGTCCAGCTAACGGTAATGGGTTACATTGGACTGACACCTTATGATGTAGTGCAACTATAACACACAGGATACTGTATAACAAAAATAGGATTAATTGGACCGAGGAGGTTCTTATGGTGAAAAACAAATGGATGGTTTATTAGCACAAGCAAATGACCACAGGTTTACTCACGTATTAGGAGGTATTAGCATATCACAGTTTCAAGTGGATAGAGAAGAAAGATGATACAGCAATGAAGGATGTGACTCCCATAAGGCATAGTAGTCAAGCGTACATCAATTCCCAGATATACCTTTAAGTGGTCCAGATCCCATCCAGTGGAGTGATTAGGGAGAAGAATTCTAGCCTAACACCCTATCGGCTGTGGTCCCTTCACTAAAGGCATACAAGGAAGCCTTTTGGGAAGCTACTCCCTGCTACTGATCCTTGATGGAGCACACAACTGCTCTTGCTATTTAAGCTGTCAATCTCACTCTCCTAGAGAGTCTATGAAACAATCTATCCTGTGCTTGCTAACCTCATTCATGGGGTTTCCTGGTCACTAAAGGTGCTGTCCCTATAGGGAGGTGGCTTTACTGGGCCTCGGAGTACCCAAGCTCAATGGGAACAACCAGTAGGATAGGACACCAGGAGCCAAAGAGGAAAATCCACCCCTTTCCATACACTATATTGAAGAAGTGGTCATTACACCCTTTGGCCAATAACTACTGCTTATGCAAATACTTAAATAGATACCTAGGCTTTTGCCTAGTAACTAGGGAAGTAAAGGAGAAGGGTAGGGATTGAAAGCCATAGGAACATAGTAAAACCTATGGGTCCCTACACATGTTTATTTCTATCTTAAATAATCCTTTAAAGGGCACCTATCACAGCCAAAATCAAACACATATTAACAATCTGACCAGTACAAGCTAAACACGTTTAATCAAACTACATATATAGTTTTTTGAAAACACTGCAGGTTTTAAAAAAATCCCTTACTTTGTCAAATGGTTTCTTTCACTGAGGGAAGCCATATTGTGACTCTAACAGAGACTCTAATGTGCAAATTTCAGGAGCATGCTCAGATTGTAACACTGCTTTGAGTATTCTACCCAGAATGCCTTGTTTTAGTAAACTCCTCCACTAGAAGTATCCACTAGAAGTGCTGCCACCTGCTAACTTCCAGCAGGTGGCAGCACTACTGTACAGCAGCTAACACACAGGTTTGGCTGATTTGAAAATAGCTTAGAAGGGTTGATAAGCAAACAAGGAATTTGAACTGAGCATGTGCGAGATTTCAGAGCTACAGTTGGCTGGGAAGATATAGGTAGGAGGAGCCAGTGAAATCCAAGATGGCTGCCTCAGCTAGAACTGCAGGGGAGATAGGGGAGATCTTGCAGAAGGAATAGTGAGCTGATCATTTACATTATACAAACAATTCTAACTGTTTTAAAAATCGGATTTCTTGAACTTTCACATAGTGTATTTACTTAGTAAATGATTTTGGTCATGATTGGTGCCCTTTAAGTGGATGTGGCCTTCAAACACCTATGTGCCTCAAAAAGTTGTGTGCTCTTCCTCCTGTGTCCTACTCTAAATTTTATATAAACGTATACAATATGTAGGGGACAATATTTCTTGCCTGGTAACACTTACTAGCCATTCCCACTTGCTCTCCTTCTCAATGATTGTCAAACATCAGCCTTTATACAGATATGGATACCTTCAGGGGCGTAACTACAGAGGAAGCAGACCCTGCGGCTGCAGGGGGGCCCAGGAGGTATAGGGGCCCCATGAGGCCCTAATTCATATACAATTTCAATAAATATTGGTAAAACAGGTCAAACTCTAGACATTTGGGGGCCTGATTTGCTGTAGAAAAGGAAAGACTTTTCCCATGTTTTCGGGTGGCTGCTTTTCCCCATCTAATATTGACTGTCTCCGTATGACATCTGATAGAAAGCCATTGTTGTGTAAGCATCAGTAGCCTTCTGTCTAAAGTATACAGTGTGCAATAAATCGATGGATATTAATAAACTTGTGTAGCGTAAAAATAGACACAAGCGCCTACGCCTGGAGTCTGAAACTGACATTCCTGGTTTACAGTGGTTTGCAAAGAATAATCTTGTGATAAATATACAAAAAATTTATTTTATTAAGGGACATTACAGGACCTTGCAAGTATTCAGACATTACAGGTGCAGAATATTTTTTTTATTTTGACTAATAATGAGCGAATCTGGAGAAAAATTAGCAAAATGTTTTCCTTGTTTTTGCTTTGGAGCTACCAATAAAAATTGGGAGGGCAAAATCCCATGCATTTATCGCTCAGTATACTGCTACACACTGTCACGGTCGGCACCCAACACCAGAACAAACACCAGGCACCCTGGTCTCGGCTCGTGCTTCACCAGTAGTGTGACCGCCTTTGGGCCTCGGGAGGAGCCCTCGGCTTACTTGGATGCCACCTGGACTTAAACGAGAGGTGCAAGATGAGGGTTCTGGATAGGGAGAGGGGCACGACAGTAAAGCAAAGTCTTTGGACAGAAGATCGTAGTACAAGGCGTTAGGCAAAAGAGTAGTCAGATCAGGTCGGGTCGAGGCAGGCAGAGAATAAACGTTATCAGGCAGGCAAGGGTCAAACCAGGAAGTCAATCAGAGGGTTAATCAGAGGAGGTAGTCGGTAATCAGGCAAGGGTCAGAATCCAGAAGTCAGAATAGTCAAAATAGCCAGGCAGGGGTCAAAAACAGGAATCAAACAGGTTCAGAATATAGCACAAGGCTCAGAAGCACCAGGAAACAATATCCTATCACGGGCAATGCATAAAGTAAAACTGTACCTTTAAATACATTTGAAATTCGCGCCTGTGCCTTTAAGACGCAACCAGACGCGGCGCGCGCACCCTAGGCGCCGAAGAACCTTGCGAGGGTCCCCGCTTGGAGTGCTGCGGGCATCCCCGCCGACCCCCAACACCCCTACCGGGGTAAGTTATTACATTACCCCCCTCTCTAGGGGGGGCCACTGGACCCCCAGGTTTACCAGGAAATTTGTTGTGGAATAGTTTCCTGAGGCGGTCAACTGAGACCCAAGAGTTCTCCTCAGGACCAAAGCCCTCCTAGTAAGGTATTGTAGCTTACCTCACACAAGGCGGGAGTCGAGGAACTCTTGGATCTCATATTCAGGCTGACCTTCAACCAACACTGGGGGAGAAACAGACAAGTGACGAAAATTAGTGGCAGGTTTTAAAAGAGAAACATGGAAGGAGTTAGAAATTTTAAAATTAGCGGGTAATTGAAGACGTACAGAGGATGGATTGATTATTGCAATGATGGGGTATGGACCAATGAACCTGGGACCCAATTTGGGAGAGGGAACCTTCAGCTTGATGTTCTTTGTAGACAACCATACTAAGTCCCCCACCTTGTTCTGGGGTGCTTCCCTACGGGATTTATCAGCAGCTCTTTTCTGAGCTAGGGAGGCTGCGGACAAAGAATTGTGCACCCGAGACCAAACTTCAGAAAATTTAACGACAGAGGAATTGGCAGAGGGTACAGGGGAATCAGAGCCAGAAAAAGAAAATGCTTTGGGATGTAACCCGTTGACAATAAAGAATGGAGATTCTCTTGAGGAGGAATGGGTAGCATTATTGTATGCGAATTCCGCCCAGGGTAACAGTTCGGACCAGGTAGACTGATTATCGGACACATAGCATCTAAGATATTGTTCTAGGGACTGGTTTACCCTTTCGGTTTGACCATTTGTTTGGGGTGATATGCAGTGGAAAAGGATAACTCAATCCCTACTAAAGAACAGAAAGCACGCCAAAACTTCGAGACAAACTGAACCCCCCTGTCAGAAACAATATTTTCAGGAAAACCATGTAACTTAAAAATGTGAGTAATGAACAGATCAGCCAAGGTTTTAGCAGAAGGGACCCATCTTACTGAACCTATACACCACCACCCAAATCACAGTCTTCCCTTGGGAAGAGGGCAAATCTACAATGAAGTCCATCGAAAGATGGGTCCAAGGTTTCACAGGAATTGGTAAAGGCATTAACAGACCCTGGGAAGAGTTATGAGATGATTTTGACCGTTGGCAGATCGGACAGGAGTTAACAAAGGCCTTTGCATCCTGATTGAAGGAAGACCACCAGACATAACGGGATAACAGAGACACCGTCTTAGAAATGCCCGGATGCCCTGCCATCTTAGAATCGTGAACCTCCTTCAATACTTGTTCCCTTAACTCCTGTGGAACGAAAAGCCTCCCAGAGGGAGTATCCACCGGAGCAGATGATTGTACAGGGGACAATAAAGAGGAAAGTTCAGATTCAAGTGCAGCTACAATTACCTCCCTGGGGATGATGGGGATGCACTCGCTAGACTCAGAGGGATCGGACTCGAAGCTTCTAGAGAGTGCATCCGCTTTGGTATTCTTGGAACCAGGCCTAAACGTAAAAGAAAAATTGAACCTGGTGAAAAACAGTGGCCATCTAGCCTGCCTAGGACTTAGTCGCTTGGCCAACTCAATGTAAAGAAGATTCTTATGATCAGTATAAACCGTGATCATGTGTTTTGCTCCCTCCAGCAGATGCCGCCATTCCTCAAAGGCCCATTTAACAGCCAACAATTCTCTATTCCCAATATCATAGTTGATCTCAGCAGGAGAAAATTTCTTAGAGAAGAATGCGCAGGGATGCACCTTGTTGGTTGTTGGATGCCTTTGAGAAAGGACTGCCCCTGCCCCAACTTCAGAAGCATCTACCTCTACTATAAAAGGAAGCGCAGTGTCGGGGTGTCGAAGAATGGGGGCAGAACTGAATTCCTTCTTGAGGATGTCAAAAGCTTGTACCGCTTCAGGAGGCCAGATTCTGGGGTCAGCACCCTTCTTAGTCAAATCAGTAATGGGGGCCACAATTAAGGAACATTTTTTAATAAACTAACGATAGTAATTTGCAAACCCGAGGAACCTTTGGGTAGCACGTAATGATTGGGGTTGGGTCCAATCCAGTACAGCTCTCACCTTGCCTGGATCCATTTCAAGACCCTTGCTGGAAATATTAAACCCTGGAAACTGAACGGAAGTAACCTCAAAGATACATTTCTCCAGTTTTGCATAAAGATTATTCTCCCTGAGTCTGCACAAGACTTGATGAACATGATTTCTATGTTCACCCAAGTTAGAGGAGAAAATTCAAATATCGTCAAGATAGACCACTACGAATATCCCCAGCAGGTCCCGAAAGATGTCGTTGACAAATTCTTGGAACACGGCGGGTGCGTTACAGAGACCAAAGGGCATTACAAGATATTTGTAGTGGGCGTCCCTGGTGTTAAATGCAGTTTTCCATTCATCCCCTTCCCTAATACGTATGAGATTATAGGCGCCCCTGAGATCTATCTTAGAATAGATCCTAGCACCCTTAACCTGGTCAAACAATTCAGAAATTAACGGGAGGGGATAGCGTTTTTTTATGGTGATCTTATTGAGACCCCTATAATCTATACAGGGGCGTAGACCACCATCTTTCTTTCCAACAAAGAAAAAGCCGCCCCCGCAGGGTAACTAGAAGGCCTAATGAACCCTCTTTCAAGGTTGTCCTTTATATACTCTTTCATTGCCTGGGCCTCCGGCAAGGAAAGAGGGTATGTTCTACCCCGAGGGGGAATAGACCCAGGAATTAGATCTATAGAGCAATCATACTGCCTGTGTGGAGGTAGGGTTTCTGCAGCTTTCTTAGAAAATACGTCAGCATATTCAGCATATGCTGCAGGTAAACCTTCTAAAGAAGTGGTTGCCACCACCTGAGGAATACATGAACCACCACACTTAAGACCCCATTGAAGAATTTTCCCCCATACCCAGTCAATATGAGGATTATGGGTCTGAAGCCAAGGTAACCCCAAAATAAGAGGAGAAGACGCACCCTCAATGATAAAAAGGGCTAACCTCTCACTGTGATGATTATCAGAGCACATGGAAAGGGACACAGATTTTTTAGTTACCAGGCCTGACCCTAATGGTTTTTTATGAACTGCCAAAATCCTCATAGGAGGAATTAGGGGGGTTAAGGGAATACCAAATTTTACCGCAAAGGTGGCATCCAGAAAATTTCCCTCTGCCCCCGAATCCACAAAAGCGGACACCCTGACAGAGCCCGTAGGCCAGGTGAGTTTAACAGGTATCAAGATCTGAGAGCCCAAACTTGGGGATCACCCTGTAATAGGGTCATTACGAACCTCACTTTTTCCTCGCCAGTAGTGAATGAGTGGGGGAAAAAGCTGAGGTATAATTTACATGCCTCTTGGAACACGAAAAATTTTGACCTGTCCGCATTCAATTTATCAGGAAACACAATTTTGGGTTCATGGGTTTTGGATACATTACCCAACAGAGCAGGAGAACCCACAGGAGTGGCCACAGGAGGGGTGACTAATTGTGGAAACCTTGCATCAGGTAATCTTGCCTCTGCTCATGTTCTTCCAGGCGCTGTAACAGTGTGGTAAGAAGCGTTTCAGTGGTGGACGGAGCAGCGGCAGCTCGACCTTCTTCGTCCATCTTTGGCCCGTGATAATGTCACTGTCAGCACCCAACACCAGAACAAACACCAGGCACCCTGGTCTCGGCTCGTGCTTCACCAGTAGTGTGACCGCCTTTGGGCCTCGGGAGGAGCCCTCGGCTTACTTGGATGCCACCTGGACTTAAACGAGATGTGCAAGATGAGGGTTCTGGATAGGCAGAGGGGCACGACAGTAAAGCAAAGTCTTTGGACAGAAGATCGTAGTACAAGGCATTAGGCAAAAGAGTAGTCAGATCAGGCCGGGTCGAGGCAGGCAGAGAATAAACGTTATCAGGCAGGCAAGGGTCAAACCAGGAAGTCAATCAGAGGGTTAATCAGAGGAGGTAGTCGGTAATCAGGCAAGGGTCAGAATCCAGAAGTCAGAATAGTCGAAATAGCTGTATAAACTGTACCTTTAAATACATTTTATATTCGCGCCTTTGCGCGCTGACGTCATACGTCAGCGCGCCTGCGCCTTTAAGACGCAACCAGACGCGGCGTGCGCGCCCTAGGCGCCGAAGAACATTGCGAGCGTCCCCGCTTGGAGTGCGGCGCACGTCCCCGCCGACCCCCAACACCCCTACCGGGGTAAGCAGGCCCGGACTGACCATGTGCCCATACGGGCAATTGCCCGAGGGGCCGCTCTGTTTCTAGCTAAGTGGGCCGGGGCGCTCCTGATCTGCTGTCCGGGAGTCACTGATGCAAGTCCCCTTCCCTCGCCCTTTTCCCTGACTGTGTGGAGCAGTGAAACAGACTGATTATTAGGAGAAGTACAGGAGACAGCACGGCTGCAGAAAGGTCTGTTTCACTGCTTCACATTTAATTTAATGACATTAAACTGGCGATTCTTCTATTGATTTGTTCTGTCTGTAATACGATGGTTCTCCACAGGCCACAATAGATGATCCAATCCTAGTGCCAATGATTGATCAGTTAGAAGTACAAGGACAGTTTCTGTACTGATAATAAAAGACAGTTGCAGTTAAGGATTGGTATACTTTCAGGGTGGGGGGTAAGCTTAGGGCAAACAGCACGACTGCAGAAAGGTCTGTTTCACTGCTTCACACAGTGAGTGAAAAGGGTGAGGGAAGGGGACTTGCTGGGGCATTTCTCAGAGTACTGAAAATTACAAGTTGGCAATACAACGAAAAGGGTGTGGGGCTTGGGTGGGCTGAATAGTGAATCAGAACATTACTGTGTCTATTAAAAATCACATTTGAACATTTTGCCACCCACTCGGCTGGGAATCATACATGTGTTAAAATGCTGGAACTGGCACTGTGTCCTTTAGGTGATTACTTATTTACTGTTCTGGATTCTCATGGAACTACAGCACTTAGGGGCAAATTCACTAAGATGCGAAGTTGCGCCGCGCGCAACTTCGCCGCACTTCGCCAGGCGTAGTTTCGCCAGCGCTCCGCAAATTCATTAAAATCCGAAGTTGCGCACAGGGCTAGCGTAAGGTTGCGAAGTTGCGCTAGCGTTGATTCGCTATGTATAGCGAAGTTACGCTAGCGAAGGCTAATTTGCATACGGCGCGAAATTCAAATTTCAATGGAGGAACACGTATCAGCACTACAAATGCCTAGAAAACCTTCAAATCAGCAAATAAAAAAATTATTTTGCCCTACACATGTGCCCACTGTCTAGGTAAGTTGCCATGAGTCAGGAAATGTAGGGGGGAGGAAGGGGAGCCCCAAAAATATTTTTGATCTTTTTCAGCCTATCACCCATCATGTAGAAAACACGCCAGCGTTTTTTGGGACTTAGAAAAAATTTACTTTTTTTGAAACAATCCCTATCTACTCTATTGCGCTTCGCCTGGTCTGAGGTGGCGAAGGAAGTGTAGCGTAAAAGGTAGCGTTCAGTACACTGCGCAAGTTAGTGAATTTGCGTAGTTACATCGCTAGCGAAAATTCGTAAAAAATGTTACTGTACTATAATGTAATAATAATAGTTTGTTAATGACTGTAATATTTTACATTAAGTACCGTTAAGCGAGAAAGGCAGCTCTTTATGCACATAATTTTTGCAGTTTTACCCCAATATATGTGTGAATGAGTACAAAACCATTGTGTGTTTACATGTGGGCTGCTTTGATTTTTTTTGCCCAGGCTGCTTTTTACACCCAGTCCGGCCCTGGGGGTAAGTTATTACACGCACGTTCCCTACATTTTTAGAGAACCTCCTATACACTAGGCTACAACTGATTTTTCAAAAGAAAAAAAAGTCTCCCATGTTGGCAGTTTCCTATAAACATGTCTGTGATTTTTGACATTACCTCTGGTTAACTGGTAACGGAATCTACCACTACACTATGTTGCTGTTTAACCAAAAAGTACCACTATAGTTTATATAGTGAATAAAGTACCCCCTATTGTAAAATATAAGGATATTATAAGTTTTTATACAGGTCATGGAACACCAAGGTAACTTCTAATATCTTCATATTTTACAACTGGGGGTACTTTATTTATTATAATACACAAGTCTCAGTGAGTCATGTGACAGAAATGACATCAGAACTCACTGTTTATAACTGATGACATCAGAACTCGAACCGTTTATAAGGATATAATATAAGATATTCATAGATTTTGTGTATTATATATAAATAATAGTGTACTAACACAGGCACAACTAATAATAAATCTGAACAGATAATATCTGGGTGCTTTGTATCCCACATTAAAATGAATAAACCATATATTTATGTGTATGTCCTTATATAGACAGTGGGACAGCTCAGATCCCTTTGGTTCATGTGGAAGGAGAGGGGAAGGATAAAATAACGTATGCATTTGGCGCGCACACCATTTTTTCTTGCGCATCTTTTAATTTTGTTGCACAAAGGGAAACGAGATGTAGTTCCACAGAAATTTTCACTGCTGCTGGAACGCGAATCTGTACATGGTAAAAAAACTCATCACTAATTAGACATTTATTCTTGGGTTGTTCACCCTCAGTAGTTGTGTTTGCAATTAAAGTTGTGAGGCTTTTAGGATGTCTCTACATGTCTGGGAACATCGGCATTTTTTGCCCATTCTTGGCATAAAAATTACTTCTAGGTTTTCTTGTAGAATTTGGCTCTATCCATTTTGCCCTCTGTTCTCACCAATTCCCTAGTCTCTACTGATATAAAGCATCCCCACAACATGTTCCTGTATTCACCATTGCTTACCATGGACATGGTGTTCTCAGGGTGATGAGCAGTGTTGTCTTTCTGCCATGCCTAGTGTTTTGTGCGAAGACGTTCAGCTTTTGTCATCAAACAATCTCATGTTTTCTGTGTCTCTCATAAATATTTGGCAAATTCCAGCAATGGCCTTCTTCTGACCACTCTTTCATGAAGTCCAGCTATGTGAAACATCTAGTCTACAGATGTCCCGGACAGTTTCTTCCATCTCAGCTGTGTGTCTTGGTGGAAAGTTTTCTGTAGCTGGCGGCATGGTTGTGCCCTATTCTTTCCATTTTTTGATCATAGATTTGATGGTGCTCCATGGGAAAATCAAATCTTGATATTGGCAGTTTTCCAGAACTTTTTCCCAGCCTTGTTTCAAGTTTATTATGTTTTGTACATATGAAAAAGTCGTGTGATAGATGATACGATATTCAATGCAAACTTATTGTACAACAAGCATGGGACAGTACAAAAAGACTGCTAATGTCTTCTATATTTCTAGAATGTAATAACTCCTTTATTTAATCCACATTTTTTCAGTGTTGTTAAGAAATAAGACCTCTGAAGTTCTTAATTTTCTATGGCCTTGCTGTTTTCTCTCCAAATGAAATCTTTCTTTTGATTTAATCCCAGGAATATTATTGAGCTAACTGATTTCTATTCCTTCAATATTGATATTTATATGCTGCCTAGTTGATTGGTGGAAATCCACAACTATCTCCTTTGACAGTGTTTAGCATGAGAATGAGAGAATTTCCATATCTTATAATACTACCAACTGTATGTCGGTAGGGGGCCTGTTCTTCATATTGGATATGTTTCAGTACTGCAGTGTCAATGAAATGAAGTTAATGCATTTATAGATTTTGCAGCAAATCTAGATAGACAGACATAATAAGTGTAGATCGAGAACAGTTTGGGGCTTGAGCAAGAAGCCTGTTGGGTAACCATGTTAAGAACTATGGTAGATAATGTGGTTTCTCCAATTTTTACAACTTGGGCTTATTTTTCAAGAAGACTGCGATACAGTTGCATTACGTGGCAGGAATTCCATGATTAGAAAGTTCTTGCTAGATCTAATAGTATAAAAGGCCAAACTGTAGTCCAGAAAGACCATTCAAATGTTATCTATTGAAGTAGAGCAAAATGTAAGGCAATAGGAACTGGTCCTTTGTGGAGTTGTTTATATCAAACTACAGATGTGATCTATTTGGATTTTGCCAAAGCGTTTGATACTGTGCCCCACAAACGACTGCTTTCTAAACTAAGGTCTATTGGGCTTAATGAAGTCGTTGGCACGTGGATAGGAAACTGGCTACAGGATCTGGTACAGAGGGTGGTTGTTAATGGGACATTCTCTATTTGGAGTAAGGTTCTTAGTGGGGTCCCTCAGGGCTCAGTATTGGGTCCACTTTTATTTAACTTGTTCATTAATGACTTAGGGGAGGGTATTGTAAGTAATGTATCAGTGTTTGCAGATTACACAAAACTATCCAGCCCAATTAATTCCATCCAGGATGTGGCACTTGCAACAGGATCTTGACAAACTGGCAATCTGGGCAGCTAAGTGGCAAATGAGATTCAATGTTGATAAATGTAAAGTCATGCACCTGGGATCTAAAAATATCCACTTATACCCTTAATGAGTCCTTGTAGATGATAAACTTGGCTGTAGCAAGCAATGCCAGTCAGCAGTATCAAGGGCAAATAAGGTCTTGAGCTGTATTAAAAGGGGCATAGAGTCACGGGAGGAGGGGGTCATTCTTCCACTGTATAGAGCACTAGTAAGGCCCCATCTAGAATATGCCGTACAGTTTTGGTCTCCATCACTCAAACAGGACATTATTGTATTAGAGAGGGTACAGAGAAGGGCAACTAAGCTGGTAAAAGGTATTGAAAATCTTAGCTATGAGGAAAGACTGGTCAAGTTGGGGATGTTCACGCTGGAGAAGAGGCGCTTAAGGGGTGATATGATGACTATGTATAAATATATAAGGGGATCATATAATAATCTCTCTAATGCTTTATTTACCAGTAGGTCTTTCCAGCTGACACAAGGTCACCCATTCCGATTAGAAGAAAAGAGGTTCCGCCTTAATATTGGGAAGGGGTTTGTTACAGTGTGAGCTGTGAAGATGTGGAATTGTCTCCCTGAATCAGTGGTACAGGCTGATACATTAGATAGCTTTAAGAAGGGGTTGGATGGTGTTTAGCAAGTGAGGGAATACAGGGTTATGGGAGATAGCTCATAGTACAAGTTGATCCAGGGACTGGTCCCTTGACTGGGAAATGACTTATAGTGCTGACTTGCTATTTTGGGTTAAAAGTACTTATACATTTCACTGGAAAATGTGAAGATCCTTGTCTCAGCAAACATTCGGTTAAATCTTAAATCCATTGCCTTCCTTTACCCTTTAAATGTTCCCTGATCCTCTTCATTCTTAGGTTCAGGCAAAGATAGTTGGGGCCACATAAGGAAATAGGAATGAGCTGAAGCTCGTTAGCCACCACTCCAATTAGTAAAAGAAAAATGAGCCCCAAATGTGTATATGCTAGCACAGCAAAATATTTTTTTTTTTTTTAAAAAAATGTTTCTCTCGGACTCCTTGGAGATACTGGAATAAATTAGTCTTCCCTGCCATTTTATTGCCTGTGAATTCATGTCAACTCTGCCTTCAACCTGGCCACAAACTCGATCTTCAGTCAATTAATTGACTCACTTTCCTGTAAATTGGATGCCTGCATGTTACGGCTTGTTCATTTATCTTCCCAATCATCCTCCTCCTACAGCAACTAGCTTATTAATATACCAAATTCAGGGCAACATTCAGCGGGAATTTGTAGGAGAAAAAGAAGAGGACAGCTAGGACCATATCAGCTTTGGGTTGGTTGTTGTCTGATGACCAGTATCTGTGCCATTGTAATAAAATAGGCACCTAAGTTTTATTAGGGCAGAGACACACGCTCAGATTCGGGCCAATTAGTCGCCCAGCGACAAATCTCCTCTTCTTCGCAGCAACTAATCTTCCCGAACTGCCTTCCCGCCGACTAGAACGTAATTTGCGGGCGGGACGGCACTCTGAGCGATTCATTTTCCGAAGTTGGCCGAGGTTTCCTTGTGAGGCCATACTGCCACTCCACCGAAAATTTACATTCTAGCCGGCAGGAAGGCAGTTCGGGGAGATTAGTCACCCCGAAGAAGAGGAAGATTTGTCACTGGGCGACTAATTTCCCAGGTCTCTGCCCTTAGGACCTTAGATCTGAAGGAGTGATGTAGCCAGCGCTCCAATACATTCTTACACTACTAATCCACTTCAAGCATCCGCCATCCTTCCATTCACAAATTGGCTCAAATCCTTACAATTTGTTGCAAAACAAAAAAAGTATTATTTGGTGAAATGCACTTTAATTCACAAATTCCCAGGAGAAAACACACAAAAATACTTTCTGTCCTAAGCAAGACTTTTCCATAGACATCCATTAAAAGAAAATGTGAAATGCCTTTATTCAAATCATTATTTTCTATGTCCTCATTGATCTCTCAACTTCATTCTGTGTGCTGTCTCATAGTAACAGATGATTCCATGTTTGCTATTGAAAGATTACAGGTCTGGAGTTCGTCTGACAACCTTCTGATTTCCAAGTTAAAAAAAATTGGACCAAGCAAGTTCTCCCTGTATGAGTTTGCACTTAGTGGAGCTCTTTATTAAAGGTACTTGTGTATAAACACACTCCTTGCACTTCCATATAGTTTCACAAGTCCTATCCTGCTTCTTCTGCTAAATTTCCAAGAAGCTTGTATCAGGCTATTGAAAAACAAAGAACAGGGACTGACCCCAGAGGGATTACCCAGTCAAGCAGCACTTCCGGTTTCTCATTAAATTCTCAGTAACTCACCTGAATCCAATGCTGGATCTACATCTACATGTTGGACCTCACACACAACGAGTGCAATCTTACATCCATATAAACGTCAGTTAATTGTGAAGGTGAGATAATATGATAATATAATAATGTAACATAATAATAACATGTGCAATCTTACATCCATATAAACGTCAGTTAATTGTGAAGGTGAGATAATAATAGGCATAATGGAACCCTTTTCTCAATTTCCATTGATCTTATCAGTCTAAGGGGGTTATTTATCAAAATCCAAATTGATCTGATTTTTTAAAATAAAAAAGGCCAACCAAACTAGAATACACAATTTTTTTGTATTATTAAAAAAACATGATTTAATCGGATGGGGGGAAAACGCAATAAAATCTAGCAAAAACCTGAATCATACGTTTTTTTCGGATTTTTGCCTCCCGATTGCTCAATTTTTTCATGAAAATTAAAAATTTTGGGATTTTTGCCCGAAAAGCCCTAAATAGTCGGATTTCGGCCTAATTCCAGCGCAGACCACTTCCAAATAGGATAGGGACCTCTCCCATTGACTTATACACAACCTTGGCAGGTCTGAAATGGTGGATTTTCTGATTCTGACTTTTTGCAGGTTCGGGGTATTATAAATCTCAAAAAATTTGGATTCAGATTTTTTACTATAACATTCAAATTTTATAGTAAAAAAAAAAAACTCACATTTTTTGAGTTTTAAGCATTCGGCCTTTAGTAAATAACCTCCTCAGTGTCATACTTTTTCTCTTTTGCTAATGAGTAGAAGAGATGTACACATCACATATATAGTTTGCAAACAATTTACCTATATTGGAGTCTCTCTTGTAAAGTCATTTGCAGCAGATGCAGTGATGATGATATTCTGTATTGTGTGCAAAAAAAAACAGTGAATTGGGTGAATTTCCAGTTAATACCCCAAAGGTTTTAAATCCAAAGGTTCGACAAAGATCAACACATTTGCAATGCACTGAAAAATTATATGTCAAAAAATAGGTTCTCTCCACTTTTTGAACTTCCAGATAGGGTTGCCACTTGGCTGGTATTTTACCAGCCTGGCCAGTAAAAAATATGCTTGATGCCAATGTTATTAATAGGAAAGAAAAAGAAAAATATAGGAAGGTGGCGTTTTTTCCAGAAGAGTTGTCAACCCTACATCCACTGACTTCTGCTAATTCTACCGATTGTTCAAGTTAAAGCCTCTAACCTTTGGTTAGGGTCACCTTTGACTCATAATACAGGTAGTTACATATGTAAATATTATCATTAGCCTATTCAGCTATGCTTGGAAGAATATCTAGGGCAGAAAACAAGTGTTTACCTAAGATCCCCACCCTAATTAACCTTAAACTGGAATTCCAGGTGTATATAAGTAGAAATTTTACCCTGGGCTCATGTACATAGTTTGGGAACCTTTGCCAATGACTATCTACCCTATGCAAATAGTCTTTTCTTATTTCTTATAGAGGCAGGGCCGGATCTACATAGTGGGTGCCCCTAGGCCCACTGCCGTTCGTCGCCTCTGTCCCCTCCAGGGGGACAGGAGCAATGGGGATTGGTGAGTGGGAAATTTAAAAAATTATTGTATCTCTCCAGCACATCCCCAGTGTTTTTGAACCAATGTGGGTGTGGTTGGGAAGCATGCCGCCCCCCTAAAATCCTGCTACCCTAGGCCCGGGCCTAGGTGGCCTTTCCACAAATCCGGGCCTTTATAGAGGCAGCCATGGTGCACCCAGATGGACATTGTTAACCAATATCAGTCAGTGGTGGAACTATAGAAGAAGCAGACCCTGGGGGCGTGGGGGGCCCGGACGCAACATATGCTTCCTCAAAAACTGTAAACAGTGATGGGCAAATTTGTCCTGTTTCGCTTGACCGAAAACACAAATTTTGGCACCCAATTCTGACGATCGCGTCAATTATGATGCTGTCATTAAAGTCAGTGGGCATCTGAATGATGTTTGATGTGGGCAACTCTTCCTATGTGCGTCTTTTTGACTAAGGCGAATTTTCGCTCCAATTTTGAGAATTTATTTGGCGGCGGCAAAATGCGAAATTCACCACGAATTCGCACCTGGCAAAATTATTCACCCACCATTAACTGTAAATAAATCCCCCTCCCCGGCCGCTCTCCTACTCCCCCTATCTGACAAGTCTGTTTATGATTTAGCAGACAATTTAACAATCTGATTTTTCCTTAATTTATTTACATATATCATGTTCGACATTTCAACAGAAGAACAGGTATAAAGGTGGAGACTGTTTAGTCGTTTAACTGTAGGTGTAATTTGCCTTCACTAGTCTATTTTACGGTTATTATAACATATAATATTATAATATTATACATGAACTTGCCAATGATTTTATTCTTCCATGTTTCAATACATTATATACTTGCCAGTGATATATATTTATGTGATCCTTTGCAGTCTATGTGTAGGGTCTCCTATATGTTGGTGTCTAGGGCAGAGGTTCTCAAACTATGGGGTTGACATGAGACATGAGTGGATGGAGAAGTGGTCAGATTAGAGGTCAGACATGTACTCAAAGTCCTCTAAACTCCAACTTAAAGGACAGTAGAATAAAATAAGCACTAAATGCTTATTAAAGTACTACAAGTATATTAGGATGTCCGACAATATTACATTTCCATATACAGGTATGGGATTGGCTATATGGAAACCCATTATCCAGAAAGCTCCAAATTACGGAAAGGCTGTCTCTCATAGACTCCATTTTGTCCAAATAATCCACATTTTTAAACCTGATTTCCTTTTTCTCTGTAGTAATAAAACAGTAGCTTGTACTTGATCTAAACTGAGATAAAATTAATCCTTATTGGAAGCAAATCCAGCCTATTTATTACTGTTTACATGATTTTCTAGTAGACTTAAGGTATGAAGATCCAAATTATGGAAATATACAGTATCTGGAAAACCCCAGGTCCCAAGCATTCTGGATAACAGGTCCCATACCTGTACAGTATGTGTAACCTGATTAGAAGGCAACAGGGAAGTCTGGTCAAATTTTGAAGCTAGTGGTCCAGGAGGGTCTTCATCCACCACTGGTAACCATGAAGCTGGGTCTCATTAGTGCTCTGTGAAAAATTCCAGCTCTGTAAATTATTTAGAATATACATTTTTACTGCACTAGGCAATTTATCTCCTCCCTATAAATAAATAATCATATTTACCAAAAAAAAAGTCTATTTTGTTTTTACACGAATGTGTTCAGAAATAAAAGGCATTCGCTGATAGATTCAGACCTTTTTCAATATCTGTGTTTGATATGTTTTGCAAATTGATTACATTACGAATTCCTTTTGTGCAAGGGAGCTCACAAGCGGCAGATTATTCCTGAGCCAGATTGTGCTGATTCAGCTGTAAAGGAAGAGATGTTGTAGGGGATTTTTTTTCTTGCTGTTTGGAAATTACTGTTGTCGCTTTGCAGTTCATTACTCTTTGCGCTTGCTACACTGCCTAATCACTGCAGTATTCCATAAAAGGTTGTGAAGCAGTTTGTAAATGATATAATTGACACTAGAGAAGTACTGGAATTCTCAAGTTGAGTTTCAGAATTGGGTGGGGGTTACCCTTAGCTCAAAACAAGGATACACAAAAACATTGCCATTTAGTAACAGATTCTAGAAAATCTTGAAAGTGTTTACCCCCCATCTACCACTCTGATAGCACATGGATTATTAACAGATTAAAGGGATACTGTCATGGGAAAAAAAAAATTCAAAATGAATCAGTTAATAGTGCTACTCCAGCAGAATTCTGCCCTGAAATCCATTTCTCAAAAGAGCAAACAGATTTTTTTATATTCAATTTTGAAATCTGACATGGGGCTAGACATTTTGTCAATTTCCCAGCTGCCTCTGGTCATGTGACTTGTGCCTGCACTTTAGGAGAGAAATGCTTTCTGGCAGGCTGCTGTTTTTCCTTCTCAATGTAACTGAATGTGTCTCAGTGGGACATGGGTTTTTACTATTGAGTGCTGTTCTTAGATCTACCAGGCAGCTGTTATCTTGTGTTAGGGATCTGCTATCTGGTTACCTTCCCATTGTTCTTTTGTTTGGCTGCTGGGGGAAAGGGAGGGGGGTGATATCACTCCAACTTGCAGTACAGCAGTAAAGAGTGATTGAAGTTTATCAGAGCACAAGTCACATGACTTGGGGCAGCTGGGAAATTGACAATATGTCTAGCCCCATGTCAGATTTCAAAACTGAATATAAAAAAATCTGTTTGCTCTTTTGAGAAATGGATTTCAGTGCAGAATTCTGCTGGAGCAGCACTATTAACTGATTCATTTTGAAAGAAAAAATTTTCCCATGACAGTATCCCTTTAAGGATGATATTAGGGAGAGTTAGGGCAGAGACACACGCCGGCGGGAGAGCACTCAGATCAATTTGTTTTCCGTAGTCGCCCGAAGTTTCCTCGGGCGCTTTGAAAAAGAATCGCACTGATTGCCATCCCGCCGGTCATTTACATTGTAGCCAGCGGGAGGCAGTTCAGGGAGATTAGTCGCCCTGAAGAAGAGGAGATTTGTCGCTGGTCGACTAATCTCCCCGAATCTGAGCGTGTGTCTCTGCCCTAACATAAGACTCAATTTAGCACACTTCAGGACAATAGTGTTGAGTATGAAACGTTTTAAAGGATTTGAGAGATGGTGAATTGTTGTAGGTAGATTAACCAAGCAGGACATTTTGCATTCCTAATCCTATTAAAGCGCATACAACATCCCTTCCTGGGGAACCCACTTCCATTTTCTGTAATTATGTTGAATTTGTGTTTCATTCCTTTGTTGAGAGGTGTGCGGTGCTGCATACTGCGGAACAATACATATGGTCAGCCCATATAGCACAAGGGAATTACAATAATGGAACGGAGAGTTTTGGCCACAATAATCAATATGCATTTTCTAGCCATGCAGAAAACCTAGCTAACATAACCCAAGTGATCAAAACATCTATCCATACATTGACTAGTGATACAAGATACTGTCTGAGTCAGACCCTATGACTGTTGGGATGACCAAATGAGATGTGTTCCCATTGGGTACTACAGGTATGGGATCCATTATCCGGAACCTCGTTATTCAGAAAGTTCCGAAAGGCCGTCTCCCATAGACTCCATTTTAATTAAATAATACAATTTTTTTTAAATGATTTCCTTTTTCTCTGTAATAATAAAACAGTAACTTGTACTTGATCCCAACTAAGATATAATTAATCCTTATTGGAGGCAAAACCAGCCTATTGGGTTTATTTAATGTTTATATGAATTTCTAGTAGACTTAAGGAATAAATATCCAAATTACAGAAAGATCTGTTATCTGGAAAACCCAGGTCCCGAGCATTCTAGATAACAGGCGCCATATCTGTAATAATAAAACACTATCTTGTACTTGATCCAGACTAAGATATAATCCTTATTGGAGGCAAAACCAGCCTTATTAATGTATTTAATGTTTACATGATTTTCTAGTAGACTTAAGGTATGAAGATCCAAATTACGGAGAGATCCATTATTCAGAACACCCCAGGTCCCGAGCATTCTGGATAAAAGGTCACATGCCTGTAATAATAAAACAGTAGCTTGTACTTGATGCCAACTAAGATAAAATGATGAATCCTTAATGGAAGCAAATCCAGCCTATTGGGTCTATTAAATGTTTACATGATTTTCTAGTAGACTTAAGGTATGAAGATCCAAATTACGTTATCCGTAGTGATGGGTGAATTTGCGCGAAACGCCGGCGCCTGTTTTTTCGACGCCCGCGGCCATTTTTGACGCCGGCGGACGTTTTTTCCGAAAATTTTTTTTGCCGTCGGCGGATTTTTTCCGCAAATTTTCGCGGTCGTTTTGCGAATTTATTCGCTGGTGGCGAATCGCGCAAATTCGCCGCAAATTCGCGCCTGGCAAATAAATTCGCCCATCACTAGTTATCCGGAATAACCCAGGTCCCCAGCATTCTGGATAACAGGTCCCATACCTGTATATGATTGGGCACCCAAGCTCTCCAGATGAATCAGGAATTCCACCATGATTTCGAGTACAAACCATTTTTTGGCCCAGTGGCTCATTAGTATATTTGTTCATGTGCCCAATTCCTGAACAAACCCCAACACAGACTTTATTTCTGTCTATCTGTCCGATGTGGAACTGGAAGCATTCTCTAATTAGAGGCAGCGGCCAATGAAAATGATAAAATGCGTGTCTAGATTACCAAGCAATTACATATAAAAAAGGAGGAGGCGTTTATGTCTATGTAAAGGCAGAATTAAAGCCATTTTGTGATTTTTCTGTTCAAGCTCCCAGTTGAGGTCAAAGAAATTCACAGATCAGATCAAGGCTATATAAATGCTATATAAATGTATTTCTGTATTACATATTCAATCATAATTCCAAGAATAGCTACAACAATAAATAAGCATTTATCCCAATGTTACCCTAAGTAACCTTCAAGCAGGGCTTCCAGAAGTGTCAAGGCGACCAGATTCTCCCCAAATCCTTTTTTGTCTTCCGACTGGGCCTCCATCCAAGCACACCTCTCCAACAAATGTTCACACTTCTTAGTTTAGGATCACTATACAGGTATGGGACCTATTATCCAGAATGCACGGGACCTGGGGCTTTCCGGATAATGGGTCTTTCCATAATTTAGAACTTTATACCTTAAGTCTACTAGAAAATCATGTAAACATTGAATAAACCCAATAGGCTGGTGTTGCTTCTAATAAGGATTAATTATATCTTAGCTGGGATCAAGTTCAAGTTACTGTTTTATTATTACAGAGAAAAAGGAAATCGTTTTTAAAAATTTTAATTATTTGATTATAATGGAGTCTATGGGAGATGGCCTTTCTGTAATTCTGAACTTTCTGGATAACGGGTTTCCGGATAACGGATCCTATACTTGTACTAAGATAAGAAGAGACTGAAGTCTAGTGAAAGGCACCAATGGGGCCCCTGGAACTTTTGCAACACTAAAGAATATTATTAGGGCCACTGAGGCAAAATATCATTGATTGGGATCTGATCCTGACAAATCTTTGTTTCTAAAGTTGTCATTTCCACTTGAAGTGCATTATTTAGTAAGACAATATCCTCCTGACACAACACAGCATTGTCCTTTTTAACCTTCCTGTTTTCTGAATAGCGTTTCCTATAGAAACCATTTTGTCACAGTGATTTCTACACAGTCACAAAGAGCTAAAGTGGTATTTTTAATAATTGATCCAAACAGCACATGGGCATGTTCTAGTACCTGCAGGATGTGGAGAAAGACAACTTATTTTTTACTTTCTCAGTACCACTCACAAGAAGATTGAGGATGGATTTATCATCCATCAGTATTTTTTACCAATGAGTAACAATGGCTTCTATTAGGGCTTCAACAAAGGCTTTTTGGAAGGATTCAGATGAATTCTGAACCAGATCATTGATTTAAAGGGCATGTAAAGGCAAAAAAATAAAATCCAAAAAATAAATAAAATGCCATTCGGTTCACACTTGTCCACACCCTTATGACAAGGAATGTAATTGCCCTGGAGATTTTGGATTTCCATGGACGTTAGAGCTCAGCTCTGCTAATGTATTTTATATAGAATTCATCAGCATGTTACTATCTTCAGTCCTTGGTGCTGGTTATTCTCTAGACGATTTAATTAAAGGGATCCTGTCATCGGAAAACATGTTTTTTTTTAAAACACATCAGTTAATTGTGCTGCTCCAGCAGAATTCTGCACTGAAATCCATTTCTCAAAAGAACATACAGATTTTTTTGTATTCAATTTTTAAATCTGACATGGGGCTAGACATTTTGTCAATTTCCCAGCAGCCCCCAGTCATGTGACTTGTGCCTGCACTTTAGGAGAGAAATGCTTTCTGGCAGGCTGCTGTTTTTCCTTCTCAATGTAACTGAATGTGTCTCAGTGGGACATGGGTTTTTACTATTGAGTGTTGTTCTTAGATCTACCAGGCAGCTGTTATCTTGTGTTAGGGAGCTGCTATCTGGTTACCTTCCCATTGTTCTTTTGTTTGGCTGCTGGGGGGGGGGGTGATATCACTCCAACTTGCAGTACAGCAGTAAAGAATGATTGAAGTTTATCAGAGCACAAGTCACATGACTTGGGGCAGCTGGGAAATTGACAAAATATCTAGCCCCATGTCAGATTTCAAAATTGAATATAAAAAAATCTGTTTGCTCTTTTGAGATATGGATTTCAGTGCAGAATTCTGCCGGAGCAGCACTATTAACTGCACTATTTTGAAAAAAATGTTTTTTCCCATGACAGTATCCCTTTAAGTTAGACTGAACTGAAGGTTACCTGCTCTACTACTCGGAAGGCCAGGCAGTGCGGGTTTGGATACAATTTATTGGACTACAACTATATCTCAAACAGGAGAACTTGGTGCAAATCCAAATATCAAGTCTGGACAAATCTCGTAATCATCTGCTGTTAGGTTACTGAAGTGGGACCACACATGGGCAGATTATGTTAGACAATCAACCAAAATCCCTTTGTACACTTTAATCTGTTAAAAATCAAATACATTCCAAAGAGTGTTTTATCCATTGACTATATCAGCCATTGTATCCTCTTGAATGACTGCTCAAAGACATATCATTTCTGAACACATTGTCCCTTCACTTATATAGGCAAATTGACAACTGATCCATTTATTCAGCTGAGGACTCTATTGACCAGATCTGTCCCTGCAGTTGTTGCTAACCTGTGCCAAGAGATGGCTGCCTTGCCCCCAGTAAAGGGTTTTCAGTCTCACAAATCTTAAAGGGAATTTAAGAAAAAGAAAATGGCTAGAAATGGCATATTTCATATACTGCACTTATTGCACGTGGCTAAAGTTTCAGCTTGTCAATAGCAGCAATGATCCAGGACTTCAAACTTGTCACAGGGGGTCACCATCTTGGAAAGTGTCTGTGACACTCACATGCTCAGTGGGCTCTGATTGGCTGTTGAGAAGCTAAGCTTAGGGCCCGTCACTAATTATCCAGCAGAAAATGAGCTTCCCTGGCTGTAATATAAGCTGATGCTACAGGTTTGCTGATTATTAAATTCTGATGCTAATTGCACTGGTTTCTGTGCTGCCATGTAGTAATTATCTGTATTAATCACTAATCAGCCTTATATTGTGACATTTCTATTCTAAGTGTACTGTATATTGTGAGTGGGTCCCTAAGCTCAGTAAGTGACAGCAGCACAGAGCATGTGCAGTGACTCAGCAGAAAAGAAGATGGGGAGCTACTGGGGCATCTTTGGAGACACAGATCTTTACTGCTAAAGGGCTGTGGTTGCCTTGGGCTGGTACAGAAGCCAAAAACATAATGTACAACATTTCTACCTACTTCTTTTTTTTTAGTTTTAAGGAAGGATAGCACTGTGCAAATGCTTTGCTTTTATTACAGCAGATGATTCAGCGTGTGCTGATGGCAATAGAAACAAATATACATATATTGTACATGCACAATTAATTTTTTAATGGAACACTGAGTGTTACAAAAATTCTGAACACGTTAACTACATTCATCTGCATCCTCCTCCCCATGGAATGGCATTACAGTTGCTGTACTGTATGGTGCAATAGAAGAACAGTTTATTATATTGAATCTGTATTTTGCATGTACTTATTATGTCTTAAATATACCCTGTTTGGTGCAAACACTGCGTTCTTATTCCCACCTTCTCAGATTATGTCTTGATAAAGTGTAATCGGAAACTTGTGTTGGCAGATTATTTTAATCAGTTTATAGCTCTATCTCAGTCCTGTATTATGGTGTGCCAAGGTACCCAAGGGTGGTAGACATGCCAATGAGAATCTGCACAGTAATTTGAGGGATCTGGTTGGGAGTGGGTTGATGGAACTCTTGTTAAATCAATTCTAAGAAGGGAAGGGGGTAGTAATGGTCGAGCCTCATAGCGTGGTGATATAAGAGTAAATGTAAATTTTAAAGAAGAAGAAGGGTGTTGAGGTATCTCCCAGAGAAGTTGGCACTCTAAACTTTTGTTTGTGTAATTAGAGAATGGTAACTGTTGTCTGGTGATCTGGACCCTAGAGTCCATGGTTCTACTGTACATAACAGAAAAAGCTATTTAATGGTATTAGTAGTTAAATGCCTTCGTTCATATCTTTCAAATATGTATAGAATGAGAAACATTCTTTATATAAAATAAGCCAAAAAATACATTGTCTGTAGTCGCTGAAAACCAGGCTGTCCTGGTCTGAACCAGACAGATGACAACCCTAATACCCTCTGTACCCCATGCTAGTACCTCTGCGTGGAGCACCATGCCTATAGGCTTCTACAAATGTTTAAATAGTAAATTATGCAATTGGCTTTCTTTTATTTTGGATTTTTGCCTTTTTTTTATCTTTAGGTACAAGGTATCATGTGATTACCTATTGTTTACCTAGGACATTTAGGGTCATATTATGGAGATTTTAGAGATTTTTGGATAAAAGATCATATCCCTGTACATTAAGACGGTTTCTCACATGAGCATGCTTTATTTCCTGGATTTTAGAAGCAAAATGGCAATGCAACAAAATATTCTCCAAAATCTAAAACAAGTGAATTGATTGTGGGAGTATTTGACAGAGTATTTTGTGGAGAATTTACTTTTTTTCATTTGTTATATATGCCCCAAATGAAAAAAAAAAAAAGTCTGACTGCTTTAAAAGCGCTTCCACGGCTCAATAAAAATTGACCGGTCAGGGTGCTAGTGAGTGCAATTTTTTTTCTTGCTGACATCAACAGGACTGGGAGCAGCCCATAATACTTTAAGGAAATCCTGGAAAGAAACAAATATTCAGTTTCAGGAACCAAAGTGGCACTGACAGACCTAATGGCGGGCTTAGAATACTAAGAGACCAATCCAATTCAGTGACAATATTAATCCCATTGGTAATTACACAACACACTGAGTATTGTTCCAGTGAAAGCCACTGCGGTTATTCCCCAGGGGAACCTTAAAGTTGTATCTACACAAATTCAGGTTTTATGGAGAGCAAGGAATGGATTGCAGCTGCCATTGATTCACCAGAGCAATTCTCATTAATGATGTGTCTTCATCTGGCAGATCACTCAGATACAAGCTGGATGTTAATATGGGTGATCCACAGCAATCAGTCATCAGGTAGAATAGATTGGTCTGCTGCTTCACTTTAATCATTTGATAGTTCTGTGGGTTACTAGACCTGCAGTAAAATGTACAGCCATAGTTACTATGTGGCCAAAAGATGGTGGACACACTTATTGGAATTGGCTTTTTAAGCCACAGCCATTGCTGTGGACACAGGCATTCTTCATAATTCCCTGCTTCCTACTCTATGGCAATGGTTTGGGGGAGGTCCTTCCCTGTTTTATCAGGATAATAACCCCATGCACAAAGTAATATCCATACAGAATGGGTTTGCTGAGATGGGAGTGGAATAACGTGTCTGGACTGCACATTTCCATAATGAACCCCTGATGAACTGAGACACTAATGTATGTCAGACCTGATTGTCCAACATCAAGAGCTCAGCCTCATACATATGATTGAAAGCAAATCCCACCTATGATCTTCCAACAGCTAATGGAAAGCCTTCCCGGAAGAGTAGATGATCAAGGCTGTTTAGCAGCAAACAGAGGACACACTTCATACAGTTCTTGAGATATTGGACAAGCAGGTAACCATACTTTTGGCCATACAATGCACTTCAGCTTGACCTTCTTACTACCTTAGGTACAAATGTGTCAGGGTGCTGACACATTTAAATTATAATTTTTGGGCAGGTTCCCCTGGCCAGAATCCTAAAAGAGTCAGGGTTAAATCATGCCTCTATAATCACAGCATTTGGCCTCCTTAATACAATTAATTACAGTGCCAAATAGGTGCACCCAGTGCTGACACAAAAGGCATGAAAACCCTCTGAGTTCAGGATTTCAGATGAAAACAGGGTCAGATATTACAGTGATGGTGTAAATGGCACTATGATGAGAAAATCAGTGCACAGGGGTTAGGGCAGATTTGATTGGATCATTAGGTGTTTCTATTTCTACCGATAAATTGTAGTGCAATTGTAGGGAGTGGGATAATATAAAAAGCACAACAGGAGCTCCATAGGGTTGCCAGCTGTTTGCTTTTTCGTAGGTCTGTTCGGGCCACAACTATCTGTTTGGGTTTTAGCCTTGTGAAACCCGAACATTAATCTGACCAATAACCACCTCTCATGTCAAAACCCTGCCCACAAGAGGCACAAACATACCCCCAAATATCATAATCCCACCCCCACATGTCACTGCTACGCCCCTAATGCCATCATTCAGTCCCCTTGTTCAGTTTTTGTGGAAGTCAATGTTGGTAATTCTAGGTCCCCATAAAGCATCAGTGGTCATCCAGCTGGTACAAAATAGCAGACTTGGACCCTGACATGTTAAGTGTGGGCATTTATACAAAACAGAGGACTCTGTAAAGAATTAATTTAGGTCCATGAGCTGCAAAATAGGTTATCCTTGTCTCTGTAGTTTCCTCCTGCACCCTTATTTATTTATCATTTACCTTCCATGTCTCTCTTCTCCTCCTCCTTTGCTCTTGTCTCTTTCATTCCATCCAGCCATCTTTGAATTCAGCCCTTCCACACAATATCATTGTCACATGTTATACATTTTCTATTTTCTAGCTGTGCAAAGAATAGGAAGAAGAGACTAGTAGAAGTCTAGTATAAACATTTAGAAAATAATGTACCAATGCAATGGGCAGTTCCCAAATTTCCTTCCTACAAAATCCTACATTTAGGTTGAAAGTACCTATAAAGGCACTCCTTTAGATCCTATAGACATATCCCCAAATATATTAAAAGGCACAAAGTTAACCCAAGAACAATAACCTATAGCAACCAATAAGATGATTGCTTTTAAAAAGGAAAAAATAAATGCTACCTAATGACTGGTTGCTATAGGTGATAAGATGTGTAGCAAACTTTGCCCCTGATATTACATAACCCTATAGACCTGTGTATAAATATATATAGAGAGAGAGAGAGAGAGAGAGAGAGAGAAAGACAGTAAAGAGACACTAATGTTACAGTTGCATAAAGGTATAGGAACCCAAAACCAAAAACATTCTCCTGTATCTCCTCATTACTGTATCATTACTGTATATCAGCTCCATTCTGCAAGGATCCATGTATATTCTAGATTATTGCAGGCTAAAAAGAAAATAATTGTAACATTCAAGATTAGTGATATGGATTTAGTGAGATGGATTAACTGGCGTTATACTGCCACCAGCAGTGAGCAGAGTAATTGTTCATCCTCCCTAAACTGGAACAGAGTAAAGCTGAGCACACTCCTACTTTAGTTCAGATAGCCTGGTGCACAATGTAAGAGGGTACGGCAACCCCCAAATGAGACAATTGTGTAGAAATACACTGGCACACAAGGCAATTAAAGTGCAGGGTTACCCCTTGCTGTTTATTTTGTGCGAACGTGCAACGTTTCGGGGCAAGCCCCTTTATCAAGCATGATAAAGGGGCTTGCCCCGAAACGTTGCACGTTCGCACAAAATAAACAGCAAGGGGTAACCCTGCACTTTAATTGCCTTGTGTGCCAGTGTATTTCTACACAATCATCCTCCCTAAAACAATATCATGGTACTGACAGAAAACATGTCAAGGAGACATATTCATCCTCCAAAAAATTCTCTTCCCTCTGCACAACAACACAAACCATTTAAATAAAGTGTTTCCATTAAATCCTATGCAATAAACCTTATCTATATACTGTATATTGTAGTATGATTGGGAAAATCATAGATGGAAAGTATCACTCCCAGAATCCAGGGCACAGGGGGCACAGAGGGCTGTGAAAACAAAGCAAATCCAGGTATAGGACCTGTTATACAGAATTCTCGGGACCCATGGTTTTCCAGATAATGGATCTTTCCGTAATTTGGATCTTCATACCTTAAGGGCAGCGACACACGCTGCAGATCAGGGAGATTGCCTCATGAAGAAACATCGGGCGACTTCGGAAAACAAAGCGATCCGAGTGCAATCCCGTCGTCGATTTACATTCTAGCCGGTGGGAGGCAGTTCAGGGAGATTAGTCGCCCCGAAGAAGAAGAAGAGATTTGTCGCCAGGCAACTAATCTCCCGGAATCTGAGGGTCTGCCCTGACCCTAAACATTAAATAAACCCAAAAGGCTGGTTTTGCTTCCAATAAGGATTAATTATATCTTAGTTGGGATCAAGTACAAGTTACTGTTTTATTATTATAGAGAAAAAGTTTATAAAAATCTGGATTATTTGGATAAAATGGAGTCTATGGGAGATGGCCTTCCCGTAATACGGAAGTTTTTAGGTCAGTGGTTTCCGGATAATGGATCCCATACCTATACACTGAATCTAACAGTGTGTTATAAATAGGCTCTTCCAAAATTGATGAGCACCAGATATGTATATAGGTATATGGCAAGACAGGCATAAATTGCCACCAATTATTGCCACCAATTAACCCATAAAAACTAATAAGCCTAGTTATCCTAGTAAGCCATAAGAACTTAGAATTTACTGATCTACGACAGTTTCAGTAATTAAAAGAAGTATGTGATGGGTTGCTATGGGTTATTAGTAAAAATAATTTCCCATGCATATTTCCCATAATCCACAGAAAAATAATCAGTGGGGAGAGTTTGTTTACAAGAGAAAAGTAACACATCTATTTAAAACATGTTTGTTGCTATGGACAGTGACCCAAGCAACCAACTAGCAAACTGGAGGGAAACATAATATTAAATAACTCAGAGTCACAAAAAAAAAAAAAAACAGTGAAATTACATAGAACTCTGGTTAGTGGTGGGTCAGGAGATTGCAACGTAGGATCATGCGTTGGACATAAGGATAGATAAGCATATCTATGGCTGGCTTAAACCAAATATATATCGCAGGTTTTACAACTGCGCAGAAGAAAGTGCAAAAAAAGAGCAAAAACAACAACAGCATTCCGTCTTTTTTTCTTTAAATAAAACTGATTTCTGTGCATTTATTCATAAATGTACCCACGTAGTTTGCACTGAGAAGTAATGAAGAGTAATGCTTTCTCTACAGAGTGGGATATGATTTCATATGGAAATAATAAACATTGGCATCTTTATATTGCTGTATAAGTAAAAATAGCTATTATATCATATAGGTTAGAACTGGTGACTCATGAAAAAAGGGCTCTGCTGGCAGTATCTGAGTTATAGGAAATTGCAGGTTAGGCAAGTTACTGTTATATTAAAGTTTTCATTATGCATTCACTTATTTATGGACTATATATAATAATATAGGTTTTAAGCTTATGCTAAACACATGCTTAGGGTTCACAAAGATCAGAGTTTCAATGCCAGTTAAAAAAGGGGAATGGTTATCATTAACAATTTCCTTTGGGGAGGGAATGTGACTGTGGGATAGCAGGTATAGTAGGGAGAGATGGTGCCTATAGTAACAGTGGATAATAGTCTCTGGGAAGGGAGTGTGACTGTGGGATAGCAGGTATAGTAGGGAGAGATGGTGCCTATAGTAACAGTGGATAATAGTCTCTGGGAAGGGAGTGTGACTGTGGGATAGCAGGTATAGTAGGGAGAGATGGTGTCTATAGTAACAGTGGATAATAGTCTCTGGGAAGGGAGTGTGACTGTGGGATAGCAGGTATAGTAGGGAGAGATGGTGCCTATAGTAACAGTGGATAATAGTCTCTGGGAAGGGAGTGTGACTGTGGGATAGCAGGTATAGTAGGGAGAGATGGTGCCTATAGTAACAGTGGGATAATAGTCTCTGGGAAGGGAGTGTGACTGTGGGATAGCAGGTATAGTAGGGAGAGATGGTGCCTATAGTAACAGTGGATAATAGTCTCTGGGAAGGGAGTGTGACTGTGGGATAGCAGGTATAGTAGGGAGAGATGGTGCCTATAGTAACAGTGGGATAATAGTCTCTGGGAAGGGAGTGTGACTGTGGGATAGCAGGTATAGTAGGGAGAGATGGTGTCTATAGTAACAGTGGATAATAGTCTCTGGCAAGGGACTGTGACTGTGGGATAGCAGGTATAGTAGGGAGAGATGGTGTCTATAGTAACAGTGGGATAATAGTCTCTGGGAAGGGAGTGTGACTGTGGGATAGCAGGTATAGTAGGGAGAGATGGTGTCTATAGTAACAGTGGATAATAGTCTCTGGGAAGGGACTGTGACTGTGGGATAGCAGGTATAGTAGGGAGAGATGGTGCCTATAGTAACAGTGGATAATAGTCTCTGGGAAGGGAGTGTGACTGTGGGATAGCAGGTATAGTAGGGAGAGATGGTGTCTATAGTAACAGTGGATAATAGTCTCTGGGAAGGGACTGTGACTGTGGGATAGCAGGTATAGTAGGGAGAGATGGTGTCTATAGTAACAGTGGGATAATAGTCTCTGGGAAGGGAGTGTGACTGTGGGATAGCAGGTATAGTAGGGAGAGATGGTGTCTATAGTAACAGTGGATAATAGTCTCTGGGAAGGGAGTGTGACTGTGGGATAGCAGGTATAGTAGGGAGAGATGGTGTCTATAGTAACAGTGGATAATAGTCTCTGGGAAGGGAGTGTGACTGTGGGATAGCAGGTATAGTAGGGAGAGATGGTGCCTATAGTAACAGTGGATAATAGTCTCTGGGAAGGGAGTGTGACTGTGGGATAGCAGGTATAGTAGGGAGAGATGGTGTCTATAGTAACAGTGGATAATAGTCTCTGGGAAGGGACTGTGACTGTGGGATAGCAGGTATAGTAGGGAGAGATGGTGTCTATAGTAACAGTGGGATAATAGTCTCTGGGAAGGGAGTGTGACTGTGGGATAGCAGGTATAGTAGGGAGAGATGGTGCCTATAGTAACAGTGGATAATAGTCTCTGGGAAGGAAGTGTGACTGTGGGATAGCAGGTATAGTAGGGAGAGATGGTGCCTATAGTAACAGTGGGATAATAGTCTCTGGGAAGGGAGTGTGACTGTGGGATAGCAGGTATAGTAGAGAGAGATGGTGCCTATAGTAACAGTGGGATAATAGTCTCTGGGAAGGGAGTGTGACTGTGGGATAGCAGGTATAGTAGGGAGAGATGGTGCCTATAGTAACAGTGGGATAATAGTCTCTGGGAAGGGAGTGTGACTGTGGGATAGCAGGTATAGTAGGGAGAGATGGTGCCTATAGTAACAGTGGATAATAGTCTCTGGGAAGGGAGTCTGACTGTGGGATAGCAGGTATAGTAGGGAGAGATGGTGCCTATAGTATAGTAAGTTACTCAGCCTGTAAGCCCCATTCAGTTATTATTACAGACAGCACTCACCATTCTACTTTTACTAATATAATGCAGAGTCACAAATAAAAAGATAGTAAGTTCTCTGGTTACATATATGATGGAGAATTAAGAATTGTCACTGATTGGAGATGGAGCTGGCAACTTGCCCTAAAATAAGAAATGTAGATTTGCCAGAGAACCTAAGCAAGTCTTTCTGCTACATAAGCAAATACCACAGATTAAGATTCCATTTAATCACGCCGAATGACAGGAGTCCATCAGAAAGTTCTTCCTCTGGGATTTTCTGCAGTCACTAGGGGGCAGTCACACAGGCGTCTCTGCTCAGCCCTCAGCAGCAGCGTGTCAGCCTGAAAGGTAATTACAAACCGACAAAATGAATAATCAGCTTTTTCCCATGTTCTTACATACTGTGCTCCACTTCCCCCTCCAGGTATTTCATGAAGTGCTGCACAATATAATCCCAAGGTACAATGTCTTGCACAGGAGAAGAGCATTGTATATTTAATTTGTATAGTAGGCCAGTGAAACCAAATTTCTTGTGTAGTAGTTTGTTTTCTAACCAATAATAATTGTCTGTATTTTAAAGTTCTACAAATAAGCCCCCTTTGTATCCTTTTCTCAAGTGTAAATTTTAATTCAGATACTGTGGGTGCTGTGGAGCTACTAGTGCTTGTTTTGGGAGGCTTGGTTCCTCCTAATTGTGTGACAATTTGTAACTGTTCTGTAATGGAACTTCTACATAGAAAGTAGATAATCAGGTCAGGATCAATCATAGTATTAAAGAGACAGCTGAAGAGGAAAGACTGCAAATGCAGGGAAAATAAGCAAAACCATTAAAATATACAATCTGCCACCATTAAAAAAGCCAAAGCTGCTGTACTCAGGTCTTTTTGAGACAGGGCTGTCAGCTAAACAGCATTTAATATTTAATAAAATTCAACCCAATGAAGGAAAACACAAACATGCACCGAGGGAATAAACATCAGACGATAGACTAATATTCTGGGCTGTCACAAGACTCACGACCGGCTGTAATTTTTTAATAGACAAGAGGGTCATAACCAGAAAATGATGGCCTGGTGAGACTTCTATAGGACATAGGGAAGGTTAAATTAAGACATGATATATTTAGGATATACATTTTTTTAAAAAAAAAACCCCATTCATGCCAATTTGCTTGTGTCAAATTAATCTGATTGGCTCTTTTGAAGTCTTGAAGAGGATCAAGAAAAGGAATATATTTTAAATTTATCAGAAATGGAAAATTCTTCTTGATATTTCCCGGCACCTGTAAAATTGTCATGGAGAGATTTTTATTGCATTCTTGTATTTTATCATTTGTCACCTGAATTCTCTTGAGCACCCGAGAATATTTCTTACATTGAGCAAGGTTCCCGTAGACTTTAATGCTATAGATTCTCTTAGATTTCCACTGATTTGAATGGTTCTCAAGAGCTGTGGGCTGCTGAATTCTTCCACTGCCATCGAGAAGATGCAAGGGAAAAAAATGATTAATTTCTAAAAATCTTGTTGGAAAAAAATGTCTTTTGTAAAATAGGTTGAACTTACTGTAGCATAGGTTGAGCCTATGATTAAGTAATCTTTTTGGCACGAAATGCATAACGTTTTTGTTGGTCTGGTTTGTGCCAACCTATGCAATTATGGGCTAGTGGTCTGTAAAGATTTGAGGCATGGGCACCTGGGCCCTTTATATGGTTTGGTGAGTCCACCCCAATGAGAAATTGTTGGATTTCTTTCTATATTTATAAAATCGATTTTATTGTCAAGAAAACTTCTTGACCTTTGGTGAATCGACCCCTTAGTTTCTCATATGGGGCAAATTTATTAAAGGGCGAAGTGACTTGACGTCATTTCGGTACATAGACGATTTACTAATAGTGATGGCAAATTTATTCACCAGACGCAAATTTGTGGCAAATTTGCCGTTTCAGCACCGGGGAATAAATTCACGAATTTGGCGAAAAAATTGGCTGGCGGAAATTCGTCTGCGTCGAAAATAGTTTGATGCCGGCGACAGTTTTGACGCCGGCATCAAGTTTTTTTTGCTGTCGGTGATGGTTCCAACGCTGTCACCCATTTAGACGGCGGCGACAATAAATGGATGCCCATTGACTTTTTTCAGGGTGATAGGCTGCAAAAGTCCGTAAAATATTTTTTGGGTACCCAGGTTCCCAGATATCAAATAAATATAAGGTTGTCCTTGGTGTTTAAATCCGTGTATAAGTGATTCTCAATAGGCTGCACTCCCCGTATTGTAGTGCTAGAAATTTCCAATAGATATAGATAGTACCTGGAGAGCACACTTTGTCTTTAAAATCTCATATCTTTATTTGAAGAAAATCGTGCACTTCATGTTTCGGCTACATCAGCCTTCACCTGATGAGGTGTGCTCTAACACTAAACTATGTACAGCTGGCTATACATAGGGAAATCTGCTAGTTTGACAACGTCACCAAAAGCGCGGATCTCTGCCTAATATGTCTACTTTGAGGTCCGATAATCGGATCACAACAAAAAGAATACGGGCGGTCGGATTGAAGACTGAATCAACAAACAGACACAGTACTCAAACCAACAGGATTTTTAAACCCGCCCGATCAATATCTGATTGCTTTTCGCCCAGATATCTATTGGGGAAGCCAGTCAGAGGGCCCCCATTCACTGCCAAATCTGTCGGGGCCTTAATTTCTTGGACCACATTTTAGTTAGCAGACAACATGACTTCTGTCAGATTTTGAGCCCATAATATGGAAGATGCTGGGCAGAACTGATTTAGAATATCCAGAAATCAAGATATTGTTTGCCAGAAAATACATATAAATAACATATATATTACTTATGCTTTAAAGTGAGACATTGACAATTCCCTCCCTCCCCCTAGCAGCAATATAAGGTGTGCATAGGGGGGGAAGGGGCTAGCAGGGAGTGAGCAGGCAGTGGGGGCCCCAGAGGGGGTATAGGGGCCCTTGGGGTAGCAGCCCCAGTGGGCCTCGCACTAGCCGGTTTGACCCCAATAGCTAATGAAGTTTTGTTTCTTGGTACAGTGTACGAGAACATTTTAGGGCAAAGAATTGTGAAATTTATTTTTTTTTGTAACTTATTCTTTATTTGCTTCATATAAGTCATACATCAACGCAACAGCTTTTCCATTTGCGTGCAATTTATTTTTGAGCTTCTGGAAAAGAAATAGCATTTCCAGCTTTTGAAAATTAGCTTCAAATCGCTGCTTATTGATTTATATGGCAGTTGTTTAAACCCATTCATGGGCCAAGCCATATTGCTTTATATGTGGGGTTTTGCTCACACTCTGCCAATGTTCAGGTCATGTTTGAAGCTTAGGCAGTTAAATGCAGTTCTTGGCCACAAAGATTTTCAAACCTGGAGCAGATATCAGCCTAAAAGGCTTTTTTGGGAAACAGGTCAGGTGGCCTGGTCAGCAACCATTGTCTTTCGAGTGTGCACACTATAGTTTTGTTCTTGCTTTGCATGACTAGGGAACATGTTTCATTAATGCCCTTTCCTTTTATCCAGCAGGTGTTTTTTTTTTTGCATTCTGAGCAGACAAGAGAAATGACAGAAAATGAAGAAGAATGGCCCCTGCTGGGTTATGTGGCATCACAGAGATGAGAGCTAATCACACGCATAGCAGGAGAATTTGTATTTTCTTTCTGCAGAACTCATTTCATTAATCTGTTTTTCAAAAACAGCATATTCTGCCATTCTGAAAATTATATGGTTTTGTTCCAACAGGCTGCCAGTAGTGATGGGCAAGGGTGTTTCCCTTCGCCCAAAATTCCCGAAATGGTGAAAAATTTGCAAAACGTCATCTGTTTTTGGCGTCCATTTGTTTTTGACGCCAGCAAATCTTCGCTGGTGAATTTTCGCTGCAGTTTTGCGAATTTATTCGCCGGTGGCGAATCGTGGGAATTCACGCCTGGCGAATAAATTCGCCCATCACTAGCTGCCAGTTGACTACCGAAGTCTGGAAACCTGAATATTATATTGGAGCTTCACAAGTATCTTAGTCACTGTACAGACACGGCCGCTGAATTCATCTTCCACAATGATCTACATTGCATTTGCAGGAAGAGCTGTTTTGAAGATATCATCGGGGCAGGGATGATTTTGAGGTGCTACAAGTGAAGTCTGATAAAATAGAAGAATGTGGTGTTACTTATGGTGACACAATGTCATAATGGTTAGCAGAGTTACATTGGAGAACTGCAGTCCAGGTTAGAGCCCTGCATCGGGTCTGACCGTCTGATACCCATGGAATATCTGCAGGTTTCAGACCGAAAGTCCTTGATTCCCTCACTATGTGGGTGATCCACCTCGGTTGACTGCAGGCTTGCAATCGCCCCACCTCCCAGAGTTAAAAGTATTTTTTTTTTTGCCCTGACCTGGTTAATTCACTTTCAGAATGACCCAGTTTCACAGGTCCCCAGTTGCAGGAAGTGCGGTTAGTGTCAGGTAGCGGGTAAGGAGCAGTTTATAGCGGGTCAGCAGGTACAAGTTGGGTTGTGAATCAGTGGATCAGGGCTGGCCATGGGTCTGCCCAATTGGACACTAGTCCAGGAAACTATCTGCAAGTTTCCGGGTATCTGATTTCCTCCAACACCCCAAAAACCAGGAAGGTTAACTGGCTCATAATGAGTTGCCTTTAGTGAGTATGAATGTGATAGGGACCATACATTGTAAGTTCTACTGCCTCTGATGTAAATCATATATAAGCTATGCAGTATGTTGACACCATATAAATTAAGGGTAATAACTAAGACAAATAGTCTGATTAAGGGCAATACCCTAAAAGGCCTAATGAGCTATTAAGAAGACTTCCAAACGAAACCGTTGCCGACTTATTTGTAAGCACTTGGATCGGAAATACTAAATCTGAGCTCAAATTAAATCCCTGATTATCATTTCCAATAACAACCTGGGTCTAGGGTATTGGTTTATGAAATAATTCAACTCCAGCCGCTATATTAATAACACCCAGATGAAATCTTATTAAATCTATTACTGGCTCTATGGGTTGGCCTGTTAAAGGAGGCTGACTAATTATACACAAGTTGTTAAGAATGATTGGTTTAATGAATGGGATTTGCAAAATAACAGCTACTCTACCTCCCACTGACTTCACTGGCCTAATTCTTTGAAAGATTTCTAAATATATTGTTGTTAATTCATTATCATAAAAAACACTTAGAAGCTCTATCAACCAGTGGTAGATAAAATGGCTACACATGTCATAATTAGGGAAAAGCCACTTCTCTTAAGGGCTCTTACTCACTTACGTTCTGACCCGCGCTCCCCTGCGTTCCGTTTTTTGGTGTTCAGCCGCAGGGGAGCGCAGGAATAGACGCATGTCATTATTTCAAATGGGGCTGTACTCACTCAGGCGCGTGTAGGCGCCGAACGCAGGAAAAATGCAGCATGTTGCGTCTCAACCTGCGTTCGGCGCCTACATGCGCCTGTGTGAGTACAGCCCCATTTGAAATAATGACATGCGTCTATTCCTGCTCTCCCCTGCGGCTGAACGCCAAAAAACGGAACGCAGGGGAGCGCGGGTCAGAACGCAAGTGAGTAAGAGCCCTAAATGTGTCGATTTCATTTACAAGGATTATTTGGTGATGCGAACCAGCTATAAATTAGAATTAAGGTACCATGCATAATCACTGCAGAAAAGAAAAAAAATGTGAGTACAGGTGTGGGATCCATTATCCAGAAACCAGTTATCCAGAAAGTTCCGAATTAAGGAAAGGCCGTCTCCCATAAACTTCATTTTATCCAAATAATCCAAATTTTTAAAAATGATTTCCCCTTTTCTCTGTAATAATAAAACAGTAGCTTGTACTTGATCCCAACTAAGATATAATTAATCCTTATTGGAAGCAAAACCAGCCTATTGGGTTTATTTAATGTTTACATGATTTGTGATGGACGTTTTGCGAATTATCAGCGAAATGAAATGGGACAGATTCGCCCATCACTAATGAAGATCCTAATAATGGAAAAAACCTTTATCCGGAAAACCCCAGGCCCGGAGCGTTTTGGCTAACTGGTCCCATACCTGTATTTTCAAAAATCAACTAAACTCAATCACCATTATATTTACCAAAAAAACCTGAATCAGAAAAAAACTCCAAAGCACGTAATAAAAATCCCATGGGCCATTCGTTTAATATGGATAATTCCCCCGTTTGACCACGTTTGTTACCTGTTACAGGATTAGCGACCCCATAAAAAAACACAAAGGAATTTCAAAAGGATCACAGATGGAAAAACGGATCAATAATAGGAATTAAGTCATTTGACATCAAATACATTTATATGTGCCTAATCAATATGAAAGATTTATGTATTGAATGGTCTATTCCTAGGATAAGGTACACGGCAAGGGGAAAGTCCTTTGAGACTGGAGGAAAGGAGATTTCTCCATCAGTATAATTGGGATATCTGAGGCCTATGGCGAGGAGGGAATCATTGATCAGGACTGAGAGTTCAGCGCCATTCTAAGGGCTCTTACTGACGAGCGGTTGTAGCTGCGCTCCCCCGCGTTCCGTTTTTCTGCGTTCAGCTGCATGGGAGCGCAGGAATAGACGCATTACATTTTTTCCAATGGGGCACGGAACGCAGGTTGAGACGCAAAATGCTGCATTTTTCCTGCGTTCGGCGCCTACAGGCACCTGTGTGAGTACAGCCCCATTGGAAAAAATGTAATGCGTCTATTCCTGCGCTCCAGCTACAACTGCTCATCAGTAAGAGCCGTTAACAGTAAGAGGAACATGTTATAATTGTTACATTCAGCAGTGATTGGTGCTATCCTGTAGCTTTATACTGAGATTAAAATGCATTTTATACTCAACAGTGCGGTAGCTTCTCTATCACTATTTTATTGTACAGCTATGAGACCTGCTATCCAGAATAGTTGGGACCTGAGGTTTTCTGGATAAGGGATCTTTCCGTAATTTGGATCTTCCTTAAATCTACTAAAAAATAATTTAAGAATTAAATAAACCCAGTAGGATTATTTTGCCTCAGATAAGGATAAATTGGATCTTAGTTTGGATCAAATATAAGGTACTGTTTTATTATTACAGAGAAAAAGGAAATCATTTTTAAAAATCTGGATTATGGGTTACCGGATAAGGGATCAATAAAAAAAAGGAAATAATTTTTTTTAAAATGTAATTTATCCAGGAAACGGATCCCATATATGAACTTCTTTGAGTTTTTTTTACTTTTCTTTTACTAAATGTGAACATTATTAGCAATTCCTAATTTCTAATTGTGAGATCCTTTTTTAATATAAATCTCTTGTCTTTTCTGCATCCCATGTCACAGAACTCATCATTCATTTCAATCTCCTTCAAAATCTACAGCCCAGCAAACATTAAGCAGTAATATTACAGGTGTGATTCTATTTCAATATGAAGTATTTCTCATAGTGTGAAAAGACAGTTATCAAGCAAAAACTTGCAGGGTGTATTCAAGGGCTTTAGTGGACAACTGCGTTTGCACCCTTTGAAAACCTTCATTTTGTGTACCATTATCACAGCAACTTTATAAAACGTCCTGCATTAGTCACTACAGGTATGGGATCCATTATCCAGAAACCTGATTTAAGGGAAAGCTTGTCTCCCATAGACTCCAATTTATCAAATAATCCAAATTTCTAAAAAATTATTTCGTTTTTCTGATCCCAACTAAGATATAATTAATCCTTATTGTAAGCAAAACCAGCCTATTGGGTTTATTTAATGTTTACATGATTTTCTAGTAGACTTAAGGTATGAAGATCCAGGTTACGGAATCCATTATCCAGAAAACCCCAGGTTCCCGAGCATTCTGGATAACAGGTCCCATACCTGTACTTTAAAATATGTAGGACAATGGGGAGATGATCTCTAAAGGCCTAACTAGAAACAAACCATATGTTCCATTTTATTTCATCCCCTTCGTCTAGTCTGCTAAGGTCTCTCTGCACGGGGGATTGTACATTGTTTCCTATTATTTATTCTGTTTCTTGGGTCCAAAAGCAGAGGGGCAGTCACCAATAGCATGTAGTTCTGTAGACCAGAATCAAGGGGCAGGGCACATGGTGAAACAATAATTAGCATTTCAGCCTTGCAGGGCTGTATTGAGTTGCTCAGCCTAATGTCATAATTCAAATTGGCTCCTGATGAACTTTGTGGCTGGGGAAAGGGAAATTAGATTGTAACCTCAACTGGGGCAGGAGATGATGGAAATGAAGATAGTTTGTAAAGTAGTGGTTACATGATCGATACTATATAAACAAAAGCTGATAATAATAATACTAATAATACTAATAATAAATAATAATTATAAAGTTTTTTTTATATATTTTATATATTTTTTTTTATAATAATAATAAAGTACAAACACAAGAACTATCTTGGTAAATGTTCCCAATTATAAATCAGACAGAAGGGATTTCATAGTCAGGGGGAAAAAGAAAAGAGAACAGGTCGTTTACCTGACTGTCCAAGTTGTAGGCAGCTCTCTTTATGTCTTGCAGGGCTCGTTGCATAAATTTAAATGCCTGACAGTCCACACAAGGCCGAGCTAAGCAAAACACGAGAAAAACATAAATATATCATCCCAGAAGCTGAATATATATGGTGCATAAGTATGGACCAATATGGAGCACATAACAGTTTTGGCCGTGCTGTTTTTCCCCCACTCAAAAAAGGCCTTAAAAGTTTTGTATTTGCCCAGGCCCAGATTTGTGGCGAGGCCACAAAGGCCTGTCCCTAAGGGGGGCAGAATAATAGGACAGCTCCCCAGAGCTCCGGTGCAGGTGTGCATGTGCGCTCGCTTTGGAGGGGGGTATGCAGGCGGGCACTAGGACTGCGCGGCCTCTGGGCGCCCCTCCACGTAAAGGACCAGTAACATCAAAAATTTTTACAAAAAAAACACACAAAAAAACTGTCAATAGAATAGCCAGGGAGATGGGGAAGTGGAGTTTATGTAAGTTATTTCTTAATAAAGGCTTTGCTATTTTAAATTTTAATTTGTGTTGGTGTTTTTTTTTCCGTTGTATTCTAACAAATTCTTTTGTAAAGATATTTGATGTTACTGGTCCTTTTATCCGACGATGTATTTGCCCCTATTGTCTGTTGCTTCCCATGGGAACCACGTGAAAAGCCAGCACCTACAAATCTGAATTCTTTTTTCTTAAAGTGGACCTGTCACCCAGACATAAAAAGCTGTATAATAAAAGTCCTTTTCACATTAAACATGAAATCCAAATTATTTTTTTTATTAAAGCATTCATAGCTGTTGAAAACTCATTTAAAAATCTCAGCTGTCAATCAAATATTGTCTGCCCCTCCTCTATGCCTTAGGCAATTACTTTCACTTTCCATTCAGCACTTCCTACATGTCACTGCTTTCCCCGCATTCCCCCGTTCTCGTTACCATTTAATTGTGTAGCCAGGACATGGGGATGGACATCAGGTCCCCCATTCTGGTGCACAAACAAGATTCTGAGATGATACAAGGCTTGTCTTAATAACAGTGTCCACAAAATGGCTCCTGCCTGCTTGCTATAATTATGAATTCCCAGACTGATGGAAACAAATTTTTTTACAGTGTAATTAAAGTCCATTTTGCTTGACTAACATGATAAAAATAGGATTTGGAAATCTTTTTTTGGGTAATGGGTCCCCTTTAACTTTTATTAGGGTCAACGATCGTATTTTGTGCACCTTAGGTGGGCCTATCGAGGGAAAGATCCCCTTGTTTGGCAATGAGCTGATCTTCTAGTGTATGGCCACCTTAACAGGAGTAACTTGATATTTCAGAAGCTATACTGAATATTTAATTGGTTATATTTAGAAAGTTTGTTATGTCCATGCGATGATCCCCTTTAAATGGTGGTTCACCTTCAAACTTTTAGTATGTTATAGAATGGCTAATTCTAAGCAACTTTTCAATTGATCTTCATTATTTATTTATTTTTATAGGTTTTTAATTATTTGCCTTCTTCGTCAGTCTCTTTCCAGCTTTCAAATGGGGGTCACTGACCCCTTCTAAAAAACAAATGCTCTGTAAGGCTACAAATTTATTGTTATTGCTACTTTTTATTATTATAGGCCTCTGCTATTCATATTCCAGTCTCTTATTCAAATCAATGCATGGTTGCTAGGGTCATTTGGATGCTGAAACTGCAAACTGGAGAGCTGCTGAATAAAAAGCTAAATAACTCAAAAACCACAAATAATAAAAAATGAAAACCAATTGCAAATTGTCTCAGAATATCACTCTCTATATCATACTAAAAGTTAACTCAAAGGTGAAGACGCCTTTAAGGTAGAGAGCAGTAACAAATAGCAATATACAAGGCTTTTCTGTATTCCTTTCCTGCTGATGCAAAGCTTAACATCTGACAGTTCTTTTCTCTTTAATTTTAACCAGCCTAATCTGAAAAAAAGTTAAAAAGATGATGAGATTCTGCTCTTTCATGCCAACATTAAAATCTTCTTCAATGCCGCCCCGCTGGTTTCAGGCTTTAGATTGTAACGTTCCTGTACTTTAGCAGCTAAGTAAGACATTAGGAAGTAGGCTGAGAATTGAATCTCAGAAAGATTTCTTAAAAGCTCCTGACAATTATTATACTTTATATAGTGCCAACATGTTACTCAGCACTGTATAGAGATTGTTGATCATACATACCAGTCCCTGGCCAATGGAGCTTACAATCTAAGTTACACAACACCCAAGCGCTAGGGTCAATTTCATCAGCTGTTCTTTGCTACCTTTTAGTGTACAAATATCTCTTTTTAAAATTGGTCTAGCACAGTTTGAAGTTGAAGCTGACAACACCAATTAATAATTGTGACTGTTCCTTAGATAAATGTAGGTACTTTACAAGGAATGACATGTTAATAGCTAAGCTCTGTGATGAGAATGGATTAGAAATGTTATTGTGCAATTTCTCTGGAGATTGGCCTTTAAGTACAGAATATTTATCATTCAAGTCTGACCAAAAAACATGAAATGCAATGATGGTACCGTTGACCCTCTCTGGTTCCTTGATAACTAGTGATAGGTGAATTTCTCCCGTTTGGCTTCGCCGAAAAATCTAGAAAAATCTTGAAATCGGAAAGTTCACCAAAAAAAATCGTGAAATTTAAACGTTTTCACTGGAGATTCGCAAATTTATTCGCCCATGGCAAAACACTGAGATTTGCTGCAAATTCATGCCAGGCAAATTTATTTGCCCATCACTATTGATAACATACAGGATTGGGCCAGGTTTAACATCAGTAGGAAATGTAAAATAACATCGCTAATACAGGTATGGGACCTGTTATCCAGAGTGCTCGGGACCTGGGGGTTTTAGAATAATGGATCTTTCTGTAATTTGGATCTTCATACCTTAACTCTACTAGAAAACCATTTAAACATTATATAAACCCAATTGCTTCCAATAAGGATTAATTATATCTTAGTTGGGATCAAGTATAAGCTACTGTTTTATTATTACAGAGAAAAACAAAGTTATTTTTAAAAAATGTGGATTATTTGGATAAAATAGAGTCTATGGGAGACGGGCATTCCATAATTCGGCGCTTTCTGGATAAAGGGTTTCCAGATAATGGATCCCATACCTGTAAGAGGTCTCAATACTTGTATCACATGCTTTGGTGAAAATAGATACAGATATGCTACAGTCTAGAATGTGCAGGTATGGGACCTGTTATCCAGAATTCTTGGGACCTGGGGTTTTCTGGATAAAGGATCTTTCTGTAATTTGGATCTTCATACCTTAAGTCTACTAGAAAATCATGTAAACATTAAATAAACCCAATAGGCTGGTTTTGCTTCCAATAAGGATTAATTAACTAATAAATAATTATATGAATAATTAAATAATATCTTAGTTGGGATCAAGTACAAGGTACTGTTTTATTATTACAGAGAAAAAGGAAATCAGCTTTAAAAATTTGGGTTATTTGATTATTATGGAGTCTATGGGAGACAGCCTTTCCTTAATTCAGAGCTTTCTGGATAATGGGTTTCCGGATAACGGATTCCATGCCTGTACATCTAAAAGGACATCTGTAGTCCATGAAATAGGGTGATGCCAAAGGAAAAAGGGAATGGCTTTGAGACCAGGTCATTAAAATCAAGCAGGTATGAGAAGACAGAATAGAACGGTAGTTGTTCTATTCTGGACATGATGATGATGATGTTTATCCTGTACCTTATGTGGAAAGTTTAAATGAATGTGTTAAGCTCATATTTATAGGATCCCTCACTCTAGAACAGTGGTCCCCAACCTTTTTTTACCCATAAGCCACATTCAAAAGTAAAAAGAGTAGGGGAGCAACACAAGCATAAAAAAGTCATTGGGATGTCAAATGAGGGTTCTGATTGACTATATGGTAGTTCCAATGTGGACTGGGAGCCTACTGGAGGCTCTATTTGGCAGTACACATAGTTTTTATGCCTCCAAGCCTGGAATTCAAAAATAAGTACCGGCTTTGAGGCCACTGGGAGCAACATCCAAGGGTTGGTGAGCAACATGTTCCTCGTGAGCTACTGGTTGGGGATCACTGCTCTAGAATGTGGCCCTGCTCCCAGGCTTTTGAGCAAAACAGTTCAGTGTTCTACGTACTTTCAGCTGGGATGACACTCCCCGTTCCTGGATGGGATCCAATTGCCTTCTCATTTAGTAAAGCAACCACAGATGTACAAGTGAGCACCCAGCACAGAAGACATGGGATCCCAAAAGATGCCATTGCCATGAACAAAGAATACCTGGGAATTTAAAAAAAGTCAATTATTAGCTAGAATTGCTTTTCTGTAGTATCTGCTCTTCTGTGTTAATAGAGTAGGTGATCTAGTTGAACGATTCCTTGACCTTGGCTTATCACAAAGAATATTAGCTTGTAGGTGGTTCCAGGTCATCAACCTATTGCTGATGTTGGCTAAGGTCCGAACTGAGAATTAAAATAGGCCCTGGCGTTTCAGGTACATAGAGGACCAATCAGCCCACAAAGAGGCCCAAACAGCTCCACCAGCCCACTAAATACTGACTTTCTATGGCACCTTATAGCAGCCCCTCTGGCATTTGCCAGAACCCACAGATTGCCAGTCTGGGCCTGGGTTGTCATTTAGCAACAGGCTCAGTGGGTAGGGGCTCTGTGGCACTCTTTCAATAAGGGCCTTTACACACGGCGGTTTTAATTGCCCTCCCCTGCGTTGCACTTTCTTCCATTCAGCCGCAGGAGAGTGCAGGAGTAGAAACACTCAATTATTGTCAAGGGGGCTTTCCTCACACAGATGCATGTACGAACGCAGATGAAATGCAACATGCTGCGTCCCACCTGCGTTTGTCGCTTACATGCGTCTGTGGAAGTACAGCCCCCTTGACAATAAATGACTGCGTCTTCTCCTGCGCTCCCCTGTGTTGCGCTTTCTTCCATTCAGCCGCAGGGGGGAGCGCAGGAGTAAACTAAGAGCCCTTAGTTACTCAAAACAACCAATCAGACGTGTTTTCATCTTTCTAATTTGTACATCAGCAATAAAAGATCATTGCTATTAGTGATGACTTGAACAGAATTGCTCCCACCTAATTAAAAGGCATGCTGGGAAAAAAGTAATAAATAATTATTGAGCCTTCACATTACATGAATCACAGTTAATGATTTTCTGGAGCTTCCAATGCTCAGTTCCCTAGTGTAAGACTGAACAAATGGAGGCCAAACGGCTAGAGATTGCCCTCCAAAGGCTTTTATGCCTCCCAAACTGCCAACTGGCTCCAAAGGCAACTGTATGACATCATTGTTTAATAGGAGCCAGCCTGTACGTTTGTTGTGAAATAATCAGTGCACTACATGGAATGATTGAGTTTTGGGATTCTTCCTTCCCTCTAAGCTACAGTAGTGAGCTGCACAGAAATCCGACTGTTGCCATGAAAGATTGAATAGATGCTGAGCTTGCGCCGGCCTCTCTGTTGTGCTAGAGAACCACAAATCTTACCGTGGAGCTCTGGATGTAGCAGTGACTGACTGGAACGTTGAGCGGATGTGACATATGGAGCATGCCCGTTTTATCCCTCCTTGCTGATAAGGTCATTTGTATAGAGAATTACCATAACAACATGGAATTCAGAAAAGACCCAGCTGCCTGAAAAGCCCAGGCTTCCCTTCCTCTTCCCCTTTAGCTTGTTTAGTGCAACGAGATGGAACAAGCCACGGGGTCTCATGGTCAGACAATAACGGGGCTGCTCTGCTGCACGGACTACAATGAATTTGAATTTCAGACAGTCTTGCCATAACTATGAACAGATGGGAACAAAACACATAACATGAAATCAAGGAATTATTTCACAGTAAAGCATTACAATTTTCTGATATCAGTTAGACTTAAACTCTATATACCAAGCGGTCTTGAGTCATGAACCAAATACATTGAAACAGGTGGTTCACCTTTAAGTTAACTTTTAGTATGTTATAGAATGCTTTTTTTAATTACTTATCTTCTTCTTTTGACTCTTTCCAGCTTTAAAATGGGTGTCACTTGTAGGAGGGACTTCCAGTTTTAAAGGGGAAGTATACTGGGACCAGCACCTCCTGTCCTACTACCCAGAGTCACAGCGGGTACTCACCACACGGGACACACACATCAGAGGCTTTTCATTCCGGCACACATGTAGGTGTTGGTCCCATAATTTGATTGCTTTTATGATGAGGTAAGTGAGATGCTGGACAGTGGGGGAGCAGTAGATGTGATCTATTTGTATTTTCTCAAAACGTTTGATACTGTGCCCCACAAACGACTGCTTTCTAAACTAAGTTGGGCTTAATGAAGTCGTTGGCACATGGATAGGAAACTGGCTACAGGATCGGGTACAGAGGGAGGTTGTTAATGGGACATTCTCTACTTGGAGTAAGGTTCTTAGTGGGGTCCCTAAGGGCTCAGTATTGGGTCCACTTTTATTTAATGTATCAGTGTTTGCAGATGACACAAAACTATCCAGCCCAATAAATTCCCTCCAAGATGTGACATCCTTGCAACAGGATCTTAACAAACAAACATCTGGGCAGCTAAGTGGCAAATGAGATTCAATGTTGATAAATGTAAAGTCATGCACCTGGGATGTAAAAATATCCACTTATACCCTTAATGGGACTGCACTAGGCAAATCCATTATGGAAAATTACCTTGGAGTCCTTGTAGATGATAAACTTGGCTATAGCAAGCAATGCCATGCCCCATCTCTATCACTCAAACAGGACATTATTGTATTAGAGAGGGTACAGAGAAGGGAAACTAAGCTGGTGAAAGGTATTGAAAATCTTAGCTATGAGGAAAGACTGGCCAAATTGGGGGTGTTCACGCTGGAGAAGAGGCGTTTAAGGGTTGATATGTTAACTATGTATAAATATACAAGGGGATCATATAATAATCTCTCTAATGCTTTATTTACCAGTAGGTCTTTCCAGCTGACACAAGGTCCCCCATTCCGATTAGAAGAAAAGAGGTTCTGCCTATAAATTCGGAAGCGGTTTATTACAGTGAGAGCTGTGAAGATGTGGAATTCTCTCCCTGAATCAGTGGTACAGGCTGATACATTAGATAGGTATAAGAAGGGGTTGGATGGTGTTTAGCAAGTGAGGGAATACAGGGATATGGGAGATAGCTCATAGTACAAGTTGATCCAAGGACTGGTCCCATTGCATCTTGGAGTCAGGAAGGAATTTTTTCCCCTCTGTGGCAAATTGGAGAGGCTTCAGGTGGGTTTTTTTTGCCTTCCTCTAGATCAATTGGCAGTTAGGTAGGTTAAAAAAAAAGTTAAAACATTGAACTTGTACTATGTTACTATGTTACATCACACACACCAGCGTTTCTTTCTTCAAACACAGCAATTTACACATCTGTTCATGGAACCAGTTCTTTCCTAAAGTAGACACACCTTCCTTAGGACTTTGGATCCCACCTAACCGCCTAGTGGTCCGGTATATACTCCACCTGTATCCCTCCACTCTCCAATAGTGGTCAGATACCTTCAAGGTGATACCACTCCACTCTTCCAAGTTAGGCCCATTTTATCCAAATCCTGACCTGAAGCCTTGGTGTCCTTCCTACCTAGTCCTAAACTGCCACTGGTTCATTCATTTATGGAGTGCCAATAGGAAACGAATTCCACTTCCTCATTGATGGGGCCACAGCTGCCCTTACTAGATATCCTCACTGACTCGTGCACCTAATCTGTTCTAAATTCTCCTATCTACTGCTTTGGGTCTTCACTTACCCAGCCACGTGATGCTGCTCCGGCCACGCCCTCCCATCAAGACAACTCACTTGGACGGTGCCCCTCCTTTTATAGCCCTCTTTGTCTCACAGTGCCCTCTGGTGTCTGGAGTATAAATTACACTTAATTTTAATTAAAGAACTTTGCCATCTAATGGTGATTCCCATGAATTACACCCAACACACTTTAACAAATATACATTTTATATACATGCACATTTTTTCTTCACAATCACTATACCCAAAAAGATTTTGTTTCACCCTCATATAAGAAATATTGAGATTTCCCAGGTTGGCATTTACCACGTTAAAAAGCACTTTAATGGTTTCTGCCAGAGCTGGAAATGCCCGCCGAGCTTCCAAACATACGTCCAAGCTGACAATGCAGTAATGGAAATTGAGTCAACAGAGAAAAATGTTAACTGAAAATTCTGTTATTTCAACTGCATTTCAGCAACCTCAACAATTAAAAAAAAAAAATCCTAAACAATAATGAATTGCATAGTTTTATCCAAAGAAGGTTCTCTGCCTTTTAATGGACTGAACTGGAGGTGGGGGCTTTAAAAAAAAAAAGGTCAGGAAATATGCTACAATCTGAAGTTGTGTGAAAGCCACATTGGAATGAATGTTTTCCATAGAAGGTGATGCTTCATTAATAGGGAAAGCTGCAAAAGAATTGACACATACGTAGGGACCCATAGGGTTAATGTGCCCCGATGGCTTTATTTCCCTATCCCTTCGCTTGACTGGGCATAAGCTCATTTATCTAGTTTTAAGTATTTGCATATGCAATGCTATTGGCCAGGAGGCGCTGTGACCACACCCTGTCACACTCTGGTATAGTGAATGTGAAGGGGTGGATCTTACTCTTTGGCTGCTGGTGTCCTGATCGACTGGTTGTTCAGTCGATCAGGACACCAGCAGCCAAAGAGTAAGACCCACCCCTTCACATTCACTATACCAGAGTGTGACAGGGTGGGGTCACTGACCCCATCTAAAAAACAAAAGCTCTGCAAGGCTACACATTTACTGTTATTGCTTACTTATTATCTCGTCAGGTCTTCTCCTATTCATATTCCATTCTGTTATTCAAAATAATGCATGGTTGCTAGGGTAATTTGTACCTTAGCGACCCAAGTGCAAACGGGAGAGTTCCTGAAATAAAAAGCTAAATAACTCCAAAAACCACAGATAATAAAATATTAAAACCAACTGCAAATTGTCTCCAAATATCAGTCCCTATATCATACTAAAAAGTATTTCAAAAGTGAGCAACTCCTTTAATACCCTGTCAATTGATACTTTTTTATTTTTCAACTATTCCCTGGTAAACTTCAGTAACACTAATTTCGATATCATTTATCACCCTGATAACAGTGATTTTAAAATGTCTCAGTGCTCAAAAAAAGGGGATCTTAATCCAAAAAAAAGAAAAGAATTGATGTAAATGTATTCAGAGTGGCCCTCCCATTTTTTAGTTTGAGGAGGTTCAGAGACATTAGCAGTTTTAGACTACCAATAGCAGGCTTGGATCAAAAGCCAAGAGAAGGCCCAGAGTGTCAGTGACCCTGGCTGTATTTTCGTGGTGCAAGCGGCCATGTCGGTCAGATCAAATGTGCATAACTCACTTATGATGTCATGAGCATGCGAATAATGAGCAAGTTGTATGCATGCGTGTGCCCCAACATGGCTCCCAATGTGAGTGGCCTAGCGCTGTCGGGGGGCAATTTAAAAAAAAAACTACTATTAGTACGGACTCTATTAGCCCACACCTTTGGTTGGGGATAATATCTAATAATAATATTATTAGCAACAGGTGCCCTTTAATGGTCAGACTTACTGTATCACCTCTAAGTAGTTGTTTGACACTGACGATGATGAGTTCTAAGGCAGTTTTACTATGGAACTAGGGAATTCAGTGTTCCAATGTTATTAACACTTTCCTAACAGGAATCATTTCTTAGTTGGCTACAGTGCCGCCATCAGGAGGGGACAGGGGGGACAAGTGTCCCGGGCCCAGGTATGAAGGGGGGCCCAGCAGTGCTGCAGTTTTGAAAAGAGCCGGCCCCCCTTGAGAGTGCCGAAGCCTGCGGCCATCCCGAACAGCCGAAATGCAGAAGTGCTGAGAACAGCCGAAGGACCCGAAGCTACGAAAATAGCTGAAGCCGAACTCCCGAAGCGGAGAAAAGACCCGAAGTCACGAAAACAGACGAAATTGAAGACCTGAAGCTGCGAAAAGACTCACAGTCACAAAAGGAGGCAAAGGTGAAGTCCTGAAGCCACGAGTTCTATTCTACTGAACACCAATGTGGGGTTTTTTTTTAATCCCCTGGCCACCAATGTATTATTTTAATATTCTATAGGCCCCTGCCACCAATGTTTTTTTTAAAAAAAATTTTTTGGGGCCTCAATTTATTTTAACTAGTAAGGGGGGCCCTGCCACCAATGTTTTCTTAAAAAAAAAAAAAAAAAATATTCTATAGGCCCCTGCCACCAATGTTTTTTTAAAAAAAAATTTTTGGGGCCCCAATTTTTTTTAACTTGTAAGGGAGGCCCTGGCACCAATGTTTTTTTTTTTAACTTATAAGGGGCCCTGACCATCAATAGCTTTTTATAACTTGTGTGTGGGGGGGTTACTTTTTTAGCGCTGATGTCTGTGTGGTCTTTGGGCAGGATGGAGTGGGGCTTGGGTGGAGTGGGCTGGTTCTGGGGTCCACACTTGGGTGCTAGTGTGGGCGGGGCCCAGGGGGCTCCGAAAATGTTTTTATACGGGCCCCATGATTTCTAATAGAGGCCCTGGTTGGCTAGGTACAGTAGATGAAATTACCTGGAGAACATGGAGCTCAGAAAATGGTGTTGCTCAACCCAGAGAGCTTGCTTACACTACTTACCTGTAGCAAAACAACAATAACTGACGTTTCTATTACTACATTCCCCTAGCAATTCTCTGTGCTGCTTTAGTTTAGAATGTAAGTAGGTCAGTAGGGTAATAAAAGTGATCTAATTTACTGCTGCCGAGAAGGCTGGCCTATATAGGACAATATTTGGGGTTTAAAATAAGAATAATAAATACAGGATTAAAGTAACTGATATAACTGCTGTTTTCTCTCTGGCATAAGGTCTAAGCACATGATGTCTAACCCAGGCTAGGAGAGAGTGATGACATATCTAGTTAAAAGTAGAATAAATACAATGAAGAAATCCATTACAGGTTTGGGACCTGTTATCCAGAATGCTCAGGACCTGGGGTTTTCCACATAAGGAGTTTTTCCATAATTTACCTTAAGTCTACCAAAAGAATCATTTAAACATTAATTAAATCCAGTAGAATTGTTTTTTAATTATATCTTGCCGGTAGTTGGGATCGATTACAAGGTACTGTTTTATTTAGGGATGCACAGAATCCAGGATTCGGTTCGGGATTCAGCCAGGATTCGGCTAAATCCTTCTGCCCGGCCGAACCGAATCCGAATTTGCATATGCAAATTAAGTGAGGGGAGGGAAATAACGTGACTTTTTGTCACAAAACAAGGAAGTAAAAAATGTTTTCCCCTTCCCAACCCTAATTTGCATATGCCAATTCGGATTCGGTTCGGTATTTGCGAACCTTTCACAAAGGATTCGAGGGTTCGGCCGATTCCAAATTAGTGGATTCGATGCATCCCTAGTATTATCATTACAGAGAAAAAGGAAATGTTTATAATTTGATTAAAATGGAGTCTATGGGAAATGGGTTTCCTGTAATTTGGAGCTTTCTGGATAAGGGCAGAGACACACGGTCAGATATGGGGAGATTAGTTGCCTGGCAACAAATTTCCTCTTCTTCGGGGCGATTAATCTCCCTGAACTGCCTTCCCACCGGCTACAATGTAAATCGCCGGTGGGATGGCACTCGGAGAAATTCGTTTTCTGAAGCCACCAGGCCTGGATTTGTGGAAAGGCCATCTAGGCCTGGGTTCCTGGGGCAGGATTTTAGGGGGGGCGGCATGCTGCCTAACCACACCCACATTTGTTCAAAAACACTGGGGATGCGCTGGAGATACAATAATTTTTTAAATTTCCTGTGCGCCAATCCCCATTGTTTCTGTCCCCCTGGAGGGGACAGAGGTGACGAACGGTAGTGGGCCTAGGGGCGCCCACTATGTAAATCCGGCCCTGGAAGCCACCCGAAGTTTCCTCACGAGGCAACTTCAGAAAACTAAACGCTCCGGTGATTTACATTCTAGCCGGCGGGACGCAAGTTCAGGGAGATTAGTTGCCCCAAAGAAGAGGAGATTTGTCGCCGGACAACTAATCTCCTCGAATTTGACTGTGTGTCTCTGCCCTAAAGGGTTTCAGCATAACGGATCCCATACCTGTATAAAACCCATTCCCCCTTTTAGCAATACACTCTTTCTTTCCAGACACTTTTTATAAAACATATCCCCTATGAATCCATTCTTCAATGCACTTCTTTCTCAGTTCATCTCTGTCCCAATTATTGATATAATATATATATATATTCTTCTCTTCTCTCAAAAGTGTCTGCTTGTGGCATCAGTCACTGCCTCTTTTCTCATTGTGTATTAAATAATGACAATCTTATTTAAATAACATTTTGTGTGCTTGCCTTTTTGCTTTTTGTTCTCCACAGTGCAGCTACTCATTATTCCCATGACAACATAAACCCACATTTCCTCACTAATTATCCCAAACTGTTTTCGTGTTTGTGTAGTTTTGTTTGTGCTTCTCAGCAGCTTCTGGCTGACCATACATTCAGGCTTTATGGATTACCCTGAGCATAGTAAACACAGCTGCTGTATAGCCACACACGCTTGTATGTAGGTAAAAATAGAGTTAAGACAAGTGATGATGTCTTTTAGTTTACGGACTTCAACTTTTGTGGGGTGCTGGGAGTTGTGTGGGGTGTTCCTGTGTCTGTTGACACAACCTGCTGTAGAAACCCAGGAACCATCACCAGGTCCAGCGTAGCGGTAGCTGCAGATTTCCCCAGTATCGGTAGGCACATTTGTTCACCATTGCACCATTCATCACAGAGAGCCATGTTAGATGCAATTTGCACCCATATGCATGCGCAGGGGCATGTTTGGATTCAAGTGCCTTAAATTGCACCAATACATGCTCTAACTTACTGTTTTCAGGCCTGGGCACAGGATTTGCACCCGCCCCCCCCCCTCTATACTCGCAAAGTTTACTTACTGCCGCAAGATCTCCGGTGGGCTCAAGGGGGAGCGGTCCCTGCTGCAATTGCACCCTCTGCTCCCCCGGTAGTTACTCCACTGCATTGCACCCATTTTGAAGTACAGGTATGGGACCTGTTATCCAGAATGTTCGGGACCTGGGTTAACAAACCTATCTGTAATTTTGATCTTCACACTTTGGGGGTTATTTACTTAATTCCAAAAACAGCTTGACCAAACTCCCATCCCCAATTTTGTCTTATTAACTCAAATTAAACGGAAAGGGAAAAAACTGATAAAATTGATCGAAAAACCCGAATCCTACGATTTTTTTCTGACTTTTATCCAGAATCAATTTTTTCAGGTTTTTGCCAGATTATCGGGCTAAATCCAGTGCAAATCATGACATATTCAAAATGGGAGAGGGACGTCACCCATTGATTTGACCTCCACCAGTCTGAGATGGTGGATTTTTGCATTCTGGCTTTTTGCTGCATCGGGGTATAATAAATCAGAAAAATTCTAAATTTTTGCCCCACCTGACCACATAAATTTAAGTTTTAGTAAATAACCCCCTAGGTCTACTAGAAAATCATGTAAACACTAAATAAGAATTAATTATATCTTAGTTGGGATCAAGTACAAGCTACTGTTTTATTATTACAGGGAAAAAGTAGATCATTTTTATTTAATTTGGATAAAATGGAGTCTATGGGAGATGACCTTCCTGTAATTCAAAGCAAGTGTCCAGATAACAGATCCAATACCTCTACCCGCACTTACAGTATTTCTGTGTTCGTAAATGGCCAATAATATATGTACAATTCACTTTTCTCTAACGTGTTCACACAAAAGGGCCCCTCTCTTTCTGGGGTCCTGTCCTACCCTAAAATCATCCCTAAAGTCAGGTACATATTTTTCTGACCCATAAATCTATCCCATATTGGACATAGGAATAAAAAATACAGTTTTGTTTTTTTTTTAAAAAAGATCCCAATGATTTTATTCTAAGAACCCCGTTTACAAATTCTTGCACGCATACATGCACATTACAGTGTCAAGGTGATATATGGTGTCATGTGAAATCGATGTTCGTGGCATGGTCGGTGTTTAACCCTTTCGCTGCCGGTGGGACCTGCCAGACACTCCGGAGCAATGTGCCGTAACCTCTTTCCAGCAGCAGAAGGGTTAAGGGAGAATGTCCTTGTCCAAGATGGGAGATGTTCAGCTCAAGCCCTCGGCGGTGATGCAGTCACAGAGGCTTCTCCGCTCCACCTTAAGCAGAAGGGTCTCTGTCTTTATGGGGAGAGGAAAATACATGTTGTTATTATTGTTATTAATATTTCTCCAGATTCAACTTCAACACATAGGGCCGGGCAGATTTATCTAAGGTTGAGGTGTATTTTCGAATGAAAAGAATTTCGAATTTTGAGCTATTTTTTGTGCACTTCGACTAGGGAATAGTCCAAATTTGATTCGAATTTGAAAAAAAATCGAAAATTTGAATATCTAAATTTATCATGTACTGTCTCTTTAAAAATTCGACTTCGACCATTCGCCTTCTAAAACCTGCCAAATTGCTGTTTTAGCCTATGGGGGACCCCCTAGAACCAATTTGGAGTCAATTGGTAGACTTTGAAAAATCAAAGGTTTTTTGGGAAAAACTTCGATCGATTCTAATTCGGCCGAATACGGAGCTATTTGATAGAAAACGGACCTATTCAACCCAAAAAAACTTTGACTTAATTTTGGTTGGTCTTTTTGAATTCGATTTTCGAAGTTTTTTCAATTCAAAATTTGACCCTTGATAAAATATGCCCCATTACATAGACAGACAAACACTATATAAGTGCTGTCCAACTTCTGTGGTACTGAGGGTCGGAATTTTTCTGGCCTATGTGGTGGAGGGCCGATAATGGAAGCCAGTGGTGATCACTCACTATTTTTAACCCACACCCACTTTAAGCCACACCCATGTTACCACAAGACCATGTCCACATTAATTGTAATAGCACACCAAAAAAACAAATGGTTGGTGCTCACTGCAGGGATATCACTCATGTGTGAAAAAGGTTAAGTCATATTTAGACATACCCTTAAATCCATCTGCCTCTTCCTCCACTGTGGATAACACAGTTCCCCCACCAGCACATGATTAAACAGCACATGATTAAACACCTTAGGGGTCCCTGAACAAACCCCTACCAGCCTCACGTCTCACAGGGAGCATAGAGCAGTTAGAGTATGGCACACACAGGGAGCATAGGGCAGGCAGAGTATGACACACACAGGTAGAGTAGGGCAGGCAGAGTATGACACACACAGGGAGCATAGGACAGGCAGAGTATGGCACACACAGGTAGAGTAGGGCAGGTAGAGTATGACACACACAGGGAGCATAGGGCAGGTAGAGTATGACATACACAGGGAGCATAAGGCAGGTAGAGTATGGCACACACACACACAGGGAGCATAGGTCACGGTAGAGTATGACACACACAGGGAGCATAGAGCAGGCAGAGTATGGCACACACAGGTAGAGTAGGGCAGGCAGAGTATGGCACACACAGGGAGCATAGGTCAGGCAGAGTATGACACACACAGGTAGAGTAGGGCAGGCAGAGTATGACACACACAGGGAACATAAGGCAGGTAGAGTATGACACACACAGGGAGCATATGGCTGGTAGAGTATAACACACACAGGGAGCATAGGGCAGGCAGAGTATGACACACACAGGGAACATAGGGCAGGCAGAGTATGGCACACACAGGGAGCATAGGGCAGGCAGAGTATGACACACAAAGGTAGCATAGGGGAGGTAGAGTATGACACACAAAGGGAGCATAGGGGAGGTAGAGTATGACACACACAGGGAGCATAGGGCAGGTAGAGTATAGCACACACACACAAGGAGCATAGGGCAGGCAGAGTATGACACACACAGGTAGAGTAGGGCAGGCAGAGTATGACACACACAGGGAGCATAGGGCAGGCAGAGTATGACACACACAGGTAGAGTAGGGCAGGCAGAGTATGACACACACAGGGAGCATAGGGCAGGCAAAAATAGTCACACACATAAAATTGTCAAGTGTCAAAATTATTCGGACGCCCTTTGACTTGAATGCATTTGGACAAAATAGTCGCATGTATAAAAACTGTCTTGCATCAAAATTGTCTTGCGGCAAAATTCAATGCTTGAATTTTTTCCGTTTTGCTAATTTTTTGATAAATTCACAAATATTTCAGCAGAGCGCCACAGATTCGCCCATCACTAATGATAACTAGGATAGACAGACAGACGGATAGAGGATATTCCTTATACTACTGTGATATAATGAAAGATATATAGAGATGATAGGCAGACAGATAGATTGATAAAAAAAAGTAGATAGATAATTAGATGATTGATTGATAGACAGATAGATATAAAATAAACAGAGAGATAAATAGATGATAGACATACATACAGACAGATAAATAATAGATGACAGATAGATAGATAGATAGATAGATAGATAGATAGATAGATAGATAGATAGATAGATAGATAGATAGATAGATGATAGATAAATAGATAGATAGATAGATAGATAGATAGATGAAAAAAATAAACAGATAGAAAATTGATAGATAGAGTCTTATGCAGGTTCTAATGATGTGTTTTGCTACAGGTTATTTTTATCCCTTTTCTTCTTATTTATTATTCTTTATTTATATAGAGCCATCATATTTCCCTTCAAGACTGGGTACAACAACACAGACCGAAACAGTGATTTCCCATGATATTATCATCTCAGTAAAACAAATCAAAGGTAAATAAAGCTTAGGTGAATACACAAGTTGATGCTATCTGAACAAAAGTCAGACTGATACCCAGAGAGAAGCAGAACGCATCAGTAGTAGACCCCTATTGGCCAATCTGCTGCTCATGTTTCAGAATGAAGGTACAGACAGGGCCCGATATCTACCCGTGAGTCTAGAACAGGGGTCACCAACCTTTTTTACCCGTGATCCACATTCAAATGTAAAAAAAAGTTGGGGAGCAACACAAGTATGGAAAATGTTCCTGGGGTTGCTGATTGTGGGCGGTGATTGGCAATTGGTAGTCCCTATGTGGACTGGCAGCCTAAATGAGGTTTTTTATGCAACCAAAACTTGCCTACAAGTCAGGAATTCAAAACTAAGCACCTGCTTTGAGGCCACTGGGAACAACATCCAAGGGGTTGGGAAGCAACATGTTACTTACAAGCTGCTATACACAACATGTTTCGGGCTGTAATTGCCCTTTCTCAAGACACTTGAGAAAGGGCAATTACAGCCCAAAACATGTTGTGTATAGCAGCTTAAATAAATATTAATCACAAGCAGTTAATCTGCGTCAGAGTGCTCTCCTCTCTCCTACTGAAAGTTCAATTGTTTGGGATGTTCGGTACATCTGTTCGGGAGGATTGATGCATTCATTCATCAGGTGCTAATTGGCAGAGCGCGGATTCCCTACTTCCACTAACATGTTACTTACAAGCCACTGGTTTGGGATCACTGGTAATGTACGTGTATGTAGAAAGAGCAGTCAGCACGACTTCTTACACCTTTCTTTCTTTTAAGTTGTGGTGCAGGTTCCCCAGTGGACACTTAATCACCAGTCAATATTGAAGAAATTGTAATTGAATAGCACCACTTAGTCTTTGTAAGATAAAAATGCCTTTATTGCAGACTTCTGGGCATCACAGCAACGTTTCAGGCCTCAAATAGCCTTTTATAAAGCTTGACAAAAGGCCATTTGAGGCCTGAAACGTTGCTGTGATGCCCAGAAGTCTGCAATAAAGGCATTTTTATCTTACAAAGACTGAGTGGTGCTGTTCAAATACAATTTCTTCACTGGTAATGTACCCCCATTGGCCAATCTGCTGCTCATGATCCAGAATGATGATCCAGACAGAGCAGGTACCTACCCGTGAGTCCAGATTGTATGCTGTCTTTTTCAGGTCTTGCAGTGCTCTCTGCATGAATTCAAAGGCATGGCAATCAACACAGGGGCGACCTGGCAACAAATATAGTGTTTAGGCAACTTCAGTAAGTATACAGTGTTTGTACCCAAAGAATATGAGAAAACTGTGATTATAGTTGCAATATCCAGGAACTGCTAAAGAACAGAGCTGAGTTTACATAACAGCAGGAGAGCGTGTTTGGACACAAACTGGAATATTGGTGGACTCATTGTTTTGGGGCCACTACCTCAAAAATAGTTACTGGGCGGAGGGGGATGCAAGTGTGCTGCTCACTACTAGGGATGCAACAAATCCACTACTTGGGGTTTGGCTGAATCCCCCAAATCCTTTGTGAAAGATTCAGCCTAATACCGAAACCGAATTTGAATCCTAATTTCATATGCAAATTGGGAACAGGAAAGGAAAAAGTGGAAAAAATAGTTTTCTTGTTTTGTGACAAAAAGTCATGTGATTTCTCTTCCCCCTAATTTACATATGCAAATTAGGATTTGGATTCGGCGCAAGGATGCGTCCGAATCCGATTCCTGCTGAAAAAGGACGAATCCTGTCCAAATCTCAAACTGAATCCTATATTTGGTGCATCCTTACTTACTACAAGTCCCCAGGACTGGAAATCTGTGGGTTCTGGCAAATGGCAGAGGGGCTACTGCAAGATGCTATATCACTATTTAGTGGGCTGGTGGGGGGTTGTTTGGGCCTCTGTATACTTGAAATGCCAGGGTCTTATTTGAATCCAAGTCCAGACCTGCCCGGGGCACACAATGGAGCTGCAAACACACTAATTACTGTCTCTGTCAATACCTAAAACATTGTACTATTAACCTTGTATTTCCTCTCTTGCTTAAAAAAGTCATCCAACCCTTTCTTGAAACTGTCTAATGTATCTGCCATCAAAATATGTTTTTGCTCTAAAACTACATGTTAAAAATATTGTTAATAATATACATTAACTTTTAATAAAGGACAATTCCCTATTGGCCCTGGCTGCTTCTGTCTGTCTGAAGTCTCTACAGTTAAGCTTATTATCCACAAGCACCCCACGGATTCACCTGTCTTAGTGCTATTAAAGGGCATGTAAAGTCTAAAATAGAATAAGTCTAGAAATGCTGTATTTTGTATACGAAATATAAACATGAACTTACTGCACCACAAGCCTAATCAAACAAATAATTTATGCTTTCAAAGTTGGCTACAGGGGGTCACCATCTTGTAACTTTGTTATACATCTTTGCAAGACTAAGACTGTGCACATGCTCAGTGTGGTCTGGGCTGCTTACGGATCGTCATAAACAAAGCTGCTTGAGTTCTGTATGGCTGGGAAGTAAGGCGGGGGCTCCCCCTGCTGTACATAAGTATGATTGTTTCCCTGCTCAGCAGTTAGGGACCGTCTGACAATTCCTACCCACAGCAGTAAATGAAGGGAGAATTTCACTGCATACAGTCAGGTTTCTTATAAAAAGTGTACACATTTTTTAATTAAAGTATATTGGAGATAGGTTTCTTTTTCATTAAAGAAAGTAAAAATTGGATTTTATTTTTTGCCTTTACATGCCCTTTAAGGGTTTAAGTAACCTGCATATTTTAAATCCTAAGTGCCTAACTTTACTTTTATCATCTTCCCTTTAGCTGCTCACGTCGGCAATTTGTCCAGATCCCCCAGCAAAGGTGACACATCCCGTATGAATGCACTCGTTCTTGGAACATAATGATGTATTATACATCCCATGCCTAGTGCAGCACTTGCACACGTGCACTGGTATATGGCTTGCTGCTATAGACCTTAGGGCCTCTTAATGGCTATGTCCACAAAGGTATTATAATCCCAGACAACAGTCTTTCCCATTTCTTTTTGATCACCTAGTGCACAGTGGCTGCAGGGCTATTAATTACATTAGCAATTAATTGTTATTAGTACCACTAAGAACCCCCAGGAAATGCTTGGTTTAGGAATTCTGCAAATTTTCAAATGATCACTTCACCACAAGGGGGCAATGTTTCCTTATCTTATACTCCTGTGCAGCAAGGCAGAATAGGGCAGCTCCATAAGCAGATAAATAACCCCCCTCTGTGCAGAATTACATATACCCTCATGCTTTTTTTTTTTATTAAGCAAGTATAGGAAAATCGAGGCTAATAATCCCTTTGTTTTTTATTTATATTGCTGCTGAACTCAGTATCTGATTCTCCCTTGCTGTTCTCTTCAATGCTGTTTCAGTCTAAAGGAACCACTGAAACAATGTAGCAACTATAGAAGTCATCGTTCCGTAAATAATCCGTTCCCTACTAATGGTGCACCAATGAAGGAAAAGGTAGCAAATGGGCAGGACATGGACATACACTTATTTCAAAACGAGCACCAATAGGCTCAGAACATAAAAGAGAGCCCTGTACTTACTAGGGATGCACCAAATCCACTATTTTGGATCCGAATCCCCGAATCCTTGGTGAAAGATTTGGCCGAATACCGAATCCGAATCCTAATTTGCATATGCAAAATAGGGGCAGGAAAGGAGAAAGTGGAAAAAAAATCTTCTTTTGTGATGAAAAGTCACATGATTTGCGATTCCGTTTCGGTTCGGCCAGACACAAGGATTCGGCCGAATCTGAATCCTGCTGAAAAAGGCCGAATCCTGGCAGTGGCATAACTAGATGTTGCTGGGCCCCACAGCAAATTAATTTTAGGGCCCCCAACATATCCAGTGTTTGTCCTGTTTTACCAATATATGTTGAAATTGCTCATCATGGGGCCCCCTGTACCTCCTGGGCCCCCCACTGCTTCCTCTGTAGTTACATCCCTGGATCCTGGCCAAATCCCGAACCGAATCCTGGATTCAGTGCATCCCTAGTACTTACAGAACCTACAAGTCAAGGCAGGTGCTATAATATTGGTGTAGGGCACTAGTACAGATAAGCACAAGTAGCTGCAGGCACATTGTGATTGGGTTTTTTAGGGGTGCAATTATTCACCCACTTTAATGCTTATCATTGTACCAAGCAAATGTAAATGAGCCCTTATCTGCAGTGAAATGGTTAACCTCATATGGTTCTAGGCAATAAGAATACTGTAAGCCTTGCCAACATCTGCTACCTTGCACAAAAGCTCACTGATGAGATTAAAGGATTGCAAGCCACATTACAATCATATCCTCTTTAATATTCTCCAATAGGAAACAATGGAGAAGACAAGAGAAGGCCCTAATAGAGGCCTACCTACCCTCTACCCAGCAAGGAGCACAGATGTAACTATAGATGAAGCAGACCCTGCGGCTGCAGGGGGCTCAGGAGGTATAGGGGCCCCATGAGGCCCTAATTCATATACAATTTCAATATATCTTGGTAAAACAGGTCAACCTCTAGACATTTTGGTGGCCTGAAAAATAATAAACTCTGGGGCCCAGTACTAACTAGTTAAATCACTAGCAAGGAGTAATACACTGCACTTACTTTCAGGGGGGATAGTGGTTCCAGAGGGTTCATCCGCTGAGACCAGCTTCATGAACGGCAGCCCCATCGTTAGCATGAGGAAGAGCATGGAGTAGATGCACCTTGATGTGCTTCTGGAAGGCATTGCCTGGTATCTATAGGATCAGCACACCTACAAAGAAATATACAATGATATAGGGGGCATGTTATAACAGGATTTATAAACAGTCCCTGTTAAGGCAAAGTAATTAAATGGCAAATTATCCATGGATGGAACCAGGGTCCCTTGGCCTATCCAGATCTCGAACACTGACTTGGTTTTCTGTTGAAGCTACAATTTATTATCCTTTATTAATAAACAGCACTTATGTCAAGGTTGCCCAGCACTATTTATAATACAGGAATAGGACTTGTTATCTAGAATGCTTGGAACCTGGGGTTTACTGGATATGGGGTATTTCCGTAATGTGGATCTCCATGCCTTAAATCTACTAAAAAATAATTGAAGGGATACTGTCATGGGAAAAAATGTTTTTTTTCAAAACGCATCAGTTAATAGTGCTGCTCCAGCAGAATTCTGCACTGTAAATCGTTTCTCAAAAAAGCAAACAGATTTTTTTACGTTTAATTTTGAAATCTGACATGGGGCTAGACATATTGTCTGTTTCCCAGCTGCCCCCAGTCATGTGACTTGTGTTCTGATAAACTTCAGTCACTCTTTACTGCTGTCTTCACAAAAATGGAATTGCTGAAAGTTTATATAGTGTAGTATTTCCACACTCAATTGACACACCTTCAGTGCATTTTTGTGAAGATATTTTTAAAGGCGGAGTAGAGCCTTAAACATTTGCTGGACTTTGGGGAGACCTCAATCCTGGGACTCGACTTTATATTTGGACTCTTTACTGCTGTACTGCAAATTGTAATTATATCATCCCCTCCCTCCCCCCCCCAGCAGCCTAACAACAGAACAATGGGAAGGTAACCAGACAGCATCTCCCTAACACAAGATAACAGCTAGCTGGTAGATCTAAGAACAGCACTCAATAGTAAAATCCAGGTCCCACTGAGACACATTCAGTTACATTGAGTAGGAGAAACAACAGCCTGCCAGAAAGCAGTTCCATCCTAAAGTGCTGGCTCTTTCTGAAATCACATGACCAGGCAAAATGACCTGAGATGCACCTACACACCAATAATACAACTAAAAATTACACTTGCTGGTTCAGGAATGAAATTTTATATTGTCGAGTGAATTATTTGCTGTGTAAACAGTGTCATTTAGAAATAAAAACGACATCATAAAAAAATGACAGAATCCCTTTAAACATGTAAATAAACCCAAAAGGCTGGTTTTGCCTCCTATAAGGATGAATTATATCTTAGTTGGGATCAAGTACAAGCGACTGTTTTATTATTACAGAGAAAAAGGGAATTGTTTTTAAAAAATTTAATTATTTGATTAAAAATGGAGTCTATTGGAGATGGCCATCGCATAATTCATGGCTTTCTGGATACTGGGTTTCCGGATAATAGATCCCAGACCTGTAATCTGTATTTTATTCAGTAATCTATTTTAGTTAGTACGACTGCACATATTTGGTTTTCTTATTGAGAAGGGCTCAGTATAAATGACTATGCTGGTTACCGTAGTATTCATGTGAGCCACCCCCCCCCCCCCCCCAATGGAGCTCTATAATTGGAGACCCCTATTGAACAAATTACTGAATCAATATTTTTTTATTGTTTTTTTCCATCTGTGAAACTGATCCTATATTAATTTCTATACCTCAGTGAAAAACCCTTTCATTTCATTTTTATTATTATTATTATTATCATCAAGCTAAGTGGGCAGTTTCAGAAGGAAAGGTAATGGGGGCAATCATCCACACAAAGCAGAGCTCAGCATAGAAATCGACCAGGATGCGGCAACCATTAATATCCCGTTGACAGAGGTTTCTGCATGATAGATAATCACAGTCTCACTGTAACAGGACTATTTGATTTCCAGTTGTCTCTTATTATAAGGCCCTATTTGATTTCCTGCACAAATACTAAGCCTCCATGTGAATCCCACGCTGATTCAAACAAAAAAGCAACAGCAGCTGCACCTCGGCCATTAGAAAGGAAAACACAAATGTATTGTCAATGGACAGTGAATATAGTAATTTGTATAGAAGAGCATATTTATTCTAGTAAAATAATAAAAGAGCTAAGATAAAACTGTAAATGAAATAGGGTCCAATAATATGAAAAACTGGAAATCACATATGCCCCAATAATAAGATATAACCCTAAACCAAATAGGGATGAATAATAAAGATAAAAGGTAATAATACATAGTCCCTATTAAAAGGTAAATCTGCAAATAACCAGATAAAGAAGGTAAACAAATATGACTAATAATAATACAAAATAGCCAATAAAATAGGGCCTAATAAGATAAAACAGGTAATTAAATAGGACCTATTATCAAAATAAAACAGGTAATCAAATAGGACCTAAAAATAAGATAAAACAGGTAATCAAATAGGACCTATTATCAAGATAAAACAGGTAATCAAATAGGGGATAAGGGTGGTGGGACACAGGGAGATTAGTCACCAAGCGACAAATCTTCGATACTGTGGGCGGCTAATCTCCCCGAAATACCTTCCCGCCGGCAAGAATGCAAATTGCTGGCGGGATGGCATACATATTGCTTCACCCAGGATTCCTTGTGAGGCAACTTCAGATGACTTTGGAAAACAAATCTATGTGTATGCCATCCCGCCAGGGATTCGCATTCTTGCCGGAAGGCATTTGGCGAGATTAGTCGCCCGCAGTAGAGAAGATTTTTGCTTGACAACTAATATCCCCGTATGCCACCAACCTAAAAAATAAGATAACAGGTAATCAAATAGGGCCTATTCTCAATATAAAACAGGTGATCAAATAGGGCCTAAAAATAAGATAAAAGAGGTAATCAAATATTGGCCTATTATTGACATAAAACAGGTAATTAAATAGGGCCAAAAATAAGTTAAAACAGGTAATCAGATAGGGCATAAAAATATGATAAAACAGGTAATCAGATAGGGCCTAATAAAAAAGGATAAAGTGGGTAATTAAACAGGGCCTAATAATAAGATAAAACAGGTAATCAAATAGGGCCTGAAAAGTAAGATAAAACGGGTAATTAAATAGGGCCTATTATCAAGATAAAACAGGTAATCAAATAGGGCCTAAAGTAAGATAAACAGGTAATCAAATAGGGCATACAAATATAATAAAACAGGTAATCAGATAGGGCCTAATAAAAAGATAAAGTTGGTAATTAAACAGGCCCTAATAATAAGATAAAACAGATAATCAAATAGGGCCCAAGGCTAGGGCCACACAGCCCACTGAAATACACAGGCTGATTTCAGCCCCTAATGCCCTAGCCTTGGGCCCTATTTGATTATCTGTTTTATGATATTATTAGGCCCTATTTGATTACCCATTTAACTTAATATTAAGCCCTTTTTTATAACAGGTAATCAAATAGGGCCTAATAATCAGATAAAAAAAGGTAATCCAATTGGGCCTAATAATAAGATAACACAAATAATCAATTAGGGCCCAATAATAAAATATCTAAGTATCAATGCAAATAAATATTTAGTCAGTTTCTTAGTAAAATTCCACTTTATATAAATGTAATGTTTACAAGTTTCCCTTGTTGTAGTCAGCAAGGTGAGAAGGGTCTGTCATTGTAGCTCCTTCCAAATGAGATCTACCCTGTCTGCTGAGCGGCTGATGTTTCTCTGGCAGTCAGAATACGAGGTAACTGGGCTACATAGAAACACACGTACTATATCTGCAGGGGCCTATACTGTGTCTGAAGTTAATACTGGAGAAGAGGCACCGAATATCATCCCAGTATATAAACATATAAAGGCACCCCACAATAAACGTAATGCATATTTATACAGAAACTGATGGTTTTAGAGTATCGCTTGGGTTTTTACAGTGAGATGTTGTATAATTCTCCTCTATTAAAGGAACAGTAACACCAAAAAATTTAAGTGTTTTAAAGTAATGAAAACATCATGTAGTGTCACCCTGCACTGGTAAAACTAATCTGTTTGCTTCAGAAACACTACTATAGTTCATATAAACAAGCTGCTGTGGAGCAATGGCGGAAATTGAAAACAGCTATATGGCACAGGATAAATAATGGATAACAGATAACACCATTAGACAGACAGAGCTTATTTGCTATCTGCTGTGTAACTTGAGCCTTTTCTCCTTTGAATGGCTGTCCCCATTGCTACACAGCAATTTATTTATATAAACTATAGTAGTGTTTCTTAAGCAAACACAACAGTTTTACCAGTGCAGGGCAACACTGCATTATATTTGTATTACTTTAAAACACTTTTATTTTCTGACATAGCTGTTCCTTTAACTATTGTATGGGGAGCTACATGTGATAGTTTAAAGAAAGGGTTGGATGCATTTTTAGCAAATAAGAAAATAAAATTATGTTAGCATTATATTATAGTATTAACTGAGGGACTGGTCTGGACTATTTGATATGTTTTGCCTTTCTCTGGATCGCCTAGAACATAGATAGAAATGATCTAAATAAGAGTGTTGGAAGTGTCTTCTAGCCAACCCCTTCTACTATGTATATATATATATATAAATAAATACATACATACATACATACATATGGTTTCCCAGGGGGCATTGCATACAAATCATGATTGATATAATAGTGAGTGACAAGAGCAAAGGAAATAGTCTTCTGAATAAAACATCTTCAGGCGGGGAATTTTAAAAAAACATGATCTGGCAGACACCAGAGCAATTCATTGCCAGTATAATTTATGTTACGTTACACAGTGATGTGCATTCCCTTTCAGTGAACATCCATAAGAGCAATTGGACTTGTCATGCTAAGTAATGTACGACTCCAGATCCCTTTGCGCCTGTACGCCACAAGTGATTAAAGGAAAGTATCAGGACCTCATGCCATCATTCCTTTCCTTTTCCATGCCTTATTATTCCCTTTCATCCACTGTTCCAAGCCACAACTATTTATTTGCCCACTGTAATTTCTAAGCACACACACATATTTGTCCTCTGCTGCCTCTCCATCTGTTTAAAGGTGGCCAAACAAGTTACAATAACAAGATTGTCTGTTTTCTCTACTAACATTTAGAGCTAAATTGTCAGATATATAGGTGGAAAGAAAATAATTCTACCTATATCTGATGGTTTATCATTAACTCTTGGCCAATGTTTAGGCACCTTCAAAGACGGCCAATAAAATGTTTTCGCCTTGGCCGATCGAAGAGACGACTGATATCCAAGTCTTTTGCCTTCTCATCTCCCACCATACACACACACTGGATATTGTGTGAAACGATTATATTTATGAGTGTATGGACCACCTGAACTCTTGTTCCATCTCATTTCTCCTGGCCAAGAGCTGATTGAGAGGTCTTCTTTTATAGATGTGACTCCTGCTTGTCGACTACTAAGGCTTTCAATTTACTTGGAGCTTGGAGCTTTCTCTGGCCTTCCTTGGCCCTTATAAAGGCTTCACCACGGCTTTTGCAGAATGTGCCTTGCTATAGTGATCCCCTACCAGCTGCTTGTGAGCAACAACTCACCAACCCTTTTGGTGTTGCTCTCGGTGGCCTCAAAGCAGGTTCTTATTTTTGAATTCCAGGCTTGGAGACAACTTTTGCATAAAAACTAAGTGCACTGAAGGCTGCCAGGCTACCAATAGCCAATCACAACCCTTATTTTACGCCCCAAGGACTTGTTTCATGTTTGCATTGCTCCCCAACTCTTCATACATTTGAATGTGGCTCACAGGTGAAAAGAGTTGGGTACCCCTGCTATAGAGATTCATTGTTATCTGTGTTACTTAGTTCTCTGTGTTATATTGTTTTATTTGCACAGAAAGCCCTGCAGTCTGAAAAACCTGAAGGGATTACGGTCAAACATTTGGTCAAGTCCCTTAATGACAATATTTTAGATACAGAAAACATGGCTAAAAACTTTCGCTGCCTCATTGGCAACAATGGGAATGGTAAGGGGTCATTTAAGAGGTTTGGATGCCATGGTTTGCATGGGGGAATTAATGCTTCTTCCTCATTTGCTGGGGGCAATGAAGCTGTCCAGGTTGGCTAGGGCTTAGCTTGGCCCAGCACTGGATTGCACCCTGGTTGGAATCAAACCTATGACCCCAGCACTAGAAAAGCAGCAATGTTATCCATGTCCCTGTAAAAGCCAAACCGTACAGGGTCCCCTATTAGAATGACCCCACACTAATGCAACAATCGCCAGAAGTTTACTAGTCCAGATGCGACACTTAAGGAATTTATCCTATTTTAGGGATTTTTAATTTTTATGGCTTTGAGCTCCCTTACAGGATAACTAGAGAACCATTTTGATGAATTTAGACTTGTTATAATGGTTGCAGAGCTGAGCAAAGGACAACATCACATGCAGATACAGGTCACAAGCAACAATATACAAGGGCGTTAAATAAAGAAATGACCTTGCCCTGCATTGTGAGCAGCCCATGTACACTGTTTATGAAGCTGCCCAAAGATATGGGGGAAAAACAATCACAGTATGGATTTTTCAATTGGTCCATAGAGTACAATACACACTGGAAGCAACAGTGGCTTTGCCTGAGACAAAAGATCACAACCGCAGTTCTCAGAGATTTGCTATGTGCCTAATTTACACTCAGTATACAATGTAGGCAAACACAATCAAATCAACTAAGATAATATGCCATAGTTAATACTAGTATAAACATTTATGTCTCTAAAGAACACTTGGCATATTACACCACATATTATCATGCCTTTTGGCATCTTAAGTGTATATTGTGCTGGAATCTGGATCATCAACATTAATCCAGAGCTGAGATGAACTACAAGTTTTACATGTGGTCGGACTGAATTCTAGATTTGGGCATAAATTCACCCTTATAAGTCTTAGGCATTTGCCCATCTAATAATTTCAGGTTCCCCTAGATGTTCCCCTAACTGGTGTCTATGATGGATATTTCATACTTTCTTAACACGCACCAATGAAAGAATATTGTATGAGCATCTGGTGATACAATATATATAGATATATACTGTATAAATATGAATATGAAAGAAAAAAGAATACCTAAGCTTATTCTGTGAGCATAATATTGCCATTGTCACTAGTGACTTCAAATTGGGTCACTCTACCACAGACAGAACTGTATGGTGTGCTGAAATTAACTAAAAAAACTAAGGAAAAAAACTAAAACGATTAATGAAAAATATTTTACTTCTTCACTTCTACGTATGCAGCTCCCTCTGAACTTATATGTAAAGATATGGCAAGGTCACATGAGTGGACGTTTACCTGTTTTAGCCACCTATATGCAGGCTGTAATGGGATTGTATGTAAATAGATATATCTGGTCAGTTTGGACCAGATATATACGTAGCCAAAAAGATAATCATCTGAAGTGATACGGGCAGCTTTATACATTCTCAGGATAGTCATTCCAGACATGTGGTTGCACTATACCCTCACCTTAGCAAACTTAACCCTTGATTTAGGATAAAGGCAACATAACATACAAACAGTGTAAAATAATACAAGCATGAATATATGTAGTGCTATAGTAAGTTGAGTGCACCGTTCTCTACTATGAGCTTCATCCCTTATACTGTGTTCCGGATGAGACCTTAATACTTAGGGGATAAGCCCTCGCAAACGGTGTGGAGGCATGGGTGTAGTGTAACTGTAACATGGTGCAGGGTGCAATAATTGTGCGTCAGTGGTTCTTATAACTTAACCAATGAACGTATTTATTGTACAAGAACATCCACAATAGAGTGTACATATAGAGCAAGCAAGATAATAGAGTAACAGTGGATAGGCATATACTCACAGCACCTTTGGGCAGTATCATTTCCTGAAGGGAAGAGAACACGTACAGCAGCATGTACTTGGGATACACCCAGCTTTGAGCCTTTTCCCTAAGTGGAACCTGAGGGAAATCTCTACATCCAGGGTCTGTACACTTAGTCCCTACTTGCCCTACTGGGCAATTAGTACCCAGGTTTATAATCCCACTCACAATCTTCGGAGGAGCCTCAAACTGCTCAACTAAATAGCCTGTCTATCTGTCACTCCTAGAGTGACCACTTAAGGTGAGTAGCCTTTCCTTACTAGACCTGACCTGTCTAGGTTCCACTGGATACCCTGACTGCCTGCTCAGGCCAGAACTTGCACAAAATGGACCCAGCACATGGCTGCCCAGGACTTTATACTTTAGCACAGTACCATCTACTCCGCACTGGCAAGACAAGGAAAAAGGTCCCCCTCCAAATGTATTTTAGGACCCAGTTAGACGTCTATAACACGAGGGGACTGCCTGCTAAATAATACTGGGAGACTAATTTATCAGTCCCCTACATATACGCAAGAGAATGGAATAAGACACTGTCAGTAGTGATTGTGTAGGATCAGCAGAATATGGACATAGCTAATGTTTCTGCAGTATAGTTACAGTGAATAGTATTTCTTAGGCTGACAAAGTAGGCAATCAAACATTGTACCTATATCCCTTGTCAGGTCCCTGGAGCGACCGCCACCTCTAAAAGCTTTCAACAATCTCTTTCATCTCGTTATTTTATGCCTTATTTCTGTCTTGGGCTACAATGCTTACAAACCTCAGAAGAAGGGGAAAAAAAAAAAAAAAAAAAAAAAAAATATATATATATATATATATATATATATATATATATATATATATATATATATATATATATTACATACTTGAAGTTCTGGGGTCAGGAGGAATTGTATTTGATAATTTATAATAACCTTCTATCAATGCAGTCCTCCTTCTCTAGATGGATAGGGAATAAACATAGGGATCACAAAAAAAGCACGCACCCGGGCAGGGAGCCTTGGATGAGATTGTGTGAGTTCTAGTTCAACTATATCTGGAGAGCAGCAGGTTGGACATCAATGTGTCATGTAGTTCCCTCATCTGCTTAGTCATTGCTTAGTTATTAAAATATTTGGAGGGCCGCAGGCTGAACCTTTGAAATACTGTATATGTAATTTTTTCTCCCCAACAGATGGAGCACTAAGTTTTCCTGCCTTGTCACCCAATCCTCCCCTGCCTTCCTCTGACAATACAATTTGTCATCATTTCCAAATCCGACTAATTACATCACATTTCATACTTATAACATACAGGTCTACACAAAATGCAACCATTGATCCTTTATTTTTCATTTGAAGGAAGTTCTTTTTGGACAAATAATGTTATCTTTGAACGAACCACCAAATATGAGAAAAGCAACTGTCAGCTGAATAAACAAGCCTGTGCTCATTACAATAAACACACACACACAAATCAATACAGCATGTAAAGGGTTAAAGTGGGATCATTAACATACACCCCTCTCTTCCCCCAGCCAATAAAAAGGGTCAAAATAAATAAATACGGTGTCCCTATGCAGCAAATGTAACAAGACAATAGCCTGCAGTGCCATGGCATAACTGGGACTCTATTGTCTCTGCAGGGAAAATAATCCCCGTCATTAACTCATTCTGTGCCTGACTGACCAGTGATTATAAGATTTTAGCAGTAAGAGTAAAATCAAATACCTATTACTGTTGCTGCTTTTCAGTCTCCCGAAAAGAGGATAAGATGTTACAGCATTCGGAGGGTCTCACCAGGAGCCCATTATGTACAGATTAGAGGGGATTTGATTGGCCTCACAAAGCCACAAAGCACTCTACTAATTGCAGCGCTACATCGTTTGTAATGGTGACCTAACAATGCTCAAGGTTAACATTTAGAAATGGTTCTAGTGTTAAAAACCCCCATGCCTTAATCATTTCAGTTCCCCAACATCATTACACAGATCTCCATATAATCTCTGAGTTTCCTTTAAATGTCTAAGACCAAATTCAAAATACTGTGTGTCTATTATATATATATATATATATATATATATAAATATGAAATATAAATATTTGTCATGAGAGGGTACCTGATAATGCCCGTCTCTCTCTCTCCTTTCCCTTTGTCGCCTCCGTGTCAGAAATGGCTGCTTCAGGCTGGAACCAGAGAAAGGCTTTCCATACAGTGAATTAGGTGATGCTTGTTACCATGGTGAAATGTCATAGCAACAGATTACCATCGACGATGGTACCCAGGAGAAAACTGACAGATTTGCAGAGGGGGGTGGCGGTGCTGGGAGGATTGCACTGAGCTGGGAAAGGCAGATAATAGGAAGGTGTTAGATTAGCGCATTTCTTTTTAATAAAATGAATTCAAAATCCTAAACCCAAGCCAAATCAGCTTATTATCAAGGCTAGAGAGAAGCAGGGGAAAGAGAAACCATGTGACTGCTGAACTACAGTTCCCATCATCCTCAGCAGAGAGATTAAATGATTGGTATGTGCTTCTTAAAGGGGTTGTTCACCTTTGAGTTAACTTTAAGTATGATGTAGAGAGTGATATTCTGAGACAATTTGCAATTGGTTTTCATTATTTGTGGTTTTTGAGTTATTTAGCTTTTTATTCAGCAGCTCTTGAGTTTGCGATTTCCGCAATCTGGTTGCTAGGGTCCAAATTACCCTAGCAATAAGAGACTGGAATATGAATAGGAGAGGCCTGGATAGAAAGATGAGTAATAAAAAGTAGCAAAAAATAAATGTTTAGCCTTACAGAACATTTGTTTTTTTTTAGATGGGGGTCAGTGACCCCCATTTGAAAGCTGGAATGAGTCAGAAGAAGACGACAAATAATTGAAAACTATAAAAAAAAATAAAGAAAAGTTATAATTAGCCATTCTCTAACACAGTAAAATATAACTTTAAGGTGAATCACTCCTTTAATGAGGTTCAGGGCCCTCTTATTGCTTCTCATCAGTTAATGAAGCGGAGACTGTTACAATAGTGCAATAGGGCAATGGCGGGTTTGCGTGATAGTGGAGATTGTGCTACTTCCGGTGCTTGGGGTTAATGTTACATGTAATTCTTTTTGTGCTGCTCCAACTGTCACAACCCACCGATCAAGATGGTGATATCTGTAGGCAGGGTAGGACTGGACTGGCGGGACACCGGGAAAAAACCTGGTTAGCCCTGGACCTCATGGACCTCACCAACCCAAACCCGCTCTCCTGGACTCTGTAAACCAGTCTCTGCTTCCTCTCCCCCAATCACAGCAATGGAGGAAGAGATGCATAGTGCGGGGGGCACACAGGGGACACATCACACCAAGTGGTTGTCTGCGCTGCGTTAGGAGGGAAGCCATTAAAGTCGCAGCCCGTCGGTCCCCAGACACCCCAATCTGACACTGTCTATAGGGTTCCACAGCATCAAGGGGCGCACTTGCATATGATTCAACAGAAGAAGAAGAAGGACAATGCACTTGGTGCAACTATAAGAAAGTGCAATAAGCATGTTTTGATGCAAGAGGGGTCATTTATGACTGCAAGTGCAGTTGAAGGCTGATGAATTAACTGCACTAAAATCCCATTCATTAAAGGTAACTTGTGTATAGATGCATTTATCATTGCTGCCTTCCTCCTGCCTCCTGTTCTGATTCAAGTCTATTAACGCAGGGGAACCCTGTGGCTACTGTTACCTCTAAAGGTGGGGTTAGCTCCGGGGATCCAAACGTAGGCTGCATTGACAGCAGACTTAGCCTGAAATATCGCACAAACACAACATTTTGACGGTGAGGACAGAGCAAGTGCACTTTTGATGCATTAGCTGCGACTGTGTAATGTGCAATTCTCCCTGGTGACTGCAAACATACTGGAATCAAGGGGGAAAAAACACTGCACTGTGGGTAAAAACATGGCGATCTTTGTCCTAAATTGAACTTTGCACACTGAACATGCACTGAACAGTAAATGACCCTTAAGGGGATGGTTCCTTCAAACATCTAGTTGGTTTCTGTTAGCCAGAAATAAAGATTTTTCCAATTACTTACTATTTTCTATGTGTGACTATTTTTCTAACATTGAAGTGTAAAGTTTCATTTTTCACCTTTTAAAGCAGTTCTGGGAGGGGGGGTCGCTGACCCCGTAAACTGTTCTAAATTGTTACATTTAGTTGATACATTTCTTATCTTTGTCCCTGCTGAGCAGAATTCCTGAGTTTCATTACAGGCAGCTGTTAGAATTGATACAATAGTTGCTAATACTCCAGAGATACTGCTGAGAAATATATCAACTAATGTTGCAAAATTGTTCAGAATTGAATTACTGAGCTGTCATACTGAAACACCAGAGAAAGGGACATTGAACTTTAAATTTAGATTTTGAAAAAACTGAAAAAAAAATGGAAAGCAATTGTAAAAAAAATTTATTTCTGGGGAACAATCTGAAATCAATTGAACTGAAAAAAATGTTTGGGTGGTTCACCATTAAGTTAACTATTAGTATGTATTGGAATGGATAATTCTAAGCAGTTGGTCTTCATTATTTCTTTTTTATGGTTTTTGAATTTTTTGCCTTCTTCTTCTGGCTCTTTACTGCTTTCAAATAGGGGGGGTCACTGACCCCATCTATAAAACAAATGCTCTGTAAGACTACACATTTATTGTTATTGCTACTTTTTATTACCCATCTTTCTATTCAGGCCTCTCTTATTCATTTTCCAGTCCCTTATTCAAATCAATGCATGGTTGCTAGGGGAATTTTGACAATAACAACCAGATTGCTGAAATTGCAAATTACAAACTACAAATTATAAAAAATGAAAAGCAAATGCAAATTGTCTCAGAATATCACTCTCTACATCAGTGATCCCCAACCAGTAGCTTGTGAGTAACATGTTGCTCCCCAACCCCTTGGATGTTGCTCCCAATGGCCTCAAAGCAGGTGATTATTTTGAATTCCAGGCTTGGAGGCAAGTTTTAGTTGTATAACAGGTGCACTGCCAAACAGAGCCTCAATGTTTTTTAACTTTTGAATGTTGCTCACTGGTTAAAAAGGCTGGGGATCTCTGCTCTACGTCATTTTAAAAGTTAATTTAAAGGTGAACAACCCCTTTAAGTACAGTTAATAAATGGCATCATCAAACCCAACATTTGTGTACATTTTAAAAAACACATTTGTAAATGGTTCTTCTCATGCATTCTCAGAGCCGATCCTGGGGCTGCTGCTGCCGCCTGAGGCAGCAGCCCAGATGCCGCCCCCTCCTCTCCCGCTCCACGCTTAAAAATTAGCGTCGGAGCGGGTCTAGTGCATTATCACTAGTGCATTAAGCGCAATGGCGCTCTCTGCACTAGCGGAGCAGAATTTCCGGGTTAAAACCCGGAAGTTTGGCTCTAAAAGTTACAAGAGGCGGCTTTTTGCTGCCCCTTGTAACTAGCCGCTTGCTGCCGCCTGAGGCAAGGGTCTCACCTTGTCTCATGGCAGAAGCGGCCCTGTGCATTCTTAAAGGAGAAGGAAAGCTACAAGACAGTTTATTGCCAACAGATTAGCCTCAATAGTGCAAGCTAGAACGCTATATTTATTTTGCGGAATGCTTTACCATACCTGAGTAAACAGCTCTAGTCTGTTTGTTTAGGATAGAAGCTGCCATATAAGCTTGGTGTGACATCACTTCCTGCTTGAGTCTCTCCGTGCTCACTTACAGCTCTGAGCTCAGATTACTGCAGAGATGGGAGGAGGGAGGGGGAGAGGAGCAAACTGAGCATGCTCAAGCCCTGCCCTGGAGGTTTATGCTGAAAACAGGAAGTCTGATACAGAAGCCCATGAGTACACAATAGAAGGAAAGAAATGTGGTGTTTCTTTTGACAGATGACTCAGAGCAGCATTACTTTGAGGGTTTACTGGTGTATTTATATAGACCTTTCTGATAAAGCTTACTTAGTTTTAGCCTTTCCTTCTCCTTTAATACATGGCTGGCCTGTCAAGGCTGCTTGAGGTGTAAGGTGCAAAAATAAACACAATTTTACATCCATAAAAAGCTATTCAGTGGCAACATTAGTGAATAAAAAGTAAAGCAAAGCCTTTGACCACTCAAGGTTTAAATAGCAAGCAATAATGCCCACAGCATACCCATTTACAGTGGGTGTGACATCATAGTGTATGTGCTGAAGGCATGACATCACACAACAGATGTAGAGAGATGAGTAGGTAAAGAGTCATTCATGGAAAGCTCAGCCAGTGTGAAATACAGAGAAACATATGAACACTCTCAAGAGTGGGGGAGCAAGCTGACTTAAAAAGTATAAAAATCTGACTGTTTTTGTATAATGAAGAAAAACTACCACCCTGATGTGAGTAATAATAAATCAGCTACCCCAGTTCTGTCAGAAACAATGTATAAGCCACATAAAATGTTCGTGGATAATATGCACAACATTATGTTCTTCAGTAGAAATTGTACGTCCCTTGTGAGGGTGTCTGAAGTCGGAACTCAAGTCATTTTCTCATTATATGTCACATAAGCGGCTGCAATATGTACAGAGCTACCAAGCATGTAGCACTGGAATGGACAACCTAAAGCTGATTCTAAAGTGTATTTTAAAGGGGTAGTTAGTATGTTATAGTATGACTAATTCTAAGCAACTTTTCAATTGGTCTTCTTTTTTTTAAAATTTTTCATAGTACGGTATATTAATGATTCTTCTGACTCTTTCCAGCTTTCAAATGGAGGTCTCTTGGGGAATTATCTTTATATTCAGTCTCCTATTCATATTCCAGTCTCTACAGATAAAAGCATGGTTGCTAGGGTTATTTAGACCCTTGCAATTAGACAGCTAAAATTTGCAAACTGGAGAGCTGCTGAATAAAAAGCTATATAACAACAAATAATAAAAAAATGAAAACCAAGTTGTCTCAGAATATCACTCTCTACAACATACTAAAAGCTAATTTAAAGATTTTGATATCTAGAGATCTGAGCTTCACAGTGCTGGTGCAAAGTAACGACTCTTCTCAAGAGATAAGTGGATGGTGGTGTTTAGCCTCGCACCTAACAGTGAGACATGGACTGGACTGCAGTTAAAACTGGACTTTCTATCATATTGAACTGTAGGACTGGTCCCTTTAGGTGGGTCAGAGGGAGCCCCATAGAGAAGTTGCTCTTGGATACCCAATAAGGGAGATATGTTGTTGTTTATAGGTGGATCCAGAGTTGCACATTGTTCTGCAGAATTCCTGGTGTGATATCTTAAGCTAAGAGAAGATTGTGAACATTTACACAACTGGTACACACGGTACTTACGACTGAGTGCACTGTATATCTTTAGTTATATTACCAGCCATGATTTCTCTTGTTATTATATATGTAAAGGAAATCTTTTGATGACTCGTTAACTTGTGAGTGGTGACTTTTCAGGACAATATGGGACGTGGCCTAATCAAATAAAATTTGTATTTTCTATATTTGCCAAAAGAGACAGTTACAGCAATTATATGTTTTCAGCCTGGTTACGCTTAAAAAAATGTTGCCCAGAAGGGAGTTGTCACGACTGGCTCCCAACATCCAGAACAGTTGCTAGGCTCCCTAGTCTTGGCTTCGCTTCTGCCTGTATTCGCCGCCTTTTACTTTGGGAGGAGCCCTCTGCTAATTTTATGTCGCCAGGTCTTAATAAGAGAGGAGCCAAGCAAAAGTTCTGGACGAGCAATGGGGCACGGTTGTTATAAAGTCTTTGGATGGAAGGCACAGTACTTGGAATAGACAAGACATACTCAGACAAGCCGGGGTCGGTGCGGGCAGAGTTCAAAAAAGATCAGACAAGCCTGGTCGGTGCAGGTAGTGTTCAAGAATAGTCTGGCAGGCAAGAGTCAATTCCGGTAGAATCAGAATAGTCAGACAGGCAAGGGTCAGGATAATCAGAATTCAGAGTAGTCAGGCAGGCAAGGGTCAGATTTGGCAGAGTTCAGAATAGTCAGGCAGGCATGGGTCAAAACAGGAATCAAAACAGGAGCTAACAAGTTAAACCTAACAACCGTTTATAAGGATATATTACACAAGAGCCATGAATATCTTGTAAATTATATCCTTGTAAACGGTGAGTTCTGATGTCATCAGTTATAAACGGTCGCATTACTCACTGAAACGTGTGCATTATAATAAATAAAGTACCCCCAGTTGCAAAATATAAGGATATTAGAAGTTACCTCGGAGTTCCTCTGCCTCGTGTTTTTATATGGTCATGAAACTGCTCAGTAACTTATAATATCCTTATATTTTACAAGAGAGGGTACTTTATTCACTATATAATTTACAGGATTTTCATGGCTCTTGTGTATTATGCATCTATAAATGTTCGTGCTAGAGGAGTTTGAGCCAGGGAGGAATGGGGCAGTCCTGTGGACAGTTAGACCCTCCACATGCAACCTACAGTTGTGGGCCCTTTGAAATTGCCTTTACCTTTCAATTGCCCCAGACATTCCAGTACTGTCTTTACAGAAATAGATGAGTGCACCCAAACATGCAAGCAAGACCACTGCAGAAAATGGACAATGAGCATATAAACCCTAGACATCTTGGAACAATCACTGAAAAAATGGATTTAGAGCATATTAACCTAAGACATGCCAGTAATCACTGCAGAAAAGGATAGGCTCTCCTTTAACCCCAAACATGCCAGTAAGATAACCGCAGAAATGGATAAGTACTCCATTAACCCCAGACATGCTAGTAAGATCACTTCAGAAAATGGACTAAAAGCATTAAAGATTGATAAACATATTAAATAACCCACACTTGCATATCCAAAATACAGCAAATGTTTTTATCTTGCTAGTATCTTGCTTGTCTTGCTATTTCCCCTGCCTTATTCTTCTTCCTGTACAACAAATTAAACATGGACTTGCGTTCAACAGTTCCCGCTTTGCAGCACTTCTGTGTTCCTGCTGTTTATTGCTTCTTCTTTGGAAATCCAGACATGTAGTTTTCGCCCAGATAGCTCTCCTGAAAACTGGGCTGTCTGGTTGAAATCCAGACCCCTACGTCTATGTTTGGCAGGGCCAGCGCATGATTGGTGGGTCCAGCACAACAGCGGTCAGTCTGCTGGGCCCTTCAGGACCTGGTCCCACTGGGATTTTTCACAGAATCCCATTGTTTTTCAGGGGACCAGTAAAAATGGTGTAAAATCCAGTAAAATGTAAAATCGTGAAAATGCATTATATATCAGGGTATGTAAAATTGAGGTTTCACTGTATTTCTGTAGTTATATCTAAATTTTATTTGCTGAGAGTTAATTCTTCACAGTGGAAATGGAACGGAAATGGATCTGCTTGTAACCAGTTTAACCAGTTCATACAAAAATACAATGCATGTACTTCATGCTTATTGCTTCTTGTATAGAATTTTCAGTTCGGGCGACACCTTGTGGTCAAGTGGTAACACTTCCTTCTATGGGGCAAATTCACTAAGATTCGTAGTTGCGCCAGGCGTAACTTCGGCGCACTTCGCCAGGCGTAGTTTCGCCCGTGCTCCACAAAGTTGTGAACGTTAAAGAGAGCAGAATGAGAGCAGCGAGAAAAGCAGGGAGGAGAATGTGGAGTACCCCCTTTTGCTCATTTATTATGGTGACCCTATTTCCATTACACCAGCACATAATTTCTTTTTTTCAAAAAGGGTATAATCGCCCTGGATTTATGGCATCTCTCTTTTCAGTTTATGAAACACTTATAGTGTTGCGCCTACTTTGGTGGATGACATGTACAGCCCCATTTAGCTGCAAACACCCCCAATTCTGGTAGTTATAAAGGGAAATTTTAAAAAAAAGGGTGTAGTGGCCCTTTATATCCCATATATAACTATGCATTTTTACTACCTGGTTGGTCACTCGCCAACCACCTATTGGCAGCTTGAGAAATACCAGTAAGCACCAGACCCCAACCTCTTTGCCATTTAGTATTGTTTTCCCAGCAGGGAAATGTACATTACATCTTCATCTACTGAGACATTGTGCAAATAAAGCCCCATTCCTACACATTTAAAAATTATTCTGGGATATATTAAAAGCTAAAAACAGATGCTGCGGTGATAGAATTGGCACAGAGCTCAAACAGCAAAAGTGCTCAGCGCTGAATCAAATCTTCTATCCCATCTGCTGTAATATTGTATCCGTCGTTCTTAGCCATTTTCCATTAGTTTCAACATTCTGCATTTTAATATCATTAATAAGGGCTGACACTATAATGGGCTGTATCCCGAGAAATGAGTTCTATTTGGCTCAGGACTTTATGGCATTGCTAGATAAACACAGTCATCTGAGAACTTCTAGCCCTACAAATAGGAATATGTTTATACCTTAGAGCCATGAAGCTTATGGCACATGTAGGGGTTTGGGGGGCAAACCCTGCATGCACTAATGCATTTACGCAGCACTTTAGAGAAACAGTTCATCGTTCACATCCATCCCTGCCTGTCTAAAGGTGTCCATAGACTCAAAGATCCGCTCGTTTGGCGACATCGCCAAACGAGTGGATCTTTCCCCGATATGCCACTAACAGCATGGCTATATCGGAGGTAATTCAAACGTTCGGCCGTATGGCCGAACGATCGAATTACGATGCGCCAAGGGGCTCAGACGGGTCGGTCGGGTAAAAATCCAACCTTCCCGATCGATATCGTGGCCAGATATTGATCGGGAAGACCCGTCGGAAGCGCCCATACACGGGCAGATAAGCTGTCAAATCGGTCCAAACGACCGATATCGGCAGCTTTATCTGCCCGTGTATGGCCACCTTTAGGCACAATCACACTGCAATCAATCCAAAAGCACGTGGTGACATACAGATAGTAGGAAGGTCAGTATTGAACTCAGGATAGCAGCAGTGCTAACTACTAAGCCACAAATATGCACCTACAAGTGCCATTATCACATTAAAAACTACATGAAAAACCTTAGAAAAAATCCACTTCTTACCAAATTTTAGTATCATGTTCAGAAGAGTTACCACTGAATAACAGGGTTAAAGGGGAAACTGCCGCTATTATGGAAAAAAAAAAAAAACAATTAAGTGTAGGGGATGTTCATTAAGGGGGTTGTGAAATCTTGAAAACTCAAATTTTTAGAGGAAAAAAAACTTGAATTTTTCCAGATTTATTATACCCCGATACTGAAAAAAGCCTGAATCCTTAAATCCACCATCTCAAACCTGTTGAGTCCTGTATAAGTCCGTGGGAGAGACACCTATCCCAATCTGAAGTTATCGTGGTCTGCGCTGGGTTTGGCCTGAAAATCTGACTTTTTACAAGGTGTTTGGGAAAAATTTAAAAAATGAACGATTCAGGAAAAAGCCACAAAAATTTCACTAGATTTTATTGAGTTTTTTGGTCGAGCTTTTTTTTATTAATATTATGAGATACATTTGGATTTTAGTAAATAACCCCCTGAATCTGTTTCTCAAATAAGGATTGTTTACTCACAGATCAGCAGTTTTCAAAGTGCAATTTTTGAAGCAATGGCAATGTTTTCTATCTACATGCTTTGATGTGAATTGCACTGAAAAAGCTCTAAGAATTTGGCACGATTTTCTGAACAAATAATCGGGTGCTCGGTGTAGCTATTGTAGAATTGCAAGAAAGGGTTTTTGAAAAAAGTATTTTTAATGAATGCCATTTTCTTACAGTTGCTTAAACCGTTATCCGGAAACCCGTTATCCAGAAAGCTCCGAATGACGTAATGGCCATCTCCCATAGACTTCATTATAATGAAATAATCCATATTTTTAAAAATGATTTCCTTTTTCTCTGTAAAAATAAAACAGCAGCTTGTACTTGATCCAAACCAAGATATAATTAATCCTTATTGGAAGCAAAACCAGCCTATTGGGTTTATTTAATGTTTATGTGATTTTCTAGTAGACTTAAGGTGTGAAGATCCAAATTACAGAAATATCCGTTATCTGAAAAAACCCCAGGTCCCGAGCATTCTGGAAAGCAGGTCCCATACCTGTATTTAAATATTTAAGTATGAGGGCTGTGTGAATTTTTATCGTACATGAACCTTATAAACATCTCAAAAACCTCAAAAACTGGTAATGGGTATAATACTTTCAGTGACACATTTCTTTGAATGTAAATGTTTGGTACTGCCAATTGTCAAAGGCAACTTTCTAGGTATCTAGGTTTTGGCACGGGGTAAAAGCACAGCAAGAGGTTTAAAGCATTTTATAGTACAGTGAATATTTATTAAGTGAAGGGGACACTATTTCTCAAAGAATATATATTCCAAATATCTGCAAAAAATAATCTGCCTACTGAGGGGCAGATTTATCAAGGGTCGAATTTCGAAGTTGAAAATACTTCGAAATTCGACCATCGAAATTACTTTGACTTCAAACATCGAAGTCAAAGTTTTTTTACATCGAATTTGGCCATTTGCGGTCGAAGTTAAACCGTTCGCTCGATTAAAGCGATCGATTGAATGATTTTTCTTCGACTTCAAAAAATTTAGAAAACTGCTCTAGAAGTCCCCATAGGCTAACATAGCACTTCGGCAGGTTAAATTTGGCGAAGTATTGAATTCGAAGTTTTTTTTAAAGAGACAGTACTTCCATTATCGAATGGTCGAATATTCAAACTATTTTACTTCGAATCGAATTAGAAGTCGTAGGGAGGGGTATGTGTATGGATGCTGGGTTTTCATTTGGAGGGGTTGAAGTTGATGGACTTTGTCTTTTTTCAACCTAATTTAACTATGTAACTATGTAACTATGTAACTATGTAGTATCCTATTCGATGGTTGAAGTATCCAAATAATTACTTCGAATTTTTTTACTTCGAAAATTCCCTCGAATTCACTTCAACCCTTGATAAATCTGCCCCTGAATGTCAAATTACTTTAAATGCACAGTGCTTGGCTGCAGAGAAGCCCATGCAGTATGTATTTTTTCCCCTACTAATGATGGTTGCCTACAGACAAAGATTATTCTAGTTAGTCAGAGGATGACGGATATATCCATGTATAGCATATAAGGGATATAAGTGGGAGCAGCCATCCACTGCAACCATCTTTTCTGAGCTCTCTTACCTGGAAACCCATAACCCAGAAAGTTCTGCAATTACGGGAAGGTGATCTCCTACAAAGCCCATTTTTTACCGTAAAAGTACTGTGTACTTGAAATCAAAAGAAAAATTTGAAAACCTGTGATATATTTCTAAAATGTTTGATGGATCTATACAGGGGTCTGACCTGATCAGTATATGTAATTAAAGAAAAACAAAGAAAAAGTACCTCGTATAAATCCAAACTCATTAAGTATAAAAACCCTATAATTATGCTGCGGCTTGCAGAATCTATTTCATGGCTTGGCAAATTTCAATCAAATTTAAATTAATTGTTGGCTAATACCTTAATTTTAGGTGATAATTGTAGTGCTGAAGTGTTTGGTGCCTGGTTAGAAAATCAAACCACCATTCTAATCCTAAAAACCGTATATTGTTGATTAAAAGGAAATGAATCCTTAATAATTACAAAGTGCTAGTGCTTCAAAATTGAGGAGATTTAATCTATCCTTAACAATAGTGTATAGATATAAAGTGAGGGGCATTGGAATTCATTACTCTCCTTCTTCTTCCTAACTAGACTCTTAAAGGTTGCTGGATTTGTATTCTTATCGTTTAGATAGTTTCTTACCAGACAGCTTAAAATAATATTGTGACTACAGTCCAGTATACTTTGACTGCCTTTACTTTGTGGTGTCCCAGAGATAGAAAAAATTGAGATAGGGATTGTGGGACAGCTCCACCATCTATATTTTCACTTTTCATTCTATTTAATGAATTCAAGCGCTCCAGGAAATCAATTACCCTTTTTTATGGTTATCTGAGTAATTGCATCTGTACAGTATTTTTAATGAATTTTTGTAATTTTGAACTAATTAATTGAAGCACTTTACACTTTATATCTATACACTATTGTTAAGGATAGATTAAATCTCCTCAATTTTGAAGCACTAGCACTTTGTAATTATTAAATGGATGCTGTCATGGGAAAAAAATTTTTTTTCAAAACACATCAGTTAGTAGTGCTGATCCAGCAGAATTCTGCACTAAAATCCATTTCTCAAAAGAGCAAACAGATTTTTTTATATTCAATTTTGAAATCTGACATGGGGCTAGACATATTGTCAATTTCCCAGCTGCCCCAAGTCATGTGACTTGTGCTCTGATAAACTTTAATCACTCTTTACTGCTGTACTGCAAGTTGGTGTGATATCACCCCCCTCCCTTTTCCCCCTCAGCAGCCAAACAAAAGAACAATGGGAAGGTAACCAGATAACAGCTCCCTAACACAAGATAACAACTGCCTGGTAGATCTAAGAACAACACTCAATAGTAAAAACCCATGTCTCACTGAGACACATTCAGTTACATTGAGAAGGAAAAACAGCAGCCTGCCAGAAAGCATTTCTCTCCTAAAGTGCAGACACAAGTCACATGACCAGGGGCAGCTGGGAAATTGACAAAATGTCTAGCCCCATGTCAGATTTAAAAATTGAATATAAAAAAAATCTGTTTGCTCTTTTGAGAAATGGATTTCAGTGCAGAATTCTGCTGGAGCAGCACTATTAACTTATGTGTTTTGAAAAAAAAAAAATTTCCAATGACAGTATCCCTTTAAGGATTAATTTCCTTTTAATCAACAATATACAATTTTTAAGATTAGAATGGTGGTTTCATTTTCTAACCAGGCACCAAGCACTTCAGCACAACAGTACTGTGTACTTGGTGAATAAACTGCCATCCCCCATAGACTCACATAATTGTTTTTTTTGTTTTGTTTTTTTTAAATTATTTCCTTTTTCTCTGTAATAATAAAACAGTACATTGTACTTAATCCCAACTAATATATATTTAATCCTTAATACCTTTGTATACTGAGATATGGAAATCCAAATTACAGGAAGATCCCTTATCCAGAAAACACCCAGCCCTGAACATTTTGGATAACAGGTCTCAAACGTGTTTAAATTCTATAGTAACTCACTACTGCCATCAGCAGGCTGGCAATCAGTGTGTATGTTGCTTTACTGAAAAAAATTTAAAGGGCACCTGCCATGTTTAGCCTTCACTGATTCATTCATACCATTTGATGGAATGTAAGTAAATTAAGAACATGTGGCTGCCAAGATGAGATGAGGGATCACCCTTAATATAATAAATAGAAACCAGTATCATCAAGGAACTGGAGAAGATGGAGGAACTGAGAAATGTGCTGGTGAAATTGAGCCCAGAGAGACAGGAGACTGGGGTAAACAAAAGGCTGTATGGACAGGAGGCTACAGACATGTTACTGAATCTAAACACGACTGGGAATGATGTATTTGTATCAGGGGAACAGGACATTTGGATCAGCTTCCTGCACATACACAGAGCTTGATCGCCCACAAACACCAGAGAGATTTCAGTATATAATTGCTCAAGGAAATTTAATATCAGCTTCATCATAATGAAATAAATGCAATCAATTCAAAACTCCATTGTATTGTTTCTGAAATAATCAAGTTTATCTTCACTATCCCTCTCTCAGCATCAGTTTCTCTTCATTCTGTCTTCATGCAGCAGTTGGGTGTCAGATATTCATTGACAGTAAGATCCAATATATCTTATAGGGGGGCTCCTTTCCCAGGCCCGGATTTGTGGCAAGGCCACATAGGTCCAAAAAATAGAGGCGGCATGCCGCCCAGCCGCATTATGGGGACGTGTGCGATCCCATTCAATTACATCAGCTGCGCCGGCGTCTTTCCGCCGGCGCGCTGGGAAGGGGAAGTGTGGGTGGGCGCTAGGACCGCGCGGCCTAGGGGCGGCCGGCAAAGAAATCCGGCGCTGTCCTTTCCTAGCAGATGTACTAGAGCTGACTCAAATAACTGATTCCAGTACAGGTATGGGACCCATTATCCAGAAACCCATTATCCAGAAAGCTCTGAATTAAAGAAATATAGACTCCATTTTATCCAAATAATCCACATTTTTAATACTGATTTCCTTTTTCTGTGTAATAATAAAACAGTAGCTTGTACTTGATCCCAACTAAGATATAATTAATCCTTGTTGGAGGCAAAACCAGCCTTTTTGGTTAATTTAATTTAACATGATTTCTGGAAAACAAAAATACCGGCCTTGCTATATATTTATGTTTTTTCCCTATTAATAACATTGGAATCAGCCATCGTTTTTACCAGCCAGGTGGCAACCCTAGCTGTAGACTGACATACCTCCCAACATTTTGGAAGTAAAAAGAGGGACAAAAAATTTTTTTTCCGCACGTAGCGCAGCAATTTTTTGACCACACCCCTTTCTGTGGCCACACCTCCTAATTACCATGTTTGTTTTACAAAATTCGGCAGATTATGAAAGTTTGAAAATATTTCTCCTTATCTAAACTGTGTTTTTGTGTCTCAAAATTGTTACAAAGTATCTTATTTGCACCTGTTAGCTGTTCTGGGCTCTCTGCTAAAAGCCAATTAAGTGAGAAACTTTGTTTCTTTTTCTGGCTGTTCAGTGCAGAGAAAAGAGGGACTTTCCAGTACAAATGAGGGACTGCGGGTTGAGCTGTCAAAAGAGGGACTGTCCCTCCGAAAAAGGGACAGTTGGGAGGTATGGACTGAGGAAGTTTAATAATCTTCATAACCAACTGGGGATTATCAGAATAAAGATGTAATAAATGAAGCAACGTTTGGTCATAGTCATCATAGTAGTGGCCAATCAGCATAGGTCAGCTAATTACAAACATTTTATTGGTTGCTACAGGTAACTGATCCTGAGTAAATCGAGCACCATTTTTATATAACGCTGCACACTTCTTTCAGAACCAGTCACAACACACTCGCCCAGGTATCGCGAGACTGCGCGCCGAGACTTCCTGTGACAGGCGTCCCGACAGCGCCAGAAGGGGCCTCGCGGCCGTTTTTTTAGGTGTCTTCATAAAATGCCTGCTCGCGAGCTTTTCTCTTTTTTTCCAAGATGGCGTCGATGAGGGAGAGTGACACCGGCCTGTGGCTTCACAACAAGCTGGGCTCCGCTGATGAGCTGTGGGCGCCTCCGAGCATCGCCTCTTTGCTCACGGCCTCCGTCATAGACAACGTGAGATTGTGTTTCCATAACTTGTCCTCCGCCGTCAAACTGAAGCTGCTGCTGGGGATTCTGCACCTCCCGCGCCGCACAGTGGATGAGGTGAGTCCCGAGGAGGAGTTTCCCCTCTCTGCTGCGAAAGTGACAGGCGAAGGGCTGACTGACAGTCTGATGCATAAAGGACTACATTTCCCAGCAGCCCTTGCAGTCCAATAGCAGTGTTTCCTATTCCTGTCAGAGCGGGGCATCCCTGCACTCAGTCACTGGTCTCTCATCCCCAGCTGCCTGTATGACTGTTTTGGAGGCATAAAGAGATATACTCTTGTTCATCCTAAAATATTACTTTTTAAAGGGTATAATAATGTCATTTAAAGCAGCTTTTCTGTTTTCTGTAAAATGAATAGCTGTTGAAGGCGGTGTCTGTTTCTATTTTGCTGCACTGCTGGTTCTGACTTCTGAATAAAGTAGCAGATACCACTTGGAGAAAAGTTGACTTCTGCCACATTGTTTTTATCCAAACCAGAGAACAGACCAGGAACAGACAACACTTCTATATACACATGACTTGAACTCCAGGGATACTGTGCAGTTGCCTCTCTCCACCTGTTGCACTTTATTCTAGACTGCGGATTACTTTTCAGTTCATGCAAATGATTAAAGGGCAAGTAATGCTTTATTTACCAGCTGACGCAGCTCACCCATTCCGATTAGAAGAAAAGAGGTTCGGCCTAAATATTGGGAAGGGGTTTGTTACAGTGAGAGCTGTGAAGATGTGGAATTCTCTCCCTAAATCGGTTGTACATTAGATAGGTATAAAGAGTTTGTTCACCTTTGAGATAACGTTTAATATGATGTAGAGAGGGATATTCTGAGACAATTTGCAACCGGTTTTCATTATTTGTGGTTTTTGAGTTATTTAGCTTTTTATTCAGCAGCTCTTCAATTTGCATCTTAAGCAATCTGGTAACTAGGGTCCAAATGACCCTAGCAACCATGCATTGATTTGAATAAGAGACTGGAATATGAATTGGAGAGGCCTGGATAGAAAGATAAGTAATAAAAAGTAGCAATAACAATACATTTGTAGCCTTACAGAGCATTTGTTTTTTAGAAGGGGGTCAGCGACGCCCATTTGAAAGCTGCAAAGAGCCAGAAGAAAAAGGCAAATAACTATAATAACTATAAAAAATAAATAATGACAACCAATTGGAAAGTTGCTTAGAATTGGCTGTTCTATAACATAATAAACGTTACCTTAGGGTGAACCACCCGGTTGGATGGTGTTTAGCAAGTGAGGGAATACAGGGTTATGGGAGATAGCTCATAGTACAAGTTGATCCAGGGACTGGTCCCATTGCATCTTGGAGTCAGGACGAATTTTTCCCCCTCTGAGGCAAATTGGAGAGGCTTCAGATGGGTTTTTTGCCTTCCTCTGGATCAACTGGCAGTTAGGCAGGTTATATATAGGCTTAAAGTTGAACTTGATGGATGTGTGTCTTTTTTCAACCTAACTTACTATGTTAAGGTGGCCATACACGGGCCGATAAAAGCTGCCGACAGACCAAGTCGGCAGCTTATTTGCCCGTGTATGGGGGCCCCCGACTGGCTTCCCCGATCGAGATCTGGCCGAAAGTCGGCCAGATCTCGATCGGATGGGGTTAAAAATCCCGTCGGATCGCGGCCGCATCTGTTCGTTGATGCGGTCCCGCGATCCGACCGCCCGTTTGGCGAACGCTAGGATCCGATCGTTGGGCCCTAGGGCCCACGATCGGATCAGCCCGATATTGCCCACCTCAAGGTGGGCATATCGGAGGGAGATCCGCTCGTTTGGCGACATCGCCAAACGAGCGGATCTATCCGTGTATGGCCACCTTTACTAAGTAAACTCCCAGATCATGTGTCTCTGGAACATTGGGGTACACATCTTTGTGGCTAAAGAATAAGTAACTGTTTTTGTAAAGGTGTTTTCTTCCCCACGGGGGTGGGGGTGTTATTGTAGTGGATTGATGCACCAGCACATGATGAAACAAAGAAATGAAAGGTTGCAATGTCGTACGCTGGGCCCCTTTGGGAAGGTATTTAGGGGTGGTGGCACAGGATCTTGTTGTGCAGTTATACAAGTATTGTATATACTGTCTCTGTTATATAGAGAGTGCCAGCCATAAAATATGGCTTTAAAGGGCAGCTAACCGCAAATATACTGTATTTATATATTTTTTGTAAACATTGTATCGATATAGGATCTATTACCTGTATTGCTAGGGATTTGGGGTTTTCCAGATAAGGAGTATTTTTGTCATATGGCTCACCATATCTTAAAGGAACAGTAACACCAAAACATGAAAGTGTTTTAAAGTAATGAATATAAAATATATAATGTACAGTTGCCCTGCACTGGTAAAACGGATGTGTTTGCTTCAGAAACACTACTATAGTTCATATAAACAAGCTGCTGTGTAGCAATGGCGGTAATTTAAAAAAGTCTATATGTCACAGGTTAAATAGTGGATAACAGAAAACACCATTATGTTCTACAGAGCTTACCTGCTGTGTAACCTGAGCCTTTTCTCCTTTGAATCGCTGCCCCCATTGCTGCACAGCAGCTAATTTATATAAACAATAGTAGTGTTTCTGAAGCAAACACATTAGTTTTACTAGTGCATGGCAACACTTTATCACTTTAAAACACTAATTTTTTGATGTAACTGTCTGCCAAAAAAATAATTTAAATATCAAATAGGATTGTTTTGCCTCCAATATAGATGCACGCAGCTTAGTTGGGATCAAGTACAATGTACTGTTTTATTATTACAGAGAAAAAGGAAATTATTTTTAAAAACATTTAAATTATTTGCTTAAAATGGAGTCTACAGGAGACAGCCTTCCCGTAATTTGTATCTTTCTGGATAACAGGTTTCTGGATAAGGGATACATGGTTTAGTGAGTAGCTTTGGTTTTTGGCATAGCGTCAAACCGTTCTAGCTTGCAACTTACCTGTTTGTAGCAAGTTCACCTTTCCATTAACATTTTGGAAACTTTTCTAATCAACATTTTAACTGGTGTTCATTATGTTGTTGGGTCAGTGACCCCCCCCCCCCACAACAAAACCAAGCATTGGGTTATGTTTATCAAAAAGTGAAGTTAGAGATCACCACAGTCCTCTAGAGTGAAATTACACCACTCTGCATTCATTTCTATGGGATTTTTAAAAAAGTATTTATCAATGGGTGAAAGTTCATCCTTTGATAAATACCCTTTTAAAAATCCCATAGAAACTATCTGTGGCGATCTCTAACTTCACTCTTTGATAAATATACCCCATTGACTATAAGGCTTCAGTTTGGCGGCTGTTCGTCATTTTTTCTGCCTATTTTTCTTTTTAGGGCCATCTAATACCAGACAGCTGTTTAAATTCCAGCGTCAGTAAATGTAAATAATTTAAAAACCACCAAAATTTTTAAAAAAGAACCAAATTGTCTTAGAATTGTACTGTTACTTTTAAGAGTGGTTCGCCTTAAGTTAACTTTTAGTATATTATAAAATAGCCAATTCTGAACAACTTTTTATATAGTGTTGTCATTATTTTGCTTTCTTTCCAGCTCTATATCACTCTCTACATCAAACAAAATTTAACCCAAAGGTGAACAACCCCTTTTAGTTGAACTGCCCTTTGAACCCATATTCCCACATGAAGGAAGATTTCTAGTTTTTTAACCCATTAAGTGCTTTGCTTATGCTAGAAACCTGCCGCACTGGTAAAGGGTTAAACCATGCTGATAGCTATTTATACACAGGGAATTGGTGGTTGATTGAGTTATTGTCAGAAAGGAAACGCCAATAAGTAGTTTGTCTGCATGTGGTTAATTGTCAAGTCGTATTGATGGCGCTCTTCACATGCAAATAGGAGTTTGGCACCATCTGGGTTTAGCCAGGCGAGACGCCACTTTGCATGGGAGAGTTGGAAATGAAATATTCTGTATTTACTTTTGTGCAGCTCAGTGAGGATCCTTAAAGGAGAAACAAACCCCTTATAAAAAAACAAAAAAAAAAACCCTATAACCCCACATAGACTCCCTCCTGCCCCCAGCCTTGCTGCTACCCCGGGGCAAATGCCCCTAATTTTTTACTTGCCCCTCTGTGCAGATTCAGGGATCAGAGTTCACAGCAGCCATCTTCTGGATCTTCTGTAATCTGAGAATGAGACCGGCGTGGCGGCGCAGTTGCAGCAATTTCCCGGTTCACGACAACTGCGAATGCGCAGAAATTTACAGAAAAGACCCGGAAGATGGCTGCCATGAACACTGATCCCTGAATCTGCACCGAGGGGTAAGTAAAAAATTGGGGCATTTGCCCGGGGTAGCAGCTAGGCTGGGGGAGGAGGGAGGGGTGGTCTATGTGGGGTAGGGTTTTTTTTTTATAAGGGGTTTGTTTCTCCTTAAAAGAGGCTGTTCATCTTTAAATTAACTTTTAGTATGTTTTAAAGAGTGATCTTCTGAGACAATTTGCAACTGGTTTTAATTTTTTATTATTTGTGGATTTTGAGTTTTTTTACTTTTTATTCAGCAGCTCTCCAGTTTGCGATTTCAACTAACCGGTTGCTAGGGTCCAAATTACTAGGGATGCACCGAATCCAGGATTCGCTTTGGGATTCGGCCGAATCCTTCTGCCCAGCCGAAACCGAATCTGAATCCTAATTTGCATATGCAAATTATGGACGGGAGGGAAATCTAGTGACTTTTTATCACAAAACAAGGAAGTAAAACATGTTTTCCCCTTTCCATACCTAATTTGCATATGCAAATGAAAATTAGGATTCAGTTCTGTATTCGGTTGCAAAGGATTCGGGGGTTCGCCCGAATCCAAAATAGTAGATTCAGTGCATCCCTACAAATTACCCTAGCAACCATGCACTGATTTGAATGAGAGACTGGAATATGAATAATAATTATTAATTTTTAATAAAAAGTATCAATAACAATACATTTGTAGACTTACAGAGCATTTGTTTTTTTTGATGGGGTCGGTGACCCCCATTGGAAAGCTGGAAAGAAGAAGTCAGAAGAAGAAGGCAAATAATTTAACAACTATAAAGAAATAAACATTGAAGACCAATTGAAAAGTTGCTTAGAATTGTCCGTTCTATAGCATACTAAATGTTAAAGTAAAAGTGGACCACCCCTTTAATATCAGTGAGTGTTTCTGTGTGCTTATTTGGGGAATCTGCTTGTTCTGCACAATGCGTTTGTGCAGTGAACCCCTGTCTACTGGCTCTATTAAAGACCAGAAATAAGTTTTTCAGTTATTTTCTATTTGTGACCTTTTTTCTAATATCGCAGTAGATTCTTATGTCTTTCTGAAGCAGCTCTGGGATGGGGTGGTAACCGAGTCTAAACTGTTCTAAATCGATCCATTTAGTTGATCCTTTTCTTATCTTTGTCCCTGCTGAGCAGAATCTCTTGAGTTTCATTACAGGCAGCTGTTAGACTTGATACAATAGTTGCTGATACTCCAGAGATGCTGCTGAGAAATGGATCAACTAATGTAGCAAAATTGTAACAGTTCAGAAGCTGCACCTGAAATTGAATTACTGAGCTGCCAGACTCAAACACCAGACAAGAACATTCAACTTTAAACTTAGATTTTGAAAAAATGGAAAGAAGTTGGAAAAAAGTCTTTATTTCTGGGGAACAATCTGAAAACAACCAAAAGGAAAAAAGTGTTTGGAAGGTGAACAACCCCCTTTAATGTTATTTGCACATATAAATGCAGTTGTCTGTGCCTTTCTGCACTGCTGGTTCTCAGTGTTATAGCAGTAGTCAGTCGTGCATCCCTCTTCACAGCTCTGTGACTTCAGCTGACTTCTGATACATTGTTTCTGAAGTCAGAACTGCCATGGCACAAATAGATAGACAGATGGTATATTTACAAGTGACTTTTAAACCACTGAAAATATGTAAAATGTGTATTGGGAAGTTGCTTAGAATGACATTCTTTTCATTCTATAGTGTTTTAAATTTGGGGTTCTATCCCCTGGTAAGCACTGGGTCACACTAGTAATTCCCTGCTCCCTAATTACAAATTCCTTTGTAATCTGCCTCCCTTTCACTCTTGTCCTTCCAGCATCAGCCGTGCACTCTAAAATCACAGAGAGAAGGTCTGTCCTGTTTATTGGATCGGAAGGGGTTTTGTCACCATCTCTGATGATCAGAGCAGCTATTCAGCACTTTTTAATGAGTGATTGCCTTGGATCAATGCTAAGAATGGGTGCAGTATCTAACATTCTGCTATAATAACGAAACCTCATTCTGTGTTCCCTATATATTGGGTTTAAAGGGGTTGTTCATCTTTTAAAATAAACGTTTAGTATGATACAGAGAGTTATATTCTGAGACAATTTGCAATTGGTTTTCATTTTTTATTATTTGTGGTTTTTGAGTTTTTTATTCAGCAGCTCTTCAGTTTGCAATTTCAGCAGTCTGGCTGCTAAGGCCCAAATTAAGTAGCAACCATGCATTGATTTGAGTAAGAGACTGGAATATGAGTAGGCGATGCCTGAATAGAAAGATATATATATATATATATATATATATATATATATATATATATATATATATATATATATATATATATATATATATATATATATATATATATATATATATATAAAAAGTCCGTATGGCTGCTGCACACACTGAAAAAGGTTAATGCCCTGGTGCTAACAGTGATATCATATAAAAGTTTACAAAAATGCTGTTGCACTTTAGGGACTTGGGCTTTATTAAATCGACGTTTCGACCCTCAATGGGGTCTTGATAAATTATTTATATATATATATATATATATATATATATATATATATATATATATATACAAAAGCCATGACTATCTTGTAAATTATATCCTTATAAATGGTGAGTTCTGATGTCATCAGTTATAAACAGTGAGTAGTGATGTCATTTCTGTCACATGACTCACTGAAACGTGTGTATTATAATAAATAAAGTACCCCCTGTTGCTAAATATTAGGATATGAGGAGTTCCATGACCTGTATAAAAACTCGACCTTCAGCCTCGTGTTTTTATATGGTCATGAAACTCCTCGGTAACTGATCCTTATCCTTATATTTTACAATAGGGGTAACTTTATTCACTAAATATATAATGAAGACCAGTTGAAAAGTTGCTTAGAATTGGCCATTCTATAACATACAAAGTTAATGTGTTTTTTGAGTCATTTAGCTTTTTATTCTGCAGCTCTCCAGTTTGCAAATTTCAGCCATCAGGTTTCTAAAGCCAAATTACCTTAGCAACCATGCATTGAATAAGAGACCAGAATATGAATAGAAGAGGGACTGAGTCGAAAGATGAGTAATAAAAAGTAGCAATAACAAGAAATGTATAGCCTGACGGAGCATTTGTTTTTTAGATGGGGTCAGTGACCCCCCTTTGAAAGCTGGAAAGAGTCAGAAGGGGAAAATAATTCAAAAACTATAAAATGTAAATAATGAAGGCCAATCGAGTAGTTGCTTAGAATTGGCCATTCTGTAACTTACTCAAAGTTAACTTGAAGGTGAGCCACCCCTTTAAGCAAGTTATTGCTCTGTCCCTGTGACTGAGCCCTTTCCCCAGTTCTTGTACCTATTCTCAACGGCTTCTGAACCCATTAAACACAAGGGCAAGCAAAGACACAGACCATATTGGCTGTAATATGCTCTTAAGCGACACAGGCCTCAGACATATTAAGGCTCTTATCTAGAGCTTCACTTGCATTTGAAACAACGGGGCCCACGTCTGCACCTATGTGCAGCTCTAAACAAATATTTTTCTCCCGGTTGGGGGTAACGTCATGGAATGATGCGCCAGCGCATGATGAAACTGAGAACTGAAAGGTTGCAATATTATTCTATATATATTCTACTAACCTCAAAGGAAATCTTATTAGCATACTATGTAAATAGAAAGTCTAATAGATACATCCATGGTTGCTACCTGTGATAGGAGACACCTCTGCATTGTGATCTCCTGTGCCATTTGTTTTATTGTCCATTTATAAGAAAATGTCCCATTTAAATGGAATGTTTAGGGCAGCAATGAGTTTTTCATCTCTGATCTCCCCCAACTGAACATTAAGCCGAGTTTCAGGTGTATCCAGGAGAATAATAGCCATTCCTCAAATATTGTGCTAATTGGCCTTTAGGATGAGCCCCTACAGGGGGTCAGTGCTTCTGTGAACTGCTGTTTGGCTTCCTTTGCTTAGAGGGGTTGTTCACCTTTAGATTAACTTTTAGTATGATGTAGAGAGTTTGTAATTGGTTTTAATTTTTTATAACTTGTGGTTTTTGAGTTATTTAGCTACTTATTCAGCAGCTCTCCGGTTTGTAGTTTCAACTAACTGGTTGCTAGGGTCCACATTACCCTAGCAACCATTCACTGATTTGAATAAGAGACTGGACTATAAATAGGAGAGGACTGAAAAGAAAGATGAGTAATAATATGAAGCAATAACAATACATTTGTAGCCTTACAGAGCATTTGTTTTTTTTAAAGGTAAGTTTTATTTCTTATTTTAAACACATACATCAATCATACATACAACAAATAAGTACACTCGCAGACTAAACTGTAGAAGTCAGGCAGGAAGAAAATATGGCACAGGCTTTCACCAAGCATAACACAATACAGTTATTGAGAAGTTGAGATGGACACTATCAAACTCAGGTGAACTTTACATCTGAAGACTAGGTTGGGACCCTCGAGGATAGGTAGGAGAACAAACCATGAAGGATTTCATAATAGGAGATGGATTCAGTTAAGACATGCTATAGAGGGGTCGGGTCAATGTCATTCCACAAGCCCCAAATTTTATCAAATTTTGTTGGTGTTCCCCTAACTTCGTAGGTGAGCTTATATAGGGGTACTGCTTTGTTAACCAGTTATATCCAAGCATTGAGAGAGGGTGAGAGGTTACCCATCCAGTGTAGGGCTACAGTTTTTTTTTTGCATAAAAGAGTAGGATACGAAAAGAGATTAGAGTATATTTAGCTGGGATTATCTCTTCTAGGACCCCCAAAAGGCAAACTGTAGGTGAAATTATTCTCGGGAAGTCAAGATTATCTGCTAGATAGTTTACGACTTGTGTCCAAAAACTCAATATGTAGTGGCATTCCCAGATTAGATAGAAGAAATCCGCAGCTTGTTGGTGACACCTGGGACAGGAGTCGCAGGGGATCTGGCCCATCAGTTTGAGTCGTGTGGGAGTTATGTAAATATGATGCATAATTTTATATTGTATTAGTTTGTCTTTCAACGATATCAGGCCAGTGTATATGTGTTCTGTTGCTTCATCTCAGTTATCTTGCTCAAGGCCTACAATTTTGGAATTCCACCAGTCTTGTGCTGATCGAAAAGGTTTGGGGCCAGATAAAAGGAATTGCTGGTAGAGCCGGGACACCTTCTTTGCTGGATTGGGATCATGAAGAATTTCTTCTATGACTAGGCAGGATTGCTGGGGGGTAAGACTGTTAAATTGGGAGTAGAAGGTATGTCGTAATTGTAGGTATTTGAAGAATAGTGGAATTTGTGTTGGCTGGCACTTTTGTTGTAGTGTGCAATGGGTGACAAAGGTATGATTCTCAAGGAGGTCCTTCAAGCATTTAATGCCTTGCGTTGGCCAGAAAACAGAGTTTTGCAAGGATCTAAAGTGATTTAAATAGGAATTTCCCCAGAGTGGGAGGTGAGGGGATAGGAGGGGTGGTGAATGGCCCAAGATTTTGAGGGCTATCAGCTAGGTTTTCTGTGGGGTAGTCAGTGTCGTCGGTAGCAGGCCAGAATCCCTGGGACTCCGATAGGGAAAGTTGCGGAGACTCTCCCACGAGGATAGTAAAAGAGCATGTAACTGCGAGTTAGGGTTATACGGGTCAGGGTTAAAGCACCAGTGTAGGTAATATATTTGTGAAGCTATGAAATACCAATGGAAATTGGGGAGGGCCAGTCCTCCTTCGTCGCATGGTGCACACAACTTTGACCAAGCGATTCTGGGTGTTTTATTGTTCCAGAGAAAGGGGATCACTATTTGGTTTATACTTTTAAAGTATTTTTTGGGGATAAATATTGGCGCATTATGGAGTAGGTAGAGAATTTTGGGGAGGTAAATCATTTTAATGACATTTACTCTACCCCAGAGAGACAGAGGGAGTTTAGTCCATCGATTTAAGGTATTGGTCAGGTTAACTAAAATTGGGTCGAGGTTTAAGGTAGTGTATGTGGTGAGATCAGTATGGACTATCACTCCTAGGTACTTGAATTGGGTGGCCCATTCGAGTGGGGTCTCTTGTGGTAGAGATCGAGGTTGGTCAGGGTCAATGGGGAATAAAACTGATTTTTCCCAGTTAACTCGTAGTCCGGAGAATGAGCCAAACCGGTTGACCAGGTCCAGGAGGGCAGTAAGAGAATCATTGGGATCTGCCAAATATATAAGGAGGTCGTCAGCAAAAAGGGAGAATTATTCCTGAATAGTGCCGTAGGTTAAACCCTTGATTAAAGGATACTGTCTGGTCAGTATTGCTAGTGGTTCTATTGCTAGAGCAAATAGAATTGGGGAGAGGGGGCAACCCTGCCTTGTTCCTCTTGTTAGTAAGAAAGGGGGGGGAGATATGACCATTAACTCTCACACGTGCCGTGGGGTTCTTATATAGAAGTTTGATCCAGGATATGCATCTAGGGCCAAATCCGAAACGGGCTAAAACCTCCCATAGGTAATCCCACTCCACCGAATCGAAAGCCTTAGCAGAGTCTAGGGAGGCTACTACTCTGGTGCCTGTTTCAGTATGGGCAATCTGCAGGTTGGTAAAAAGTCTGCGGAGGTTGATGTTAGTGGAGCGTCCTGGCATAAAGCCAGATTGATCAGGGTGGATAAGGTCAGGGACTACCTGTTTGAGGCGGGAAGTGAGGACCTTAGCCAGGATTTTAGCATCTGTATTTAGGAGAGATATAGGGCGGTATGAAGAGCAGCGAGTTGTATCCTTACCCGGTTTAGGGATGACAACTATGAGGGCCTCTGTAAATGAAGGAGGTAGAGAATTACTATCAAAAGCACTTTGCAGCGTCTCTAGATATTTCGGCACTAATTGTTCTGAGAGAGCTTTATACCAGTCTGGAGGGAGGCCATCTGGTCCTGGTGTTTTATTTGGGGGTAGGGAGGCAATGGCATCAGCAATTTCTTGGGGCATTATAGGTGCATCCAGAAATGTTTTGTCACTAAGTGAGAGAGAGGGGATAGGGATAGAGTCCAAGAAGTGAAGGAGTTGGGTTCTAGAGTGTGTTGTTGTGGTAGAATAGAGGTTTTGGTAGAAGGTGGCAAATTCCTGTGCTATGAGCTTGGGTTCTGCGACTATTGAGCCATCATCCAAGATAAGGCGGGGAACAGCAGAGGATGTTGTCTGTTGTTTGCATTTGTTTTTTTTAGATGTGGTCAGTGACCCCCTTTTTAAAGCTGGAATGATTCAGAAGAACGCAAATGATTAAAAAATATGAAAAATTAACCATGAAGACCAATTGAAAAGTTGCTTAGAATTAGCCATTCCATAATGTTACAAAAAGTATCTTAAAGGTGAACTACCCCTTTACGTGGTATTGTCAAGCCTTGATAGCTATGTTCTCACCTGTGCTTTAATGACGCTTCCCTGGAATATTAAAAAATCCTAAACTTCTTATGTGTGATGTAGGGAGTGGTATTATAAAACACTTGCACTGCAACTGGTCGTCTCGTGGATTTGATTTTCTTTTGTATTTTGTTCTGCAGCTCTTGTAATTTAATATCTGGTGGCTAAGGGCCCCCACTAACCCTAGTAACCAAATAGTGATGTGAATGGCATACTGAAAGATGAATAAGAGAATGTGAAAAAAATAAGTCGTTGGAAAGATAAAAGATAAGTGGTTAATAATACAGGTATGGGACCTGTTATCAGGAATGCTGGAGACCTGGGGTTTTTCGGATAACTGATTTTTCTGTGATTTGGATCTTCATACCTTAAGTCTACTAGAAAATCATTTAAACGTTAAATAAACCCAATAGGCTGGTTTTGCTTCCAATAAGGATTAATTATATCTTAGTTGGGATCAAGTACAAGCTACTGTTTTATTATTACAGAGAAAAATGGAATAATTGAAAAAAAATTGGATTATTAGGATAAAATTGAGTCTGTGGGAGATGGCCTTCCGTGCTGGATAAGGGGTTTCCCGATAATGGATCCCATACCTGTATTAAGAAATACATCAGGCTATTGTGATGAATTTATTTGGAGAGCAGTTGGTGTAACTGGGTCATCCTTAGTTATTGTCTCACTGTGCAATTAAAGGGCCAATTTATTCTTTAAAGGAAAAGTTTAGTGTAAAAATAGAAACTGGGTAAATAGAAAGTTATGACCCAAGCCCCCCCCCCCGGTCACTGATTGGTCACTGCCTGTAAACCAATCAGTGGAAAGCAAGAGCGCTGCAAAGCAGGAAGTAGTGTTCTGGCTATTATGTTAGACATCCAATCACTCGAGGCTCTATAAATTACATAAACTAACTACTAACTAACTATATTGGAAACATTTTTTTATTTTGCACAACCTATCTATTTACCCAGTTTTTATTTTTATACTGAACAATTCCTTTAAGGCTTTCCATTTGTAGGACCCTTACCATGCAACTCTTCAATATTTTTTTCAGATGAAAGGAGCACTGACGGAAATCATTCAGCTCGCCACTCTAGACTCTGACCCCTGGATACTGATGGTAGCCGATATCCTGAAATCCTTCCCTGACACAGGATCCCTGAATCTTGATCTCGAGGAACAGAATCCAAATGTGCAGGACATATTGGGAGAGCTCAGAGAGAAAGGTACAATTGTTGTCTTTAAAATTTCTTTATCTGTGACACTCTGCTCGGCACGTTCCCTTTTCTTCATTGGTTGGTTAAATACATGAAGCTAGGCCATGGGATCCGCTAACCAGAAACCCGTTATTCAGAATGCTCCGATTTACGGAATGGCCATAGACTCCATTATAAGTAAATAATCCAAATTTTAAAAAATGATTCCCTTTTTCTCTGTAATAATAGAACAGTACCTTGTACTTTATCCAAACTAAGATATAATTAAAGAGGTGATTCACCTTTAAGGTAACTTTAATTATGTTATAGAACAGTCTATTCTAACTTTTCAATTGGTTATCATGATTTATTTTTTATAATTTTTAGTTATTTGCCTTTTTCTTCTGACTTTTTGCAGCTTTCAAATGGGCTTTGCTAATTCCCTTCTTAAAAACAAATGCTCTGTAAGGCTACAAATGTATTGTTATTGTTACTTTTTATTACTGATCTTTCTTTTCAGGCCTCTCCTATTCATATTCCAGTCTCTTATTCATATCAGTGCGTGGTTGCTAGGGGAATTTGGACCCTAGCAACCAGACAGCTGAAACTGGAGAGCTGCTAAATAACTCACAAAAAACACAAATAATAAAAAATGAAAACCAATTACAAATTGTCTCAGAATATCACTCTCTACATCATACTAAAAGTTAACTCAAAGGTGAACAACCCCTTTAATCCTAATTGGAAGCAAAACAATTGGGTTTATTTAATGTTTATTTTCTAGTAGATTTAAAGGAGTGGTCCTCTTTCAAGTTAACTTCTAGCATGTTCTAGAATAGCCAATTCGAAGCAACTTTCCCATTGGTCTTCATTTGTTTTCTATATTTTTTTAATTATTTGCCTTCTTCTGACTCTTTCCAGCTTTCAAATGGGGCTCACTGACCCCCATCTAAAAAAAAATGCTCTGTAAGGCTACACATTTATTGTTATTGCTTCTTTTTATTGTTCATTTTTCTGTTCAGGCCTCCCCTATTCATATTCCAGGCTCTTATTCAAATCAATGCATGGTTGCTAGGGTAATATGGACCCTAGCAACCAGATTGTTGAAACTGCAAACTGGAGAGCTGCTAAATAACACAAAAAAACACAAATAATAAAAAATGAAAACTAATTGCAAACTGTCTCAGAATATCACGCTCTACATCATGCTAAAAAATAACATAAAGGTGAGCAACCCCTTTAAGGTATGAAGATCGAAATTATGGAAAGATCCGTTATCCGGAAAACCCAGGTCCCGAGCATTCTGGATAACTGGTGCCATACCTGTACAACAATGTGTAATTAAAATCAAGCAACCGTAGCAGGCCAGTGAAAGAACAAGAGATTCAGTGGGTAGGTCTACGTTTGCTTCTTGTGTCAGCTCATGATTCTTGGCAAATGGTAGTGTAAATTCCACGCCTAAGAACTGCAGAATGAAAATGGTAAATAGTGTAAAAACCTTAAAAATAGACAAACAATTGTAATTTCAGCCGACGGCATCCTTTTTTGTAAATAAGCAGCAGGGAGAGCGATTAAGCACATATAAGCTGGCAGAGAAACATTACAGGCCTCGATTTTAAAGGCAATTTTCCCTTTTAACTTCTAATTGTTTCTTTTTTCCCCTCTCACCAGTCAGTGAATGTGAAGCATCGGCTATGCTGCCACTCGAATGCCAGTACCTCAACAAAAATGCCCTGACTACCCTTGCTGGACCTCTCACGCCCCCAGTGAAACATTTCCAGCTAAAACGAAAGCCAAAAAGTGCCACACTCAGAGCAGAGCTCTTACAGAAATGTAAGTCGTGCGTTGTTTTAAAGTGACAAACCTTAACGGCAGACTTGATTGTTGTTATGGCTTATTCTAAGGGAATGTAATCATTTCTAGAATTATAATGGCTAAAGACACATTACTCTCAGAATTGTTGGGTGAGGCCTGGATGTACTGACTGATATAAATGAGTATGTGGAGAACAGCTATGTTAAAGGAACTATAAAAATAAAAACTGGGTAAATAGACAGCCTGTGCAAAATAAAATATGTTTCTAATATAGTTATTTAGCCAAAAAATTGAATGTATAAAGGCTGGAGTGACTGAATGTCTAATATAATAGCCAGAACACTACTTCCTGCGTTCGCAAACGGTCGGTTGGATCGTGGGACCGCATCAACGAACAGATGCAGCCGCGATCCGACGGGATTTTTAACCCCATCCGATCGAGATCTGGCCGACTTTCGGCCAGATCTCGATCGGGGAAGCCCGTCGGGGGCCCCCATACACGGGCCAATAAGCTGCCGACTCGGTCTGTCGGCAGCTTTTATCGGCCCGTGTATGGTTGGGAAGGTGAAAACATTTTTTGCTTTCTTGGTTTGTGACAAAAAGTCGCACGGTTTCCCTCCCCACCCCTAATTTGCATATGCAAATTCAGTTCGGCCAGGCAGAAGGAATCCTGCTGAAAAGGGCCGAATGCCTGGATTCAATGCATTCCTACATGGGACATAAAGTATTCAATGCATTCCTTCATGGGACATTAAGTAACTGTTCAGTGAGTTTGCAATTGATCCTTAGCATTCAGCTCAGATTCAGAAGCAAATGGCTATGACCCATGTGCCCCCCTCAAGTCACTGATTGGTTGCTGCCTGGTAACCAATCAGTGTAAACCAAGAGAGCTAAAAAAAGCAGGAAGTAGTGTTCTGGCTATTATGTTAGACATCCAGTCACTCCAGCCTTTATACATTACATTTCTGACTAACTATATTAAAAACATTTTCTATTTTGTACAGCCTATCTATTTACCCAGTTTTTATTTTTATACTGAACTGTTCCTTTAAAGGGGACATACTTTGTTTTCGAATATCACCTTTATTGTGTTGGTAATAGTTAATAATACATCACACCTGATTTAATTTTGGGGCTAGAAATTATGCCTTTGTGGGAGCTCCCTCTCTCCTATGATATAAATATTAGTAAGTGTTTCCTTTTACAGAAACATGGAAATCTCTCAGTAGCCAATGACAGCTCTGCCATCACACATGAAGCACAAAACTTCAGTCCTGTATCAGGTCTGCCTTGCTACTGGCTCCCGGCCCACCAGATAAGGGATTGGCTGGAATCCTGTATTACAAATTGCAGGGTGCTGATAACTCTTTCACAGTCTAAGAAAGCAGCCAGACAGAGCAGCTGGCTTGTGCTAGTAGGGTTTTCATGGAACTTTTTTTTTTTTTTTAGTAAATAATTCCTTTTTTTAACTGGAAACTTTTTCTTTCAATAAAAGCAACAGAAACTGCACAGCAGCTGAAGAAAACTGCAGGGGTTCCATTTCACTCAAAAGGACGAGGTCTGGTCAAAAAACTGGACACAACAAGTGAGTACATGCATTTCCACTGTACCCATGCCAATGAGTGCAGCCCAAAAAGATACTTTAAGACAGGAGCAAACCTTGACTTAAAGGCGTAGTTCACCTTTAAAGGGGAACTATCGTAAACATGAAAACTTTATTAATATAATCAATTAAACATTCTGTACCATTTTCGAAATAACCAAGTTTATCTTCATTATTCTCTGCATCTGTTTCTCCTCATTCTGTCTTCATTTAGGAGTCGGGTGTCCAATGAATGATCCAATATATCTTATAGGGGGGTTCTTTTTGCCTAGAAGATGTATTAGAGCTCACTCTATTAAACTCACCAGACATCTTGTCTCTCTACATGCAGAATTTGTGCAAAAGGCAGTTATTTTGTTAGATTTTTTTGAGCTCTAATACATCTGCTAGGAAATTACCCCCCCCCCAGATATATTGGATAGTTCATCTGACACCCAACTGCTGCATGAAGACAGAATGAAGAGAACAGATTATGGGATAGTGAGCATAAACTTGATTATTTCAGAAACAATGCAGAATTGTTAATTGATTCGTTTTTTTTCAGTATGAGGAAGCTTATATTAAATTTTTATTTTCTCCATAGTTCCCCTCTAAGTTAACTTTTAATATATATTGTGGAATTCCCTGTTCTTCAATTAGTCTTCAATTACTGAATTCTTTGCCTTCTTTCTATTTCATTCAGGGGGTGGGGGGTCTCTGACTCCAGCAGCCACAAATCTATTGCCCTGTGAAGCTATAATGTTTTAATTGCTACTTTATATTTTTACTGAGGCCTTTCCTATTCATCTTCTAGTCTCTTTATTCAAACCACCGACTGATTGCTAGGCTAAATTGGATCATAGCAACCAGATAACTGCAATACAAAGCACTAAAGATTTTTTGAAAAAATAAATGAAGCCAAAAATATCATTGAAATCATACTAAAAATATTTATAGGTCAACTACAAATTTTAGCACTTACTTTGAATATTGAGTTGTGGGACTTTGTGTACATTAAAAAAACCGCCAAGCTTTTCAGCATTTGCTACCAGAAAAAAGTAGGAATGCAACGAACCCCCAAATCCTTCACAAAAGATTCGGGCGAATACCGAACCAAATCCTTATTTGCATATGCAAATTAGGGATGGGAAGGGGAAAACATTTTTTACTTTTTTTTGTCACGTGATTTCCCTCCCTGCCCCTAATTTGCATATGCAAATTAAGATTTGGGTTCGGCCAGGCAGAAGTATTCGGCTGAATCCGAATCCTGCTGAAAAAGGCCGAATCCCGAACCGAATCCTGGATTCGGTGCATCCCTAGAATAAAGACCCTTATTTGATCCCTGTCTAATCATCTGTTGAAATTGTACACCAAAAGTGCTGCCTCTGCACACTAAAATAAGCACCAATATTTTGGACAGATTATCATAGCAGGAAGCTGTCAGAAGTTTGTTATTCCCAGTTTATTGTTGACTTGTTCACAGGGTATGTCAGGAGACTACTATCAGAACTTTCCAACAAATGTTAATCGTTTTTTAATATTCACTTTGGTTATCTATTTTTCTGTGGCAGCTCCTCTCAAAGGTATACCAAAGCAGGCACCATTCAGGAGTCCAACCACACCAAGTGTATTTAGTCCGACTGCTAACAGAACACCTATAGCGCCCTCCAGAACGCCCTTGCGCAAGGAGAGAGGTGTAAAGGTCTGTCTGCTTCTTTCTTTTTTATACATAACCTCTGCTGCTTCCACTAGTGCAAAACAAGAAAACTAGCTTTCTTTTTTGATGGTAGCATAAGATGTATGTACAGGTATGGGACCCTTTATCCAGAATGTTCGGACCTGGATTTTTAGTATAATGGAGCTTTCCGTCATTTGGATATTCATACCTTTATAGGGCATCTAAAGTTTAAAATAGAATAAGGCTAGAAATGCTGTATTTTGTATACTAAATATAAACATGAACTTACTGCACCACAAGCCTAATCAAACAAATCATTTATGCTTTCAAAGTTGGCTACAGGGGGTCACCATCTTGTAACTTTGTTAAACATCTTTGCAAGACTAAGACTGTGCACATGCTCAGTGTGGTCTGGGCTGCTTAGGGATCGTCATAAACAAAGCTGCTTGAGTTCTGCATGGCTGGGAAGTAAGGCGGGGGTACCCCCTGCTGTTCATAACTATGATTGTTTCCCTGCTCAGCAGTTAGGGACCATCTGACAATTCCTATCCACAGCAGTAAATGAAGGGGTAATTTCACTGCATACAGTCAGGTTTCTTATATAAACGGTACACATTTTTTAATTGAAGTATATTGGAGATAGGTTTCTTTTTCATTAAAGAAAGTAAAAATGGGATTTTATTCTTTTGCCTTAACATGCCCTTTAAGTCTACTATGAAATCATTTAAACATTAAATAAACCCAATAGGCTGGTTTTGCTTCCAATAAGGATTAATTATATCTTAGTTGGGATCAAGTACAAGCTACTGTTTTATTATTACAGAGAGAAAGGAAATCATTCTTAAAAATTTGGATTATTTGATTATAATGGAGTCTATAATGGAGACAGGCTTTCAGAACTTTCTGGGTAATGGGCTTCTGGATAATGGATCCCATACCTGTATAAGCGTATGAAGAAGACTATTAATTAGGGATGCACCGAAATCCACTATTTTGGATTCGGCCGAATCCTTCGTGGAAGATTCGGTCAAATACCGAACCGAATCCTAAAGTGGAAAAAAACGGTTTACTTCCTTGTTCTTTATCTTTTACTTTATCTTTTTATTGAGGCCTTTCCTATTCATCTTCTAGTCTCTTCATTCAAACCACCGACTGATTGCTAGGCCAAATTAGCAACCAGATAACTGCAGAACAAAGCACTATAAGATTTTTGGGAAAAAAAATAAATTAAGCCAAAAATATCACTTAAATGATACAAAAAAAGTCGTTCTTAAAAATTTGTCCTTTCCCGTCCCTAATTTGCATATGCAAATTAGGATTCGGTTCGGTATTCGTCCGAATCTTCCATGAAGGATTCGGGGATTCGGCCGAATCCAAATTATTTGATTATAATGGAGTCTTTAATGGAGACAGCCCGGATAACAGATCCCATACCTGTATGAAGAAGTCTTATTAATTCGGAATGCACCAAATCCACTATTTTGAATTCAGCCGAATCCATCGTGGAAGATTTGGTTGAATACTGAACCAAATCCTAATTTGCATATGCAAATTAGGGGCAGGAAAGGGAAAAAGTGGGGAAAAAATGGGTTTACTTCCTTGTTCTGCAACGAAAAGTCACCTGAAATCCCGCCCTGCCCACAATTTGCATATGCGGATTCGGTTCGGCCAGGAACAAGGATTCGGCTGAATCCAAATGCTGCTGAAAAAGGCCAAATCCCGAACCGAATCCTGGATTCAGTGCATCTCTACTATTAATCAAGGAGAAGCTATCCTCGGAGAAATGGTAAATAGAAATTTCAGCTTACTACTGGAGAAAAATGCCAACTCCAGAAGTATTAAATAGTCTGAAAACATCAATCAATGTGAATATATATATATATATGTATGTATGTATGTATGTATGTATGTATGTATGTATGTATGTGTGTGTGAAAATAAATAAATAAATATATATATAAATATATATATATAAATATATATAATATAGTGAAAAAGGATTGCGGCACTCACAGGGTTTTAGTGAAAAAACAAAAAATGTTTATTATTAAGCCTCAACGTTTCGATCCCCCACAGGGATCTTCGTCAGGAGCAAAAACAAACAAAGATCCCTGTGGGGGATCGAAACGTTGAGGCTTAACGTTGAGGCTTAATAATAAAACATTTTTTGTTTTTTCACTAAAACCCTGTGAGTGCCGCAGTCCTTTTTCACTGCTTATTTCCCATGCTGGCACCCAGGTATTAATTTTGTCTACGGAGTGCACCATTCCTTTGGTTAGATAGATAGATAGATAGATAGATAGATAGATCCTGGGGCAACAATTTCTGCATCTAGTACTAATTCACTAGAAGAAGCTGAAAAACCTATATTGGCAAATATAGGAGACAATTGTTAGCAGAAGGCAAAGATAGCAGAAATTGTTAAAGCAGAAAAGCGTATACCTTATGAAACAGTTCATGGTTTTAAAACCACGAGAGAGAAAGGGAAAATATTTACAGGATCCTAAACCTAAAATGTTACAGATGTAACAAAAAAGGGTCATGTAAGGAGGAATTGTAAAACTCCATACAAAGACATCCCAATTAGAACGAAGTCTGTATCATCCTATTTCTTTTTGTTTTGGTATCAGTTATTAGACATATCTGAGCTTGACATGGTTGGAGGTGGTCGGGAAGCGAAGAAGAGAAGAAAGACTGTTGGTATGTGTTGCTGGAACTCACTCTGTCTGTTGCACATTTAACCCAATCATCTGAGTGTATGTAACTTGATTTAATGTTTTTTTTATATTAGAAGCAGAAGTTGTTGAGAAACCACCAAAGGAGGAGACTGTATTGGAAAACCCTACTCCAGACTATGCTGCTGGCCTCGTCTCTACACAGGTTAGTCTTTGAATGCTTGAGAATTCCATTGCTCATTTTCCCCAGCAGCCCTACCCTTCCCCTTTACCAGCTGCAGAATTCTTGCCTTGGGTGTGGTGGGTTTGTTAGTGTCAAGGGATATTTGATTGACAGGTCTGCACAGGAGCCACGTGTAGGCCTAACCTTATTACTGTACAGAAGTTAAAGGGGAACTACCGTGGAAATGTAATATAAGCTTCATCATACTGAAATAATAAACTTTCTAAATACAATCAATTTATTGTTTATGAAATAATCAAGTTTATCTTCACTATTCCTCTCTCAGCATCTTTTTCTCTTCATTCTGTCTTCATGCAGCAGTTGGGTGTCAGATGAATGATCCAATATATCTTATAGGGAGGCTTATTTTGCCTAGAAGATGTATAAGAGCTCACTCTATATTAAAATCACCAGACATCATGTCTCTCTACATGCAGGATTTGTTCAAAAGACTGTTATTTTGTTGTACTGGAATTGGTTATTTAAGTGAGCTCTAATACATCTGCTGAGAAAGGAAGCCCCCTATAGTTATATTGGGTTGGGTGTCCGATATTCATTGACAGTTAGATCCAATATATCTTATAGGGGGGCTTCCTTTCCTAGCAGATGTATTAGAGCTCTCTCTACATGCAGTTATTTTGTTAGGTTTTGTTTGTACTGGTGTCAGTTATTTGAGTGAGCTCTAATTCAGCTGCTAGGAAAGGAAGCCCCCCCCCCATAAGATATATTGGGTCCGATGCAGAATTGTTAATTGATTGTATTTACAAAGTTTCTTATTTCAGTATGAAGAAGCTTATATTAAATTTTTATTTTGTGATATTTCCCCTTTAAAGTTGTGTGTCTGCAACATGTCACCATTTTTATTACAATTTCATCTTGATCATTCTGTATAAAACGTTTCGTGGAAGCCACATCTGGCCCACAGGCCTCCAATTGGTGATTCCTGCAAGTAAAATAAATGGCACTATGGAATGTGTGTAAAATACTTAATGATATTATGAAAGGGAAAGGGGAGTGATGTCAGTCTCTTATGACTCCATAGAAACTGGGTGCCTTGAACAATGAGAGTGCACTTCCATCTACAAGCTATTTGCCAGCAACACCCAGTGTGGTGCCATCCTCCTCCTACATTCCAACGTCTGAAGGACAGCAAGGTGAGTAATGAAGCCAAGTTTACCGTTAGTCTCTAAGTCAAGTAGAAGTAGCAGAATGTCCTAGTATACTTCTGTGAATAAAATTCAGTATGCCTTAAAGGAGAACTAAACCCTAAAAATGAATAGGGCTAAAAATGGCATGTTTTATATACTGAACTTATTGCACCAGCCTAAAGTTTCAGCTTGTCAATAGCAGCAATGATCCAGGACTTCAAACTTGTCACAGGGGGTCACCATCTTGGAAAGTGTCTGTGACACTCACATGCTCAGTGGGCTCTGATTGGCTGTTGAGAAGCTAAGCTTAGGGCTCGTCACTAATTATCCAGCAGAAAATGAGCTTCCCCTGTAATATAAGCTGATGCTACAGGTTTGCTGATTATTAAATTCTGATTCTAATTGCACTGGTTTCTGTGCTGCCATGTAGTAATTATATGTATTAATTACTAATATTACTTATATTGTGACATTTCTATTCTATGTGTACTGTATATTGTGAGTGGGTCCCTAAGCTCAGTAAGTGACAGCAGCACAGAGCATGTGCAGTGAATCAGCAGAAAAGAAGATGGGGAGCTACTGGGGCATCTTTGGAGACACAGATCTTTACTGCTAAAGGGCTGTGGTTGCCTTGGGCTGGTACAGAAGCACAAAACATAATGTACAACATTTCTAGCTACTTCTTTAGTTTAGTTTAACTTTCCTTGTCCTTTAATAGGAGTAGCCACACAGAGACACTGGCTTTCACACAACCCCTTGCCTGACGTGGGATTTATTAGGCAACTTGCTTTTCCCATAGCGCAATCTTTATTTCTGAAACATAGGAGCAATGTTGTTGGCATGGAAAAGGGTTAAAGTAGAATTCAAATTTGAATGACCATGTCCCAGACTTTGTCTGTGTCTTTTTCTAAAGACATCCACTTAAGATAAATGTCATATAAAGATCATTAAAGTGGACCCGTCACCCAAAAAAAAATTATGTAAAATCCTATTTTATCACTTTAGTCAAGCAAGATGAACTTTAATTACACTATATAAATTATTTGAATCTTGTTTCCATCAGTCTGGGAATTCATAATTATAACAAGCAGGCAGGAGCCATTTTGTGGACACTGTTATTAAGGCAAGTCTTGTATCATCTCAGAATCTTGTTTGTGCACCAGAATGGGGGAGCTGATGTCCATCCCCATGTCCTGGTTACACAATTAAACGGTGAAGAGACTGGGGAATGTGGGGAGAGCAGTGACATGTAGGAAGTGCTGAATGGAAAGTGAAAGTAACTGTCTGCCCCGCCTCTATGCCTAAGGCATAGAAGCGGGGCAAACAATATTTGATTGATAACTGGGATTTTTGAATGAGCTTACAACAGCTATGAATGGTTTAATAAAAAATAGAAATTGGATTTCATGTTTAATTTGAAAAGGACTTTTATTATACAGATTTTTGTGTCTGGGTGACAGGTCCACTTTAAATGCAAGTAGTCTGCTACGCGACCAGTTCTGCTTACATGGCTGATATTCATAATTCACTTTTTCACACAGCTGGACCAGTTCGGGAAGCCTTGCAAGCCACACGGCAGCCAGAGGAGCCCACAGCAGCCAACACCACTCTTCCAACACAGTTTAAACAAAGGACACCGATGTACCACAGTAACCCAAATGCTGCCACCACTACTCCTTCTCCTGCAGCAACCCCTACCTCTCCATTAACTCCTGCTGCAACTCCAGCAGCAACCCCAGCAGCGCCGGCTCCTCAGCTAACCACTCAAACGCAGCCTCAACCCAAGAAGAGCCTTTCTCTCACGGTAGGGTCTCCTCTATATGATAATGTCATGCTCCTTGTAAAATGCTTTCTGTTTGTTCTTGTTTGTGTGTAGTTGTGTACCTGGGAAGCCCTGACTTGTGCTAAACAAGATCTTTGATCAGACATGTCAAAAGTTGCTTAATGTCTTTACCTGTATTTGCTGCTGACTTGGCTTATTCCAGACACCGTTTGCAGCTTATCGACCACTCCCATTGGGTTGAACTCTCACTACCTTCCCCAGCCCATTCCCGAGTAATCCGGGGAATAGAGATACTGAGCTCAGTATAAAAAAGGTATGGGAAGGGAGGTATTTGTGGACTGGCAATTGATTAACCAACTTCTACTCCTCCCTCCATTGACTTGAAGAACCAAGAAGTTCTAAATGAAAGCACTTTCAGTATTACTGTTTGACATGCCTGTTGCAAAAAAACATACCATAAATATGATGATTTTTATCATTGCTGCCTTGCATCACTTGTGTCCTAGTCTAGGGCATGGTCCTAGTCACTGTCAACAACACCTCTAGTTTGACAGTTTTTGGGGTTAAAGCGGAAGGAAAGGTTAAGTAAGCTTTATTTGAAAGGTCTATATGAATTGGGGATGCAACAAATTCACTATTTTGGATTCGGCCGAACCCCCGAATCCTTCTCGAAAGATTTGTCCGAATACAGAACCAAATCCGAATCCTAATTTGCATATGCAAATTAGTGGTTGGAAGGGGAAAGCCTTTTTTTACTTCCTTGTTTTGTGACAAAAAGTCACATGATTTCCCTCCCAGCCCCTCATTTGCGTATGCAAATTAGGATTCTGATTTGGCCGAATCCTGCTGAAAAAGGCAGAATCCTAGATTCAGTTCATTCCTAATATAAATAAACTAGTAAACCCTCAACATAATGCTTATCTGAGTCCTTTGTCAAAAGAAAAATCACTTTTCTTTCCCCCTATTGTGTACACATGGACTTCTGTATCAGACTTCCTTCTTCCATCTTAAACCTTCAGGGTTAGGGCTTGAGCATGCTCAGTTTGATCCTCTCCCCCTCCCTGCTCTAATCGAGTCCAGAGCTATGAGTGAGCAGGGAGAGACTCAGACAGGAAGTGATGTCACACCAAGATAATATATGGCAATATCAAGTAAGGAGGCACAATTTAGAGGTGCTAATCCAAAGGAGGTTCCCCGTGTGGGTCTCCAGAGTTAACATGCATGAAAATCAAAAGAAGGGTTGCACTCTCAATTTGAAAATAAAAAATATTTATTAATAATAAATAAATGAATAATAAATATTTTTTATTTTCAAATTAAGAGTGCAGTCTTTCTTTTTGATTTTCACACCAAGCTAATATGGCAGCTGCTATTGTAAACAAACAGAGATCGTGTCTAGAGCTGTTTACACAGGTATAGTAAAGCATTCAAAATAATAAAAATGCTGTTCCTTCTCATTTAAGATAAATAACTGTGCCAGGTAATGGTTATTTCAGTCTCTCTTGCAATAAATTGTCTTGCAAATGGTTGTTTTTAGAAGAACAATATCATGGTGTTTTTTGTGCTTGATCTTGAGTGTTTATCGAACGCATTTCATTTATTGTATGAGAGTGTGTATGAGGAAATGTATGCAGGCCGCTAATGAGCAGCTTTTTGTGCTTCCTTGTAGAGGGAACAGATGTACGCCGCACAGGAGATGTTCAAGACGGCAAACAAAGTCACAAGGCCAGAGAAGGCTCTTATTCTTGGTTTTATGGCTGGATCCAGAGGTATGGCCAAATGTGGGGTCCCACTACAAAATGCTCTGTCCTGGGGACACTAAGGGATGTCCTGTTACATTACAGCTTTCTTGGCAGTTTCATTAATGGAACAGTAACCTCAAAAAATGAAGGTGTATTAAAGTAATACAAATATAATACACAAAAGCTATGAATATCTTGTAAATTACATCCTTAGAAACGGTGAGTTCTGATGTCATTTCTGTCACATGACTAACTGAAATTTGTGTATTATAATAAATAAAATACCCCCAGTTGCAAAATATGAGGATATTAGAAGTTACATCGGAGTTCCATGACCTGTATAAAAACACAACTGCAGCCCAACACTTAATTCAGTGTCTTGGATGATGGTGGTGTCTCTCATGGGACATGAGCCAAGCCTATAAGTTTCTTGGCTGCCTGTTAAACTTCTGGGTGATGGCACTCTGTATTTATCGAATTGTTTAAAGGAATTGTTCAGGGTAAAAATAAAAACTGGCTAAATAGATAGTACGTGCAAAATAAAAAATGTTTCCAATATAGTTAGAAAGAAATGCAGTGACTCTGAGCAGGATTACTTTGAGGGTTTACTGATATATTTAGGTGGACCTTTCTGATAAAGCTTACTTCATTTTAACCTTTCCCTTCTCCCTGAACCACCTTTAAAGAAACAGTTCAGTGTAAAAATAAAACTGGGTAAATAGATAGGCTGTGCAAAATAAAAAAATTTCTAATATAGTTATTTAGCCAAAAATGTAATGTATAAAGGCTGGAGTGACTGGATGTGTAACATAATAGCCAGAACACTACTTCCTGCTTTTCAGCTCTCTAACTCTGAGTTAGTCAGCGACTTTAAGGGGGGCCACATGGGACATAACTGTTCAGTGAGTTTGCAATTGATCCTCCGCATTCAGCTCAGATTCAAAAGCAACAGTTATGACCCATGTGGCCCCCCTCAAGTCTCTGGTTACTGCCTGTAACCAATCAGTTAAAAGCAAGAGAGCTGCAAAGCAGGAAGTAGAGTTCTGATTATTATGTTACACATCCAGTGACTGCAACCTTTATACATTACATTTTTGGTTAAATAACTATATTAGAAACGTTGTTTATTTTGCACAGCCTGTCTATTTACCCAGTTTTTATTTTTATATACTGAACTTTCCTTTAAGGTGACTATATACCGGCCAATTAGTGGGCCAATGAAGGTTCATCCTCCAGTAAATGCAAGTGATTGACCTATGAGTCCAGATACTCATGAAATAGTAAAATTCTCTTTGTTTTGCCTTCACAGAGAATCCTTGCCCAGAGCAGGGCGATATCATTCAAATCAAACTCAGCGAATACACAGAGCAATTGCCAAAGGCTGACGGTACGGGCAGCACCACCATGTTAGTGGATACAGTGTTTGAAATGAACTATTCTACTGGCCAGTGGACCAAGCTCAAGAAGTACAAGCCAATAACCAACGTCTCTTAGGAATTCCCACAATTCTCCCATGGACCAAAAAAAAAAAAAAAGTGACTGATGAGAATAAAACAGGTCATTATTGAGGAAGTGAAGGACATTTCCGATGCCTTCCAACCCTGATGGATCTCTGCGTATTCCCCACAATTCATACAGGACTTCTTAACGGTGATTGGCCAGTTTGTTTTTTTTTTTTTTGTATTAAAAGAACAATGTTTTAATGTTAAGTTGGATCCAGATGCGCTTTAAAGGGGTTGTTCACCTTTAAGTTAACTTTTAGTATGATATAGAACGGCTAATTCTAAGCAACTTTTCAATCGGTCTTCGTTTATTTTAATTATTTGTCTTTTTTTCTGAGTCTTATCAATTTTCAAATGGGGGTCACTGACCCCATCTAAGAAACAAATGCTTAGTAAAGCTACACATTTACGGTTATTGCTACTTTTTCTTGCTCATCTTTCTATTCAGGCCTCTCCTATTCATAGTGCAGTCACTTATTGAAATCAATGGATGGTTGCTAGGGTAATTTGGACCCTAGCTACCAGACTGCTGAAATTGCAAACTGGAGAGCTGCTGAATAAAAAGCTAAATAACTCACAAAAACCACAAATAATAAAAAATGAAAACCAATTGCAAATTGCCTCAGAATATCCCTCTCTACATCATATTAAAAGTTAACTCAAAGGTGAACAACCCCTTTAACTGCCTTTCTTGGTGATGTGTTACCCCCTACTCCTGCACTACACCCCCTTCTGTTGCGTCGTGTGAGCTCTCTAATCTAATTGCATTTAGGGATGCGCCAAATCAACTATTTTGGATTCGGCCGAACCCCAGAATCCTTCGTGAAAGATTCTGCAGAATCCGAATCCTGCACTACTACTGGGAAGGGGAAAACATTTTATACTTCCTTGTTTTATGACAAAAAATGCGATTTCCCTCCCCACCCTAATTTGCATATGTGGATTCGGTTCAGCCGGGTAGAAGGATTCATCTGAATTTGAATCCTGCTGAAAAAGGCCGAATCCTGGCTGAATCCTAAAGCGATTCCTGTATTCGGTGCATCTCTAATTGCATTACACGGTTTCATCCTGCATTTTTTTTTTAACGCAAAATTTGCAACCGGAATATTCTGATTTAATTCCCCCTCCCTCAGTAGCAAGAAGTGTCCTGCAGTTAAAGGAACGTCTTGCCTGACTTCTCCTGTGTATCACACTCTTATCACTCTTGTTAAATGTCATGTTTTTTTTCGGCATCTTTATGCTGGTCATTGGATGTCAAGAAAAGCCCCTTAGTTAAAATTAGTGCCACAATATAGGACTGTTTCAGGGATGCCGGACTCTCAGCCTTTCCGAGGAGACCTGGGAGTATTTTGCAACAAGTGTGATAATCCCTGAAGCTTTATATGTTGCTGTCAGACTCTTCCCCCTGGCCATGTTCCATTTTTTTTATAGCTTTTTACTGCTAGAGAACAATCACAGTGCATAGCCACAGCAATCGGATTGCTACTCCCAGTGGTGGGGGGTGATTTGTACCCCAATCATCATCTTATTTGTTCCCCAATCATATTATTTGTTCCACTGCCAATAGCAATGGGTCAGAAATAGATTCACATAACAGCTGCATGTGTCATAGGGAGCTGACACTGGTTCTGCTCATGTAAAAGCACAACAGGGATTTATACTGAGCAACTGCTCCACCTACTGGTGACTCCGCTGCTTTGCTGCTGTTGCAAAGGTGAACCAGATATACAGTCCAGTGTCCTCCTGAGCAATAAATCTGCCAGTTCCACTTGTATTGAGCACTTCTTAATACACTCCAATTAGTGTTCTCAGTATTTTACATCCCCCCCCAGTATTTATCTCAATCCCATGTCTGTGTTGGTTCCCTGATCATTTCCGCCTGCTGCACTCTTTAGGGTCAGGGCACATGGGCAGATTCGGGGAGATTAGTTGCCCCGGTGACAAATCTCTTCTACGGGTCGACAATCTCCCCGAACTGCCTTCCCCTAACTTCCCGCCGGCTTAAATGAAAAATCGATAGCGGGACGGCACTCGTGTTGCTTTGTTTTCCGAAGTCGCCTGAAGTTTCCTCATGCAGCAACTACGGGTGACTTTGGAAAACCGATATAATGAAAAATCTCCAGCGGATGGCACTCGTGTCTCTTCGTTTTCCGAAGTTGCCTCACGAGGAAACTTCAGACGACTTCGGAAAACGAAGCGCTGCGAGTGCCATCCCGCTGGTGATTTTTCATTATATCGCTTCATTTTTCGAAGTCGCCTGTAGTTGCCTCACGAGGAAACTTCGGCGACTTCGGAAAATGAAGAGCCACGTGTGCCTTCCCACCTGCGATTTTTCATTCTAGCTGGCGGGAGGCAGTTCGGGGAGATTGTCGCCCCAAAGAAGTGGAGATTTATCACCAGGTGGCGACTTATCTCCCCAAATCTGCCCGTGTGCCTTTACCCATGAAGGCAGATTTATCAAAGGTTAATAATAATAAATTCTAATTTCGAACTATCTTATGTGTACTTCGACTAGGGAATAGTCCAAATTCGATTCAAAAATTGATCAATACATTTTGATATTCGAATTTTCAGTGAATTGGTGGACTTTGAAAAATCGGCCAAAAAAAAAAGTTTTTTTGAAACTTGAAATTGGACCCTTGATAAATATGCCCGTAAGTGTTCTCTAGCATTTCCAGCTTATAACAGACTGAGCTCTAGCAGGTGGCAGTTGCTGTCTGTGAGCACATCCAACCTAATCCTGTAGAACCCATACAAAGCTAAAATCGTCTAAAACCACCCGACTGTGATTATTTCTGCATCAGAAACCCAGTGCTGCCTTTAATTTCATTGGTACCCGCATCCCTTTAACCCACTTCACCAGTAAACCAGATATTCGGGGCTATTGTGTTTTTAGGAGAAAAAACAAAAAAAAAAGGTGGAAAAAACCAATACTTGTGTATGTATATTTTTCTTTTAACTCCTTCCTTCTTATTATTGGTTACAGCGATGGTGATGTAATATTGAACTTGGGACTTTTAAAATGGCTGCCACAACACATGCTTGTACTCTTGTTACTGAAGTGGTTACACAATCCGCCAGTTGTGTATTTTATTCACACGTGAGCAAGGGAAAGAAATAACCTGTTTTGTTCCCCCCCCCCCTACTTTTTTATTTTTAGTTGCAGGAAATGTTGTTCTTGTAGTTTGCTAAGCTAAGCGGCTGTGTATATAGTGAGTGCAATTGGATTTAGGGATCTAAACTCTCAAAAGTGCTCCCCCCTGAGTACTTCTAGAATCTGTTATGGCTGCCCAGTGCCCGGACTCTCAAGCGTGGCCCTTTCTCTACTCACACAAGTCCTATATGACTCCATGTGGTTATCTTGTGTGTTTGGTGCCAGGAGAACTGAACACAGACAATTAAAGCTGCAGACTCGTCCCTTCCAGACCATCATGGCCGCTTATTGCCCAGAGCATGCCAAAGTCCTGTCCTGCTGATACCTGGCAGGTAAGAAATTTACATTGCTGGGTTCCTCTACTGTTGCGTCTACTTATGATCGGTTTATTGTAGGGATGCACCGAATCCAGGATTCAATGCAGGATTCGGATTTGGTCGAATCCTTCTGCCCGGCCGAACCAAATCTGAATCCTAGTTTGCAAATGCAAATTAGGGAAATCGCGTGACAAGGAAGTAAAAAATGTTTTCCCCTTCCCACCGCTAATTTGCATATGGAAATTAGGATTCGGGTTCGGTATTCACGAAAGATTCGAGGGTTCGAATCCAAAATAGTGGATTTGGTGCATCCCTGGTTTATTGGCCTGGGAGTCCAAACAATCAGATCAGCCGAATTTGGCCCAAATCTTGATGGCAAATATGCACTTGTTTGACAAGCTGGTGAAACCAGTGGATCATCTAGTGACTAGTCTATGCTCACCTTTACTACTGACGGGACATGGAACCCTTGGATATCTAAACATAGGAAAGTGTAGATCCTATGAAATATCCAGACTTATTCGTGTATGAAGGAATGATTTCTGCATTGCCATTATGGTAGTCCACTGTGACAATTGTGTTATTAAAGGGGTTGTTCGCCTTTAAATTACCTTTCAGTATGAGGCAGAGATTGATATTTTGAGACAATTTGCAATTGGTTTTAATTTTTTTATTATTTGTGGGTTTTGAGTTATTTAGCTTTTTATTCAGCTGCTCTCCAGTTTGCAAAATCTGGTTACTGGGCTCCAAATTACCCTAGCAACCATGCACTGATTTGAATAAGACTGGATTGTGAATAGGAGAGGACTGAATAGAAAGATGAGCAATAAAAAAAGCAGCAATGACAATAAACTTGTAGCCTTACAGAGCATTTGTTTTTTAAATGGGGTCAGTGACCTCCATTTGAAAGCAGTGACCCCCATTTGAAGAAGGCAAATAATTAAAAAACTAAAAAAAATAAAATAATGTAGACCAATTGAAAAGTTGCTTAGAATTGGCTGTTGTATAATGTACTAAAAGTTAACTTAAACTACCCCTTTACGGGCATGGTGACATCACAATTGCCTAATGAAGGCACAATCACTGTCACTGCGCTGGACACCTAAACACAAAGGTGCCACTGATCACACAAGATAACTAGATGGACCACTTGCAGTGCCAGCAGGGTTGCCTCCATCACAAAACCGCAAGGCAAGTGTTTGGCACAAATAAGAATTACCCACCAATTTACAAACAAAAGTCGAAGTGCTGATAAGCTCAGGAAACTGCTATTCTCCTATAAAAAAAAAAAAAGACTGTCCTTGAGTCCAGCATTAGCCTGGCTGTGAACATTTTAGATACTGTAAACCTTGAAGAAGCAGAAAAATCTGACACTGCAGTAAAACGTGCGATGTCTCTTTAAAGGGGAACTATCGCGAAAATGAAAATTATGCTTCAACATAATGCAATAAGAAACTTTCTACTCACAATCAACAGATGCGGAGACTGATAGTGAATATAAACTTGATAATCATACTTGCATCATCTCTGAAATAATCAAGTTTATCTTCACTATCCCTCTCTCAGCATCTGTTTCTCTTCATTCTGTCTTCATGCAGCAGTTGGGTGTCAGATGAATGATCCAATATATCTTATAGGGGGGCTTCCTTTCCTAGCAGATGTATTCGAGCTCACTCAAATAACTGATTCCAGTACAAACAAAATGTAACAAAATAACTGCCTTTTGCACAAATCCTGCATGTAGAGAGACATGATGTCTGGTGAGTTTAATAGAGTGAGCTCTAATACATCTTCTAGGCAAAAGGAGCCCCCCCTATAAGATATATTGGATCTAACTGTCAATGAATATCTGACACCCAACTGCTGCATGAAGACAGAATGAAGAGATACAGATGCTGAGAGAGGAATAGTGAAGATAAACTTGATTATTTCAGAAATGGTACAGAATATTTAAAGGGGAACTCCGGCTTCAAACCAAAATTTGATAAAGGGGCCCACACAACACAGAAACCTCTAATATTCCCATCACAGTTACCTGTTTCTTCAAAAAGTATGAATAAATGGCATTTTCTATGCTGAAATCCAGTTGTTTAACAGTTCTTCTCTTTCTGCATCATTTGAAATCCTGGCAGGGAAGGGGGGACTAAACACTGATGTTACAAATTGTAACAACTTATCCACAGCTTACAGACAGCATGCAGGAACTACATAACCCACAATGCATTGCACTGTCATGTTCTGTTCCTTATTGAAATCACGTGTGCAGGGAATTGTGGGGTTTGGAGGATGCAGGCTGAGGACAGATGGCTGTTGATACAAAGTAACAGTAGTCAGCCAGCTCAGCAAAGTAGTCAGACAGATCAGCAGGAGAGCAGGGGCCTAGGCTTAGGGAACTCTTCCAAACCATTAAAAATCATAAAAAGTCTGCATATTTTTTAATTGATGTATATTGCAAAGTTGCTTGAAATTATGTTTACTTTTCAAAAAGCTTATGTTTGTGGAGTTCCCCTTTAATTGATTGTATTTACAACGTTTCTTATTTCAGTATGCTGAAGCTCATATTAAATTTTCATTTTCGCGATAGTTTCCCTTTAAGATACAACAAATCAACCTTGGACCTGTCCTGATACTGATAAAGGATCTGAAACATACAATGTTATCTCTGCTTTTAATGCTTCGGTGGGCGGAGCCTTGTTGCTTTGTCGGGTTTTGAGTTGCATGTAAATGTGTCTTTTACTCCTCCTCCTCACGCTGGTTACTTATTTATATCCCGTATCCACGAGATACACAGCCGGACCCCTCTGAATGTACTACTGCCGCTCTCACTGGACTTGAGGGAACAAAAAAGAATTGCCCAAAAAAATGGAATAATTTTGGAATCCAAAGCCTTCGATAAGAATTGTTTTTTTTTTTTTGTACAATGTTACTTGTGTAGCATATCCTCTATGTTTTCTTTTTGTACAGTTGTAAAGAGTTACTCTGCTGTCTTCTGCTACTCCGTGTATCACCGTGTGTATAATAATATAATTTAGGTTTTCTAATTAAATCTTGTGCGACTTTTACATGCGTTTTATCCCAAGTGCGGATGGAAAAAAGGGAAACGAGAAACGAGATTGTGACACTGGAGGATTGGGGTTAATCTGAATTCCTAGAACAGGTATGGGACCTATTATCCAGAATGGCCTGGACCTGGGGCTTTCCAGATAACAGATATTTTTATAATTTGGCTCTTCATACTTTAAGGGGCAGATTTATCAAGGGTCAAATAGTCAATTTAAATTTTTGAGGTTAAAAATTCACACATTTGAATTTTACTCCCCCTAGTCAAATATGAGATTGATCACCCCTCGACCATGGAAACCGTCCTAATTCGAATTCAATGGCAGAGGTCCGTTGAGCCATTTGGAGATGTTATTAGCCTTCCTGACATTTGTTTTTGTTCAAGAAAAAAGTTCAATTTGTATGAATCGAATACTATTCAAATTTTCGGGTCGGAACTATAATTTAAATAATAAAGTGTAAGTAAAGTTTATTTTGCTCATCTTACATGATATAAAATAATTTAGAATCATTTCTTAGGGTCACACATCCCCTTTAAAAAAAAAACCTCCACATTCGAATTGTATGTTCGAATTTTAAAAACAAACTTACACGAATTTGAAATTTGACCTTTGATAAATGGGCCTCCCATTCTACTAGAAAATCATGTAAACATGAAATAACCCCAATAGGCTGGTTTTGCTTCCAATAAGGATTCATTATATCTTAGTTGGGATCAAGTACAACCTACTGTTTTATTATTACACAGAAAAAGGAAATCATTTTTTAAAGATTTGGATGAAATTGAGTCTGTGGGAGGTGGCCTTTCTGTAATTCAGAGATTTTGGGATAATGGATCCATTACCTGTATCTGTCTGATCCTAATCTGCATTTAGTGGACAGGTTTGTCATGGACAAATTGGATCAATGTGATCAGATTGCTGACTGACTGGGTGGGCGGGCGGGCTGTTCTTTCTGACTGGACCCAGCAGGAGACTGCAGAAGGAGATGGTGTTCCTCAAAATGGATTTTCCTTGTTGGAGAAACCAGTTCATCAGGCAACACAACAGAACAGAGGTTAGCCAGTCATTGGTCAAATGGACCTGCCTGAGTTTCAGAAGATCTTCATTTGAGGTCAGTCTGGGATCATTCCCATGAAACCCTTTTTTAAAAAATGTTCTACCATATGCCTACTTAAAGGGCACCAATCATGACCAAAATCATTTACTAAGTAAATATACTATGTGAAAGTTCAAGAAATCCGATTTTTAAAACAGTTAGAATTGTTTGTATAATGTAAATGATCAGCTCCCTATACCTTCTGCAAGATCTCCCCTATCTCCCCTGCAGTTCTAGCTGAGGCAGCCATCTTGGATTTCACTGGCTCCTCCTACCTATATCTTCCCAGCCAACTGTAGCTCTGAAATCTCGCACATGCTCAGTTCAAATTCCTTGTTGCTTATCAACCCTTCTAAGCTATTTTCAAATCAGCCAAACCTGTGTGTTAGCTGCTGTACAGTAGTGCTGCCCCCTGCTGGAAGTTAGCAGGTGGCAGCACTTCTAGTGGATACTTCTAGTGGAGGAGTTTACTAAAACAAGGCATTCTGGGTAGAATACTCAAAGCAGTGTTACAATCTGAGCATGCTCCTGAAATTTGCACATTAGAGTCTCTGTTAGAGTCTCAATATGGCCTCCCTCAGTGAAAGAACCCATTTGACAAAGTAAGGGATTTTTTTAAAACCTGCAGTTTTTTCAAAAAACTATATATGTAGTTTGATTAAACGTGTTTAGCGTGTACTGGTCAGATTGTTAATATGTGTTTGATTTTGGCTGTGATAGGTGCCCTTTAAAGTATATATACAGTATCATTAGTCACTGTCTCAATCTAATTGTTGTGAGAGTGGCTCCTACATATCAGGTTCTCTAGAGGCCCCAGTCTGACCCTTCCCTGTCCCTTCTCTAAGGTGTGAAGGGAAGACCCACTCAAATCTATCCACATCGTCTTCTAGAATAGGGCATAGTAAGGAAACAAATAAAGACTCCGAACACCAACACCGAATGAAAGAATTTATTAGGGATGTTACTTTTGGCCAAACTGTCTCCAGGAAGCAATGTCAGCCCAAGAACTATAAGTAGGGCCATAGATTGTGAGCAGACAGAATATTACTGTGTACAATGTCAGGCTGGAAATGATTGTTCATGAGTCAGAACTAGCATGTCACTATCTGACAGTCTGCTGGATGCTGGGAGGACACTAGCTACCTGAATGTATAAAGGTAAAGTTTAGTGAAGGAGGTGTAATGGTCTGCAGCAGGTTTCAATATTTCGGGTGCCCTGGTTCCCATGAAAGCAATTCCTAAGGAGACCTCATACAATCATGTTCTTGTCAGCTCTGCTGTTTCTGCTTCTGGTATCTGTCTGGGTAAGTCTCTTTCAGCACAATGATGGCCCCAAGGCGTGGGTTTGGTAAGATGGAGTGGAAGAATATGACTGCACAGAGCCCTGACCTCAACACAACTGAACCCCTGTGGGATTAATAGGAAATCCAACCATGAACCCCCCCCCCAACATCAGTGCCCAACCTCACTAATGTTATTGTGGCAAAACACATCCCACCAATAACATTTCAACATCTAGCGGAAAAGTCATTATCCCTCTCTCAGCATCTGTTTCTCTTCATTCTCTCTTCATGCAGCAGTTGGGTGTCAGATATTCATTGACAGTTACATCCAATATATCTTATAGGGGGGCTCCTTTCCTAGCAGATGTATTAGAGCTCACTCAAATAACTGATTCCAGTACAAACAAAATCTAACAAAATAACTGCCTTTTGACAAATCCTGCATGTAGAGAGACATGATGTCTGGTGAGTTTAATAGTGAGCTCTAATACATCTTCTAGGCAAAAGTAGCCCCCCTATAAGATATATTGGATCTAACTGTCAATAAATATCTGACACCCAACTGCTGCATGAAGACAGAATGAAGAGAAACAGATGCTGAGAGAGGAATAGTGAAGATAAACTTGATTATTTCAGAAACAGTGCAGAATATTTAATTATATTTAGAAAGTTTCTTATTTCAGTATGAGGAAGCTTTAGTCATGTTCATTCCCTTGATTTGGAAAGAGATGTTTTACAGGCAGAAGTTGGGATGGTTTTGGCCATATACTTTGTCAGGGGCCCCCAAACTTATGTATTTTTTTTTTTTATCCATGAGCTACATTCAAATTTAAAATTAATTGGGGAGCAACACAAGCATCAAAAAGTTTCTGCAATGTGCCAAATAAGAGCTACAAATGGATATTTGGTAGCCCCTATGAGGACGGGCAGCCTACAGGAGGTCTGTTTGGCAGTACATCTGGTTTTTATGTCACCTAAACCTGCTTTGTGAGCAACATCCAAGAGGTTGGTGAGAAACTTTGCTTTTGAGCCACTTGTTCGGCAAACTGTTAAACAAAAACTCCATTACCCAACATGCATTGGGAGACGCAGGCTCGGCACATTAGGGCAAGAAAAAACTTTGGCTGGTTTCCAAAGTACAAACCAGCCAAAGGCCCAAAAAGTAGCCCAAATCTGTAACTTGGCTAGTTTGTACTTTCAAAACTCACTGGCCTTTAAAATAGTAGCCCAATTTGGCTGGAAAACTGACAACCCTGATTACATGCCCCCTCCTGTAAAATATGGTCATGGAACTCCTCAGTAACTTATAATATCCTTATATTTTACGAGTGGGTATATATATATATATATATATATATATATATACTGACGGTATATAAATAAATGTTAATAATATATATAGAAATCCATTTCCCATCTCTAGTGTTTGCTAAAACCTGCAGTTGGCCACTAGATGGCAGTTGTGAGGCACACCCTGTACCAAGCTGTTCCATAATTCTAAATTTAGTGGCTTTTCATTAAATGGTTTTGATTTCCCCCTCCCCCTACTTGTGCAAGCACAGAAACAAAGCAAGTAATGCAAAATCTCTGCGGCTTCATCATTGTTTGGCTTTCAATTCTTCAATTCCTTCTGACTTTATCCCTCGAGGGAATTTACTTCTGTATTTATTAGGTGATAACATTAGCTCAGGTGGGATCCTGGGAGTTGTAGTTCATAAATAACTCTTAATAGGATCTCTTCTTTTCTCAATCATTAATTGCCCCCCCCCCCCATGATCCTTGTTATTATTAACATGTAAATATATAAAGCACTAACATATTCTGCGGCGCTGCACAACAGAAGGGTTTATACATTGAATTAATACAAATGACACACACACTGACTGATACAGGGGGAATGAGGGCCCTGCTCATTGGAGTTCACATAATTAGGGATTAGATATGTCCCTGGTTTTTCAGAAGATCAGGTAACCTAACCCCAGGGGCTCATTGGCAAAAGCCAATCCTGTCCTTGCCTAAATGCAGCCTTAACGCACCATGTCTCCCATGCTAAAGTCCATATTAATAACCTGTTTAAGTGATCTGTCATACGGAGAGGAACAGCTGCAACAATAAAACACTTGGATTAGGGGCAGGGAATGATAAATGACGATCTGGCTGGTTATATAAGTGGCACGTGAGCTTGCAATTAAAATACTGATTACAAATTTAATTAGTAGCCCCACAATACTGTGTGCCCTACTGCAAGACTCGGTACAGGTATGGGACCTGTTATCCAGAATGCTCGGGACCTGGGTTTTTCCGTATAATGGATCTTTCCGTAATTTTGATCTTCATACCTTAAGTCTACTAGAAAATCCTGTAAACATTAAAAAAAAACCAATAGGCTGTTTTTGCTTCCAATAAGGATTACCGTATATACTTGAGTATAAGCCGTCCCGAGTATAAACCTAGGTACCTAATTTTACCTCCAAAAACTGGGAAAGCTTATTGACTCGAGTATAAGCCTAGGGTGAGAAATGCAGCAGCTTCTGGTAAGTTTCAATCAAAAAATTGAGGGTTTCTGCTCCCATTGGAGGTGCCGGCGTCTCATTTTTGGATGCCGGCGACCATTCTTGGACGCCGGCGAATATTCTCGGAGACTATTCTTGGACGCGGCAACTATTCTTAGGCGCCGGCGACTATTCTAAGATGCCGGCGACTATTCTAAGACGCCGGCGACCGTTTTTTGCCCTTGACCCAAGTATAAGCCGAGGTAGAGTTTTTCAGCATATTTTGGGGGCTGAAAAACTTGGCTTATACTCGAGTATATACGGTAATTATATCTTAGTTGGGATCAAGTACAAGCGACTGTTTTATTATTAATAAAGATAAAAGAAGGGAGGCGCTCCCATTGTATAACATTGTATCAGCACCTCAAATGCTATTTTATTATTACGGAGAAAAAGGAAATCGTTTTTAAAATTTTGGATTAAATGGAGTCTAATTCGAAGCTTTCTGGATAATGAGTTTTCAGCTAACAGATCCCATACCTGTATAAAGTCCGGTATTAGTGGCTATTGTTTCTATGTTGCAATTTTGTTTGTGTTGATGCTGCTATAAATGACCAGATATTATACGGTATTAGCCCACAGAGTGTAAGTCTTTAGTCTGTTGATGTCACAATTGTTTATTTTCTCTCCAAGCTTATTGATACGTATGATTGGGCAGATCTTCATGTCTCTTGTTTTTGTTAAGTTAGATAAAGGCCATGCTCATACTCATCAGAGTTGTCACATGAACAAGAACCTGGTCTGTGCCCCCACTCCTCATATTCACCCAGTAGGCCCCCGGTTACATTATATTCTCTGCCTCATAGAGATTTGCTCTACCCCGATGCTGCAAAAAATCACAATCCGAAAATGCGCCATCTCAGACTTGTCTAAAGCTGGCCATAGATGTTGAGATTTTTAAAAGATCAGATCCTGATCGTGAGACCACGATCTTCTCAGAACGATCATACGAATTTACCATCAACTAAAAAGACCAATTTGCCAGGAAAACAAAGGAGAGCTGCCTGCTTGGCCCTGCAAACATAGAGAGATTGCACTGGGACCGACAAAGATTTTTTGAACTGGCCGATCAATTTCCTGACAGATGTCGGCCGAAAAATCGTAAGATGTACGAACTGTCGAATCCCACTAACCGCACGATAATTTCGAAGGATTGGTCGGACTTCCCTAAAGTCGGTCGTTCGGTGAGAAGAATCGTCGCGTCTATGGGGAGCATAGTCATTGTGTAAGTCAATGGAAGAGGCATCATCGCAATTTAAAGATATTGAAAAATCTAGTAATTCGGGGCAAAGGTCTGAAAAAAACAGACGATTTGGGTTTTTGTTTTATCAGGTTTTTTCCTGATATGATAAATTTAATTATTTTTTTGGTTTATTTATTGTTTTTAATTCATAAATAAGGTCAAATCGGGCCTTTGGCCATGGTTTTTTAATAAAATAATGAGAGGAATTTGGATTTTATTAAATAACCCTCTGAGTGTATAGTACAGATATGGGATCCATTATGCAGAAACCCATTATCCTGAAACCTCTGAATTACAGGGAGGCCGTCTCCCATGTACTCTATTTTATCCAAATAATTTGATTATAAAAAATTATTTCCTTTTTCTGTGTAATAGTAAAACCGTAGCTTGTACTTGATCCAAACTAAGATACAATTAATCCTTATTGGAAGCAAAACCAGTCTATCGAGTTTATGTAATGTTTTACATGATTTTCTAGTAGACTTAAGGTATGAAGATCCAAATTATGGAAAGATCTGTATTCTGGAAAACCCCAGGTCCAGAGAAGGTCCCATACCTGTACATGGAACAGGGCAAGTTCCAAACTCAAAGCTTTCCATTCTTCCAGCTGGGCAGCTTCTGATTCCCTGAATGATGATGAGGTAGGACAACATTGTCCAAATTTTGCCCATAGTTTGGCCCACTTATGTTGATGGGCCGGGTTATATCAAAATGATGTCACACTCTGGGGACTCTATAGAGTCTGTGGAGCCCAAAATCAAATAGGGAGCCATAAAAATACTTTAGAGAGCCAGATACAGCCCACGGGCCTCTAGCTGAGGAGCACTAATGTAGGAAACATTTTTCTTGCTTGTCTATCCAAAATCCCAGAATTCTAATTCATTCCCTACCAATCATATTGCTAGACAGACCATTTCAGGTCCTCCTCCAACAATGATTGGATATAAAGTTCCAACAACAGATTTTCCATTGCTTTACATTATGATCTGTAACTTTCAAATTTTTGATGCATCTTTGTGAGTTGAGCCGTTCAACCTCAAGTCTACTGAAGGGTTCCCTGACCATGGAAAGGGCCACCAGTAGAGATGGGCGAATTTCTCCCGTTTCGCTTCACCGATAAATTTGCGAATTTCCCACAAAATTGGCGAAACATTGAAAAATTTACGAAAAATCGTGAAATTGGAAAGTTCACGAAAAAATCGTGCAATTCGAACGTTTTCACAAAAAAATTTAGCAATTTGAACGTCTTCACTAAAATTGACCAATTCAAAAGTTTTCACAAAAAAATTGAGCAATTCAAATGTTTTCACCAAAAAATTCGAAAGTTTTCCTGAAAAAATCGTGAAATTTCACTGGCAAATTTTTGCTGGAGATTCGCGAGTTTATTCGCCGGTGGCGAAACTCGGAAATTCACCATGAATTTGTGCCAGACGAATCACTAGCCACCAGCCAAGTGCTTTTATACAAGAACCAATCGGTAAGTACCGATATCCTTATTTAAAGTAAAAGCTTATTATTACTTATGTGAAATACGTTTTTGGAGTCATGTGACACAAGTGACATCGCTCATGACTGATGACCTCACTAAGTGCAGTTTATAAAGATACATTTTACAGGCAATTCATGAGTTATATAGATATAATACACAAGATACACATAGATATAATACACGAGAGCCATGAATATCCTGTAAATGATATAGTGAATAAAGTACCCCCTCTTGTAAAATATAAGGATATTATAAGTTACCGAGGAGTTTCATGACCATATAAAAGCACGAGGCTGAAGACTCATATTTTGCAACTGGGGTACTTTATTTATTATAATACACAAGTTTCAGTGAGTCATGTGACAGAAATTACATCACTAAGCTCCGATTATAAGGATATAATACACAAAAGCCATGAATATCTTCTTGATGTCATCAGTTATAAACGGTGAGTTCTGATGTCATCAGTTACACAAGTTTCAGTGAGTCATGTGACAGAAATGACATCACTTCTCACCGTTTATATTATAATAAATACAGGTCATGGAACTCCGAGGTAACTTCTAATATCCTTATATTTTGCAACTGGGGTACTTTATTATAATACACAAGTTTCAGTGAGTCATGTGACAGAAATTACATCACTTCTCATCGTTTATAACTGATGACATCAGAACTCACCGTTTATAACTGATGACATCAAGAAGATATTCATGGCTTTTGTGTATTATATCCTTATAAACGGTGCTTAGTGATGTCATTGGTTATAATCGGAGCTTAGTGATGTCATTTCTGTCACATGACTCACTGAAACTTGTGTATTTTAATAAATAAAGTACCCCAGTTTCAAAATAGGAGAGTCTTTGGCCTCGTGTTTTTATATGGTCATGAAACTCCTCGGTAACTTATAATATCCTTATATTTTACAAGAGGGGGTATTTTATTCACTATATAGAATTTGGAGCAGTCACTGGGCAGGAACTGTAGGGGTGTCTGTGGCTGGTGCATGTGGTTGTGTTTACATATTGTGGATGGAATTTATTATGCTCCAGTCATATGATAAACTGAAAACTTTTTTTTTTTTTTTTTTGCACTCAGGGTTATGAGAAGTGAGAACGATACTCAGATAAATAATGACACTTCCCACATGGGAGACTAAACTTAGTCTGGCCGCGGGGGGGTTACATAATGTTCCACGTTGGCTGCTCCTTTTATCATCTGACAGACGGATCATCACTCTGGAAGAACAATGAATCATATATACAATTTTATTAAATATGACTTGGCGCATCATTGGGGTGACTGTGGCCAATCACTGCTCTTCATTACAGGCGGCCAATAGAGACTCACACTCTGGTCTTTAATGGCTGAAGTTGCAGTTGAAGAATCCAGTGAACCATGAAAAAGGATTGGGGGGGGATAAGCCGTTGGTAGGTTCTTGAGAAGGGTTGGAAGTGTGAGGGGGGACGTTAGGAAGAAAAAAATTAAAGAGTGAAGCAATAAAATAAAGGAAGGAAATAAGCCATTAAAAGATAGTGAATCATCCGCCCGTATGATAAGGTTGGTGGTAGATATTTTGCGGTGGGCTTGGCATGACATAGGAACAGGCCACAGTCACATTATCAGCAGCTCAATCTGAAAATAAAAGAGGAAGGAAAACTCTCAGACATGTGGCATCTCAGTATTGCTGAAAAGACTGTGCTAAATATTGTGACACGTGAAAATTAAAAATACCAAAAGAATCCCGAACCAAATATATCCCAAGTCCAGCGACCGATCAGGCTCTCTTCTGCCTTCAACACAATTCCAATAAAGGTCACTGTAGTGTATGGGGGAAAACGGGAAAAAAAAGAACGAAATAAAGTGTATCGATCCCGATTCAATCGCACACCCCAGTGTTTTTGATGTATAGAGAATCAGTTTATTCTTATTAAGTCTTATTAGTGAATATTGCTCTTATTAAACATCAAATTACTAGTGATTGACCAGAACGGATGATTTTGTTAGGAGGAAAAAGTATTGGAAGTTGGCGGTTTACAACTTTTACTCTGTGAAGTGCAAGTGGTTTTTATATGTTTGTGAGTATAAAACACCACCAGTGTAGGTATTAATAGCAACAAAATCTTTGGGTTACATCAGGAACGCTACACTATATTTTGTTCTTTATTTCTGTTTTGTCTCATATCCTTTTAAGGGATACAGTGACCTTTATTGGAATTGTGGTGTGTGGCTCCTCCCTTGGCACAACTTGGATTTCCACCAAGTAGTCGCCGGCTGAAAGAGCAGTGGATGAGTTCAGCCCATTATATTCCCCCACACACACCTTGGCAGCCCCCTTACAAACTTTCTCATCTTTAGGGCTCATACTGACGAGCGTTTTTACCTGCGCTCCCCTGCATTCCGTTTTTCTGCGTTCAGCCGCAGGGGAGCGCAGGAATAGACGCATTACATTTTTTCCAATGGGGCTGTACTCACACAGGCGCGTGTAGGCGCCAAATGCAGGTTGAGACGCAACATGCTGCATTTTTTCCCCTGCGGCTGAACGCAGAAAAACGGAACGCAGGGGAGCGCAGGAAAAAACGCTCGTCAGTAAGAGCCCTTAGAGAGTTTTATTATCCAGTTTCTCATAAGAGAGACCCAACTATTAATAAGATTGGACAGCTGGGCATTTTGGTTGTCGATGTCCTGAATTTGAGACTCACTGGTGCCAGGCTTTTGTGTATTGTGTGGCCTCTACCTTGGCCTAGAACCTGGGGCAAATGATATAATTTTGAAATTAGCTGAGTGCAACCAACCCAGTGTCTATTGGCAGATAAGATGTATGGGGTTTTTTTTGTTTTTTGTACAGAGATATCCTCAATAAAGTGATTGTCAAGGAGTTTCCCAGCAGCTCAGGAACTCTGGAGCCTCCATGGAACCACTTGTGTAACTGAAACTTGCTGATTGCCAACTAATTAAATTTAAGGATTGTATGTAATTATGAAATCTGATTAGCTAATTACTCTTGATTCCCCTTGTCAAGGGCATATTGTGGAGAACAAGGAGCCGCTTTAGGGCTCTTACAGATGAGCGTTTTTACCTGCGCTCCCCTGCGTTCCGTTTTTCTGTGTTCAGCCGCAGTGGAGCGCAGGAATAGATACATTACATTTTTTCCAATGGGGCTGTATTCACACAGGCGCATGTAGGCGCCGAACGCAGGTTGAGACGCAACATGCTGCATTTTTCCTGCGTTCGGCGCCTACATGCGCCTGTGTGAGTACAGCCCCATTGGAAAAAATGTAATGCTCCCCTGCGGCTGAACGCAGAAAAACGGAACGCAGGGGAGCGCAGGTAAAAACACTCATCTGTAAAAGCCCTTGGTGAGTATTCATTGTCTAACGACTAAACCGCTGTGATCATACGTTTGCCATTGGCCAAAAAATATCCCTTTGAGTTTGTATTTGTTTGCGCTGTGTCTGTAACATCTGTGAGTCCCCGCTGAGAGTCTCATTCACTTTAAGGAGACCAGTGTGGGGTCATTCAACTGATTGTGACATTTAGATTGTAAGCTCTGCGGAACCAGGACCTCTTTTCTCCTGTCTGTGGATTTATTTCTATTTATTGCAATGATTGTCCCCTTGTTTGTATTGTGCATACACAGCTCATTTTAGAAAAGAAAAGAGGCACCGGCAGATAAGAGCCAATGGGATTGAAGGGCTGACTGTCCAAACCCCACCCCACTTGAGGTGCCAATATATTTGCACAGATAGCAGGCGGTCAGGTACAAGTGTCCAGCCACATTGCTGCATAGATAGCCACCTTAATTTACTATACAGACTAGGGATCCAGAATCCGAATACTAATTTGCATATGCAAATTAGTGGCGGGGAGGGAAATCGAGAAATCACGTAAAAGTTTGTCACAAAACAAGGTAGTAAAAAATGTTTTCCCCTAAATTGCATGTGCAAATTAGGATTTAGGTTCGGTATTCCAATGAATCTTTCACAAAGGATTTGGTGGCTTGGCTGAATCCAAAATAGTGTATTCGGTGCATCCCTATTACAGACTGTAGAGCAAAATTCTGCTAGACTTGACCAACAGCAGAACTTGCACCCAAACTGCTCATTGGGGGGGGGGGGTGCCCAATGTAGTTGGAACCTGTGCTTTAACCTTTCTCTGCAGGGGAGGATTTTCTTTCCTTTGGTGCAATTTAAAGGAAAGTAAAAGAGCGTTTGTTCTATAACCGGTTTCAGAGCAAGTGGAGGTAATGATTTAATAGAGATCTATTGTTCTGCAGGGAACTCCCAGTCACTCCCAGTCTTGTGACTGAGTCTCTGATGTTGCTGCTGCCGCCTGGTTACCTGCTACTTTCCTCTCAGCCCAAACTGCCCCAGCAATGAGCGGCCCGTACTACTCAGGTGGCCGGGCTTTCCAGGTTATTAGCCCGTGTCCCACCCAAGTCTCCTGGTTGTGTGAGCCCTGCCAACCAAATAGATTTTTCCCCATTTAAAAAAAGTGGTAGCCTAAAGTGTTAGAATGGGGTGTCTGGGGCCCATTAACCCCCTATTGTGGGTAGGGTTGCCACCTGGCCGGTGTTTTACAGGCCTGGCCGGTAAAAATGATCGTTGATCCCAATGTTGTTAATAGGGAAAAAAGATAAATATATAGGAAGACCGGTATTTTTTTCCAGAAAAGGTGGCAACCCTAATTGTGGGTGGTCACCACCCCAGCCATGGAGCACTGGCTAGATCACATCCCTGGCACATTTATAGTCATTCTGACTCTGGGCTCCTGGACACAGATACATTCAAGTGCACATTATTGGCAGCAACATCAGACTGGAGGGTCTCAGACCCACTGGGGCTTCTACCACAGGGGACCTCACTTCCCCCTCGGGGCTCCAGATCCATGTCTTACAGCTTTCTTACATCTCAACAACACAAACCTACCCGACAATGTCATGGACACAAAAATGATTTCCACACCAGGCTGTACGGCAGCTGCAGTGTAATACAGGTGTATAAAAACTTCACAAGCCCTTTGTATGTTAAACAGGTTGTTCACCTTTGAGTTAACTTTTAGTATGATGTCAAGAGTGATATTCTGAGACAATTTGCAATTGGTTTTCATTTTTTATTATTCCTGGTTTTTGAGTTATTTAGCTTTTTATACAGCGGCTCTTCAGTTTGCAATTCAGCCATCTGGTTACTAGGGTCCAAGTTAACCTAGCAACCATGCATTGATTTGAATAAGAGACTGGAATATGAATAGGAGAGGCCTGAATAGAAAGACGAGTAATAAAAAGTAGCAATAACAATACATTTGAAGCCTTACAGAGCACTTGTACTTAGATGGGGTCAGTGACCCCCATTTGAAAGCTGGAAAGAAGAAAAAAGCAAATAATTAAAAAAACTATAAAAAAAAAAAATAACGAAAAGTTTAATTAAATAATTGAAAGGTTTCTTAGAATTGGCCATGCTATAACATAATACAAGTTAACGTAAAGGGACAGTAACATCAAAAAATAAGTGTTTTAAAGTAATAAAAATATAATTTGGTGTTGCCCTGCAGTGTCGGGCTGGGACACTAGGGGCCCACCCAAAAACCTTAGACCAGGGGCCCACCAATTAATCTTAGACAAGGGGCCCACTCTCAGTATTATTATTCTTCCTCTCCTCACTCAAACTCTATTCTCCATTTCTTTACATACAATAATCTATTATTCCATCTATTTAGTCTCTTTGTTCTCATAGAAATAGGGAATGGCCATGAAATAAGCCAAATGTTTAGCAGCAGGAGGGACCACTGACACCTGGGCCCACCGGGACTTTTCCTGGTATCCCGGTGGGCCAGTCCGACACTGTTGCCCTGCATTGGTAAAACGGATGTGTTTGCTTCAGAAACACTACTATAGTTTATATAAACAAGCTGCTGTGTAGCAATGGCTGCAGCCATTCAAAGGAGAAAACGCTCAGGTTACACAGCAGATAATCTCTGTAGAACATAATGGTGTTATCTGTTATCCACTATTTAACCTGTGCCATATAGTCTTTTTTCAATTTCCGCCATGGCTACACAGCAGCTTGTTTATATGAACTATAGTAGTACTTATCTGTTATCTACTGTGTATCCTGTGCTTGAATGGCTGCCCCCATGGCTACACAGCAGCTTGTTTGTATAAACTATAGTAGTACTTATCTGTTATCTACTGTGTATCCTGTGCCTGAATGGCTGCCCCCGTGGCTACACAACAGCTTGTTTATATAAACTATAGTAGTACTTATCTGTTATCTACTGTGTATTCTGTGCTTGAATGGCTGCCCCATGGCTGCACAGCAGCTTGTTTATATAAACTATAGTAGTACTTATCTGTTATCTACTGTGTATCCTGTGCTTGAATGGCTGCCCCCATGGTTACACAGCAGCTTGTTTATATGAACTATAGTAGTGTTTCTGAAGCAAACACATCAGTTTTACCAGTGCAGGGCAACACTAATGATATTTTCATTACTTTAATACACTTTCATTTTTTTGCTGTTCCTTTAAAGGGGAACGATCAAATATTTTATAAAACCCTTCATGCCGTGGAAGGAAGAAAGTTTCCAGATCTATTAATCAGATTGAACATTCTGTGCGGCATCTGAAATAATCAAGTTACTTGTCACTGTCTCCATCTCAGCAACCCCTGCCCAGTAGAGCTTACAATCTAAATAGATAAACAATGACATTTATGCCTCATTACTCTAATGTGCAGCTTATTCCACACAATGAGCCAAATGTGATATACCAAATATTCAGAGGCCAAAAAAAGGATGTAGCACTTAGGGTGCGGGACCCTTAGTCTGTACGAGGGCTAGAAAATCCCTTGGTGGGTGTCAGGGCCCCGGTTGGGCAACATTACCTCTCTACAACTGCAGGGAAAGACCAATACAGAATGGCAGAGAGACAAATCTGGGCATAAAATAAACATAAATCTTATATCTGGTTAGAAATATATATATATATATATATATATATATATATATATATATATATATATATATATATATATATATATATATATATATTCAGAAAGGTAATTACACCCATAAATGTTCTTATGACGCCACCAGAAGTGATACCATAAGAACTTGTATTCATTTTTTCATATTTAAGTTTAAAAGAGTCATGTGACAAGTGACATCATTTATGAATGATGACATCACTGTTTGTATAAAGATATAATTATACAAACAGAAACACCCAACATTCACATTTCCTAGGATTCCTCGGAATCGTAAAAATAGGAATTGCCAAAATAGGAAATTTAAACCTAATGGCTGGGGGTGTTTGTCATGTGGAATCAACTTGTGACCAGACTTTACTGCCCCTTTAATTACAAGGAAATGGGTGGGAGTTGCTGGGAGTTCAGAGCACACTGTCAGGGCTCTTACAGACGAGCGTTTTTACCTGTGCTCCCCTGCATTCCGATTTCATGCGTTCAGCCGCAGGGGAGCGGCACACTGAATTCTTTTCAATGGGGCTATACTCATACAGACGCATGTAAGCGCCAAACGCATGTTGGGAAGCAGCATGTTGCATTTTTCCTACTGTCGGCGCTTACATGTGTCGGTGTGAGTACAGCCCCATTGAAAAGCATTCAGTGCGTCTACTCCTGCGCTCCCCTGCGGCTGAACGCATGAAATTGGGGAGCACAGGTAAAAATGCTCATCTGTAAGAGCCCTAAGAGGGAACTGGGAAACCACTGTGAAACAGCTTGAAGTTAAAATCAACTGTTAGGGCTCTTACACACGGGCGTTTTTACCTGCGCTCCCCTGCGTTGCGCTTTCTTCCGTTCAGCCGCAGGGGAGCGCAGGAGTAGATGCACTCCATTATTGTGAAGGGGGCTGTACACACACAGACGCATATATGTGCCAAACGCAGCTGAAATGCAACATGCTTGCGTCCCTCCTGCGGCTCAACGTTTACATGCGTCTGTGTGAGTACAACCCCATTGAAAAGAATTCAGTGCGTCTACTCCTTCACTCCCCTGCGGCTGAATGGAAGAAAGCGCAACGCAGGGGAGCGCAGGTAAAAACGCCCGTGTGTAAGAGCCCTTAGGGCAGAGACACATGCTCGCCCTGAAACAAATCTCCTCTTCTTCAGGGCGCTTTTTTTCCGGTATCCTGCCGGCCCAGTCCAACCCTGTATCTGCAAATGAATGACATCTTCCTTCATAAGCCTTTGGGTTTATATTTCCTTTTAGGCTTGGAGTCAGGATTTACGGTTGCCACCTTGCCCCTTTAAGGGCTAGTCCACACGGGGAGATAGCCCTGCGTTTGCGGTCGCGGCGACAAAGCGCCGCGCCAGTCGCCGCGACCGGCGCAGGCGACAGTTTTGTATGGGCGCCTATGTAAAAACGCCTGTGCTAACCACACGAGGCGATGCGCTTTTCAACAGTCGCCTGAAAAAGCCTGGCGAGGCATTTTCAGGCGACTGTTGAAAAGCGCATCGCCTCGTGTGGTTAGCACAGGCGTTTTTACATAGGCGCCCATACAAAACTGTCGCCTGCGCCGGTCGCGGCGACTGGCGCGGCGCTTTGTCGCCGCGACCGCAAACGCAAGGCTATCTCCCCGTGTGGAATAGCCCTAAAACTGAAGACATATGGAATCCACAGCCTGCATGGCTAATTAGCAATTGATTTAGATGCATGGCTGCACATAAATCAGTCCAGTCTGCAGCATGCATCTAAATGAATTGCTAATTAGCCATGCAGGCTGTGGATTCCATATGTCTTCAGTTTTAAAGGGGCAAGGTGGCAACTGTAAGTCAGGTCCCCGTGTGCCATAGGATCATGGGTGGCAGTTTGGAGAAACCTATTAGAATGTACTGGGAACACACTGCTAATGACTGTGACGGTGTTGCTGGCAGTTAGGAACAAACTGTCATGGCCCTGGGAGTAGATTGATAATTACAGCTCTCAGTGGCTGCTGTGGAACTTGCAGGGAGTCCTGGCTCAGTACAAACAGCACATGATCAGAGTCAGCTGATGATGAATGAGAAGGAGAACAGCCCGGCACAGGGGGAAGTTCTGTGCTCCAGGGAGACTTGCTCAGTACTGTGCAATGAAAATGAGCATCTACACCCCCCTGCGTCTTGCCTGTGCTGTCTGCCTCCTAGGTGAGTGATTCCCTTGTCCCTCTTCTTCCATTAACAATGGCATGCAATGCAACTGTCAGCTGTGGACCCTTGCAGCACTTACTAACTAACTGCTACTTTTCCACCAAGCAAACTAACAGAAGCACAGTTTTAGATAGAACTTTGTGTGTGTTTATAAATCACTTGAAAGGGTTGTTTTGAAGCCCCGCAGTCTGTATTGTTCCATATTAAAGGGTAAGTTAGAGTTAAAAAAACATAGAATGATATTTGAAATATTTGTTCTCCCTTATGTCGACATTTATCAGCCTCTCTTTGAAATGAACTTTCAGGCTTCATTCTTCTTGTTCTGAGGTTGAATATTTGTTGTTATCCTGTATTTTTTTTTTAAATCCAGTTTCCAACTCAAACACCTGCCTGGTTACTAGTGATTCCAGCGAATCTCATTTCCAAAGTGAAAATAATTTTTTTAAATAAAACACAAGTTATTTTACAAGCGTTGAATTCCTTTGTCTTTGTCAGACTGAGAAGTTGTTATAAAGTAAATTCCTCTTTTACTACAGAGCAATGTCCTAAGTAAACATTTTGTTAAAGGCGTGAGTTTGCCGCATTAATTGATCCGAAACGTTTACAAGTAGTAACTAACGTTGAATGTTTTCTTGCAGTTTCTTTTAATTAATGGGACTACTGCCTGATCTTTCCCTTTCCCCATAGTTCAACAAAGGCCATTGAAAGAAAACTCCAAAACCCAGAAATAGTTACATGATTATATAGTCACTGAGGCTGGAAAAGGACAACTGGTCTATCCAGTTCAAACCTGAAATAACTCCTATAATGTTTGTGCCGAGACAACACCAGTCATTTCTGGCAGCGAGTCGGCATGAAAGCCAATTAATTGTATAGGTGTGAGATATGCAAATCCCTGCCCTCACCTTCTCCTTTTGAGTTCTGTTAATTTTTGGGAATGAGAATAGAATTAAGAGCCGGCCAGTGGTTCAGATGATTGTATTGGGTCCTGCAGTGGGAAACCACATTCACCACATTCCGGGTCAGAAGACAAGATTCATGTTTTCTTCCATAGGGCAGTGTTTGAAGCTGGGATTTCAATGAAGGATTGGGTGGGCTAAGCCTCCTCAATTATACATGGAATTGGCACGATGTTTATTGTGTGTTTTGGGGTATTATACATGGAACTGGCACTGTATTTATTCTGCCGTGTGTTTTGGGGTATTATACATGGGATTGGCACTGTATTTATCCCATTGTGTGTTTTGGGGTATTATACATGGGATTGGCATTGTGTGTTTTGGGGTATTATACATGGGATTGGCATTGGGTGTTTTGGGGTATTATACATGGGATTGGCATTGTGTGTTTTGGGGTATTATACATGGGATTGGCATTGTGTGTTTTGGGGTATTATACATGGGATTGGCATTGGGTGTTTTGGGGTATTATACATGGGATTGGCATTGTGTGTTTTGGGGGATTATACATTGGATTGGCATTGGGTGTTTGGGGGATTATACATGGGATTGGCATTGGGTGTTTTGGGGTATTATACATGGGATTGGCATTGGGTGTTTTGGGGGATTATACATTGGATTGGCATTGGGTGTTTTGGGGGATTATACATTGGATTGGCATTGGGTGTTTTGGGGGATTATACATGGGATTGGCATTGGGTGTTTTGGGGGATTATACATGGGATTGGCATTGGGTGTTTTGGGGTATTATACATGGGATTGGCATTGGGTGTTTTGGGGTATTATACATGGGATTGGCATTGGGTGTTTTGGGGGATTATACATTGGATTGGCATTGGGTGTTTTGGGGGATTATACATGGGATTGGCATTGGGTGTTTGGGGGATTATACATGGGATTGGCATTGGGTGTTTGGGGGATTATACATGGGATTGGCATTGGGTGTTTGGGGGATTATACATGGGATTGGCATTGGGTGTTTTGGGGTATTATACATGGGATTGGCACTGTATTTATTCCGTTGTGTAACTTATTCAAGGATAGTTTTTATCAATTGGCAGAGCACTCAACTAATATATATGTATATGTATGTATATATGTATGTATGTATCCGGCAGTGCCCGCACTCAATCTCAATCCAAGACGAAGTCAGCGGTGCACGATCAAATCAGCAGTAAAATATGAATAGAAGATCAGCACTCTCTGTATGGTTTGGTGAAAAAACGTGTCAATTTATTCACACACTTTTACATGTTATCCGACGTTTCGGTCCCACATGGGGACCTTTCTCAAGGATACAGTGCAGCCTGTAATAGGCAAAGAAGATTAAGGATGAACTGGCACTCGATATATGCACTTATGACATCACTTTTGGCGCCCAAAATTCACTGATGGGGGTGGGTATTTATTTGTAACACTCATACTGCACTGTATCCATGAGAAAGGTTTTACACTACTCGCAAGATTGAGTGGTGCAGGAGACAGACAATTTTTTAATTATGATCAAAAGTATCTCTCTATCTGCACACGGTAATTTAACTTCAAAAATATTTAATTTTAGATTAAATTCATGTAATTGGAAAAAACCCAGTTCATTATATAGCCGATTGTATAGCTATAAATATATTTATATAGCCGATTGTATAACTAAATGTTGTCCCAATTCTTCAGCTTTAAGGGCTCTTACAGACGAGCGTTTGAAGCTGCGCTCCCCTGCTTTCCGTTTTTATGCGTTCAGCCGCAGGAGTAGACGCATTCAGGTCCGTTAGCATTAGAAACTCTAACTGCCAGGCTGAGATGTGACAGTCAGGTTTAGGAACTTCAACTAACAATTACTTACATAGACAAACATCTCGGCAAAAAACGATCAACATGACCTATAGGTAACTTTTAATGAACATTCATATTTCAAAAAGTAGTTTTTTAGTGTCGGTAACACTTTAACAAACTGGACAAAGTCAAAGGTAAAGTGCCACACTCACACAACTCACTGTTTGTAGTCTCGGGTGCACGCTGAACTCCTCTCTGCACAGGTTCTTTACACGTGGATAAACAATTACAGCAGCACTCCAATATGTGAAAAAAACTTTTTTTTTTCGTTGTTGCACGAATAAAAAGTTTTTTTCACATATCGGAGTGCTGCTGTAATTGTTTATCCACTTTAACAAACTGGGATCTTGCATAATGGAAGGAAAATACAATGTGCATTTGGAAGGAACCATTGCTGAATCATGAGAATGTGGGTCAAGGAAAAACACTGGATTAAGTATTTCACTGGGCCCCAAGCTACACCATTACTAGAAAACCCCTTTTAGGGAAAAAACCCAAACTGTGGGCTTTACCAGCTTGTTTGGTAAAATACTACTTGGTGCCAATGTTATTAGTAGGGAAGAAAGATAAAAATAAACCCTAATTACAGCATAGGCTCCATATTAATTGTTGCTTCTTCATTCTCCTTTTGTCTTTCAGCTTGTTCAGTCCGTAGCCAACTCCTCAGCACTCCGGTCCCGGGCAACTCTACTTGGGCACCGATAATTGGGACAAACTGCAGCTCGATCAATACATCGCAGTGCACAGCCTGTCCAGCAGGGACATTCCCCAGCAATGGTAAGTACAGTCTGGGCATCAGTCAGTGTGATGGGAGTCATTTTGAATTATTTTAAAGGACAAATAAACCATCAGAATTGTTCTTAGTACAGGGATCTGGCATCTCTCCCTTAAGGGCCGCC